>NC_136067.1:1908694922-1909894922 GCF_964261635.1 Lissotriton helveticus | reverse complement strand
TGATATTTCCGAGCCTAAAGGCATGGTCATATTTTAGATTTAGGGTGCAAAGGATACTCTAGAGACAGGGCGACTTCATTCCCAACCAGCACTGCACCAGGAGGTATGTTTGAAGAGTGGTTGAGAAAGGATGTGTGGCCTTTGACGTCATTTCAGCAATCGCGCTCTGTGGAACTTACTGGAGGTAACAGGAGGGCTGTTTGGCCCCCTAAGACCCACTATTGGTAAGGGGACTGCATCCCCAACCAACAGTGCACCAGGAGGCGCATTTGCAGAGTGATGGAGAAAAGCGGCATAGCCTCCGAAGTCCTCATGGCAATCACAGTGTGGGACTTACTGGGGGTAACAGGAGGGCATGTTGGCCCCTAAAGGCCCTCTGCATACATGCGGACTTTATCCCCAACCAGAACTGCACCGGAAGGCACATTTGCAGAGTGGTGGAGAAAGAGGGTGTGGCCTCCAAAGTCCTCTCAGCAATCCTGCTGTTTGGGACAAACTAGAGGTAACAGGAGGGCTAGATGGCCCTTAAGGACCCTGTGTATCCAAGGGGATTCCATCCCCCAACCAGCTGTGTGCCAGGAGGTGCGTTTGCAGAGTGGTGGTGAAAGAGGGCGGACCTGCGACGACTTGCCAGTATTTTTATTTTTTAAACTTTTTTAAAATGTATTTCGGCAGGCTTTGAGACCCCCTCCTGCGCCTGTTTCTGCCCTGGGAACCCCATCCACAGGGCCCAGCCATTTCTTTTTTTTAGAAAAAATTAATAATGGGAGGGGGCCGCACAGCCAGTCTCTTGGGCTGATTTCAGCCATGGAGCTCTCATCCCCCAGGGCTCGGCCTCCAGTGTGGGTGCCCTGATCCCACTCAGGGCAACCACTGAGCAATTATGGAGTCTGCGGGGGAAGCTCCCGCCAAACCACAGCAAACAGCTGTGTTCTGGGGGTGGGCACCCTGGGACATAGCAAGAGCAGGCCCTGTAGGGTGGCAGTACCCATGGCCATGTGTGGCTCTAGGAGGGGGGCCACTTAGCCCCCCTCCTTTCTTGAAATTTGCCCCAGGGAGGTGGTGTCCCCAGGGCTGTGGTGGGAACTGCATGGCCCCCTGCATTTAATATGACTTAGGGCCCGGAGAGTGGTGGTACTCGGGGCTGTGGGGGGTCCGTGCAGCCCCCTGCATTCTTTCCTGTTAAAGCCCCATGGAGGTGGTGGTACCCAGGATGGCTACGCACGCAATAGCGACGGACGTGCCCGGGTAGAGCTCTGTGTTAAGCTCCCCGTTCACGGGCCATTTATCCATCATAGCTACCCGCCGTGAACCCAAGACCGCGGCGGAGCTCCTGCAGGCTATCCCTGACCTCCCGCTTGAATTTGGAGCGGGTTGCGGTACTGTGAGTGCCCTAAACTCACCGACGTTCTGACACCCTCCCTGACGGGCTCCCCCGGCCGGTGCGCTTGCTCACGCAAGACCGGGGTTGAGCCACGCCTACCAGGCCCGGCCACTGGGAGAGACACGGCGGAGGCGCTGGGGCCTCGAGACTTGTGGTATCGCCCCCTTCCTCGCCCGGAGCGGCAGTGAGGTGTGTACTGGTACCCCCACACTCGGGAAACGGCTGGAGGAGGCAGATCGGGCACGGCGGAGCCCCGGCGGCCCCTTACCTCACCCCGGCTGGCGCGGCCAATAGGGGGCGACTGGGTTGCTACAGCGCTTCTGGGGCATTGAGAGGAGCCGACTGCTGTGGAGGGTCTGGCGGCTTTGATGCACGGTCACGGTGATCCTTTCTTCTCACCTGCGGACATTGGCGTGGCTCGGGAGAGCCCCGGTGAGTGCTCGGTTGCGGGGGTGAGTCACGCGACCTGCGGCCCTACTGGACTTCCTGCGGCGGGCCACGCTGCCGGCTGCGGTTGCTGGAGACCTGCTGTATTCCCCGGGACTTGCTGCTGTGCGCACCTCTGGGGTACCTACTGCCTGACACACTCCCGGCTGGTTACTTGCCCTGGACATTCCTGAGCAGCCCTGCGGGACGAAGACACTGCGCCCTTACCACTTCCTGGCCATCAACCACTACCCGCGCCGATGAGACGCCTGCAGTGAGTGTTGCAGGGGGATCCCATTGCCTGGCAGACTGTGAGTGATACCTGGAACTGGCGGGGAGTTACGGCCACGTGCGTTGCTGGGACTTTGACCCCCGTCATCCTCCGCTTAGTGAGGACCCCTTCCTCAAGTGCAACTGGTGGAGGCACTATGTGAACTGCGGAGCCTATCGCCCACCACGCGAGGCACCGCCTCGAGGGGACTGTTCTTACCGGTCGGTGATCCCTGTCTTGACCCACCGGCGCAATACTGCCTACCGTCCGCACACACTAACTGCGGTGGGTCGCGAAGGCCATATTAAGCGCTGTTCTCCTTTCTTCCCCTCCTCACTTGTGGCTGGCATTCTTTTTTTTTTTTTTAATATATCTTTTTTATTGATATAGACAAAAATTAAAACATATCAGGAACAATACGGTCAGTCATGAAGCAAGATGGGCAATTTCAAATAACAGGAGACATAGAAAAGGACGTAGACGCTAGCAATCAATTAAAAGGTACACCACTCAATACGATTGCACGACCGAATCGAAGTGCTACAGCCCTCGGGATCCGCCCACTCAATTCGTCAGGATATTAGAGCATTTACAGCCTCAAGAAACGCAAGTCTGGTCAGTATAGATCTATGAAACAACAAGAGGGATTACTTAGACCCCAGCACTGATAACCAGTACGATATGCCGCTATGTCAATGTCAGATACACCCATACATCACAGCCCTCAGACCCCGCCCACCGACAAATCAGGATAAGAAAACATTGTATTGCACCCATATACTAGTAGTGACCAGGATAAAGTACAAACCTCTATACAAAATCAGGAGAAACGAAGGGTAATTGGGCATACTATGAACAAAAAAATAAACAGCGCAGGCGTGAGTTGCCACACGAGACGAGAGATACGATCAGGATAACTGACAAAAATATACACGCCACGGCCTAAAAGGAACTAAATTAAACATAAAGCCCATCCCCCCACCCTGCACCCCTGCATTAGCTTTCGCCCGTCCCCAACTAGCAGTGTGCCCATCGCCCCAAAAGGAAACTAACTATTCTAAAAGAAGAAAATAGAGGAGGGCCTTAGTACGGGCTCCCGGCCCCTTCCCCTCCCCCCACAGTTCAGCCTCCCCTCGTCTAACAAATCCAGTCATCAAACATTATAATACACTGACAAAGGGGGGATCATCATTCGCCTGCCTCCCCTCTTGCATAGTACAATTAAAAGGATAAGATCCCATACCACCACCGAGTCACCAATAACATGGTGGCGGGCATTCTTAACGAGCAGTGGCGCCTTGGGTGTGAGGCATTGGAGTGACAACCTTACATACCTCCTGGACCTGACATACATCGAGTCTGAAACACACTGTGAATTCACACAAGCTTTGGGAGGCCTCCACAGAGACATTGATATTTCGCGATACTGCTTTGCACATGTCTGGGGGACCTAAGATGAGGGCTGGTGCTTGCGGCATCCAAGGAAAGGGCAAGATGGCGAAAGCGTCCGAGCCTGATCCAACCGCCTCCAAATTGGATGCGATGCTAGCGGTGATGGAGCGTCTGGAGGAATCGCTGCAGTCGACACGCACGTCCTTAGAGACGAAAATTGATAGTGTGATCATTGACTTGACACACCTTCGAGCAGACCACAATAAATTATCGGAACGGACAACTGCCCTGGAGACCGTCATGGCTGACACCACGCCAAAGATCACGCAGATTGACCGACATGTCCAAGATCTCCTCAACAGAGTGGAATTCCTGGAAGACCGAGTGGAGGATGCGGAAGGGAGATCGAGGAGGAACAATATCCGCATCATAGGACTGCCGGAACGGTGGGAAGGGAGAGAAGCGGCGGAGCGTATGGAGCGATGGCTCATGGACTTATTACCTGAAGGTTCCCTTTCCCAGCACTTCGTGGTTGAGCGGGCCCACCGGGTGCCGTCGAGACCTCCTTCAGCGGGCTCTAATCCCAGGCCTATGCTTATTCGCGTTCTCAATTATCGGGATCGCGATACCATCTTGAGGGAGACTAGAAAGTTGTCGGACATTAGCATCGAGAACACTAAGATCATGTTCTTCCCTGACTATACGATCCACGTCCAACACCAATGCCACTCTTTCCTGGCAGCGAAACAACGCCTCCGCCGCCTGGCACTGAAATACTCCCTTCTCTTCCCGGCACGTCTACGAGTGGTGGCTCGTGACAAAACCCACTTTTTCAATACTCCTGAAGCGGTTGAGGCTTGGCTGGACTCGGGTGTGGATACAAGTCCTGGCAAGGTGTCATCGAGGCCGCGGTCGCCGGCATTGACCCTCACCGACAACATTGACGAACACAGGAGCGGAGATAGGCCCTACTCCTGAACTCGCACAAAATGAACAGCAGGAAGCCCTCCGCATGGTGGCGGCGATCAGTGGCTCATTGGAAAAGGAATGTGACCTGGAAGCCAGCCCTAATACTATCACGAGTGATGATGAGCGCATTTATGGAATACCGGATTCGCAGATATCGACGGATCTACCGGATGTTACCCCGCAAAGTGCTGACTTTGTCCACTAAACACTTGCCTCTTTTGCACCTCGCTTTGGGACCTCAGGTTTTTGTTCCTGTTGTGTCACCTTTGAGACGCACCCTGCGCAGTCCTACCCATAGAGGGACGGCAGGACCTGGAGATGGAGATCCCGCGAATACAGCTCCCTCTGCCCGACTGCGACTTGAGTGCTCGTGCCGCCGGTGAGTCGAGGGGCAGCGCTGAGGGGGTGGACAGACCCCTGGAGGTGAGTGCAGCATTGGGATCCGATCTGGGACATCACGGTGTGGCAGAACCACGGACCCGAGAACTCTGGGGCCCCCATGTACTGGGAGGCTCTACTGAGATTGGGCTGACTGTCGAGACCTGCCTGTGGAGGGGAGACACCCTCAACCTGTCCACGAGATGCCTGTGTAGAACCGGAGCCGGGCGCTTAGCACACCCCCTTGAACTCAAGGACTCTTTCACTCATAGGAGTGTTTGGACGACAACATGTTTCGCTGTCGACCTTTTGGCATTATGTTTTTGTTTCCCTTGTTTATAGGGTTGGTTGACTTTTTCTTTCTCCCTTGCATTTTCTTTGTAGAGTACAGGCTTATGGAGCAGTATTTGGACATCATGAGTGAATACGTGCCATGCTGGGTGGGTCTGCCGGGTGTTGGCCGGGGGTGGACGAGGGGGAAGATAAGGAAATAGATTTGCAATGTCTGCAATTAAATTTTGTACCTGGAATGTGCGGGGGATGCATACGCCCTCGCGCCGCTACCAAATGTATTCATATCTCAAACTACATAATATTCAAATCGCGCTATTGCAGGAGACACATTTGTCTGCCCCGGAGGTGCTCACATTACGTCGTAGATGGCGGGGGCAATTGCATGCAACAGGTTATTCGGCATTCGCACGGGGGGCATTAATCTGGATAAGACCTGGGGTCCCTTTTGCACTTTCCCACTCTACAATAGATACGGAGGGTAAGTATGTGGTACTCCATGGTAGATTGGACGGCCAACCCATAGTCCTTGCTTCCCTATATGCCCCTAACACTGATCAAAGACTTTTTTTTACTCACCTATCCACGGTGTTAGCTCCATGGCATGGCTTGCCACAACTGCTCGGAGGCGACTACAACTCTGTCTTGGACGTTGCCTTAGACCGCTCCTTCCCCCCCCTTAGCCAACGCACCTGTAGTAGGGGCGATGAGGGCCCTCACAGACTGGGTGTTACAGTGGGACCTACATGAAGCTTGGCGCAGTCACCATCCTCAGGAAAAAGTATATTCATATTACTCAGGTGCCCACACACTGCACGTCCGGTTAGATAGGTACTTGTTGACAAGTGACCTATTACCTCACGTCACAGACACCAGTTACCTTGGTCGTACTCATTCTGACCATAATCCTCACACCCTTGACTTTGCTTGGGTACGCCCCCATCAACCGATCCCAACCTGGCGGCTCCAACCTGATGTGCTGCTGGATGCCCCATGTAGGGAGGCATTGTCGCACCGCCTATTGCAGTACTTAGAAGACAACAATGGTACGGCGTCCACCCCACAACTTGAATGGGATGCATTCAAAGTAGTCATCCGGGGCCATTGTCTGGGCTTGCAAGCAGGTATGCGAAAACAGATAGAGACAGACCTGACACAGACTGAATCTGCGCTGCTGGAGGGGGAACGTGAGGCGGCGGAGGGCGACGATGGGGCTTTACAGGCAGCCAGGGAACATCATATACAACTATTAGACAGGTTGAAGAATCTGAATTATGCTGCCCACTCAGCGGGAACACATCGATCGGGCGACAAACCTGGTAAATTGCTATCATGGCTAATTAGGCTCGACACTCAGACCATGCCGGTGATGGCTATACGCACCCACCTAAACACCGTTGTCTACACTCAGAGAGCTATTCATGAGGCCTTCACATCACACTATGAGGGCCTTTACTCCTCTCGTCTTCGCCACTCGCCTGACGATATTTCGACGTATTTACTAGCCTGGCCGTCGCCGGCAGCCACCGGTGAGCAAAGAGGAGAATTGGAAGCGCCGCTCACAGCGGAAGAACTGCGGACGGTTATCTTTTCCCTCTCCAATGGCAAGTCCCCGGGGCCAGACGGACTGCCCACGCAGTTCTATAAAGCGTACTCTGTTATCCTTATCCCCGAATTGCTGCGCATATATAGGGCGGCATTCGCAGATTGTGCCCTTCCGCCTTCCCTGAACAAGGCGAACCTGTCGTCCCTCCTGAAGCCGGGCAGAGATGAGCTCAGTCTGGGCTCGTATAGGCCACTGGCTCTCCTTAATACCGACTACAAAATCCTTGCGTCCGTGCTAGCTCAGCGATTGGCCCCCCTGGTGCCAGGCTTGGTACACGTGGACCAGAATGGTTTTGTACCAACTCGCAGTACATCATATAACATCAGACGTCTGTTTAGAGTCCAGAGTCTAGCTACGACTCGCTGGCCTTCCTCCGGATGCCTGGTTCTTGACCTTGAAAAGGCGTTCGACTCTGTGGAGTGGCCCTACCTGCGACTGCTGCTGGAGAGGTTTGGCTTGGGTGATACTTTCCTCCAGATGGTGGAACTCATGTACCGGGAACCTACAGTGCGAGTCCGTATGGGGAAACTGCTCTCAGACCCTATCCGTGTGTGTAGAGGCACTAGACAGGGGTGTCCTCTTTCTCCCTTAATATTCGCACTCATGATGGAACCCCTGGCAGCACGACTCCGAGCCTCCGGAGAAGACTGGGGTATCCCTCTTGCTGACGGACTGCATACAGTGTCGCTCTACGCAGATGACCTGCTCCTCTACCTTAGGGATCTGACCTGCATCCCGCGGGCGCTTTCCGATATCTTTCACGAGTTTGGGCAAATGTCGGGGCTCCAGGTTAACTGGGCAAAGTCCGGAGTGTATTCCTTTGCTGCTGATACGCCAGAATGTGACAGAGGTATTAGGTGAGTGACTTGTTTGGTATCAGACCACTTTCCACTACCTGGGAGTGCACATATATCGTAGCCCTGCGGATTTGCTGGACGGGAATTTGGTGCGAGCGGTCTCATCACTCTCAGCTCAGATAACATTTTGGAATTCCCTCCCACTCAATGTTCCAAGTCGTATCCCGCTGACAAAAATGATAATGCTGCCTAAGCTGTTGTACTACTATACCAACATTCCTATCTATGTCCCGACCAGCATATTCCGGGAATTAGAGACTCTTACTAGCCATCTGATATGGAACAAGGGGCGATCCCGGGTAGCCCTGAAGACGCTGTATGCCTCGGTGGAGAGTGGTGGATTGGCGGTTCCCAATCAGGAACTTTATTATCTGGCGGCCCAGTTACAATGGGTGGCCTACTGGTTGGGCGGGAAAAATCTGGGAGATACTGCTACGGAGGACATAATCATGACGACGGCGCAAGTTCATGCACTGTTTCATCCTCTGGCCACAGTCAGATGCCCGAAACAATTACACCTAGCGGTAGCGCGGAAATGCTACATGAGGGGTTTGAAGCTCACAAATTCCATTGAATCTTATGCTCCCAAGCTACCACTGTTGGGGCTGCCTTGTGATGGCGGTGCTCTTACAGAGGCTGCGCTGAGTAGCTGGACGCGGGCTGGCCTGGAGGGACTGGGGGACTTGTTCTCTGACGGAACACTGCTGTCATTTGAGACGCTGGCGGCCTCCTCGGGGCTACCGGCTGGACAATTCCTCATGCATGCAGCGATCGTACGCTCATACTCACGGGCCTGGGGGGATCTCACGGAGGAGCCACCCACCCACCTATTGATACAGTATCTGCACGTCATGGGGAACGCTTCCCACATTGTTCATTGGTTGGCACATGCCCTGCATACGCACACCTAGGTCTCCTCACAGCGCTTGCGTGACAAATGGGCTGAGGATAGGGGACAGGACTGGACCGATAGGGAATGGGCGAGGGTCCTAGCGGGAGTATTGAACATCCCGCGCAACTCCCAATTCAAAACCATTCAGTATTTCATCATACACCGTGCGTACCTCTCCCCGGATAAAATAATTCGCTATTTTGACCTTACCACGACGGCGTGCCCCAGGTGTCGAATAGTAGATGCACACTTTTTGCACATGCTCTGGGCGGGCCCACGCTTGCTCAGTTATTGGTCGGCAGTATCGACTTCCCTTGCGGCGTCTACCGGGGGAAGCCTACCTAATACATGGGAGGCTTGTCTACTAGGCCTATACAAACGGACGAAACAGTAGAAAGCCCGGGCTAGATTCTGGGACCTTGGGTTGATAACAGCAAAGAGACTTGTCACAAAGCGTTGGAAGAATAGTGAGCCTCCCCAGGCTATACATTGGCGCACTTCATTGGCTGCCTGGGCACAGGCGGAAAGGGTGGCCCTACACAGGGAGGAAACAGCGGGGACCCGCATGTACCCGATAGCTCAGACTTGGGATGACACCCTGGTTGCCTTTCACCAAGTGTGTACCCGGGGTGGGATCACATAGAGGCTCTCCTCACTGGATGCCGCTTGGTCCCCTCTGCCCTTCTTTCTTTCCTCCTTCCTTTCCTCTAGGTTACACACCGTCTCCCGGCATCAGCCCCCCCCTCCCTCAGACGGGGACCTCCCTCGGGAGTTCCCCCCTATTGCTGTCACCTTTGCGGCCCCCATGCTCGACGCTGAATGGCACCCACTGCAGCCACAATTGCACATGCACTTGCACCTACACGCAGCCCCGTCTCATTTGTTTAAATGCAAGCCTCCTCTTTCGTTAATACTCTCCCCTTCCACCCTATTATTATTTTCTTCCCTTCAGTTGGCTTATAGCCCTCATTTTTCACAGGTTCTTTGACCACTATTTAGCATTCTGAGTAAATGTCATTGAATGTTGATTATTCGCAGTTTCCTTTCTAGCGCTCTGCGGAGTGCCTATAGGACGACGATGCACATTCTGATATGGATAACACCCTTGGGATGAGTGTGAAGCTCAAGGACATAGCATAAGGAACATGCCCCTTGACAGGGAGATGATGCCTCATACTACACTTGTTTCATCAGCGCGATAGCTCTCTGCCTGCCCGATTTTCCCCCACTATAACAGTTGTTGAGGCTTGGATATTCTTTACCACCAGTGACACGTAACACCTGTCCTGTTGAGTGTTCTTTCATCAGTCCTCTGACGCAATCCGACATTTCTCTTCAGACACATTATTGTTTAGAATGTCCTAGCATATAGTTGTTATTTTCTACTGGGTGGCACTGGGCAGAGCTATAATACCAGCAGACTGTTGTCATGTGGAAGTATCTTTGTACAGCTGCATTTCCCATCCTTGTCAGTCTATGGTTTGAACTAATTCCTACGATTCCTCTTTTTTTTCCCTTATGTATTCATATGTAGACAATGGATATATGATGATACATCCGATCAAACCTACTGCTGTACTGTATTGTTTTCCTATTTTCTCATGAAAGAAATGCAATAAAATATATTCAAACAAAAAAAAGGAGGTGGTGGTACCCAGGGCTGCAGGGGTCCACAGGCCCCCTGATTTCTTTCCTGTTACAGCCCAAGAGAGGTGGCAGTCCCTGGGGCTGTGGGTGGTCCATGTGGCCTCCCCACATGCTTTCATGTTAAGGTCCCTGGGAGGTGGTGGTCCCCGGGCCTCTGGGAGAGGCCATATAGACCTTCTCCACCCTTTTTAAAAAAAAGAAATGAAGCACCATGGGCATCAATGAAATCCGGGGGGCTGTGCGCTCCCCTCATATTTTATAATGCCCCTGGGACCTGGCCTACCCACTGGACGATTAGAAACAAAGCACGGGAGCCGCGCTTGTTTTTTTAAAACGTTTCGGTGGGATTAAGGGATTCTTTTTTAAAAGAATGCTTTTTTGGCCCTGTAGGATACTCCCAAGAGGCTAACAGGGTCAGGGTGTTTCTGCTCTGCCCCCTTTTCTTTTTTATACATTTATTCCTGTGACTCAATTCAACTGAGTCACAAAATGGCTGCCAACACTTCCTGATTTGAAGTGTTGGCAGCCAATCAAATCTCAACACAAGATCTCGGGTGGAGTCGTGGATCCTCCGCGTCCCCAGTTGTATATCTGAAAGCATTTAAATAACTCTGCAACTACTGAACGGATTTACACCATTTAACAAAATGGGGCTTTTCTTGACCGCGTGCCCCCTAATAAAAATAAATGTAAAAAAAGGCCGGGTTCCGGGAATGGGTCCCTGGGGTTGAAATTGGCCTGGTGAGGGGAGGTAGCAGTCTCCCACCCCATAGTATAATGGCTGGTCCCTGGGATGGGGATGGGGTCCCCGGGGCCAAAATGCTGTGTGACGGGACCACTCATCCTCTAATAAAAATATATCTTAAAAAAGGTCAGGCTACGGGGAATGGGGTACTGGATCCAGAAAATTGGCTTGGGGAGTGGGGGCAAGCGGCCCCCCTCCCCATAGTATAATAGCTGGGCCCTGGGGGATGGGGTCACTGGGGCCAAAATTGGCCCAAGGAGGAGGGCCCCCTCTCCTAATAGAAATAGGTTAAAAAAAGAAAGCAAAAGTAGCATTGATCTTTCATCTCACCATTATTGTCTGTGTTTTTTTTTACCATTAACAATTCGTAAAACTCAAAATTCCTGATCCCCTTATCTAATTTTTGTAATTTTGGCACTATTTTCATCATATCAGTTTTATTGTTTTTAGTAGACTGGTTGAGGGTTTCATCAGGGGTGTTTTATTATTTTAATGATGCCTACATATTTTGAACATACTTTTTCTGAACGCTGCCTGATACTTCAGTCATATCTACCAAGGGTGAACCCAATATTCTTCACAAGAGCCTACTTTTACTTTCTACAAGCTATCTTGTTTAACTTTGTGAGATCTTAACTACAGCTCATATCAAGACTGGGGTTTTTCTACACAAGTATCCGCCCGATTCCTTACACCATTCATTTGCAGTTTTTCATAGTAGATAAATCTTTGATAAGCATTGTGTTGTAAATGCCACAATTTTAACGCCTCTACAATAGAAGCATTAAATAATTTTTACATATAGGCCTATTTGCATTAAATATCATATAGTGAATTATAGGACCATACATTTTATGCCGACAAGGTGTTGACACCTTCATTTATAATTTTCTTTGAAAATTATTTTCACAAACGAGCACAATATCAATTTCATTGCCACTGCTTTCCCAGGGTGGATTGGTTGAGGATGAGTACCAAAGAGCGTTTGTTCCCCCTTTGGAGGATGTTTGTGAGCGGGCACAAGGGTTTGGCGGTATGACATGGGATAATGCAGTTATGCAACATAATATTTCTCCTTTAATTAGCTACACTATCACTGCCCGGTTAACAAGCTAGGCAGACATACTAATTCTATTAATTGTTGAGGCCTGCACTCTCTGGACTTTTGTCTCGGTTCCAAGGGGTATATTACCAACAACTAGCGATAATTTTTGTCTCTAACTTGTTTAGAGACAAAAATTATCGCCGCACATCGGCGATTTTTATCGCAGATAAACCTTGCTATTAGCAAGGTTTATCGCAAATGCGATAAAAAACGGCCGCAATGCATGAATATCGCTGAAAAGTCAGCGATATTCATGCATTATCGAGCAAATGCTCTTAGCCATGTTATCCACCTCCCATTGGATAACATGGTGAAGAACTGCTCAGGGCAGGTGTTAGCTTTTGGAGATATTCGCGCTTAGCGCGAATATCTCCAAAAGTTGGTAATAGGAGATAGCGATGTTAGCGACTGTTTCCAGTCGCTAACATCTTGGCACGCCCACTTTGCATGTCATTAGTGATAAATATCACTGACATGCAAAGCGGGGCCCAAGATGGTCGCTATCTCCTATTAGCTGTCACTAACTGGTGTTAGCGACAGCTTGGTAATAGGGAGATAATTTTATCTCCGCTTTCTTGGCTTTTAAAGCCAAAAAAGCGGAGATAAACCCCTTGATAATATACCCCCAAGGCTCTTTAGTTGGTCATTTCTTTGCTGGGGGTTTCCTGGCAAGATAGTCATTATTCTCGGACAGTAGCTGGGGTATGAGTGGGTTGCGGGTCCCACAACCTTTTGGGATGAATATTTATTTAGACCCCTTCTGCTGAGAAGAAGCTTCTCTGCTGAAAATATAACTTTTATTAATATTTCTCAATCCAATGCAATGATCCTTAGCACATGCGGGTACTATTTGTTCTATAATGAAGGCCAAATTATCATCTACATTTTACTGCTTTTGACATTGAAGTGTCCCAAGACTTCCTCGTTTGATTTTTTCATGAAATTTGAAGATTTAAGCATGAATGGCAGGGCATTGCTCACTATCTTAGATTATATCAATTAATAAAAATGACAACACAAAAAAAATGCAATTGCAAATTTAGAAGGCTGCTTCGTTTTCCATGTCTCTCGTGGTATTTGTATATTTTTTATGTTAACCGAAATAAACTCAATTAAAAATTTACATTTATTTCTCTATCAAACCAGAGAATGGCAATCTTAGTTGAGGCAAATGCATTAGCCTAAACATCAAGGGCCTCATTTATGAGAAATGACGCATCGCTGCGTGAAAGCAGCGATGCCTCACTTCTCAGTGCGCACTCCTTGCATCATGATTGATGCGTCATAGTTATAATATGACGCATCATGTTGCAAGGAGTTACGGATACGTCAGTATTTCTGACGTATCTGTAGGCGCAAAAGTGACGCATTGCTGGAGTGTGTCACAAAAGTGACGCAACTCCAGCAATGTGTACTTTCACATGGGCAAGTCCCATGTTGTTAGTGCTTGCGTCAGTCTTACGCCTGCCATGAAGCAGGCGTAAGATTTTGACGCATTAGCGGCCAAGAAATGGCTCAGTGAAATCTTATAGATTTCACTGCGCCTCTTCCATGACCCTTTCTTGCATCAAAACGCCCCACTTGCATACATTATACCTGGCGCAGGTATAATGTGGTGCAGAGGTTTACAAAGTGACGCATCTACCTAGATGCATCACTTTGTAAATATGGCGCAACAAGGCGCATTTTTTACGCCACTGGTGCGTCACAAAAAGTGACGCACCGGCGGCGTAAAAGTAACGCACAGCCTCATAAATGAGGCCCATTGTCTTGTCATTTGATTTACCTCTTGCAATTTTTAGCAGGACTATGTTTGAAAGCAACGTTCTTATTATGTGGATTACCTTCAGCTGTTATCAGGGGTCAGGTTACACAGTTCACTTCCAGTTTTCAGGAAGCGCTAGGTGACCAAGGGGTGACTGAGTTCCCTAGACACAATTCTTTTCAACTACAGCTGCAATATGTCCGAGGGCCAGGCACAGAGGGTAAACAGAACTGTGAATCATATCTAGAAGGTTTTGTCAATAGAAGCAAAGATTATTGGGTACATTTGGCATTGGCAGGGTTGGTTTGTCATTTTGTGAACAATTCATCAGTTTGAGCGTCTAACTCTTTCCTTTCACAGACACAGCATGAAACATATTTCCTGGTGTCTGGTTTACATTATTTTCTCTGTAGAGACTGCAGGACCCATAACACATAAAAACCCAGGGGCAGATTTATGAGGCCCTTGCGCCTCTTGGCGCCGCAATTGCGTCACTTAATTTGACGCAACGGCGGCGCAAACAATGCGCCCTATTTACAACGTGACGCATCTAGGAGATGCGTCACGTTGGAAAGCCCTGCGCCATAAGGAGGCGTTTCTGCGCAGGGGGGGGGCGTTCCTGCGCAGGAACGCCTCCTAAAAGTGGCTGAGTGAAATCTATAAGATTTCACTCAGTCACTTTCTACGTCAATTCCTTAAGCCTGCTTGAAGCAGGCGTAAGGGTGACGCACCATGCATTGTAGGGGTGACCCCTGTGCATTGCTGGAGTCATGTCGCACTTGCGACATGACTCCAGCAATGCGTCGCCCGTATGCCGAAAGATGCGCCACGCATCTTCCCTGCCTTGCACCATGGTGCGCCGCATTGTAAATGCGGCGCACCATGGGTGGCGGCACTGTAGCGCACATTAACTGGCGCATCCCTGGGGATGCGCCAGTTAACATAAATCTGCCCCCCAGTATTAATTATCCTATGAAGGGCCTGATTACAAGTCAGGCAGAGGCGTTTCCATGTGAATGAGGAGGAGATTCTCTTCCTCCTGATCACAAGTGGCTGAGTGTTTCTGCATCGGGTTTTCACTGGTGCAAGAACACCGGACCCAGTTTTACCAGCTAATTCGAGTTGGTAGAATAGCATGAGCATGAGCAGCTGCATAGTCAATCAAAAGGTTGGACGGGGCTGTTCCTAAAGGGGGGGTGAGTGGGGGGATGGGGTTGTTGGGTGGGTTTTGGTGTGCTGGTCACGGAGAGAGGGAGTGTGGTGGTTGACGTGTGCAAACCTACCACTGGGTATCCATTGTGTTGGATATGGTTGCCTCACACACCTTTGCAGGTGTCATGCTTCATCATAGGCAGTGCTCCTCGTCGAGTAGGCGGCGCAATCCCCGACGGGCACACCTCAAAGCGGGGCTCTTTAGCGGAGATCTTTTAATCCAACTGCCTATGGGTGAAGTGCGGGTGTGTGGCCGGAGGGTTGTAGACAGTGTGGTGATTTACAATGGAGCATAGGGTACCAGAGACAATTTTATTCGGGTGGTCCCTTGCTTCAATTAAAAAGTGAGGCTAGTCTGGGCTTGCTGGAAAATAATGTTCCTGGCTCTAGACTGGACTAGGGAATTTAAAAAATCGGTCAACATGTTTCTCACTATGGTGCATTGACACGCGATTCGTCAGGACCTATATGATAATGTCTACAAACAATTAAGCCTATATCAGAATCATTACCAATTTTTGGGACTGTTGTACCTCTGTTGCAATGTTCACTGCCTAATGGTCAGGATAAATGTGCAACATCAATACCCGGCGGGTCTTACATCAGGAATAGGGCCTCTGTGTATAAGGCTCGGGTTCCCTGTGTAGCCAGCGTTCGTCCTACCCCTCTCCGCCGGGATCGGGTTTTCACTGGTGCAAGAACACCGGACCCAGTTTTACCAGCTAATTCGAGTTGGTAGAATCGCATGAGCATGAGCAACTGCAGTCAATCTATCCATGTCTGGTTGTGGACTGGAAATTGGTTTGTGCCTGAGGATACGCACGTGTTGACATTTGTATCAAGTTTTTGCTATACTTATTTGCTAAATGCCCGCCATACCTACAGAA
Organism: Lissotriton helveticus; assembly: GCF_964261635.1. Classification (NCBI taxonomy): domain Eukaryota; kingdom Metazoa; phylum Chordata; class Amphibia; order Caudata; family Salamandridae; genus Lissotriton; species Lissotriton helveticus. The sequence goes on along the minus strand of NC_136067.1, from coordinate 1,909,879,095 downwards.
TATATGGAGATATGGAAAGAGAATCTACTCCATATTTTTTGAGTGGGGTAAATTATTTATTAGTACAAAGAATAACCATATTTCAGGAATTTTTAGAATCACAACTGTGTTTGACACAATGACCATTCGATAAGATAAAATTAGAACCTTTGCTGAAAGAAGCTGGGCATGTTGTAAACATTGATAATCTAATTTGATTTCCATTACAGGTTACTCAGGATTTCAAGTTAAAAAATCATGTGATTTCTGTGTTGTCATGGATCAAGTGAAGTATAAGTACTTGCCTGAAATTTGCCCACGGGACCCTGTGCAGGATACCCATTGGAGGATTTTGATTAGGAATTTCAGTTGTGGTTTTGGGGCAATCCTACAACTGTAATTTCCCAGGGAAAAGGTCTGGGGAGTTCATAGTTGTTCTGTCAGGGGTCTGACCAATACAAAGTATAAGAGAATTCAAAACACACATCTATAAATTTCCTCCCTAAAATATGCTTAGGTTAGCAAAACAAAAAATGTGACTTTTAGAATTAATTTTAGCCACTGGTGTTCCGTAGTGCCGCTTTGGAGTCCATCAATTGTGCTATCAAAGTGAGATTGCTCTTGGTGCGCTGGGTATGTCCAATGTGCTTCCTATGCTCACTATGCCAGACGATTCAATCTGCACCTCACTGAAAAGGCTCAAAAATGTCAAAACTGGTGTTTGTTGTTGGTTGCACTTCTCTCTTGAGGGAACCTAGTGCAGCAGTTCTAGCAGCACATTTCCCGTTGGAGCACAAATTAGTCTGAATTGCATATGGCTGGTCTTTGTCCGGAGTGGTACATTTGGCAAACAAAAAAGGTCAGACTTAGCAGCAGCCCGCAGGTCCACAGTGCTCTCTGTGCATGGCCATTGTAAGGATTCCCCCAAAAATAATAACATTCTGAACTGTGCCAAAACAATGGCTCCAACCATGGATTAGACTTCCGGGTCCATAAACCCTCTGATGAAAACCTGGCACTTTTCATGTTATGGGCAGCATGAACTTCCCTGTGAATCTTCTCAGACACTACCTGGGGATGGTCTCCTTTTCCCATCATACCACCTGCCACTTTATTTTCATGACACTGCATTGGAACCTGTCGTGCCGTGGGAATGGCACTAGGACCCTGGGGCACAGGGTGGGGGACAGGGGACACCGGACACCACATCCGGTCAAGGGAGGGGACCAGGGGAAGTAAGGAGCAGGACCTCGGGGTGAGAGGTCGGGGACACAGCGCGCTGCATGCATGTAAAGGAGCAGCCAATAAAAGAAGCAATTGAATGACCCTACCGTTTCCTGTGTGTTCCTGGGGTCGGGGAACACGACATCTGGCGATGAAGGCGACGGCATCCATCTGCATGCCCATCGACGAAAATAGCGATTTTACACCAGGAGCACACCCTGGATCGCATCGTGCCCAGAAGAGAAGACTGCAGCAAGTGCCCAACAAAGAAGCGCAGCAATGCAGGAGCCCACCCCGACTGTTGCGAGAGAAGACTGATTGTGCCGGTAAGCGCCATGTAGCAAAGCGCGAAGTTTAAAGGAATTGGCACGAGCTCTTGCGAGAGTCTCGGTGGCCATTTTGTAGTCAGGCGCGAGGGCCAATCAGCGAGCAGCAAAGCGCGGGCGGCCATTTTAAAGTCAGGCAACACCACAATTGGCTGCGAAGTCCTGCGATACTATCGGCGGCCATCTTGGAGTCAGGCGCGAGGGCCAATCAGCGAGCAGGAAAGCCCGGGCGGCCATTTTAAGGTCAGGAAAAGATCGAAAAACAGAGGAAAGTGCCGATTTATAAAGGGAAAGAAAAATAAAGCACAGGCAAAGACAAGGAGAAGAAAAGAAAAGGAAACAAAGTGGAAACAAAGGAATAAAAAGGGAAATAAAGGACATTAATAGGCAAACAAAGGAGATAGAAGTAAAGAAAGGGAAACAAATAGAAAAAGAGCAAAAAGGAAAGATAAGAAGTCAGGAACAAAAGGACATAAAAGAAGGAGGAACAAAGAAATGGCAGACCCGAAACCAAGTGCGCAATACAGAAGGCCACTACCATTCAACCTATCTGAACCACAAACAGGAATCAGATGGGAAAAGTGGGTCAGACGATTTGAAAACTATGTGGAAGCAACTGATGTAACAACAGCAAAGATGAAAGGTTTATTTCTGAACCTAGTAGGAGATGAAGTGGAAGACCTACTGGTGACACTGCCAAAAGAAGAGATTGCCACCTATGACAAACTAAAGAAATGCCTAACGGACAAATTTGATCCCCAGAGAAATGTTGATTTCGAACGATACAGCTGTATGATCGCATTCCAACAAGCAGAAGAGTCTCTGGATGACTTCGCAACAAGGTTGCGGAAACTGGTAACTCATTGCGAATTTGACAAATTCGACAACGAACAGGCAATAAGATTGCGCATCATCGAAGGCTGTCGTGACATCGAATTCCGCACAAGGATCCTAAAAGAACCGATCTCATTGGAAAACATTCTGGCGCTGGGAAGGGCTGAAGCCAGAGCAACAGCGCATGCAAAGGAAATGGAACGAGGTAAAGCAAGAGGTACAGAACAGATTCAACGAATGACGAACAACAACCGCTCAGGAGGCTGGAGAAAAGAAAAGAGTGAACAGATGGCGAAGAAACAGCCGGAAGGAACATGTTACAGGTGTGGACTTGAGTTCCCACACAGAGGCCCATGCCCGGCTTTTGGCCAGACCTGCAGAAAGTGCAATGGAAGAGATCACTATGCCAGTGTGTGCCAAGGGAGGCAGTTCAGAAACGACTGAGGAAGGCCAGGAAGAGCACGAATGCTAACAAACAGACACATCAGGCATGTCGAGATAGGGGCAAGAAGCTCATCAATAGAGTCGGAAGAAGAGGAAGAAGAAGAAAAAACGGAACGATTGTATCTCATGACCGCAGATTCAGGAACAGAAGAGGAAGATGAAGAAAGAATATGCCTGATAGACAAAAAGAAAATAAAGAAAACAGAGTCGATGAACATAAAGGTAGGGCCACATGAAGCAGAATTTGTCCTGGACAGCGGTGCAACATGCAACATTATTTGCGTCTCTGAATATGACAAAATGGAAATAAAGCCGATTCTAAGACCATCTCGGGTCAGAGTAGTCACGTGGGGGGCCAAAAGACCAGTGATAAACATGGGAAAATTCAAAGAAGGACTGACGTACAAAGATCAAAGGACAACTGAAGAGATACATGTACTGAAAGGAGACATCCCAGCGCCAAGCCTGCTGAGCAATGTCACGGCTCAAGTAATGGGTCTCATGGCAATGACATACAACATGTCAGAAAAGAAAAATATTATGAGAGAATACCCCAAGTTACTACAAGGACTAGGAAAGCTGAAAGACCGACAAATTACGCTGCACATTGACGAGACAGTGAGGCCAGTCGCACAACACCACAGAAGAGTGCCAATACATCTGCAGCCACAGGTAGAAGAAGAGCTTGAAGCACTACTTAAACAAGACATAATAGAACCAGCGGAAGGACCGACGCCCTGGGTGTCGCCCATTGTGGCTGTCCCAAAGAAAGACACATCCAAAACAAGAATATGTGTAGACATGAGGATACCGAACAAGGCCATTGAATGTGAACGACATCCTGGACCACACTTGGATGACATGATCAGCTGTCTTACAGGCACAAAGCGTTTTTCCAAACTGGACTTATGTAAAGGATACCACCAACTAGAACAGGATCCTCAATCTCGGTATATCACAACATTCTCCACCCACCTAGGTCTGTTTAGAAACAAACGTCTGAGCTTTGGAATTTCATCGGCTGCAGAGATATTTCAAGAAACAATAAGACAGATAATAAGGCCAATAAAGAACAGCTTAAATTATAGCGATGACATTCTAGTATTTAGCAAGTCAGACAAAGAGCATGACAAAGCTCTAATAGAAGTGTGCTCACACCTGGAGCAGTCTGGTTTGACACTGAATGAAGATAAATGTGAGCTAGGGCTAAATGAACTGGTTTTCTTTGGCCACATCTTCTCCAGGAAAGGAATGCGGCCGGATCGATCATAGCAAGGTGGAAACATTGGAAAAAGCAAAAAAAACAACGGATGTGGCGGAAGTAAGGTAATTGCTTGGTCTAGCAAGCTACTGTGCAAGGTACATCAAAGACTTTGCCACTGTAAGCGCACCGCTAAGAGAGCTGACAAAGCAAGGACAAAGTTTCTTGTGGACCGACGAATGCAGCAAAGCATTTGAAGAAATAAGACAGGCCGTAACAGCAGTGGATCACCTGGCCTATTTCGACCCAATACTATGCACCGAGTTAACAGTAGACGCAAGCCCAGTGGGACTAGGAGCAATACTGGCGCAACATCAACAAGGGAGGGACTCCCCAAGACAAATAGTGGCATTCGGAAGCAAGAGCTTGTCGGAAGTTGAAAAAGGATACTCTCAACCAGAAAAAGAGAGCTTGGCAGTGGTGTGGGCCTGCGAACACTACCATATGTTCATCTACGGGAAACCATTTACAATCAGAACAGACCACCAGGCACTCACAACAATTTATGGAAATCCAAATGCAAAAATACCGCCCAGGATAGAGAGATGGGGAATCAGGCTCATGGACTACAACTTCAAGATTATTCACAAGCCAGGAAAAGAGCACAACCCGGCTGACTATGTGTCGCGGCACCCTCTGCCAGAAGCATCACAAGCAACAACGATGGCAGAAGAATACCTCAATTTTGCACTGAAGCTCAGTACACCAACAACAATAACATTGGAAGAACTGGAGTACTAGACAAAACGAGATCGCACCATGCAGGAATCAATGAAGATCACCAAACAGCAAAGATGGAGACACGTGAACAGCAACAGTTATGTGGAAAAAGGGGTAGAAAAAGAAGAACTGCTAGCTTTCAAAAGGATAAGTGAAGAACTATCGGAGTGCGGAAATAGAATAATAATGAGAGGCACACGGATAGTAATGCCCCGGACACTGAGAAAAAGGACCGTGGAACTGGCACATGAGTCACATAGAGGAATTGTAGCAACAAAAAAAAAGTTGCGGGAAATAGTGTGGTTTCCGGGACTAGACAACATGGTGGAAGAAATGGTGATGCGCTGTCACATTTGTCAAATAACAGGACCGTCATCAAAACCAGAACCAATGCAAATGTCCCCACTACCGAAGGCGGTATGGACAGAGCTGGCAGCAGACTTCTATGGCCCCCTGAAAACAGGAAGTTACCTGCTAGTGATCATAGATGAATACTCAAGGTTCCCAATAGTGAGACAAGTAGCCTCAACTTCAGCCAATGCGATACTGCCTGTGCTAGATGATGTATTTGCAGCATGGCGCTCACCCCAGACACTAAAAACAGACAATAGCCCACCATTCTCCGGCGAGGAATTCAAGAGGTTCATGGCATACCTGGGAGTAAACCACAGAAGAATAACGCCGCTGTGTCCACAGGCAAACGGCATGGCAGAACGATTCATGGGAACCATCAAGAAGGCGATACAGAGGGCAAAACAGACACAAATATCAACTGGGCAGGCCCTATGTCAGCTACTAAGAGACTATCGCAACACCCCCACAGCTCCACGGGGAAATGCCCTGCAGAACTGGTGCTAGGGCACCCAAGCAGAACGAGACTGCCACAAATAAAAGAGGTGGAGCAAACAGAACAAAAAGACATTGCGGCAAGAGACAAGGAACAGAAAGCGAAAATGAAAACATATGCTGACCAGAGAAGACAAGCGACAAGCACAACAATAAAAGAAGGAGACACCGTGCTAGTGAAACAGAGACGAGTAAAAAAGTCAGACAGCGCCTTCACAAAGGAACCTTTGAAGGTGACCGAAGTCTAGGGGCCAATGGTCACGGCATCAGCCGGTAGATATCACATCACGCGGAACAGCTCCCACTTCAGAGAACTGAAAACAAAAGAAGAAGAGACACCAAAGCAAGAACAGAAGGAAGACACATCACAAACAGAATCACCAACTGACGTCAGAGAACAACGACCAAGAAGAGAGTGCAAGAAGACAAAAAGACTGATTGAGGAGATGTAAAGAGACAGAATAGGTGGACACGTACATGTCCGAGGGATAGAGATCTTTTCACATATATCCATCTCTCTATCTCTCTCTCTCTCTCTCTCTCTCTCTCTCTCTCTCTCTCTCTCTCTCTCTATGTTTTGTTCACAACAAAGGGGGAGATGTTGTGCCGTGGGAATGGCACTAGGACCCTGGGGCACAGGGTGGGGGACAGGGGACACCGGACACCACATCCGGTCAAGGGAGGGGACCAGGGGCAGTAAGGAGCAGGACCTCGGGGTGAGAGGTCGGGGACACAAAACGCTGCATGCATGTAAAGGAGCAGCCAATAAAAGAAGCAATTGAATGACCCTACCGTTTCCTGTGTGTTCCTGGGGTCGGGGAACACGACAGAACCTGGAATCTTGTAATGGCTGCTGCATCACAAATGTTCATTTGCTGCCAGTCAATCTGCCAGGAAACTATGGATCTCTCATTGGAAGAAAGGTAAAATCCTTTCACTTACTTTTCTATTTGTCTATTTTTCAAAAGTTTGGATCTTCAAATCCTCTAAGGTTCCAGATTCAGATCTAAATCCTGATCCATGGATTAACTGACAAGATCCTATCTGATTAACCCATGGATATTTCCCTGACACCAATTCATATTGCATATATCTAAGCAATTGCAAAATGGATTTGCTACAAAGGGCCCTATTCTGAGCAAAGTTCCAGCTTCATTCAAGTTTACTGTAATTCTGTTAAGAAGGGTTTTACTGTTGCAGTGATGCAAGGGTGAATGAGAAATGCAACAGTTGTTTTTCCTTCTATAACTCTCTTTCCAGATGAATCTGCACAAGTGTTAATAGCACACAAAAGAGAACTTTTGCCCAGAGGCCTCTAGTGAGAGTCAACTGATACCAGGTAGGACTCGATGATGAAGCATGGCAACAACTAGGGGGATGAGGGCCTTACATCTTTATAGCAAGTGAAGCTTGGACTCTGTGAGACATGCACAAAAAGACATCTTTGGGCAAGCAGCACTCTTGTGTGCTATTGAAAGTTGCCAGGGTGTACTGCTTCTGCTACTACCTCCATGGCCCTTTTTCTGATGATGAATTTTGCACAAATGTTGACATGCTTACATGTATCCAAGTGCTCTAAATGTGTGCGAGGGGCATGATAGAATTTAGGATTAATTCACTTCATGTTCCTGAACTATACTAGAAAGAAGAAAGGTATGATGCTGCAACAGCGTGTTGCCTTCAAGTTTTTAATTTCCGAATGATGTTTTCATTGAAGACAAGAAAAATTACCTGCCAGAAGTACTGGGAAAAAAGGCTTCTGATTAAATAAAGAAAATTGCTTTATTCGGATTCCTCAAGTGACTATGATTATCCACGCCCATCAGGCGCAGTGTTAGTGTTGCTTTACAAAGTGTTCTTTTACGAGTAGGGACACACAGTAAGTTTTGGGCAGAAAACATGAAATCATAACTGTGATAGCAGTAATGAATGCACGAATTCACTTGAATCATTTGTGCTGTGAGTCTTTTTGCAGCTAGGCATCTATGGAAGAGTTAAACTTGGTGAGGTGTAAAGATATTAATGGCTTGACAAATCCAAAGAGTGCTTTCCAGAGGTTGTGAAATCAGTAAAGGAGAAAAGAAAATGTGAGCAACATGGGACAGAAGAGTAATACATAGCAAAGCCAAACATTATATAACTAGTTCAGTTTATATCAGCCAACATATGTTCAAGGATTCCCTTGAATTCCTGTCCCAAGCTATTATTACATTGAAGATATAGCTAGATTGCAATTTTCTCTTATAATCTGTATCATGTTTACAAGGTTTCTAAAACAGGACATTTGAATGTACTTAAAATAGTCTTCAGTAACATATGCTTTACCTCCTTATGGTTCTTAGGAGTGTAGATCTTGCTTCATTGTGGAAGGTAATAATGATACTTGTGGGTGGAAGATCTTTTCTATAGTGCAAAGTAGTACATCTGCAAACAAATAATCACGTTTGAGTTAGGTTGTTACACAATAAAATTACATTCAACAACAAAGATAGCACATGAAGAGATTTCCAATTGTTTAAAACGCTAATTTGGGGAGCACTATTTATCTAACAAATTTCACTGACAATTATTTATTATAATGTCTGTCCATGACTGCCTAAATATCCTAAAGAAAGTAATATTATAGTTTATCTTTTAATGTCCATGCAGTGCCATTTAGAGACAATAGTAACTGAAAATCAGTGGCAGCTCATTTGCATATGTTTATTACATCCTGCTAAAAGATATACTAATCACAGTCAATGTGTTTCACAATTGGCGATAACATACAATTACTTAAGTAAACTTCTACAAAATTCTGAAATGTAAATCTCAGATTAATACTTCATAGTTTAGCCATGAGTTTTGTCCAGATCCAGGAGTACGGAGAAGATTTTGAAGAATGCATCCAAACATTTTTCCCATAACCCAACTATTAAGCTGGCAAAATAATATGTATACACCTGTGATATTTTCTTAAAATGCAGACGGTGTTTCCATCTACTGATCCACGCGCTTTTTAGGTTCTCAGGTACAGACCGCTTTAGGTCTGTTAGATAGACCTCTTGTTTCCAATAAATTACATGTACTAGAATTTTAGGTTTTTGGACATCCCTTTGCTCATGATAGGATGACTTTGTTGGCTATCACGCTTCTCTGGTCCTGATTTGATGGCCTTCTTCACCATTCTTGTTTGTTTGTCCCGCCCATAAGTATTTGATCTCACACTGGTATGATTAGGTGGGATATCAGTCCACTGCTAATGTGAGGTCATGCTGAAACTATTTTCTGTTCTTTTCTCACTTCTCACTCTCCCCCGCATTTCCTGCTCCAACACCCTTTCTTTAGCATTTTTTGCTGCCTGCCAGGCTGCCATTGGGTGCTTTTCTTTTACCATTTCATGATGGCTACCTATTTCTGCTCATGTGCTCACATGCACAGTGACACCTTTGGGTGTTTTTTTAAAAGAAATCCTATTTACAGATCGATGCCACAGATGCCCATAGATCCATGGCAGATATACTTGAATGTCATTAGTTAAAATATTACAAATGCATTCAAAGAAGGCTGCCATGGATACAGGCACATCTGCAGCAGCCATCTTTGAACGCATTCAGTAAAATTTCACAGAACCCTTTCAAGATGCCTACAACAGTTGCATGTGACTATATGACAGCTAACAAAGTAATAAAAATAACTTCACAAAGCCGATAGGTTTCACTGCTGAGATCTAGTATCTTTTATAGAGCTTGTTTATTGAGTTATGGATACTGGGAGAAACTGAAGTTCTCTTTCATTTCTCGGTGCTGGATCCACCAATGGGTCAGTATGGGCAGATGCAGCGAACAGTGTGTTACACAGAGACTCTCAATGTAAGTGTCACACCTGTGAATATTAGTACAGAAGCCTGACACAAGAAAGAGATCAGAAAAGAAGTCAGCGGCACTCATCGAGACAGTTTCTTTTTCCCTAGATGCAGAGGAAATCTGATGTGGCAACAGCTATATGCAAAGTCAAGTGCCAGGAACTATTACCACATTTTGTGGACATTGTACTAGGAAGGGCATCTGTGGGTGTAGTGACCGGTGATGTGATTGTGTGACCACACACATTGGCTAATGAACTGATGTGATAGACAGTCGATGGTGATATTTAGCAATAGTGATCAATCTTGCGACATTATGGTCTTCCATGGCATATTTGAGCGCGCTTCTAGGATAATGCTGTTCTTAGCTTAATGGTGGTAGTTACTATAATAAAATGGAAAACCACAGCATGGAAGTAACTATGGAGGAAGATGTTGGAATATTTGAAGAGAGGCAGCAGTCTTGATGTGAGTTGTAGATTACCTCTCACACAGTCAAAAAACGAGCACCTAAAATAAGAAGCCCTCGTGCAAGCATCAAGGCCTTTCTTGGAGATAAATGATTGTGATCCAGGTAGAGTAAAAACAAAACAACATTGCCACTATCAAAAGAAAGCCCATATCATTGCAACACAGTTTTACTGAAAAAAAATGGCAAATAGTAAATTCTAATGATTAAAAAGGCAATAAAGCGACAAAATAGGGTGTCGGAAAAAGGCACAATTTTCCTATGGACTGCAGTACATCGAGTCCTACACAACCACTGATCAGAATTGGGGATATGCCTGCACGGACAGGCTTTTAAATTTTAAATTAACAATTAAGAAGTTTCCAGACTTTATATATTATGCTGCAGATAATTTGTGTTTACCACCTGCAGTGTTCCAATGATGTTCTTCACAGGTGGTAAACACGTATGATGAGCTAGACCTATCATCATGATGATAATGGCAATCAAATGAAATGTAACAAACATTTCCATCCGAATTTAATTCACTGAAGTGTCTGCAGCTTTGGAAATATTTACTACATTGCCCTCAATCTATGGGGAGGGTTACTGATTCATGTCCCATCCAAAAACAACAGAAGATGGCTATTGGTGAGTGCCAATTTGTTTTCAGTGCTGACAAGTGGAGGGTATACTGTAAGATGGTTCCTGTGGACAGTGGTGGCACAGTACAGGGGTATGTCCTTTGCAGAAACTGCTGGTAAATGGATTGTTATGGAGGCACTGGCCTTTCAATATTATGTTGTGGACAGTTTGCCAACCAACCATTGTTAAGCTAATCTTAGGACAACCACATGAGTGAAATAAGTGTCAGGAGCAAGCACCAGATAGATTGCAAGAAAAATATCACGTTTTTCCCCCTCAATGAAGGAATTGAAACTTTCCACAAACTGACTAAATTGACTGCTATGATCTGGAAGGCTCCTGAACTATGGGGCATATTAGCAAGAACCTCGTTAAAATATTCGCCGTTTTAGCGGCAGTTTCCTGCCGCTAAAACGAAGATAATTTTAACGAGGTTCTTGCTAATATGCCCCTATGTTTCATCTGAAATCCGTGCCGAGGGTAGTTGGTGAGTCCAAATTTGTGTTCAGTGCACCTGTGTGGGCATTCCTTTGGAGTAAGTGTAGATTCACAGAATACAATAAGAAATGACCCGTTGTGAATGCCGAACAAAGTGCCAACTTTGCGTGTGCCAGCATAATTTCTAGTGGCATCCCTTGCCTCTGCCCACCCAAGTCCATTCATTACAACTCTTTCCTGTACTTAGCAGCTGAGGAAAATCCAGCCAGATTCCGAATCAGGCCAATTTTTAGGGTCAATCTGTGCAGACAAATTCTGCAGATATGTCACTTGCTGGACAAGTGACACTTTTTACGTACTTTACGGCTCATAAATGTCTTTGAATTGTACAATTATTTTATAGGTAACAATCATGGACCCTCATTAAATATGGACTGGAGTTTAGGGCGATATTTATCGTAATTTGCCGAATCTGATATAGAGCTCATAATTATGAGTTTGTCCCAGACAATGGAAACTAAAATTCATATATTGGTACCTGATACACCAAAATTCAAATTTCCGATTAACTATCAGGCATTTTTTTCTGATAGATTTCTGATAGGTTTGACCTAGTAGTATTGGTGACCAACTCCTAATGGAGATACATGAGTTACCGCACATATTGCAATTAACCGGGCCACTGGCAATGAGGACCTTAGTATCAACTCTCTTCAGGAGAGCAAACTCTGGACGCTAGGAACAGATAAAAGAATTGTTACTAACTTGAGACATTTGTTTACCATTTTCCAAGAACTTCACATGCAAAGTGAAATAATTTTTTAAGCCATGTGTTACTTTATCAACGTGGATGACATTGATTCTTTCAATATATTCAGAAGCATTCCCAATATAAATTATGATTCAAATTGCGTCTGGACTGTGTCTTCAGGGATTTCACACAACACAAATCCTTGAAAACTACACTTTGCATACTAAATTATTTGCAGCTTAAATAAGAAGATAAATCAATTACAACAGAGGAGCACTTGTCCTCTTTCGAAATACATATTTTCCATCAATAATTTTTTTCAGCTAATTTCGAAAAACTAGGTAATTGGAAAAAATAGTTGTTTTTCCTCAAATCAAAATGACACCTTAAAAACCATATAATGAGGCCTTTTTTTAGATGATAGATGGTTCTGAATGTCATGACCGAGTCACGTGTGTGCCTTGAGCCAGCGTTGTCCAACCAAGTTCCAGGAAAGCCTGTCGATCAACAGTTTCAGAATAACCACTGTAGATACGAGTTTGCCATCGATCTTGTAATCCTGGAGTTCTGTTGGGCACCCTGACTTAATTTAGACATATTGTTGCAAGTGGGTTTCACCCATGTAATACGCCAGGGTCTTTTAGCTTTGGTTCACCCAGTGTTTGGACCTCTATAGTCTGTGTCTCTCTACCAGAGTCTTCCAGTAATTTCCTGCTAAATTGGACGGCGCGTATTTACTGCCAGTGTCTGACTTTTTAGGATGATGCTGCTGAGACACAACCAGGGCAAGGCACCGTGGGCTGGTTGCATGTGAACATGTGTGCAATGATGTGGGCACGTGAGCAGGCTGCACAGGAGAAATAACAGTTGTGTGCAGCCTCGTACCTGTACACAGGTAACCTGCCTGTGGCAGATTAAACTGCGAATCCAACCTGTCCAAATAGCACTTTTTGCAGACCTAAACCATCCTTTTATATAATAATGTCACCCACATGTGGGCCTTATTTCCCTAAAGGGCAGGGTGCATCATATATAAAAGAAGGGCAGGTAGAAATTAACGTTCCACATGTGCTTACAGTGAACTATCCCTAAAAATGACTTTTAACTGTAGCAAGGCTGGCTTTTGCCATACGGAACAATTGGGCTATATTTTTATATCTATTCAATTCTAAATTCACATTGGTAGCAGCTAGAGAAATACTTTTTCACTCATTTGAATTGTAATGTAGAATCCTCTTTAATGGGAAAAGACAGATTTAAAATTATTATTTTGGAAATGCCACTTTCAGAAAGTTGGTATTTTCTTGCCTAAAGTATCTGGAGTTGGGAGTTTCCAGCGTTCTGGGTGGGTGATGACTCTCCCACTGAGAAATGTGTACTGGAGCCAGATAGTACTCAAAAGCACCTGGGTATAGAGGGGAATGGCTCGTCCTGACTGGATGGTTGGGAAGGAGATGTGTCCTGCCCTTAATACACTTCAAAGGAATGCCAGCCCATTGTGTCACTAGCGAGGCTGGAGCCAAACCCAGGAGAGAGTGGAAAACTAACGCAAACCAGTTTTACGGTTAGACAAAGGGCTGTCCCCCACCCACAGACTGCACTGGGCATCCAAGTGGCATCCCCAAAACACGAAGGACAGAACAACCCTGGACATGGACTGTGATAGCAGCAACACCATGGACATCTGGAAAGACAAACCACCAGTACCCTGATGGAGTGAGGACTCTATCTGCAGCTTGCCCCAGGACTAGTGATTCTCTCATGGGCCTCCTTGCACCTGCTGAGGACCAAATGGGGGAAGACCTGGACTTCAGGGAACCATCGAGAGGAGGGGAGCATTAGGAACCAGGCACAGGAGAAAGCTGATGCAGAGAGCCAGTAAAGGAAAAATCCTGAAATGCCGTGTGCACCCACTGGAAGCCAGGAGGCTCACTGCAATCTGCTCCAGGTGGCTATGGCTCACCACCAGTAGCAAAAGGAACACTCCATCCATATTTCAAATACTTTGATGATGAAAAAGAAGGCTCTCTCAGAAATCTTCCAAGTTATTTTTCAAATAGTACTCTGTCTTATATTCACATGTTCATTTTGGGTGCAAACGATCGGTTGCCACAATTAATGCTTCATGCTAAGAAAATTGTAGATGATAGAATGAACTCCTAGTTTAACAATCTTTCTAAAAGTGGCATTTTCAGAATTGTGACTTACAATTCAAACTTTACATTTTTAAAATACAATTCTTTTGAGACAAAACATGATATTTCTACCTATTCTGAATCAAAAGTTAGCAATTATTATATGTAATAAGGGAACCCAATGTTATCCATTGGGAGAGGTATGTGTCACAGTAGTGGAAAACGAACTTGGGTGTTTTTCCCTGCCAGGACATATAAAATGTAAAAACACATGTCCTATCTTCAAATACAGTGCACCCTGCCCTATGGGCTGTGTAGGGCCTACATTGGGTGTGATCTCTGTGTACTAAAAAGGGATGTTTAGGCCTGGTAAAAGGTTCATTCTGCCCGGTTGAATTCACAGTTTAAAATTGCGCACAGGCAGTAATGGCAGGCCTACACATGTTTTAAAGGACTATTAAACTGCATTGTATAATACGTGCTGCAGGCCAACTAGTAACATTTAATTTACAGGCACTGGGTACATGTAGAACCATTTTATTAGGGACATATAATTTAATTTAAAATGCTAATTGAGTGTAAGCGAAATATACCATGTTTAAAGGAGAGAGCAAAAGCAATTTAGCACTGTTTAGCAGTGGCAAAGTGTACAGAGTCCTAAGGCCTGCAAAAAAGCAATGCCAAGAACAGGAGGGGAGAAGGCAAAAAGCTTGGGGGAAGAAAACACCAAGGAAATCTGGTCTACCAGACCACTGGGAGAGCGCCTTCCTGGCAATGCCTGAGTGGACTTCCCACACTGCCTCAACCTGGAAATACAGTAGGTGTGCTGCATGGGATCAGGATCCCCCCCTCAAAAAAAGGAAAAGGAGTTGTGCACAATGAAGTCATATGCATCAAAAAGGATCTCGGCCAAAGCCCCAAATAAACAAGTCACTGATCAATGGAGTATATTGCTAACAGTAAACATTGCTGACATAAAAATGTCAATGCTTTATTGACAATAATGATTATATTTAAAATGGTTATTGATTTCAAATGAAATAATGGTGATTTCTTTAGAATGGAGTTATTGGTCCTATAATTTAGTGACCCCTTGACAAAGGCCTATAGACTTGTCTTATATTGTAATACAGTACCTCCTTTACAAAGCCAATAGCCTTGCCTTATATTTATATATGGTGACCTCCTTGATAAAGCCAATAGACTTGCCGTTTATATAATTTTAGAAACTGCTACGACTGGGTTTAGCAAGAGAGATGAGCACTCAACTTCCAATCACCCAACAAAATTACTTTCCCAGCCTCTGGTTCCATAGTAGCCCCCCTTAAGTGCATCATACATTCAGCAGCATGCCTCATAAAGGTCTAAAGAAATGTTACCTCATCACCCCCACCTGGAGGGCACTACACTGACTTCTTTGCCAGCCCACACAATCTTCAAAACCAGCTGCATATTCTACAAAGCCATCACCACTGACATTCCTTCATTTCTGACTAGCAAGCACACCATTTTTTGTGATTCTCAGCACATCCACAGCCACAACACTGTCAGACTAGAGACAGGTCCAAAAAAAAGAAAAAAACAAGGCAAACAGCATTCCCACTGTATGCATCCATATCTCAAAGGAGGTCCCCATGTCCATGAATGCTACTCAACCCTGCTTCAGGTGAAAAAAGAACGGAAGACATAACTCTTAAAGAACATCACATCATAATACTGTAACAAGCTATTTTTACTCTTAGAAACCATCTGACCCTCCAATCATATATTGACTTTGTTTTTGCTTGGGCCCTGTAGAGCACTCCACTACTTTTCAGCTAGGTTCTCATTATATAAATACTGCATTCATACATGCACTCATACATGCACATATACATAACTACACAAATAGAATAACGTGTAATTTAGAGTGAGTGGGGAATGAAATGGCCCAGTTGCCAGATGGGTAGCCCTAGGACGTTAATTTGTAGCTGAGAAGGAAGGCACCTTTTGTTGTGTTTGAACACCACAGGGAATACGTTCATACCTTTGTGCAGCAAAGCTCAAAGAGACTTCCATGTTTTGATCGTGCTCTTGGGTAAAAGATCAGAGGGAGACTACAGTAGGTAGAATCACAACTTCAATAAAAGGCGCAGAGGATTTGTCATCACATCTGTTGTAGACATGGGGTTTGAAAGCTATGCGAAGATCAGACAAGCTGTAGGTGCTGACTTAAATATTGAAAATATTCGGAACACATAAAAGTTTTAAAATGGTGGTGGTATTACTTGGGCAAAAGGAAAGAAGTCTTCAGGTTCAGGACCGTATTTGTTCAAGAAACCATGTACTAAACATTTGGCATCTAGAATCAAGCATTTTTACAGCAAGACCGCAGACCAGGATCCAGATGTAACCCGGTAAACAGGAGCACTAGTGAATATGAAAAATGATTGGCAGGTTCTGGTCAAATTAATTCTTTATTTCCAATGTTTGATGTGCCGCAGGTGAAAACGAGACACTGCACAATGGATGGAGCATTTGGATTGACTGACAAGACAGCAGACACTTTCTTTTATCACATAAAAGTGGCATATGCACAGAGTACACCACACACATTTACACAAAATACCAGATGGGTAACCCTCACTGTTGCATCATGGAATTAGGATTAATTGTGTAGCATTTTTATTAAGAGGTAGATTTGGTGATCTGATGGGGGGTGTTTCTTGACAACAGCATTGGTGTCACTCCTGGCGTGAGCACGTATCCTGCAAAGAAGGTGAAACTTTTGAGGTTATTGTTGTGGAAGACTTTATGGATAGTGCATTTTTGGTAGTTCACAGCTGAGAAAATGGGGCTGTTGGTTGAGAAGGGCGTGAGCTCATCTCAAGTAACAGCCACAAACCTTATCAGGGTCAACCACAAAAGTCACTAAATTAACTTGTTCTTAACCATCTGGGGCCTCATTTATGAGGATTGACGCATCGCTGCTTGAAAGCAGCGATGCGTCACTTCACAGTGCGCCCTCCTTGCGACATGATTGATGCGTCATATTTACTGTATGACGCATCATGTTGCAAGGAGTTACAGATACGTCAGTATTTCTGACGTATCTGTATGGCGCAAAAGTGACGCATTGCTGGAGTGTGTCACAAAAGTGACGCAACTCCAGCAATGTGTCCTTTCACATGGGGCAAGCCCAATGTGAAAGGGCTTGCGTCAGTCTTACGCCTGCTGTGAGGCAGGCGTAAGATTGTGACACAATTGAGTCCTAGAAGTGGTGCAGTGAAATCTTGTAGATTTCACTGCGTCACTTCTATGACCCTTTCTTGCGAGGGAACCCCCCTGCATACATTATACCTGGCGCGGGTATAATGTAGCGCAGGGGTTTACAAAGTGACGCATCTACCTAGATGCGTCACTTTGTAAATATGGCACAACAAGGCGCATTTTTTACACTGCTGGTGCGTCCCAAAAAGTGACGCACCAGTGGTGCAAAAGTGACGCAATAGCTCATAAATAAGCGCCCTGGTACCTTGGCAAAAAAGCAGTCAGGTTTAACTTAGAGTCAATGTGTAAAGTACTTATGCAGTACATAAAAGTAATAAAGTGAAAATGCCACACAAGAAAAAACCCACCCCAAATGAGAGTAATCCAAAGAGTAGAACTGGAGTTATGAGTTTTTAAAGTTTAAGGTAAAAACTAGAGCCTAATATATTTCCACATTCTTACTTAGTCTCTTTTCTTGGAAGTCAACAATCTCTAGCGGTAGAAAGCTGGAGGCTGTAGCCGACGAGAGTGTTACGAGGCCAGATACCCCTTCTGTGAAAGACCGCTGAACAGGATTTCCTGCTGTGTAGAAGAACTGAACAGGAGCTGCTGCCAAGTCAGGCCGACCGGCGATGCACATTGGGTGTGTAAATAAGCAGGTCGGTCCCAGTCTCCTCCTGGTTTTGAATAGGGTTGTGCCACAAGAACACATTCAGGTTGAGTTCAGATGCAGGTTCAAGAGGGTTGGGGCCTTTTCTGACGCTGAGACTCTAATTAGGAGGCCAGCCAAGGAGCCCTTGGAGTCACTCTGGTAGTCCTGGGTTCAAGAAGTTGAACAGGGCTGAAGCAGCAGGCCTGGCCTCTGAGGATTCAAGAATGCTTCAGGAAGCAAAGCAGTCCTTCGAGGTGCAACAAAGCAGTCTTCTAAAGTACATAGTATGCCACACCAGAGGACAGTCCTCTGAGAGTTCTTCTGCAAATCCAGAAAGTGAAGATTAGATCTGAGGGTCATATTTTTATACCTGGTGCCTTTTTTAAAGAACAGGAATTTTCTAAAGAATTCCATTTGAAGTGCCTCCCCTGCCCTGGCTCCAGGCTGGATGCATTAATCGTGAGTGGTGACAAGTCCTCTGTTTGAAGATAGGACACAACCTATTGATTTGCAAGTTGGGCTGTATCAAACATTAGCACTTACTTAATGTAATAAGGTAACCCAATGTTATCCTGTAGAAGCGATAGGCCTCACTGTAGTGAAATACGAGTTTAGGAGTTTTTTCACACCAGGATATCTAAAACTTAAAAATGTGTGTCAGACCTACTAATTACAATGGACCCTGCTCTATGGGCTACATAGTGCCTACCTTAGGGGTGACTTATATGCAATAAAAGGGGATTCTAATGCTTATAGGAGTGGGGGTAATTATGCCTAGTCGAATTGGCAGTTTAAAACTGCATCCAGGCTGCAATGGAATGTTTGAAAGGGCTATTCAAGTGAGTGACACAATAAGAAGTGCTTCAGGCCCACTAGTAACATTTTATTTACAGGACCTGGGTATGCAGTATTCCACTTTACTAGTGACTTATAAGTAAATTAAATATGCCAATCAGGTGTAAGCCAATGTTACCACGTTTTAGGGAGTATGCACAAGCACTTTAGCGTTGGTTAGCAGTGGTAAAAGGCACAGAGCCCCAATGCAAATTGAAAAAAACAGGAGGATGGAGGCCAAAGGTTTGGGGGTGACCCCAAAGAGAGGGTCAAGTTCAACACAAGGCCCTCCATCCTAAAGTCAGAGTAGACTAATCAATACCTTGATAGGCTTCCCCGCTCAGGCGATAGAACTTGGACTATAATCCTTTACTGCAGAGTCACTTGTTTGTTCTATGCCTTTCTGAACCTAGTTGAATCCCTATGTCTCGTGAGCCATTGGACTGATCGATGGGGAACCTTTCTACTCACCTAAGGATCCCATCTGTGCAGCACCTAACCTTAATTTGCCAACTGATGCATCCCAGTAGGCAGACAATACCACCATGGCCAACCAAGGATCCCTGACCTCTGAGGGTTCTCAGAGTGGGGGCAACTCTAGAGGAATTCCTCTAAAGTGAAACCAAACTTAGTGATAAGGGATGCTTTCATGGTGGTGTAGGATATCTGGTCGGCAACCACGAAAGCCAAAAGTGTATCCCTCCCAATAGTTTGCATGTGACTCCACAGACTAGCTCATCAAAACTCCTTGGGGACCCTCTGCAACCTTAGGGTTATCTCATAGGCGGTCAATCACCTATCAATATCATTCCCCAAATGACAGCTGGGCTCCAGGTCTTTGGGTGTGCGGGCCCCTCTGTCTCCACTAGACACAGTTTTGTCACTGACACCATTTCTGCTGGACTCTGAGAACTTTCTTAAGCTTTCGGTCCTGCTCCTTTAGATCCATTTCATGAGCCCACAAAAGTTTCTTTTGCTCCAGAGCTATTTTCCTCTCCTCGAGGGCCCTTTTCTGGTCTCTCACTGCGTCAGCCCCTGTAACTTTTGCAGCCAGTTCCAGCTAGGCCAGCTGCACCTTGAGCTCACTTTCAACCATCCTGTCCTTCTCAGGAAATAGGTGGTGGAAGAACAAACTGATTTCTGCGCTCATTCCTGTGACCCCTGACCCTGCTTGCAGGCCTGGTCTTACCCCCCACTGCCGAGCAGCACCACCTGTGTGCGCTCGCCCCGCTGCTACCGCTCCTGCGTGGATTCCAGACCCGTGTGCCCCTAGACCGTTGTGCCGATTCTGGTCTGCCTTAATTTTTTGTCATCCTTGTGTATTTGTTTTTTTGTACCTCCATTACTGTGTTTTTTTCATCCCACTGTAACCCGGTACTGTTCCCCCCACCCCCCTCTGTTTACTGTGCCCACTCCCTTCCCGCCACTGACCCCGTGGCCACACCCCCTCGCTGCCCCGCTCCCACCTCCCAGCTGCTCCTCCCTCCCTCCCCACCTCAAAAGCCAATCGCTGCCCGACAGAGGAGGTGGCCCCTGACCCTACTTGCAGGCCAGGTCTCACCCCCCACTGCTGAGCAGCACCACCTGTGTGCACTCGCCCCGCTGCTACCACTCCTGCGTGGGTTCCAGACCCGTGTGCCCCTAGACCGTTGTGCCGATTCTGGTCTGCCTTAATTTTTTGGCATCCTTGTGTATTTGTTTTTTTGAACCTCCATTACTGTGTTTTTTCCTCCCACTGTAACCTGGTACTGTTCCCCCCCATCCCCCTTCTGTTTTCTGTGCCCGCTCGCTTCCCGCCACTGACCACGCGGCCACGCCCCCTCGCCGCCCCGCTCCCGCCTCCCAGCTGCTCCTCCCTCCCTCCCTCCCTCCCCGCCTCAAAAGCCGGTCGCTGCCCGACAGAAGAGGTGGCCCTGACCCTGCTTGCAGGCCAGGTCACACCCCCCACTGCCGAGCAGCACCACCTGTGTGCGCTCGCCCCGCTGCTACCGCTCCTGTGTGGGTTCCAGACCCGTGTGCCTCCAGACCGTTGTGCCGATTCTGGTCTGCCTTTATTTTTTGTCATCCTTGTGTTTTAGTTTTTTTGTACCTCCATTACTGTGTTTTTTTCCTCCCACGGTAACCCGGTACTGTTCCCCCCACCCCTCTTCTGTTTTCTGTGCCCACTCGCTTCCCGCCGCTGACACCGCCTCCCAGCTACTCCTCCCTCCCTCCCCGCCTTAAATGCTGGTCGCTGCCAGAACGTGCAGCAGACGCGCCGCTGGCGCGCCGAATGTGCGCCAAAGGCAAGCCCATCTGAGCACGTCCGTGCCTGACCGCGCCCATTGCCAGAACCCCTGGACCCCGCACACACCAGAACGCCAGACTCCAATATGACGCCAACACTCTCCACGCTCTCAACACCGGCCAAGACCACCACTGCTTCCAGGCCACCCCGAAACGCACCCATGGACCCTTCTAATGCCACACCTGCAACTTCACATGCGACAGAACCAACAAAACACCAAGGACCAGACCCAACCACCTCCACTGCATACTCCTCAACACCCTCTCCGCCCGCAAACAAGCCGTCGAGCTCTGGGACCTGCTAGACACCACCGCAACAGACGTTGCCTTCCTGACCGAGACCTGGTGGAACGACTCCTTGGCACCCGACATCCCCATAGTCATCCCGGCCGGCTACAAGATCTCCCGCAGAGAACGCACCAACGGGATGGGAGGAGGAATAGCCATTGTCCACAAATTCACCCTCCAGGTCCACACCTCCGCAGACGACTCCGCCGAACACCTTCACTTCCGGATCCACACGGACCCCAACACCACCCTCATAGGAGCACTCATCTACTGCCCCCCAGGACCCCGGACACTCTTCAGTGACTCCATCGCTGACCTCGCCAGCACCCACGTGCTCGCCTCCACGGACTACATCCTCCTCGGGACCTGAACTTCCACCTCGAGAACAACAACGACGCCAACTCCAATGCCCTGAGCAACAACCTCGCCAACCTCGGCCTCCGACAACTCGTCACCGAACCCACCCACGCTGCCAGCCGCACGCTCAACCCCGTCTTCTCCAAGAGCACCCACATCACCTTCAACCACACCACCGATGTATCCACCGGACCGACCACCGATGTATCCACTTCACCTTCAAGAAAACAACCACGCACCACCGCACCCAACAGCTGCCTCACTGCTGCTGGAGAAAAGTCACCAAAGACCAGCTGACCTCCACCCTCACCCAGAACCCACCCACCGACCCCACCGACACAGACGCCGCCGCCCAAAACTTCAGATAGTGGATCAACGACCGCGCCAACACCCTCGCCCTGATCAAGAAACCCTCCATCAACCACCCAATCAAGAAAGCCGCCTGGTTCACCGAAGAACTCCAGATCTCCAAACGAACATGCCGGAAGCTGGAGACAAATTGGCTCCACGACCGCACACCAGACAGCCACGCAGCCCACATGGACGCCATCCGCAGACATCACCACCTCATCAGAGCAGCCATAAGATCGTCCTTCAAAACCCGACTGGACAACAACGCACACAACAGCAAAGAACTTTTCAACATAGTGAAGGAACTCTCTAACCCCAGGGCCAACACCAATGACATCCCGTACTCGCAAGATCTATGCCACTCACTGGCCACCTTCTTCCATCGCAAGATCGCCGACATCCAGGACAGCTTCAACTCCCTATCCGCCCCGAACACAACAGACCACACCTCGAACGCCTCCCTCACCAACCAGCTGACCTCCTGGTCCCACGTCAACGACGAAGAGACATGCAAGGTCATGAACTCCATCCACTCAGTATCTCCGTCACACCCCTGCCCACACCACGTTTTCAACAAAGCTGATGCAACCATCGCACCCCAACTACGGAAGATCATCAACATCTCCTTTGACACAGCAACATTCCTGGAAAGTTGGAAGCACGCCGAAATCAACACCCTCAAGAAGCCCAAGGCGGACCCCAAAGAACTCAAGAATTTCCGGCTCATCTCCCTGCTCTGCTTCCCGGCAAAGGTCATCGAGAAAATCACCAACATGCAGCTAACCTGCCACCTCGAGGACAACAACATACTAGATCCATCCCAGTCCAGATTCAGATGCAACCGCAGCACCGAGACTCCCCTCATTGCCGCCACAGACGACATCAGGCGCCAGCTAGACAACAGCGAAACTTCAGCCCTCATCCTCCTGGACCTGTCAGCCACCTTCGACACGGTCTGCCACCGCACACTAAGAACACGCCTCCAAGAAGACGGAATCCAGAAAAAGGCCCTGAACTGGACAATGTCCTTCCTCACCGGCAGAACCCAGACAGTCCGCCTCCCGCCCTTCCTATCCGCAGCCACCGACATCATCTGCGGCGTACCCCAGGCTCGTCTCTCAGCCCGACACTGTTCAACATCTACATGGCCCCCCTCGCGCAAGTGGCCCGCTAACACAACTTGAACATCTCCTACGCCGACGACACCCAGCTCACCCGCTCCCTCGCCAAGGACCCGCACACCACCAAAACCAACCTCCATGAGGGAATGAAGGCTGTCGCCAAGTGGATGAGGAGCAGCCATCTGAAACTGAACTCGGACAAGACGGACGTCCTCATCCTAGGTCCCACCCCCTCTTCGTGGGACGACTCCTGGTGGCCGACCGCACTGTGAGCAGCTCCAACACCCACGGACCATGCACGCAACCTAGGATTCATCTTTGACTCCTCCCTCTCCATGTCGAAGCAGGTCAATGCCATCTCCTCCTCCTGCTACAACACCCTCCGCATGCTCTGCAGGATCTACAAGTGGATCCCGACCGAAACAAGAAGAACAGTGACCCAAGCCCTCGTCAGCAGCAGGCTGGACTATGGCAACGCACTCTATGCAGGCATCCCGACCAAACACCTGAAATGACTACAACGCATCCAGAATGCCTCAGCCTGACTGATCCTCCACGTCCCCCGCCGCAGCCACATCACCTCCCACCTAAGAGACCTGCACTGGCTCCCGTCAACAAGAGGATCACCATCAAACTCCTCACCCTTGCACACAAAGCACTCCACAACACCGGACCAGCATACATAAACGACAGACTCAACTTCTACAACCCCGCCCGTCAGCTCCGCTCCACCAGCCTCGCCCTAGCCACCGTCCCGCGCATCCAACGAACGACCTCCGGCGGCAGATCCTTCTCCTTCCTCGCCGCCAAGACCTGGAACACCCTCCCCACCCATCTACGGCAGACCCAAGACCTACTCACCTTCAGAAGGCTCCTCAAGACCTGGCTCTTCAAGCAGTAGCAGCACTCCCCCCCCCCCTCAGCGCCTTGAGACTCTCAGGGGTAAGTAGCGCGCTTTACAAGTTCACTGATTGATTGATTGATTGAGTCTCCCACACTCCTCTGTTTCTGGGACAGACAATGCACCTCTTTTTCCCAGCTCTGGAGCTGTTGCAAGGTCATGCTCCTCAGTCTCTATTTCCTCCTCATCATCATTCTCCTGTGCTGCAGCTTGCATTCTGTGGACCTCCTCCTAGGCTCTGAGGGCTATCTGATACTCAAACTTTAGAGAGTCGTTAGCTAGTTTCAGTCCCCTCTCACTGCATAACTTTTTCAACTAAGCCATACAGTAGCTATCAGTGATGTCAATATCCAGCTCCACCTTTGCAGGCAAGAGAAACACATTCACAATATGTGAGGCAGCAATTACATTTGGCAACATTGAAAAATATTACCAATCTGGTATCAAATTATTTATATGGGATTTTTGTTTTACACAAATCACTGTATGGTACTACACAAAGACAAGTACTGAAGCCCACCGCTGAACACCAATGTGAGAAGTTGGGTAGTTGGTTGAGGATTATGTGAGCCCTTCTCAGGAAACAACCACAATTCCGATCAAGGTGAACCACAAATTTCACTAAATTAACCTGTGGTAGCTTCGCATCAAAGCAGTCAAATGTTTAGAGTATTCATGAAGCAGACAAACACTAACGAAGTGAAAATCAAAATACCACATGAAAAAAATTCCATACCAATTTAGAGAAATAGAGCATAACTTAATTAATTATTTGATACCAAAGGACCCAAATCCAAGTAATAGTACTAGAGATATGAAATTTTAAAGATTTAAGTAAACATAGTGCTTAAAGGCGCAAAGTGCTAGCTGTAGTTATCTGGTCGTGCTGGACAGGGACAAAGTCAGATGTCCAGGCTGACCACATTGAGCCTCGGCTGAATTCAAGGGCCAAGTTAGGCATCTTAAATCCAGGTTGAAGAGTGTTGCCAGATTCCACGTTGAGGATGCGTCATGCACCGGTCATTCCAATGAGCTGCCGGCTGTGTTGTGAGGTCCTGCATTGGAGATCTATCACACAGTGGCAATTCCAGGGCGCTGTGGGCTGCGGTGTAAGGTCCTGTATCAAGGATGTGTTGCACAGTGAAGGTTCCGAGGAGTTGCAGGGCTGCGATGTGAGGTCCTGCATCAACGAGCCATCATGCTGCATTGGTCTGAAAAGCTGCGGGGTTCTGCATCAGGGTTGCATCACATAGCAGCAGTTCCTGATACAGCACTGGAGGGAGATGCATCACACTGCGCTGATTCTGCCAAAAGCACCACAGCTGGGCTGGCAGAGCACATTCAGGCCCACTTCCAAAGGCCCAGGACTTGGGTGGCACCACTTGGGGGAACAGGACTCATAGCAGGCAGAGTCCAGGTGCAGGGTTCAAGGTGACAGGAGCCTTTTTGTCCCTGAGGCTCTGATCAAGATGCAAACCAACTAACGCTGGAAGCCACTCTGGTGGTCCTGGGTTTAAGATGCTGCTCCAGTCCTCACTCTGGCAGCTGGGCAGCAGAGTAGCAGTCCTTCTTGCACCAGAGCAGCACAGCAGTACTTCTTCCCAGTATTCCACAGGTCCAGATGTAAACTGAAGAGTTTGTCTAAGGGTCTACTATTTAATCTTGGTGCCAGCTTTAAAGGAGAAGAAGTTTGGAATTTCCTCCCTCCTTGCCCAGGCCCCAGCTTGTCTAAGGGTACAAAAGACTAGTGTGAAATCCTTTGTGTGCTGAGGCAGAACCTTTGTGATGTGCCGGCCTGGTAGGTGACAGCTCCGATGCCTCTCAAATAAGAAATGGCCCATCCTGCCAATACCTATTTCCCCTTTGCCTCACTGTCTTGGAGCAATACATAGACCGACTGCCAGCTACACATAGACATGTGACCTACAATTTAGGCTACAGGCACCTAATAGTTGGGACAAGAAAATGACAACTTTCTGAAAATGACATTTTAATTATTGTGACTTAAAATTCAACTTTAACATTAAAGAGGTTATTAAATTAAAACTCAATTTCCCTACCTGCTCTCAATTTAAAGTTATTAATTATTAATTTTAATAGGGTAACCCAACCTTATCATATGGGAGAGGCAGACGTTGCAGTAGTGAAAACAAGTTTAAGAGTTTTTTACTACAAGGACATGTAAAAGTTAATAGTACATTTCCAAATTTTGTAAAACACTGCACCCTACCCTATGGGCTGTCTAGGGCCTACACCTGGTGTGAATTATATCTATTAAAAAGGAATAGTTAGGCCTAACAAAAGGTTTATGTTGGCAGTTTAAAATTGCACATGCAGGCTGCAATGTGCGGCTCATTAATAGATTTTTTCTGAGATTTGATATATGTGGCTGGTGCTGACGTTTTTTTTTCAGTTGGTTTTAGAATAATACAATAGTTACTTTATTCAAAAAATAATTTGCAGACACATTATTATATGAACATGCATTTATTCATTTTACTTATGGGTTTTATGCAGCTGTATTTTTTTCAGGGTTGTTTGCTTGGGTTTTTATTTTTGCTGGAATTTAAAGTCCATGGACTTTAGTTTGTTACATCAGCTTTACATGTTTAAAAATTATTTATTTTATTTTATTTAGTTTTTCTTCAAATAAGCTATATTTACTTTCTTTTTAGTTATTTTTGTTCAGTTTGGCTCTATAGAGAGATCATATTTATACTTATTTTGTTGTAATTTTTGGTTTGGGTCCATTGTTGTAAACTAAATTACAGAAACATGAATAGAAATTCATTATTTTAAGTAAAGGTTTTGGTTCTCAGTGTTATATAGTTATACATACTTTACTTTATTCCAATAAATTTTGAAAATTCAGTTTTGGCTCTTGCTTTTTACTTCGTCTGTGCCAGCAATTTGAGGGTTTTTTCCCATAATTTCTTGCATTTTTATGCCCTTTTCATTATCAATTTTTAATTAGTAAAGTGTATTGGTTAATTAGTTTTAAGTTTAATTTCACTGCCTGTTTTGTTAGGTGTTTGAGTTTGTTTTATGTTTTGTTCTTATTTAGTGGACAATAATTAGTGCTTATGTTTCAATGCAAAACCCATATATTTTGAATGTGATATTCAAATAAAAAGTATATATATATTTGTAATGCTTAAGTAACTAGTTTCTTATTGTTGTATTTGGTATTTTAATCTTATACTTTCATCATAATAATGTTTAATATATTACACTGTGTTTGGCATTTACAATAATAGTTATTGTATCTTTTGTGTAATATGTTATACTGTGTTTGTGTTTCATGTTTTGGTTGAAATGTTAATTTTTTAAGTATTAGTGTACTTTACGTGTATTCCATTTCTTGGTTTAAAAGTAATCATTTTTCATTTGCTAGAATTTACTTTTCAATATTTGTGTAGTGTTTTAAGTAATTAAAATGATAATATTATTTCATATGTCTTTTTTGATATTTTTATATGCTTGATATTTTTATGACTATACTTTTGTAGTTGATATTTGCATATTTTTCTGTTAAGGTATTTATGAATTTGATACTTTGGGCCATTTTTTTTTAGTATTTTGCTATTATTTTCCCAGTAATTTAGAAACAAAGTTATTGTCCTCTGAGAGTACTCAACTGTAAAACTGCTGCCAAATCAGCAGCTAACGGTATTTTACATTTAAAAAAACAAAAGGAGTGGATTACCCAAACAAATGATTTGTAGTTCTACAGATTTTATAGGAATATTTTAAAGTTCCAAAACTCCACACTTAGAAGAATTTCCAAATGAAACCAGTCAATGTTACACTATGGAAGGAAATTCACTTAGCAGGTAAGTAGTGTTAAATGTACCTTTTCTTACCCAGTGGTGGATCCTGGATCCAGCACTGCTGCATCTCCTGTAAACAGTTGAAAGAATGCGTTTAAGTCATACAGGCGATTTTTAAAGAATATTTTTATTTTGTGAAAATAGACAGAAACTTTTCTGGTGAAAAACAGACAATGGATTCCTATGGAAGAAAATACAAGTTACTGGTAAGTATAGTTACAATTACTTTTCAGGGTCAGTGCTGGGCTAAAAGATGCAGCACTGAGGTCTCTCCTGATAACAGATGAGTAATTCGGAAGTTGTAGTACATCCAGTAAGCGCCACAGAGCTGCGTAGCAGAGAGATGTAAAAAGGGGCAGGGCCTGCACCACCTCTCTGCAACGCAGCGCAGTGGCACTTCCTGGAAGCACCTGGTGGGCTACTTGGCCCCCATGGTCCCTCAGGTTTGATGTAGAATTTTTTTCCCCAACTTAAAATTCGCCACAGGGTGTGTTTGCACACATCACGTCAGGCCCCGTCCCCTCCCATCACAACTGTGTAAACCTGCCATGTCACCGATCTAAGCTGAGAAGTTAAGTCCCTTTCAATCACTTTTTTACTTTGAGCAGGCCTAGGGGGTCAGGGTGTTTTTACCCTGCCCCCTTTTCACGTTTTGCGAGGTTTTTTTGTGGGTTTCTTGTGTCTCGGTTCTACCAACGTACAAGATTGCTGCCAACACTTCCTGATTTGGAGTGTTGACAGCCAAGTAGAATACAGCTTGTGCACGGTAGGGTGCGCTTAGGCTGCGCTTAGGGTACACGGACGCTCCGAGGCCATAGATATATAAATGATTTTAACTGTCATTTTCTCAGGAACTACTGAACGGGTTTACACAATTTCAGCAAAAGGCACAAGTCTGAACTAAGAACTACCTCTTTGCCAAATTTGGAGTAATTCCGTTCAGCAGTTCGGGCTGTAGCTGCGGCTAAAGGTCAAATGGGAAATTGCATGGGGAAACGTGTTTTGAGACCCTCCTTTTTTCTCGACCCCCGCTTAGCGAATAACCGTGAAACTTTCAGGATAGGAGCGGACCGGAGCTGACCATAAGTTTTGAAAGTTTCGCGAAGATTTGTCAACCGGCGCCAAAGTTATTCCAAATAGAATGTTGCGGATTTCCTATGGCAAATAGGTCCTAACTATAACTATCTACTGGCGACAGTAGATAATAATATATATATATATATATATCTGTATATATATATATATATATTACTGCCTAGGTAGTTATAGTTAGGACCTAGTTTCCATAGGAAAAGTGTTTCTTCATTTGCCAATATCTTTGCAGCCATTTGACGAATCTTCGCGAAATTTTCAGAACTAATGGCCCACTCCGGTCAGCTCCTGCCTTGAAAGTTTCGAGGTGATTTGTCAAGCGGGGGCTGAGAAGAAAGGGGGGTCCCAAAACGCATTTTCTCCATGTTCATTTCCATAGGAAACTTTGTTGCGGCTACATCCCGAACTGCTGAACGGAATTACACCAAATTTGGCAGAGAGGTAGCTCTTGGTCCAGAGTGCACTCTTTGCTTTAAATAGTGTAAATCAGTTCAGTAGTCCCTGAGAAATGATAAAATAAAAAAAATTGATATCTGGTGACCTCGGTGGATCCGCAAATCCTCCAGACCACGAGCTTCATTCTGATTGGCTGCCAACACTCCAAAGCGATACCAAAGGGAATGATGGACGGAGTATTTGAGCAGATCAAACACTCACCCCCAGTCAACTGATCTGGGTTTAATCCATCATCATACTTTAGCTCACTCCACCACCCCAGTTCAGACATGGCCATATGCAAATCAGTCTGACCCTGTGCCTCATGGGATCAGTCCAGCCGGAACTACCAAGCCATGTCTTCCCTCGACCAGAGACAAGCATCCTGGGACCAACACTCCAAACCAAGAAGACTTGGCCGCCATCTTGTGACTCGGTTGAACCGAGTCCCAAGCAAAAGGGTCAAAAAACGATTAAGAAGAAGATAAGGGGGCAGGGTAGAAAAACCCTGACCCCCTAGGCCTGCACAAGGGGTCCCACAGGGACCCCGAGGGCCCCAAAAAGATTTTATTTTAAATAATTTGGGGGCAGTTTTTGCTCTGGGTTCGCAATTCCTGCTGAAATGTTTTGTTTTGTAGAAGCCCCTGGGAGGGCCAGGTCCTGGAGGCAAGGTTAATAATATTTGTGAGGGCAGCATGGGCCCCCGCAGCCACAGGGTCTGCCACCTCCCTGGGGCATGATTAAAAATATGAGGGGGCACATGGCCCCCCGCAGCCCCAGGGACCACCACCTCCCTTTATATTTTGGGTGGGGGGCACGCGGGCCCCCCAAGCCCCAGGGACTGCCACCTCCCGGGGCTTTGATGTTTAAATGCAGGGCAGGTTGTGCCCACCCCACAGCCCAGGGACCGCCACCTCCACGGGGCAACATAAATTAAAAGTAAGTGTGGGGGAGGCTCTTGCCCCCCTCACCGCCCCGGGGACCACCACCTCCCCGGGGCACTAATTACGCTAATGAGGGGGTCAACTGTGGCCCCCCTGTAAATATTATGAGGGGGCCATCCTGGAGCCCAAATGGCCTTGGGGACCACCACCCCCCAGGGACGGCTCCAACAATGTCCAAGGCGCACGGCTCCTGCCCTGTCATTGCAAACACTCCTTTGCTTCATGGAAGTGAGAGCAGGAAACCTGCTCTCGCTTCCACGAAGCAAAGCAGATTGATTTTAGACAAGGGGAGCTGCATGTCAGTAATGCCGTCTCCCACATGAGGCGGGGAGCCAGCAGGGACCGCAGGGGTGTTGAAATGGCCCTTTTTTCAGGGTTATCCCCAAACTTTTTGCTTCTTCCTCCCTTGTGTTTCCTGACCTGTGGTTGTTGGCAATAGGACTCTGGGCACTTTACCACTGCTGATCAGTGCTAAAGTGCATATGCTCTCTGTGTAAATTGTTATTGTGATTGGTTATCCATGATTGGTATATTTGTATCACCAAGAAGTCCCTAGTAAAGTGCACTGAGTGTGCCAGGGCTGGTGATTCAAATGCTACTAGTGGGCCTGCAGCACTGATTGTGCCACCCACATGAGTAGCCCTAAAATGGTGTCTCAGGCCTGCCACTGCAGTGCCTTTGTGCAGTCTGTGAACTGCCATGTCCTCCTGGTCAGTGTCCCCACTGACCAGGCCTAACCCTTCCCTTTCTGTGCACATTAGTCACCTCTATGGAAGGCTCATGGTACCCCCTTGGGCAGGGTGCAGTGTATGTGAAAGGTAGAGCATGCACTAGTGCAGGTGACATGCTCTGATAGTGAATTACAGCCATTTTCGTTTTTCACTATTGTAAGGCTATCTTGCCCATAGGCTATCATGGGAATGCTGGCTACAGTGGATACCTGCATATCTAATGCATACCTGCATTAGGACATAAAAGTCTGGTATCCCTGAACTCAGAATTTAATAACCCATCTTTTAGGAAGGATGTTTTTTAAATCCTGGGTTTGAAAACAGCACTTTTAGAAAGTGGCTGCTTTCTTGTCTTACCTTTCTGTGTGCCTTTGGCTGTTTGTGAATTCACTGTCTGGTTTGTGAGTGACAGGGCTGGGGGATTCCAGGAGACAGAATGAGTCCACCCAGTGGCGAATAGAGAGATCTGCATCTTGATGGGAGGGAGGAGTTGCACCTGGGACCTGAATAGGACTGTGCCTACCCCTCAGTCCTGGCTCCACCCCCTGTGGTGCATCCGATGTCTCTGCTCTGTGAAAGAAGAAGCCAGGAAAACATAGTGCTCAAGGAACACCCAGAACTGGTTCAGACCGGGCTCAGAGCCCTCCTGCACAAAGGGAACGAAGACTTTAAGGGGTATAAGTACAGGACCCCTGACCACAGAAAATTAGATCATCCTGGAATCAAGAAGGAACCTCTGTCAAGGAGAAAGCTAGAAGACTGAAGAAAAAGGACTGCCCTGCTGTGTGATGCTGGACTGACCTGCAGTTGCTTTGCTGCCAAGGAGAGGGGAAGGACTTTGCTTTGTGCTGTGTCCCCTTGCTTGAAGGAATCTCCAAGGGCCTGAGAAGAGCTGGCTCCCTGTTTTGAAGTCCCAGGAACAAAAGGACTTCACCCCCAGCTTCCCTGAAATCTGCTGAGAGAGTCCTGTCCTTCCTTGAGTGCTTGGGCCAGTTGTGGTGCCTCTGGAAGTTGTACTTGTTTTGGGGAGCTGGCAATCACGCTTTTAAAAGAACTTTCTACCAGTTTTGTTGCAAACCCGGCCGAGCGAGAAAATTCGCGCCGCTACGAAGACCGAGATCGTTGCAGCGCCTGTCGCCGCTGCCTGAAGATGTCGCACTCTTTGTTAGCGGGAAGATTTCTTCCGCTGCGAAAATTGTCGTTGACATGCTCATCATCGCAGAGCCTGTCGCCGCTGGGTGAGATTACCGCATCACTTCGCTGCGAAAATCGTCGCAGGGCCATCGCTTCGAGGCGCTGAAAGAGGAAGATCGCCACTGGGCCGCGCATCGTCGCCCTGGAGAGCGTCGCAGCCCCTGAGAATTATCACATCGTGCCTTTGTGAGCATTTTTCACTACAGAATGTCCGCACCAGAATCCATACAAGTCATCGCCTTCCTCCCTATACAGACCGGATTCGTCGCTACACGCCGCTACATCCAGCGGAATTGTCGCTAATGCCTCCCCAGGGCCTCAGGAGTAACCCATTGCTTGTTTTCCACCGCAACAGCTTCTGTTTTTCAACTTTGTCGCATTTAAAGGTACTGTCAGCTAAACGTGACACAACTGTGAACTTTTCACGCAACTGTGGATTATTTTAACGCTAACATTAAGAACTCTTTTGCAACCGTATTCATGAACTGTGTATGTTGGGTTTTTGTCGTTTTGGTCTTGTGTAGTTTAGAATAAATACCTTTATTTTTCTAAACTGTTGTGGAGTCAGTTTGTGGTGTTTTCACTGTGTTACTGTGAGTTTTGGTACAAATACTTTACACATTGCTTTTGATTATCCTTGACTGCTCGTGCCAAGCTACCAAGGGGGTGAGCAGGGGTTATCTCAGAGGGTTTCTTCCTTACCCTGACTAGAAGCAAGGGTCCCTATTTGGACAGTGATACCTACCTCTGTCAACTAGAGACCCCCAGTTCGAATAGGGGGCATTCGAGGTCCCCCCACAGTTCCCAACGTGAGGGCCGGCCCCAGGGGATGGGGTCCCCAGGGCCAGAAGTGGACTGCAAGGGGGACCACTAGGCCCCTCCCTTTTGATTATTATTATTATTTTTTTTAATGGAAGGCCGACCCTGAGGGATGGGGTCCCCAGGGCAATAATTGTCCTCAGAATGGGTGCCACGCGTCCCCCTTCTAAAATTAAAAATAAAGGCTGGCCAGGCCCTAGGGC
This sequence comes from Lissotriton helveticus, assembly GCF_964261635.1. Lineage (NCBI taxonomy): Eukaryota > Metazoa > Chordata > Amphibia > Caudata > Salamandridae > Lissotriton > Lissotriton helveticus. The sequence continues at coordinate 1,909,845,913 of NC_136067.1, read as the reverse complement.
ATGTGTTTGCAGAGTGGTGTAAAAGGGGGCGTGGTCTCAACCACTCTCAGCCATCCAGCTGTGTGGGGCTTATTGGAGGTAGCTGGTGGGCTAGTTGGCCCCCAGGGAGCCTCAGGATTCAAGGGGACTTAATCCCCCAACCCAGAATGTACCAGGAGGCGCATTTGCGGAGTGGTGGAGAAAGGGGGCATGGCCTGTGTCCACCTGTAAGCAATCCCACAATCTGGGACATACTGGAGGTATCAGGTAGGCTAGTTGGCCCCTAAGGACCCGCAGCAAAAAGGGGGACTTTAATCCCCATCCAAGAGTGCGCCAGGATGTGCATTTGCAGAGTGGTGGGGAAAGGGGGCATGGCCTGCTATGAGAATTTAGCAATCCTGCTGTGAGGGACTTACTGGAGGTAATAGGAGGGGTAGTTGGTCCCCAAGGTTGACTTAAGAGGTCTTCTGAAGCCACACTCACCTTTCTGCACCACTCTGCAAATGTGCCTCCTGGCACAGTACTGGTTGGGGGATGAAGTCCCCTGGCTACCAATAAAAGAGCGGGCCCTGTTTAAGATGGGCTGTATGACTTTTCAAGCCCGTGCAGGGACGGCCCCCGCCTTTATTTCCTCCGCAATCCAGGTCTACTACCCTACCAGAGAGCTGTGCTCTTCCTCTAAATGCCTTCTCTTGGTTTCAAGAAATGCAGAATAGGAGGCTTGAAATTTTCTGTCCTGGCCCCTTCATTTTGGAACACTCTTCCGCTTGCCATGAGATCAGCTACCTCCTATATGGAGTTTCGTAGCGCTCTTAAAACTTTTCTCTTTCGGCAAACCTTTGTGTCCTAGGCTCCCACTTCCCTGCCCGTGGTATTAGTATCCTCCAGCGCCAAGGAACCGCATGGTATACGTGCGCTTTAGAAATTCTTTTAAATTCAAATTCAAGTCCACTTTACTCCTGAGGGACTTTAGTGGCCAAGTAGCCCTCCTGGTACCTCCTGTAAGTCCTACACAGTGGAATTCCTGAGCACTGGTTGGAGGCCCAGGCCCCTTTCTGCAACACTTTGCAAATGTGACTACTACCTTATAGTTAGGAATTATCATCTAAAACACCTTTGAAATTCATTGAACAAACCATAGTTTCAGGGATGCTATAGTTAGTAATTAGCATTTAAAAAACCTTATATATATATATATATATATATATATATATATATATATATATTACCTACTGGCGGTCGCCAGTAGGTATATATAGGTAGGATTGGCTACCATAGGAAATCCGCAGCATTCTATTGGGAATAACTCTGACGCCGGTTGAGGAATTTGTGTGTAATTTTCCAAAATTTTGGCCAGCTCTGTTGCGCTCCTTCACTGAAAGTTTCGGGGGGATTCGTGAAGTGGGGCTGAGAAAAAAGGGGGGTCCCAAAACGTGTTTTCCCCATGTTAATTTCCATAGGACGGTCTGACAAGTCTACAGCCCGAACCGCTGAACGGAATTACGCCAAACTTTGCAAAATTGTAGGGACTGGTACGCAGATGTGCCTTTGCTATATTTGGTGAAAATCCCCCCAGTAGTTCCTGAGAAAATCAAAAGAGAAAAAAAAATATATATATAGCAGCTTACGTGTAAGCTTACTGTAAGCTTACCTTTCCGAGCATGAGCTGCATTCTGATTGGCTGCCAATGTCTGTCAACACTCCAAACCAGAAAGTGTTGGCAGCCATCTTGTGCCTCAGTAGACTGAGGCACAAGAAAGCAGAAAAACAAATGTGTAGAACTCAAAAAGGGGGCAGGGTAGAAGCAACCTGACCCCCTAGACCTGCTCAGAGGGTCCCACAAGGACCCCCAAGGCAAAAAATTTTTTTTTTTTTAAATTCAAATTCTTCATCCAAGAAGTGTTGGCAGCCATCTTGGGACCAATATACATGATAGCACCTCATTAAAAAGCATTGTAGTTAATGGAGGGTTTTAGGACTTTAGTTAAATTATAAATCATTTGTTGATGGTACCATACTCATTTTAGGAATTGTGGTGTGTTCTAAGGTGATTTTACCATGTGAAACAGCATTCTGCTGGGATATCATGAATCATGTTTGAAAGAAAACTATTATCTCATGCTTTTCCCACAGTGGTTTGGAAGGGGATCTATAAGCTAAACTGAAAGCATATTTTCTGTAAATTCACATTATCTTTCTCAGTCATGTGAGAATGAAGTCTGACATTCTCAGTAAAACATGTACATCCAACAAGGACAGAGACTGTCAGTTGATTCCTTTGTGTTCTACTGCAGCTTCCCAGAGTGTTCTAAAGAACAACTAGAGCGCTAACAGTCTTACTTATGACAAAAGTATGGCACACCAGAAGCCATCTTGATTGGAATGAAGTGGTAAGTCTGAAAACATTTAATTTAAAAAGGAACAAAATGAGGGAGTTCATTTTGCCATAGAAAGTATGATTAGTGCTTCGGAAAGAAAAATTAGGGCACATTTTGAGTGACTTCTCAAATACTCTTCTATTTAATTAAACAATTCTGACATGCAGTCTCCCAAGATAGCCACCAGAGACAAAAGAGCCCAAATGTAGCTCAAATAGCACCCAGATGTAGCCCAAGTATAGCCCAATGACAGAATGTCCCAGAGTGTTCTAAAGAACAACTAGAGTGCTAACAGTCTTACTTATGACAAAAGTATGGCACACCAGAAGCCATCTTGATTGGAATGAAGTGGTAACTCTTAAAACATTTAATTTAAAAAGGAACAATATGAGGATATATTTTGCCATAGAAAGCATGATTAGTGCTGCAGAAAGAAAAATTAGGGCACATTTTGAGTGACTTCTCAAATCCTATTCTATTTCATTAAAAATACTGACATGCAGTCTCCCAAGATGGCCACCAGAGACAAAAGAGCCCAAATGTAGCCCAAATATCACCAAGATGTAGCCCAAGTATAGCCCAATGACAGAATGTCCCAGAGTGTTCTAAAGAACAACTAGAGCGCTAACAGTCTTACTTATGACAAAAGTATGGCACAACAGAAGCCATCTTGATTGGAATGAAGTGGTAAGTCTGAAAACATTTAATTTAAAAAGGAACAAAATGAGGGGGTTCATTTTGCCATAGAAAGTATGATTAGTGCTGCAGAAAGAAAAATTAGGGCACATTTTGAGTGACTTCTTAAATCCTATTCTATTTCATCAAAAAATTCTGACATGCAGTCTCCCAAGATGGCCACCAGAGACAAAAGAGCCCAAATATAGCCCACATATCACCCAGATGTAGCCCAAGTATAGCCCAATGACAGAATGTCCCAGAGTGTTCTAAAGAACAACTAGTTTTTTATATACAACAAGGGAAATGAGCGCTGACGGAGGGACACTGCTCCCATAGCTACGAGCTCGCAGATTGATGCAGCGTTCGGGCGTCCCGCCATGAGGATCAAATATCCGTTTATTCAAAACCGGTCCCCTGCTACCCATTGTGAAGTGCGGACCTCCTTACAACAATAAGGTTCCCCACAGGCGGGCGTCCAACTACCCGACCGACCTTACTGAATAGGGTCAATTTAACCTTAATTCAGGGCGGTTATTCAATTGTAATAATTCAACCTGCCAGGCAAACACTGTAAATATGTCGGTCCTGATGATGATCCCATACAACTGAGCACAAGGGATCGAAACGTCGACTTTTTATAGTGCCTTCACAACCTTACTATTATGTTTAATCATGTTGTGTCTGGTACTTGTTTGGCATTACTTTAATTTGACACTGATTTAAAAGTGGCCAATTTATGCTCATTTCTTTTGCCTGCTATAATCCTTTTAATTTCTTTCTGAATCTCTTGTATGTTCTCTAACTTCTTTGGTACAGGACTGTGCCTTGTTATCACCTTTATGAACTACAAGTCTTACACTGTTTAAAATAAATGTCCTGTCCGGCTTGGCAGTGACGAATATAGCTTCCTATTATGGCCTATATCTTATTTTTTCCTAAAATCTGAAAGCTAAGGACCTTTGTCTTTAATAACACTAAAGAACAACTAGAGCGCTAACAGTCTTACTTATGACAAAAGTATGGCACAACAGAAGCCATCTTGATTGGAATGAAGTGGTAAGTCTGAAAACATTTAATTTAAAAAGGAACAAAATGAGGGGGTTCATTTTGCCATAGAAAGTATGATTAGTGCTTCAGAAAGAAAAATTAGGGCACATTTTGAGTGACTTCTCAAATCCTCTTCTATTTCATTAAAAGAATTCTGACATGCAGACTGAAACATGCACTTTGAATACCAGCAGCAGACTTCCCTGGTGAGCAGTAGCTTTACTACAGTGATATAATGAGCAACTAGAGTGCTAACATTCAGAATTTATGGCAAATGTGTGACACATCTGAATGCCTTCTTGATGGAACCGAAGTAAACAAGCATTGAAAATGCAATAGATCTCGCCCTCGTTTAAGATAAAGCCATTCTGTTTGAAATGAGGTGGCTTTTTAGCTTTGCTTTTAATAGTGTTTTTCAAACTTTCAGGTAAATAACATGCATATGTATGAATATATTCATATGTATGCATGCATTTATATTTGTATTTATATAGATATGCAGATTATATATGTTTATATATGTATGTTTATATATATATACACATACATATATATAAATGCATATATATGCATATATATATATATATCAAAGGAATCCCGACCGCCAATGGCTGCGGTCATGAACAGGCACGGACCTCCTTCTCCTCGTCACTTTCCTCTCACTTATGGATCAAGTAAGAGACGCCAAAACACCATAAAGTGTAGCAGTGCAGAAATTTATTGCAATATTACCAGAGCAAGTGCTCTCCCTGACGCGTTTCGCTCCGTGAACGGAGCTTGGTCACATGGCGCGATAGGAGTAGGTGGACACATTATATGCAAAATAAAAGCCCCTGCGCCTAAAGAAACAGGTCGCAAGGGTACACAACAATGTAGACCTGATTTATAGAATAGAAATTTTACTGCAGTAAGATACCGCAGTGGGGAGGAAACAAGTTACAGCATAGTGCTCTAAACAAACCATAAACTTAAAATATAAGTCTATCACAGTTTCAAAGTATTGGCAAATAATCAATTTTTAGTCGAGCAAATAATATTTCTCCATACTCAATGTAACTTAACAAATGAAGAGAGCATAGTGCTCCAACATCATAACAGTAGTGTTGTTAAGTTGCAAAACATATATCAAATACATATAAAAAGATTGTTCTAATGTAAATGCATCTCAACGAGAAGAAAAATGTTGCCAATAAATTGCACATTTCATATCCCCAAATTTTGTATAATCAAATTTATTATAACAGTACTAGGTTGTGATAAATATAAGTGCTAACTAGAGTGCAAAACAAAATAGTATTAACAAAAACTTAAAAGATTAATGTATTCTGATTAAAAAACAAACGACGGCTGAAAAGCCCAAATAGAGAACCTAAATTAAAACTTATTCGATATGAACATTGAATCACACATATATAATTTCATCATTAATATGTAAAGCCCATTTGTCAGTAATATTTTCAAATAGAATCAGAACAATTGCAACTGAATCAGACGCACTAAATCAAACCAATTCATTCAGATATCATGTTACAAAAAGTGATGTAATTCATCAAAAGCATTTAACCCATTAGGGGACCTCGTATCAAGTAACATGATAAAGTAGGCCTCTCTTTGTCTAAGTAATCTTTCACGATCCCCACCTCTCCCGGGGTTTGGTACAGAGCATAACAGAGTGTACTTTAGATCTTTCAGTTTTTTATCATGGACCGCCTTGAAATGGCGGGCCACAGGATAGTTCATGTCTGAATTGACTATTGCCCTTATATGCTGCAAAATGCGCTGGTTGGCAGGCAACTTTGTACTCCCGATGTAGGAGAGTGAACAAGTGCAAGTGAGTTTATAGACAACAAAGTCACTGCGACACGTGAGATGCTCAGTTATTTGTATGGGTGACTCACTAAAAGCTGTTTTAAAGTGAGTGTTGTTTTCAGCAAAATTGCAGGCCCGGCAAGATGTGCACCTAAAGAAACCTGTTTTAATAAACCAGGGATTTTTGATGGAAAGTTCCGGTTGACTTTTGTCCAGAGCATCCATCATAGATGGAGCCCTCCTGAATGTAATAGATGGTGTTTGAGGTAACAATGGGCTCAAAATGACATCTGTTAGTACAATAGGCCACTGTGTATTAATGATATGCCTAAGTTTCTGTACTTGAGAGCAGTAGGTGGTAATGAATCTTACTGAGCTGCCCGAAGTGGGTTCTGGAGAAGGTCTAGAACTCGGGGTCAATAATTGTTCCCTTGGGCGGTCTAAAGCTTTAGAAAGGGCACGGTTCAATGCATCTTGTTGATATCCGCGTCTCAGGAATCTTTGCATAGACTCCGCTAGACACTGATTGGTCACCTCGGGATCACTACAGATTCTTTTGATGCGAATAAATTCGCCCAGCGGAATACTTTGGATAGTGTGGGGTGGGTGTGAACTGCGGGCGTGAAGAATGGAATTACCCGCAGTCCTCTTCCTGAATAATTTGGTGTGTAGCTGTCCCTGATCTATATAAACTTGGACATCCAAAATTTCTGCACAGGTAGATGTTATAGTGGCAGTGAACTTTAAATTTCTGTTGTTGGCATTAATATCGTTGACAAAGAGGGCAGCTTGTTCTTGCGTACCCCTCCAGACGATAAAGATGTCGTCAATAAACCTCCAATAGTGGGCAAGATGTTCAAGCCATTTGCTATGTGTTCTATGCAGGACGTGCTCCTCCCACCAGCCAACATGTAAACATGAATAGCTGGGGGAGAAGCACAAACCCATAGCCACACCTCGTTCTTGGTGGAAGATTTCCCTGTCAAATTGAAAGTAGTTGTTAAACAGACAAATTCGTATCATGTCCAACAACATTAAATTATGTTCCCTGAAAGTGGCTGCCTTAGTATCCAAAAAATACTTAATCACTTCTATACCTTGCAGATGATTTATGCTTGTGTAAAGCGATTCTATGTCCATGACCAGAAAACAGAAATCAGTGCACTAAGTAACTTCACTAATTTTAACAAAAAAATCAGTGGTATCTTTAAGGTAAGAGGGAAGTGAAACCATGTGAGTTTGAAGAAAAAAGTCAACATATTTGGAAATGTTCTCATTCATACTCCCTTGTGCAGAAATAATAGGGTGTCCTGGAACCGGGGAAATACACTTATGAATTTTAGGCAAAAGATAGAAAAGGGGAGTGATGGGATGTGTTACATTCAAAAATTTTGCTTCCTCTTTTGTGAGAAGACCAAGTCTTTGCCAGCGATTGATATTTTTTCTGGTGTTGTCATAGGTTTTCAGCATGGCAAACTTGCTAGATTTTGTGTAGCACGAGGGATCACCCAACTGGCGAGTTGCCTCTTGAAGATAGTCAGATTTAGCCCATAGTACAGTGTTCCCACCTTTGTCCGCACTTTTAACTATCACATTTGTGTTGCATTGTATTTTCTTGATAAGTGCAATGTATTTTAGATTATTGAAATCTGTCTGTTTTTTCTTTCCCAGAGTCGTTCGATTCAATGTTTTCAATTCAGTGATCACTCTATCACTGAATACATCCAGGGCGTCTTTAGGCATTAGGGGTAAGAAAGTGGACTTTCCGCGAAATGGGGTGGATGGTGATTGATTCACAGGAATGACTTGGCTGACTGTAGGGGTACATTGAGAACTTTCCTCACAGGCCAAATAGATTAAGGTTTGAAGACCTGTTAAATTATTCACACTTAGTGGCTGATCTTCCGATGTTCCAGCAGGAGAATCAGTGTTCTTGTCTTTATTATATGGATGAATTAGAAAATACTTCATGAGTTTAATTTTTCTAATAAATTTGAAGACATCAATCCGTGCCTGCGTGTATGAAAAGTTAATAAGGCCCAGAGATAAAAGTTGCTCCTCTGCCTTTGAGAGTACCAAGTCAGTCAAGTTAATTACAGTGTTTTCCTGTGTCATAGTTATTTGTTCCAGTTCCTTCGTGCGTTGCCTCTCCCTCCACCTCGCTTTGAAATTGCGCCTTCTGATGCGGCACATTTGGCTGCTGGTTTGCCTGCTGGTTGAGGAATGTTCCGTGAGCGCAGAGAATACCTCCGGTGCTCGTTCACAAAATTTAGTTCATCCACTAATGTGAAATTTGTGAGGTCAGTGGAGCCCATTGTGTTGGAAATTAAACTCCCTTCAGAGCTACTGTACGATGATACAGATAAGTTGTCAACATTAGAAGGAGCTGAGCTGCTATTCACTGTTTGATCAGATGTTCCGCCAGTTTTGTGTTGCGTTGACATTGCCTTTCGTTTATATGAATCGTATTTTCTGGCGAACGTGAAAATGCGGCCAGTCGCGTAATCATTTTTATCACGCGCAAACTTCTGTATTTTACGTTCCTGAATGGTCTTTTCCAGTTTTGCCAATCTCTGGTCTATGTCTTTGCGACCTTTATTGATCAAATCAGTCTCTCCAGTTGCTTCCAAAAGTCCATTGACACGGTCAATTTCGACCAATAAGGCCTCCCTATCCGATTGGGCATATTTTATTAGAATATGGAGCATGTTTTTAGACGATTGCAAGTTGTTTTCCGCCCATTCCTGTAGCATCTTAGGGTCAGGATTTTCATAGGTGGGAACAATCAAAACCCTCAGACCTCGTGGGACACGGTTTGCATCAAGGTATTTTTCTAAAAATTTCTTTTCCCACCATTTAGAAAGCTCACTGCGGAGTAGTTTTTCTAAAGTTTTTAATAAGTCCCTCGCATTGCTGTTACTTGGCGTAGTGCGACTTTCTTGGGCTGTTGTGGCGATGTTTTCAGGTAGGTTCTCATAAAGGACTTCCGCCGCCGATTCCCTGCTCCTAAGCGCGTCGCTGGAGATCATTATCAAAAATAATAATGTTCGGCTTTGTTATGCAAACAAAAGTGATGCCGCCTGCCTGCTAGAAGGCTCAGTTAATGACTGTTCAAAGTAGGAGAAATCCCAATTCCCGCTTTGGAAATTCTGTTGTAGAAGCTCAAAATACGTACAGGGCGCCTTACCGGACTTCGCCTCAGAGATGGACGGAGGTCAGCCGACCTCGATGTTTCTGAAGCTCCTCGCCCAGCCAGGACACCACTGCCGATGGATTTGAGTAGTTTCAAAATTGCGGGGGGCACAGCCAAAGAAACTCTTCCGAGTTCAAGTATATAACGCCAGGGCAAAAGCCGATGGCGTTACTGGCTGCAGAAAACGCTGTGCCTCACAAGATGGGCGGGTCCGTGGAACCGGAAGCAAACCAAATCCCGGTAATGGAAATCAAAGGAATCCCGACCGCCGATGGCTGCGGTCATGAACGGGCACGGACCTCCTTCTCCTCGTCACTTTCCTCTCACTTATGGATCAAGTAAGAGACGCCAAAACACCATAAAGTGTAGCAGTGCAGAAATTTATTGCAATATTACCAGGGCAAGTGCTCTCCCTGACGCGTTTCGCTCCGCGAACGGAGCTTGGTCACATGACGCGATAGGAGTAGGTGGACACATTATATGCAAAATAAAAGCCCCTGCGCCTAAAGAAACAGGTCGCAAGGGTACACAACAATGTAGACCTGATTTATAGAATAGAAATTTTACTGCAGTAAGATACCGCAGTGGGGAGGAAACAAGTTATATATATATATGTGTATATGTGTGCGTGTAGATAGACCGAGGCACAAGAAAGCAGAAAAACAAACGTGAAGAACACAAAAAGGGGGCAGGGTAGATACACCCTGACCCCTTAGGCCTGCCCAGGTGGTCCCACAAGGACCAAAAAGGCCCACATTTCTTTTTTTTTAAACCTGGTCTGTTTTTTTAAAAATTACCTTCCGGGGGGACCAAATCGCGGCGGCATAGTGATAAAGAAGTGTGGGGGGTCCACAATCCCCCCAACACTGCCCCGGGGCCCACGGCCCTCGGGGCAAAGCAACACAGCCCCTTGGCGCATACTGGAGGCTCCTGGTGGGCTACTTGGCCCCCAGGGATCCCCAGTGCGTTGCAGAGAGGTGTAAAAAAGGATGTGGCCTCATTACACCTCTCTGTAATGCAGTTCCCTGGCTTTTACAGGAGGCTACTGGTGGGCTAGTTGCCCCCCAGGGACCCCCATTATGCAAGGGGAATTAGTTCCTCCTCTGCAAACGCGCCAGGGGTTGCGCTGCAGAACGTTGTAAAAAGGGGGTGTGCCCTCTGAACACCTGCCTGCAAAAATGTAGTAAATCAGTATAAAAAAAATAACAATTAATAGATTTAAAAATTGTTATTTAAAAAACCTTCGAAATTCAATGAAAAAGACATAGGTTTCAGGCCTTATATAGTTAGGAATAAGCATTTAAAAAACCTTGCAAATTCACTGAAAAAACCATAGGTTTCAGGCCTTATAAAGTTAGGAATTAGCATTTAAAAAACCTTGCAAATTCACTGAAAAACCATAGGTTTCAGGCCTTATATAGTTAGGAATTAGCATTTAAAAAACCTTTGAAATTCACTGAAAAAAACATAGGTTTCAGGCGTTATATAGTTAGGAATTAGCTTTTAAAAAACCTTTGATATTCACTCAAAAAACTATAAGTTTTAGGGGCGTTATAGTTAGCTGGACATTTCACTCATACAAAACCATTGAAATTGCTCCTATTAGTTAGTTGTACTAACTATATTTCGCGCACCCGCAATCCACTGCTGATGATGTCACATATTAGATCATTCATGACATGGTCAGTAACATCACTGATGACATCTCAAATGACATCACTGATGACATCACTGATGACATCATCCACGTGACAATCAAATACACCTTTTCATACACTATTACAATTTTTCATCACTCTTTGTAAAATACAGAGTATCATATTTGAATCCATTGTCACAGCAATACAAGTATCTAAAAATCCACTCAGTGATTCATAGATGTATACACACATCTAATCACTTACCTGTGGATTCACTCATACATGCTGTCAATGAACAATAGAACACTATCAAAAATACTTATACACCTATATCGACATTAAACAACAGCACACATCCTATTCACATATGAAGTCATCCTACTCACTTATGCAAACAATGGATCATACTTACATATTTACTTAGCAAAACACTTATACAAACACCACTTCATCTATTCATTTAGATAGTAAGTCATACTTAGTGAATTATAAAATCATTGTTACAAGTATACAGTTATCCATACAGTCACTCACACAATCATTGAGTCTTATGTATACTTATTTATATACAACTGACACATACACTGCCTTTTATTTTTCTAGTTTGTTGGAAGTGTACCATTGAGAAATCTATTTGCTCATCACCACACCAATAAAGAGATTCACTCACCCAAACTGTTAGAACATGTAGTTCTAACTTCATATATCTACTGAATCAACTATTCACACATCTTTGGACAGTCACACACACCCCACCGAACCACACACACTTTCACACTCCCATACAAATACTCAGTTAACTAATCAATAACCAACTGTAGAATCAGTTTACACAACAACTGACAAAGTGATACAGATATTCACACAGTTTAGTCACTATCCACTATATTTAGTGAGACATTATAAATTGTTCAAGTAAACAGTCAATTACACTGCTACTAAATCCTCCATCCAAATATTTATTTATATATATCCACTCATTCTTCAATGCAAATTGCTATATATATAATGCATATTTAAATAACGAAGCAAATAACATTCACTGGATGGTGTCATCAGTGATATCATCAGTGATGTCATTTGAGATGTCATCAGTGATGTCACAGACCATGTCATGAATGATCTAATATGTGACATCATCAGCAGTGGATTGCGGGTGCGCGAAATATAGTTAGTACAACTAACTATATAGGAGCAATTTCAATGGTTTTGTATGATGAAATGTCCAGCTAACTATAACACCCCTACTCTTCCCTCTTTTATCCTATTCATCCCAATAACAGGCGCACATGTCTGCCACTCCCAATAACAATTTATATTTTCCAACACAAACCCACCTTGGTTTACGGAGTAGCTTGATGCTGATCATGAAGCGCTTCAACACCTTGTCAGGGATAGTAAGTGCTATATAAATACAATGGCAGATACACCAGGAATAGCACAAACTACCACACTTTCTTGCGGTAGTGATTGGCAATATAATAAAGGAATAGGGGCCAGATGTAGGTAATTCTTATTTACCACTTCTTAAATACCGAATTTTACCGATTCGGTATTTGAGAAGTGGTAAATATGAAGGGGGGAGATGTAGGTATTTCAGAATCTGTAAATACCGAATCGTTAAGATTCGGTATTTACCGATTCTGTAAATACCGAATCGGTATTGCCCATTGATTCCTATGGGCTTTGAAGCCCATAGGAATCAATGGGAAATACCGATTCTGTAATTACAGAATCGGTAAAATTACCGAATTTGCAAGGGTGACAGGGTGTCACTTTGACACCCTGTTGCACCCCTGTTCCTGGCTTGTGTGCCATGTGACACACAGACATGCCCTTAGGGCATGTCTGTGTGCCACATGGCACAGGTGTACATGCACAGATGTGCATGTACACTGGAATTCGTTATTTACCATGGAATAGTATTCCATGGTAAATAACGAATTCTAAAGGCTCTGTAGCACTGTTTAAAGTGCTACCTACATAAGAAAATACAGATTCGGTAATTTTACCGATCGGTAATTTTACCGAATCTGTAAAATTACCGATTCGGTAAAATTACCGAATCTGTATGTTTTTCACAGCCCTACATACCAATGTCCAAATACCGGTCGGAAACGGCCGAAAATCGGTATTTTCGGCCGTTTCCGACCGGTATTTAGACACCTACATCTGGCCCCTTAACTGGGGATGAGTGAAACTTGTGTAATATCCTTTCGAGCAAACATACAAAATTTCTGTGAAATTATCAGCAATTCTAATCTGCCATTATCACTATACTTTAGCATGAAGTGCACTACATCACTTTCAATTGTCGGAACGCACTATTCAGAAAAGAAATACAAAAAATCACAAGTGCCGCAAACAAGAGCGGCTCACATTCTGTCTGCTCACGTTCTTCCAGCGCTCCAGCAAAATGATTATTTCCCAAATCAACTTCCATTATTTTGCCTAATTTTGTGTAAATAGTGTAATGCAAAATACTAGAAATTGTGTGAATTTCACTTGATACATTGTAATTTTATCTGGGCGTAGGTAAAATCTCAATTCACTAAAATAGATCAATTCCTCTCAATGTTTTTATATCGTAACAAATCATAAACACAACAACAGACTTGGGAATAAAGATGTGATTGCCCTACTTTTGCTCGCTCAAAGGTCTCAAACCTTCACTCTAGTGAAAGCTATTTTTGATCATTGAAAGCTTTCCTGAGCCACTTCCCAACATAAGGATTCTCAAAGAGTACACATCTCAAACACCCTGACTTGAGTACCCCCAGTTGTGCTCCAGTGAGCATAACAAAATTGTGGTATCACAAAAGGGGAGATGAGAGTAGAAAATAAAAGGAAGAAAAGGAAAAGCGAAGATAAGAAATGCTAGAAATAGACAGGAGTATTATATAGAAAGAAAAACGAAGAAAGTGGAAAAAAGGAAGCAGAAAAATAAAAGGAAGAAATAAAAAGAAAGCAGCAGAGAAAGGAAGAAAGAAATAAGGAAAGATAAAGGAAGTCAAAAAGAAAGAGAAGTATAATTAACACCTTCGGTGCTGATGACAGCTCCCGGTCGTCATCAGTTACGGTGGGCGTGTGCTGATGACGGCCGGGAGCCGTCGTGACCACGCCCGTGGTCGGAATGTGCCGCACAGGCGCAGAATTCCGGCTGCAGCCAGGGGGTTAAAGGTTAAGGAAGAAAAAAGCAGGAACGGAATATAAACGGAAAAAAGAAAACAGCCCAAATAGAGAAAGAGAAGAAAAGAAAGCAGTAAAGAAAAACAAACTGGAGTGAATGAAATGAGAGGAAAACCAAAGAAAAATAAGTAAAGAAATAGGAACGAGCATGAAAAAAGTAAAGGAAAAAACGAAAGTAGAAAGTAACTGAAGTAGGGAATGAAGAGAAATGAGCACTGTAGAGGATAAAAAATAAAGATAGAAAAAATAGAGAAGGAAAAACAATAGCATGAAAGAGAAAGACAAAGAAAGGCAAAACAGAAGGAATGAGGTAAAGAAAGAAAGGCATAGGAAGAAAGGAAGGATGAGAAAGGACAGAAAACAAGAAAGAGGGGAGAAAAAGTGAATCAAGATGAAAAAAAGTCTAGAAAGAAAAGAACGATCCAACGAAGCGGAGTGGAAAAAAAAAGAAGTCGAAAAAGAAAAGAGACATAAAGAACAATTTCTGAAGAGGGCAATCTGCACTGTGGACTTCCCAGCCCTCCCAGAACTTTAAAAGTGCTGCCTTCGCAAAAAGGCAGCTGCATGTTTTTAAACCACTGACCACGGAATGATGTGAGAGCTACTGATAGCTTGCGATGGACCTTTTGGAGACCCCTATAAAGCATCACCTTATCTGTACATGCTAGCAACACTTAGAATTAGGCATACATTTCCTGCATGCCTACTTTACAGGTTTATATTCAAATTCAACAAGCTAGAAGAGGTATTGAGTCTGCTTGAATGGTGTAGCCATTCACAGGCCTTACTCTCTTGTTTAGAGAGCCACCTCGGATGCACTCTAATCAATGTTTGGCCTCAAAGCCCTATAATACTTAGAACATTATTTAAATTTGTCTTGATAATCCCATCCCTTGGTAAAAAAATAAAAATAAAACAGCATGTCATATTGGATAGAGTGAAAGAATGTAATTTATGATATAGGAAGATTAGTTTCCTCAAACGTCTTTTCCATTTTATAGGCTCACAACAGAAGCATCTTCATAAAAGCTGGAATATTGCATTCAAGATTGAGTCGTGCTCACCTTTCGTGCTGAAGAGGTGCTTAAGGACAACAATCAGTTTCCAGCTTCCTGCACAGCCTCTGCATTTTGCATTGTCAGGTTTTCACGTGAGTGGGGAAGGACATGTGGCTCATTGTCGAGATCCAATCACTGTGAGGCAGATTATCAGGCTGCTCTTGCATGAAGATCACATGAGAGCAATATGCTACCTTGTCTCTCTGCACAAGGTTAGCATCTTATCACAGATGATGTATCACGAACACTAGACTGTTTGCTCCTGTATCTCACGCATGACCTACTTTGTCGGTTTGAAAGACATCTAAATGCATATCCTTTCTATATATAATATATGGAGGGAGGAGGAAGGTCATACACATGTTGGAAGTCTTAGAAAAGCAACAATATCACAAAATCTTAAACTAGAAACATTAGGGAAGGGAGGGTTGGGCAAGCCTTGTATTGCACCTACAAACAATAAGGTAAAAACATACAAAATGTATACTTTATGGGCAAGTTGCCGTCTCTATTCTCCATTTTATCCAGTTCTAGTTAATCAAACTATCTTTACTCAGTCCCTGTTCAAGTTGGAGCACTTGAATAGTGCTTTCATGCTTTCAATGGGTTTTGCTGTTCTGTAATTAATCAAACGAAGCTTATTGATAGACAGGTGCATCCCTATTCTCATGGGCAGCAAACTAGAACCACCTCAAACGTGGCCCTCTTCTTAAAGTTATTTTCACATCAGAGTTTAACGCTAGTCAGATAATTGGGAAACTACTGTGTTATTTAATGCCTGTGCTAAATGTTTATTAAACAAGCAGAAGCTTGCATAATTCCTGTATTCAAGTAACATGTATTTTCAGTCACTTTTTGCATTAAGCGTTTTTTTCTTTTTAACATAATGTCCACCATAGCAGTCTTAATCCACCAGAAAACGTCTTTGAAAAACTATAAAACTGATGAACGCCTGGGACAACATTTTTCCTTCAAGAACCAGTTTCGCTTAAGTGTCTCACACGACATTTGCACTTGGTTGTGCACTTGGATATACATTTTGGCGGTCGAACAGTCAAATACTCACTGCAACCATATGACATTTTGATGAAAACAATGCATATTTTGCATGAGAATGTTTTTTATTTTAGCCTCACATCATTTTTGTGAGTTAAGTACTTGTGGCAGAAGACAATATTATTCAAGCAGACACAACCAAACAAACCACAGGAATGTATGAAATATACACTGATTCAAATATCGAACAGGTATTTGAATCATGAAGCAGCCAGAATTACAGAAAAGAAAGATGTTACAATAAAATGCGACATCTCAATCGCAACCAACAGAAGGTTTGCTGCTAGAGACCAGACAGGTTTGCAAAACAGAATTCCGCAATAAATCTAAAAGATTATAGATATATTTAGGGCCTGATTATGACTCTGGCAGTCCACAGACTAACAGGCTCACTGTGGCTCAGTGGTGGCGGTCCAGACACCGCCGCCCCATTACAAGTTGGACGGACAGCTTGCAATTCCACCACCACAACCTGGCAGTGGTTCGCCAGCCTTGAGGCCGCAATATGCTTGGCGGGACTGCTGTGTATCGTGCTTGGAATGCAGAGTTCTGGCAAAACTCTGCCAACCACTACATGGTGGAGATTTGTTCTCACATGTGGCTAGCCAACATTAAGTTGGAGTGCAAGCGAGAATCTGCATCCCTTAGTAGGATTTTCGAACACTAGAATGCCTCCCTCCAATATTTCTTAATGCAGGAGTTTGTGGCACATTGCAACCGTTTGTGCTGTGAAAGCTGCCACTAGAGTAGAAAATCCACTTGAGTGTCAGAAAGAAACAGCACCCTCTGGCACGATGCGTGGTGCCATTTGCCCAGATGTTACAATGCGGAACAAGCTCCCTGAACGAAAAATCAGTGCGAGCAGTGCAATGTGCCGAATTACACTTGCTTGCAGAATCTTGTAGAGGTTTTATGTAACTCCACAGAATTCTGCAGCGTGAAACTCCACGAGTTCTGCCCAACCCTAGTAATTACTCTGGAAAATGCTTAATTGCTGCAAAGATTTATGCAAAAACCCTGTCACCCCAATAGTATTTTTGCCTCCAG
Source organism: Lissotriton helveticus (assembly GCF_964261635.1). Classification (NCBI taxonomy): domain Eukaryota; kingdom Metazoa; phylum Chordata; class Amphibia; order Caudata; family Salamandridae; genus Lissotriton; species Lissotriton helveticus. Next base: position 1,909,828,839 of record NC_136067.1, on the reverse strand, counting down.
GGCATTTTGAGATTATATACTATGTGAGATTATTTATAGTTATTTTTCATTAATTAGATTTGACCATATGACTTGCTGTGTAGTCGGTACACAATGAAAAATTATTGTAAGCTGAGTTCAGTTGTTGGTTCTGGGCAGCACATGTTCTGGACAGCAAACATTATATATCTCTGCGACCAGAAGGATATGAAGTGGTATATCCCTTTAGAAAATCTACCATCGAGTCAGAATATTACAGAATAGAAATGTTGTCACCAATTGCTATTTGTTCCTACTTATTTTTTTACTAATCACTTAATTTAAAAATTAGACTCATATGGAAAACCATGAGCAAGGTACTATAATAGACCCTGCTAAATGTTGTCTAGTTTTCAGAAATGGGTAGATTTGTAGGTTCATCTATGGATTTCATACCTGTTTCCACCAAGCACTACATGCAAGTTCAAACCAGAAAAAATAGAAAAAATACGACTGCCACTTAGAAAAATGCAAAAACTGTGGTCAATTTTCTTTTATTTGTTTACAGCTCTGCTTGTAACTGAATGACATGAAGATGACATGTTAGCACAGCAAACCTTCTGCTGATGCCATATTTGGGAAACATTGTGGACCTTATTTACGAAGGGCCTCTGCACTTGTGGCAGAGGGCCCGCAGTCATGGCAGGGGGCCCACACTCATGGCGGGAGCTTTGCAATGAAAAACTGCAATGTGAAAGTCCCGCCACGAGATCTGGGCCCCCTGCCACGACTGCGGGCTTTCTGCCACGAGTGGGGATGACCTTTGTGAATCCGGACCATCTATTTCCTGCACAACACTTTCCCCCATTTTTCCCTCCAAAATACAAAATGTTGCGATACTTTGGCTATTTTCCTACTTACCTGTAGGAGCACCAAGATGTGGGAATAACATATGTAAATTTGGCCTAAATACCTTTTGTGAAGGCTCATGTGTGGAGTACAGTGAACATAAAAAATGCCAAGCACTGGGAAAGAAAAATGCCTGCTGGCAAGGGATTAACAAAGAGCAACAGAACTGCCAGTACTGATGCCTATTTACTCTCGTTTATTCACAAGGGAACATAATATTGAAATCAAACAACATGTACTACAGACCTCTTTTTCCGTCTGAATCAATCCAAAACTTTTTATTTTAGTTATTTCCCATATTACATACCAAAAGATTCAACAATTTTTAAAACACTTACACATCACACCACTATCATCCTCTAGTTCAAATACGTTTTTGTTATCATCCTTCACCTTCTCTCACCCATTCCACCATCTTCATACAACTCCTTACATTCCCATTCACCACTGTAATCACTCACCACGTCATCCAGCACTCACACTCACAAAGTCCTTTCAAACAAAACGACGATTTTTTCAAAAACTTAGATTTGTTCTATACAAGCCATAGAAAACATAGTACACAATATATACAATAAATCACACATTTGAAATAGTTCACAGTTCTTATGGCCCAAAAGCAGGTCCACGCGCTTCAAACCCCCTTAACTCCCGGGGTTCTCATCGGGACCTAAAAGCTCAATCGTTGTCTAGATGAGCCGATGTACCAAAATCAATTGTGCCATGTTAGTACTTGTTTCACTGTTCATCTCCACTCAGGTGGCGTTTCCAGCAATTCCTTCTTGTTGTAACGTGGGGTTAGGCTCCACTCGTCCCGTCTTTAACTTTGCGGTCACGTCGTATCACAGTCTTATATCAGCATGGGACGAGTCTCCCGAGAGAGTTCAGCAAAAAAAGAAAGTGGAAGGCAAAACATTTGGGCTGACCCTTCTGAGAGGGCTATTATCTAATAACTGGGCTTCTATCTCTAACAAAGTCGGCAGAATTGCCCTTACTAAAATCAGAGGTAAATAATTACTTAAATTCCACATGACTCATAATGCCCAACCCCTGCATGGACAGCAGTTTGTCCAAGGGTAGGAATTTATGAGGGTAGTTGCAATGAAGCTGAAAGGAGCTGAGTATAAGTTGGCCACTGTTAGACCTGGCATCTTTGGCATGGTTTTCCCCTTTCTTTTTGCCTCTACCCCCTGTATTTTTGATGCTGTGCTTGATTTCGTTTTTGCTGGTTTAGATTCTTTGGACACTCTGCCACTGCTGATCAGTGCCAGAGTGTAAGTGCTCCCTATGTAAATTGTTATTCTGATTGGATATACATGTTTGGCATATTTGTGTCACCATGAAGTCCCTAGTAAAGTGCACTGGGTGTGCCAGGGCTGGTGATGACAAATGCTACTAGTGGGCCTGCAGCACTGATTGTGCCACCCACAGGAGTAGCTCTAAAATAGTGTCTAAGGCCTGCCACTGCAGTGCCCGTGTGCAGTTTAGAAACTGCCATGTCCTCCTGGTTAGTGTCCCCACTGACCAGGCCTAACCCTTCCCTTTTTGTGCGCATCAGTCACCCCTATGGAAGGCCCAAGGTACCCCCCTGGGTAGGGTGCAGTGTATGTAAAAGGTAGAGCATGTACTAGTGCAGGTGACATGCTCTGATAGTGAATGGCAGCCATTTTCATTTTTCACTATTGTAAGGCTATCTTGCTCCATAGATTAACATGGGGGATGCTGGCTACAGGGGTTAACAGCATTTCTTCCCATAGGAACAAGATAGGACATAAGTATCTATTATCCCTGAACTCAGAATTTAATAACACATCTTTTAGTAAAGGTTGTTTTTAAATCCCGTGTTTGAGAACAGCACTTTTAGAAAGTGGCTGTTCTCTTGTCTGACCTTTCTGTGTGCCTTGGCCTGTTTGTGGATTGACTGTCTGGTTTGAGAGTGACAGAGGCTGGGGATGCCACAGGAGGCTGGCTGAGTCAGCCCTAGGCTATATGACTGCATTTGCAACTGGAGTGGTGGGAGGAGTTAGCACCTGGGCCTTAATAGGACTGTGCCTGCCTTCCACAATGCTGGCTCCACCTCCTGCTGGGCGGCTGACGACCCTGCCCCTCACTCTGAAAGGAAAGAAGAAGCCAGCGAAACAAAGTACTCAGGAGACACCCAGAACTGGTTCAGACCGGGCTCAGGGCCCACATGCACAAAGACCTTTAGGGGTATAAGTACAGGACCCCTGACAACAGAAAATTAGATCATCCTGGAATCAAGAAGGAACCTCTGCCAAGGAGAAAGCTGAAACTGAAGAAGGAAGACTGTCCTGCTGTTGCTCTGCTGGACTGACCTGCTGTTGCTTTGCTGCCAAGGAGAGGGGAAGGACTTTGCTAGTGTGCTGTGTCCCCTGTCTTGAAGGAATCTCTAAGGGTCTGAGAAGAGCTGGCTCCCTGTTCTGAAATCCCAGGAACAAAAGGACTTCACCCCGAGCTTCCCTGAACTCTGCTGAGAGAGTTCTGTCCTTCCTATAGGGCTTGATCCAATTGTGGGGCCTCTGGAAGTTGTACCTGTGCTGGGAAGCTTGAAACTAAGCTTAAGAGACTTTTGCAATTGAAAAGTGTTGCATCGCTCGCTTGCGGAGCGCATCCCCGACAGTGCGAGAAGTTTCCCGCCACTACGAAGGTCAAGATCGTCGCAGGGCCTGACGCCGCTGCCAGAGCCGTCGCATCCTTCGTTTTCAGGACGCACCAGACCGGTGCGGGAAAGTCGAACATCGCTGCGAGTGTCGTCGCTCAGCCTCTCGTCGCTGGGTGAGATCGCCGCACCGCTTGCTTGCGGACCGCATCACGTCGCTGCGAGCATCGTCGCAGAATCATCGCATCGAGGAGCTGCGAGAAAGAGGATCACCGCTGGACCGCGCATCGTCGCCCCGGAGATCGTCGCAGCCCCTACGAGATCATCGCATCGTGCCTTTGCGAGAACAAACTTCCTACGGAACCTACGCACCGGAATCCATACAAGTAGCCTTCCTCCCCATACAGACCGGATTCGTCGCAACACGCCCGCTGCTGCAGCGGGGCTGTCGCAAACGCCTCCCCAGGGTCTCAGGAGCAACACATCGCTTGTTTTTCACTGCACCAGCTTCTGCTTTTGGAACTTTGTCGCAACTAAAAGGTCCTGTTAGTAAACGTGACGCAACTGTGAACTTTTCACGTATCTGTGGATTATTTTAACGCAACCTGAAGAATTGTATCGCAAACCTTAAGAACTCTTTTGAAACCATATTCTTGAACTGTGTATGTTGGATATTTGTCATTTTGGTCTTGTGTAGTTTAGATTAAATACCTTTATTTTTCTAAACTGTTGTGGAGTCAGTTTGCGGTGTTTTCACTGTGTTACTGTGAGTGTTGGTACAATGACTTTACACATTGCCTCTGGTTAGCCTAGACTGCTCGTGCCAAGCTACCTAGAGGGTGAGCAGGGGTTATCTCAGAGGATTTCCTCCTTACCCTGACTAGAAGCAAGGGTCCCTATTTGGACAGTGGTACCTACCCCTGCCAACTAGAGACCCCCAGTTCTAACAGTCACTATATAACAATATGTACAGTAACTGCATTTTACCACACATATAGGAATCACAAATAAAATCACATTCTAGGCTGAATTTTGAAGGTTAAACATCCTGATATTAATTGTTATTAGGGGAAAATGCCCGGTTAAGACTTGGATATATGGAGTTTAGTGTAATAAGCACCAACATCTGCATGCTATTCCCTATTATCAGGGTATAACTCATAAATGAGTGGTATTTATCACAGAGTTACAGTGGAGTCACATTTGATTGTATGTGATCAATACTGCAGCATTTATTGACCTCATTATGAGGGCCAATAGTGTAAATAACTTATGTTAGTATTGCCTTAATTAATAAATTAACAACACTGTAAGAAACTTGTTTTTTTACTGACGGGGCTGATAGCCCTACTGAGCAACAACCTCAATCTTTGTCAGGGTGAACCACAAAAGTCACTAAATGAATCTGTGCTTAACCCTCTGGTAGATTGTCACAAAAGCAGTCAGGCTTAACTCAGCGGCAATGTCTAAAGTATGTATGCAGCACACAAACAGTATTAAAGTAAAAACACAATACAAGAAAAATCCCACAACAATTTAGAAAAACAGAGTAAATTTTTATAAATAAAATTATACCACAAAAATGAAAAGCCAATCTGTAGAACTGGAGACAAGGAGTTTTATAGGTATAAAGGTAGGGCCACAAAGCAACAACTGAGGGTACCTGAACATGCTGGACTGGGACAAAGTCAAAAGTTCAGGTTGATGGAGTGGAGACTGGGCACATGATCCAGTTTGGCCCACTAGGAGTTGTACCTTATCTCCTTGGTGTAAGGTCTATGCAGCACTGCTTTGTAAGGTTTTGCATCACTCAGAATCAGTTCCAATGAAATTCTCAGCTGTTCTGCAAAGCTTTGTGGGATTTGTGTGCCTTCACACCAAGTTTAATGGAACCTTCAGTTAGGCAAGGAGAAGTCCTCTCTGATACCAGCCAAGGTTCCATGACCTGAGGAGACACCTCTTGGGGATCAAGGACTCACTCGAGCAGAGGCCAGCAGGGCTCAAGCCGGTCCAGTTTCAGGTCCAGGCAGGTTAAGTGCAGCAAGTCAACTGGGGAGTTTCAGGGAGACCTCTGGAGCTTTGTGTGTCTCTCTAGCTCAGATAGGAGGTCACTCACCTGACCCTTAGAGTCACTCAGGTTGCCTGGGATGGAGGAGGAAGTAGCTCTCGCCTTTCTTCTCTAAGAGCATAACAGGCCACAAGCACCAGGGTAGTCCTCTGGGGAACAAGGCAGGCCTTCTTCTGTAATGTCCACAGGTCCACGAGTGTCCTGAAGATTGGCATTGGAGGTACCACATTTATACCTTCTGGCAGCCTTTGAAGTGGGGATTCCCTTTACTACCCCCACATCTGGTTCGGGAAAATTCTTCCCTTTCCCTGTCAGAGGTCTAAGAAGTCTATGGTGACAAACGGTTGGAGTCAGCATGCTTTGTGTGTGCTGGAGAGAAGCCCATTGAAGTGCAAGTGGTGCAGGGAACAGCGCTGCCCCTCTCCATCCTGGCCCCTCCTGTTCACACCTAGTCCCCTATTGTACACTGTCTGAGCTCAATATGCATTTGTTGGAAAGTCATCCTGTGCCCTGGACACTCCCCAACTTTTTGATGACTGGTTATAATTGACTCTGACTGACCATGGGCACTGCCTAACCAGGCCCAAGGCCAGTGCTATGCTGAAAGAGACACACTTAGAACACAGTGAAAACACCTACATACACTAGGGTACACTATCGGTTGGGGTACCCCTGTGATTGGCATGACCTACCATATTAAGCCCTAGTACATAATAGGGCAGGGGGATTGAAACTACCTATCAGTCCCTAGTATATAATAGGGCATGTCAGCAGTTTAGAGGCCGGTAAACCTTTCTGCACTTGCATGTGTGCACTGCCGAAACCTGAGGTCAGTTTAAAAGTAGCCCTGTATAGCAGGAATGCTTTTAAAAAGAAAATTGTTCTCAAACTCGACTTTGGTGTTTGGGGCACTTAAAAGTGGATAACCCACAATGTTTGGGCATATTAGGCACCCCATGGGTCTCCCCTAGGTGTCCCAGGGGTGGGGGATCAAGTATTTATAAGGAAGACCCTTAGAAAATGAGTTTTATATGCCCTGGGATAAGTGAAATTGCAGATCTCACTCCACACATTGTGATAAAGTGCTGCCCAAAATCGACTTTGGTGGTAGGAGCACTGTGGAGGAAGGAACTGCAATATTTTTACAGAGTCAGAACCCTTAAAGTCACCCCTAGGTGTTCCTGGTCTGGGGGTCCTGTAAATATATGTGGAGTACCTATAAAATATGTTTTTATAGGCCTTGCTGCTGGAAAAATGGCACAAGTCATTTTCTATTGCAGATACCACGTCGCATAGGTTAACATGGCAAGAAGTTATTAACTAATAACTCTTGTTAGAAAAAGGTTAAAATACAATTCAAAGACTTCTTTGAATGGAATTAATAAATCCAACAATGTTCTATACAAGAAGTTATAGGACCTTCCTGTTTGTAAGCCCAGATTCAGCCTTCCAGTGGTCTGTCTTGATTGGTCAGAGTTAAGTTGATTAGCCAGGCTGCTTTGTATATGTGATAAAGAGCCCCTGTGGTTGACCAGCTCTGCTGGGAGGGCAGTGTCCTGCTGCAGTTGCCAGAGCAGGGGGAGGAGTTGTAAACAATGGACTTCAAGGAAAGGGGAAGATATCAGTGTCAACTCCACTCTTCTGACCGCAGCCAGATGCTATGATTAAGGAAGGAATGAGCATATGCTAGGGGGAGACTATGGAGATTACGCGTCCTATCCCAGGGGTGTGTTTAGGCAGCTCTTCTCTCCCTGCTGGAAAATCAGCCATTATGAATTTGGAAGAATTGGTGCACTCTGGAACAAAATAGTGCTACACTCTGCAGGAAGTGGTCAGACCTTTGGATGGTACCCTGCAGCCCATTGGACAGAAGTCACCTCCTGCTTGACCCAGAAAAAATGCAATAAGTATCTGAGAAGGACAGAGCCTCTCAGATCTGCTGCTTGAAAATTAGGAAAGCAAGTCAGGCCATTCTGGAAGTTTGATGTGCATTTCCTCAGGCCTGCACTCTGAAGACTGCACTTTCTATACCATCTGAAACTACAGCCTGTGGATTACCTTGCTGTTAAAGGATTAACAGGTGGACTCCCTGCAAGCTACAGGTTAACAGGGCTCACCTTGAACATCACGACCAAGGATCCTCAACCTGGAGAACTACCAGTGGATTTGACAGGGTTTTGTCCAAGTGGATTGTGGGAACTAAATTCCTCAACTTTCAAGGACCATCGTGGAGATTCCAGACACTTGGAGTGAATTGGACACACTTTGGGGCCCTTCTGGGAACTTCAGGAAGAAGTTTCAGGAGTTTGGGGAACTTTGGAGCACCTTTGAAAAAAAGCTCCATATGGGGACCGACTCAACCTGGCTAGCCAATCTGCCTGCCTTTAACCGCGAGTCAGCCTGCCGTCCAGGTTTGCCCAGCTGTAAAGCTCTGTAGGTCCTACTTCCAGAGTTTGACCGGGAGTAGTCAAAATCCAAGGCCGGCGAACCCTCACCGAATCCGGCCTTGTGAAGAGCATCGAGGGACCTCGCAAGCTCTGTAAAAGTTTCATAGTCCAAACAAAGAAAAGGAGACCGGGAGCAACCGCAAAAGCCAAGCCACCTGGCTTCAACCATGTGTAGGCCTGGATCCTTGGTTTGTCCCACTGGAACCCACCGGAGGTCAAACTTTCATGAGTTTGACTGGGAGCTCGTCTCAAGGTAATCTGGCGAACCCTCACTGACTCCAGAATGGCTGAGAGGTTCGAGCGACCCCGGGAAGTACAAATCCATAAAACTTTCTAAGTCAGGAGGTAAAAACTTAGACCCATACCTAAGCATGGGCGTAAAATCCGTTCCACTCGCGGATTTTGCGGATTTTCGGTAAATTCGCAATCCGCGAACTCTCGCGAACTTGCCAAAAATTCGTAAAATCCGTGCGAAGCGGATTTTTTGCTTGGTTGCACTTGCCAACTAGAATACTATACAATTTCGCGGGAGTAAACACTTGCGAACATGTAGATGCGGCGGGCAGCGACAATCTCGCAATTGCGAGATTGCAAAATTTGCAATTTCGCACAAGAAATCCACCAGCAGGCAGCATAAATCTTGAAAATTATGATTTTTATCAGAATAACTCCTCAGGTTGACATTTGCCTGCACTTTTTCTTTGCAAGGAGTCCATTTTGGTGGGTGGGGGTGGGAGGAAGGAAGTGCCCCACAGTCTCCGAATTCCTGTTCCTGTCCACCAGGCTCCTCCCAGTGCTTTCTTCATGTGCTGGTCACTTTGATTTGGATCTTGACCTGGAAGGATTACTTTTTGTGGATGCTGCTGGATATTTGGATTTTTGCAAAATTGAAGGCACTCAGCAGGTGCAAAATTTCAATCTTATCATTAGTAACCATTCCCTGTAGTGCTTCCTGAGGGGCCCCTCCAGAGTTCATTTGCCTACTTGCAACTATTCTATGACCCTGCCCTGACCCTCACAGCAGGCTCAGAGAATAGCTACAAGTATACAACAAAGGTCCTGTTAAAAAAATTACACTGCAACAGAAAGCAATTACAGAAAAAACTGAAAGCACTCAGCAGGTGCAAAAGTTCAATCTTATCATTAGTAACCATCTCTGTAGTGCTTCCTGAGGGGCCCCTTCAGAGTTCACAAAGGTCCTGTGAAGAAAAAATTGCACTGCAACAGAAAGCAAATTACAGATAAGGAAGCAGGTGCCAGCCAGACTGGAAGTTTAAATTCAGTGACACATTAATCAACCCCAAATTAATTCATGTCAGTTGAAGCAGGGCAGGTGTGCTTGCTTTTTTTCACCCCCATAATCTACAGTGATAAACCAACCAGAGGGTGGCAGTGATGTACCAGAGGGTGGCATGGGTGTACCAGAGGGTGGCAGTGGTGAAACAGAGGGTGCTGTGAACCTGTGATGATGAACCAGATGTAGAAACAACATAGTCGCGGCCGTTGCGAGCCGACAAGTAAGTTCGCAATTGCGAACTGGCACAGAATCCTCGCGAACTGGCAGAAATCCTTGCGAACACAAAAAAAAAAGAAATCCGCAAATTCGCGAGAGTTCGCGGATTTTGCGGATTGCGAATCCGTAAATACGCAAGTTCGCGGATTGCCAATTCGCAAAATCCGCCCATGCTTACCCATACCTACCGCGAGGGGTAGCCACCCAGGGCTCCACCGCGTTCGGCCTGAAACTTTGACTTCGACCCGGTCTATCGCGACTGGATGTCCCGATAAGGCTCTATGGGGTTCTATGTGCTAGAAATTACTAAATCTTTGAAAATGGATATCTCTGGTTCCCTACATTGGACTTTCGTTGGTTTGGTGTCATTTTAAAGATACACATATTTCCTATTTTTATAAATTGGTGTTGGATTTTTATTTTGTATTATGTCTTAATTATTTACTGAAATTGTGATTTTACATGCTTTACATACCTGTCTTTGAAGTTAATACCTGCCTGCTCGCAGCCGAACTATCAAGGGTTGAGCGAAGTAATAATATTCTAAGACCTATTCTGAGCCTATACTGTGTTAGTGGCCTTATTGCCAGTGGCAGATACATTTGCCCCTACTAATAATCCACTTTCCAGCAGCATTCCTAATTGGGAAGCAATTAACTGGCCCAGGCAGATGAAAACACTTAGAAGGCCTTGGATTAGCAATTTTGTTGCATGAGGACTACTTTGGGGATCGGGAAGTCATCCCCATGCATAAAAATAATACCCAATGTTTAAAGGTCAAATGCCGGCATGTTTCCATCGATACTTCAACTGACCTAATAATTTTCAATGCTTATATTCCGCCAGGTCCCACGAACGATGTTCTTATGATTAAAGCATTTGAGGAAATAGAAAAGGAGGTGGAAGGAAGAGGATTCCCTCCTGTTTTTCTATTAGGAGACTTCAACGAGAAAATCTCCAATGATCTCCTAGAAAAATGGGAATATGGAGAACAAGAGGAAGCTCCTAGCAGACCTTAAAAACTTTGGGGGAAGAAAATGCCACATTTCTAAAAGTGTAATTTTCAGAATTGTGACCTAAAATCTGAATTTACCATTTAAATTACAACTCATTTGAGTCTAAACAGCATATCTCTCTCGGCTCCCAATCCAAAGTTATCACTTATAAAATTTAATCAGGTAGCCCAGTGTTAGTCAATGAGAGAGATAGGCCTTTCAGAAGTAAAAAACGACTTGAAGGATTTTTTGCTACCAGGACATGTAAAACGTAAGCACTCATGCCCTACCTTTTAAATACAATTCAGCCGGCCCTATGGTCCTTTAGGGGTGACCTAAGTATTTTAAAAAGAATGTTTTTAGACCTGACAAAAGCTTTATTTTACCATGTCAAATTGACAGTTTAAAACTGCACTACAGGCTGCAGGAGCATGCCTGAGACGTGGATTAAAAGGTAACTTTCGTGGCTGGCACAGTGAGTGCTTCAGCAGCAGTTAATTTGTAGGCACTGGGTACATGTAGAACCATTTACTGGGGATTTACAAGTAAATTAAATTAAATGTGTCAATTTGGTGCCGGTTGAAGGTACCATATTTTAGGGGGACAGAACAAGCCCTTTACTACTATTTAGCAGTGAGAAAGTATGTAGAGTCCTGATGCCAACAAACCAGGCTCAGCAACAGAGCGCAAAAACTTGGGGAGATCCAGCAAAAAGGGCCAGGTTCAACAGTACTCAATTTACTGTCCTCAGAAGATGAGTCAACATTTCTACATAGTCCTGCACATATTAATACTGAGTGTTTAACTCAACGAGCCGTCTTGCCACCTTGCTTGCACAGGGGCACGTGAGTGTGTTTCACACTCTACACTTCATTTTCACACTTACAAACTAGTATTGGCACTAAGTGGAGGTGCACAAACTGAGTATGGAAAACCATTGACTGGTGCTGTCAATACACACAAAAATGTGACTTTGCAAGTGTTTATTACCACCCCTCTCTCCCAGCCCCTTCCTAGGGAACACAATATTCTTGCTACTGCTCCTCAATTTATTATTGTTGGAAAACCAGCCACACTGGCAGATGTTTGGTTGTACTATGTTCCATATGCTAATGCATATGACAACAGAGGCTGATACTATTAGTAATGATACAAGAATTACTCCAGTGGATGTCATTTTTCACAACCTTAAGCCACACTTTATTTTGTTGAACAGGTAGCTGGGGAGTTAGCAATGTTGATACGTACAGCAATGAATTAAACCTTTTCACAACACAATACAGGGGTTCAATAGGTGCATTTAAAGTATTGTTTTTGCACCATTCGAGGAAATATATTGTTCCTACCATCCAAACACAGATATTTTGGATAGTACTCTTGGCTCTGAGCCCTACTTTGTTTAACATTTATATCCAACCTCTGGCTCAGGCCGTCAAGACCTCGCGGCATGCACTGGTGTCATATGCAGGTCACACTTAGGGGTCCATTATGATGTCGGGCGGATTGCCTTCTGCCAGGCTGGCGGTAGCCACCGCCGGCCTGGCGGAGGCAATCTGCCCGACATCCATTGCCAAATTCCCCCCCGCCATATTAGGAAGGCGGGGGGGACCGCTGCGGTGAAAATCACCGCCCGCCTGTTTACCGCCCCGGTGGCCTTGCGGCCGGGGCGGAATATGTTTAATATGGTGGCGGTGTCTGTTAGACACCGCCAGCCATATTACAATGGGCATTCTGTCACGCCTTTCAGTGGCGGCAATGCCGCCACAGAAAGGCAGGCGGTCTTTGGTTCGGGGGCCCCCTGCGGGCCCCCCTGGTGCTGGCCGAGGTGTTCAGTGCAATGGGGGGGTACCTGTGGTACCCCCCCGCATTTGCATACTCCAAGCAGCAGGCACCGCGGGGTGCCTGATGCTTCCTGTATGCAAATGCGTGCATTTGCTTGTCAGATTGTGGCGGGCGGTGCAGTGAGCACCACCCGCCACAATGTTAGAATGAGGATTGCGCCCGCCACTGTGGCGGGCGCATCCTAATGCACATTTCGGGACCCCCGCCCTTGAGGCGGGCAGTCCCGTTTCCCGATGGGGTGGTGGGCGGGCAAAGCCCGCCCGCCATCCTAATGGCCCCCTTAGCTTGTTGTTTCTTTTTCTGACAGTCATATGACTGACCTGGCCACTGGTGTCATATGCAGGTCACACTTAGGGGTCCATTATGATGTCGGGCGGATTGCCTCCGCCAGGCTGGCGGTAGCCACCGCCGGCCTGGCGGAGGCAATCTGCCCGACATCCATTGCCAAATTCCCCCCCGCCATATTAGGAAGGCGGGGGGGACCGCTGCGGTGAAAATCACCGCCCGCCTGTTTACCGCCCCGGTGGCCTTGCGGCCGGGGCGGAATATGTTTAATATGGTGGCGGTGTCTGTTAGACACCGCCAGCCATATTACAATGGGCATTCTGTCACGCCTTTCAGTGGCGGCAATGCCGCCACAGAAAGGCAGGCGGTCTTTGGTTCGGGGGCCCCCTGCGGGCCCCCCTGGTGCTGGCCGAGGTGTTCAGTGCAATGGGGGGGTACCTGTGGTACCCCCCCCCGCATTTGCATACTCCAAGCAGCAGGCACCGCGGGGTGCCTGATGCATCCTGTATGCAAATGCGTGCATTTGCTTGTCAGATTGTGGCGGGCGGTGCAGTGAGCACCGCCCGCCACAATGTTAGAATGAGGATTGCGCCCGCCACTGTGGCGGGCGCATCCTAATGCACATTTCGGGACCCCCGCCCTTGAGGCGGGCGGTCCCGTTTCCCGATGGGGTGGCGGGCGGGCAGAGCCCGCCCGCCATCCTAATGGCCCCCTTAGCTTGTTGTTTCTTTTTCTGACAGTCATATGACTGACCTGGCCAATTTCCAAAATGTAATACTTGCCGTAGCAGAGTGAATGACTGGCAAATGCTTGCGTCTAAATGAGAGCAAAACAGAAATGCTCCTACTAGGTAAAGATACCCACCTTCTGGGCGATCACTGGTGCCCCCCCCACCCTTGGACCAGTGTGGCTCCTCAGCTAAGGAGGAGGAGAGGCGCCCCACTAACTTCAATAAGAAACATAAAATGATAATAAAATATATTTAGCATGATTTTATTTTTCCAATTGAAGTGAGTGGCTCTCAGGCGGGGTTGGCACGAGCAGGAAGAGGAGTGGTTGGCACTCCTTAAGTGCGCATGACTGCATGGCAGGCCCTCTCGGGCCGGACAAACAGTCCTGCGCACTTTGCATCTACCCCACCAGGCTTGCTTTACAAAGCCTGGTGAGGAACATGCAAAGACTCCCAGCCCCCGTCTGAGCACAATAGTTCGGCTCTCAGACCAATCACAACGCTGCAGCCGGCGGAGACAATACGAAGAGGATGGAGAAGATGCGTCAGCCAACCGGCCGGCCCAGGTAACTGTTTTTTTTAATTAATGTCTGTACCGCACCCCCCACGCCCTTGCCCCACTAGTCCCGAATGGTGGCAGCGGCTACTGCCTTGGACTCTTCCCCCACCTAAGACCTCTATTAAAATTCTAGACATCTGGGTGGCTGTAAGATTGCAACACTCCATACTTGATCAATACATCTTTAACTAGAAGACAACATTGGCACAAAACACGGCTGACAGGCTACTATTTTCCCTTCCTAAATTGTGCTCGGCCTCCGGCCTCCTTTGCAAACTGCATTAACTTCCTGTGGACGGGCGCGTGCACTTTAAAACCCCCTTAAGACTCTACATTCCCAGGGGGCTCCTATCTTGTCAAACCTGATATCATTCTATTGACACTCACATCCTCTCCATTCAGCAGATCTTAATCAGGCCATTATTCCATGTATTAAGAGAGCAAGAGCAGGAGGCCACTCTGTTTGTGAAAAGGTCCCAGCTCTCTGCAACTCGCTCCCCCACTCCATCAGGAATATTCAGAACCATTTTCATTTCAGGAAAACACCGAAGACCTGGCTTTTCTCTATCCAGGGTCCATTTCTCTCCTTGCCCCTTTTAGCTGCCTGCTGCAGTCTGAATCTTGCAATGGACTAGCGGTGGGAAGGCCCATTTACTGGGGCATCTATGCGCTTTACAAATCTTATAACAAAACATAACATAGCACAGTTTATAAATCATACCTGTGTCTTGAAGGACATCAGCATAAACACTTTAATATCGGACAGTTGAGTGCTGCATGGTTAGACTTAAACAATGCAAGTAAAAAATAAAAGTGAATAACAAGCGACACCATAAAGAAATATTGCCCGAGTGAATATATACTTAAAATAGGCTAATTTTTCACGCTTACATAATGTGATGTTGTCCCTAAACCGTCCCTTAAATGAAACCAGCAATGATTCTTCCTGACATTATGGATGAGCCTATAAAAACTGAAACTCATTAGCAGTTAATAATCTTACAATAAATCAAGACTCCTGACATATAGAACAATGGCTTATGTTAAAAAAGCTTTAGAGGCCAATTAATTCCATAAAATGCTTCCAGTGTAAGGAGGGCTAGCAGGGCTGTTTGCAGTCGTCTTCAGCATCCCCTTGGTATTCCCAGGACTTCTGCAGCACACAGCTTGCAAGCGGCAATGGTCCTTCATTCAGGAGGCTCGCCCATGAATGAAGATGTGTACATTAAATGGAAAGTGCCTCATATCTAGTGCATAAAATGCTTTTTGGTCAGGTCTTTGCTATCAATCTCTCCTGTGTGTACGTTGAAGTTCACACCTATTCTGTGAAGTGCATCCAATGCTTTTCACATCACTGTGCTTTAGCTGGCAGATTGAAGCTCAAGCACATCAATGCACAATGGGTGCTTTATGAAAATGCAGGAGTGCTCCAATACCCATTGTGAGAAATGGGTTCTCAAAAACTTTCCCCCCCAGGAGTTTTCACTGTTAAGACGTGTTGGTTTATGGACTTTTGCCTGAGTGAGACTCACTACCTGAGTCGCACTCACTGTAAGTCCTTTTGAAACAGATTGAGTGTGCTAACCGCCAGTGACTGCCTTTTAAGATAAAGTCAGATGCTTTGCAGCCAGGGTAAGATGCTCTGGTCTGAATTGCAGGTGAACATGTGTGCAGTGGTGCCGCTAGCCCTTTGGCTGACTGCGGTGGTCCTTGCGTTTGCCGCTTCCACCATTGAAGAGCGGGGTGTGCTAGTGAGATCACGTCGATGGCCGCCCACGACGGCCGCATTGTAGAGCATGGAGGGATGGCAATTGCGACCCCGAGATGGCAGGTAACAGCGGGAAGATGTTGCCAACACCCAAAACTTGTGCCGCCCAGGGCCGACCGCACTCCCCACCCTCTTTCTTGCTATGCCACTGCATGTGTGCACACGTGCCGGCTGAGTGCGTGAGAATACTGTCTAACTCAGGCCGGAATCTGCTCACAGGTAGCCTGTTGCAGAGGAGATCATTTATGGATTGGTGCAGGCATCATGATATGAAGGGGCCGTAATAGTGTGAGTATGTACATCTGTAATGCTTCACTAAAGTATGAAGAATGTTTTACTGTATTATGCTTTATGGCTGAATTCTGCACCCAACTACAGTTTTGCTACAGTTGTGTCTAGAGACAAGTATGGTGCACCAATCCTGTGGTAAATCATGATACTGAATGTAGGCATACTATTTATTTCCTCACATGCGCACTCCAAGTGGAACTTCAAGATTTATCGTTTTTCTCCCACTCAGCTCCTAATTAGATTTGGGCTTTAAATCACCTGCTGGTAAAATTTAACTACTCTGCTTGCCAGCTGGAGGATCAAAGACTACATTACACAATACAGTCAATTACAGTAGTCAAGCCTGCTCCTGGGAGAGGAAACGGTGGGGATAGATTCAGTATGTGGTAATTGTTTTTCACACTGCACCTGACCGGGGAAGACTCAACACCACAGAAATATAGTAGGATAGCCAGACCTCTGGAGCCAGTCAGAGGAGGGGTTGCCCTTTGAAGATGTGGAGGGAAGGTACCAGGCAGCTCTGGAAGTTAGGGGTGGTGCTTAGGCTCACAGAGAAGGCCATTCAACATACCCTTTATTTGTGCCATCTTGGAAATTCCCAAAATGTTGTGCAGGAACGTTGGGACAGAGGTGGAGTTATGATGTGTCACCCTAGAAGTAGGCACAGGTGCCTGCCTTCTGCACTTTTCCACCCTCACTTAAAAACCCTGCTTAAGGGAGACTTTTGGGAACGGCCTGGCGTTGGGGGAAGCATTGCTGGAGGTGCCCAGCTGTAAGAGAGAAGACCATTGACCCTTATAGAGATGAAATCAAGAACTACAACTGGCACCCAGGGATTTGGATTGGTTTCTCCTGGGCCAGAGATGCTGGAACCCGTACACTGCTTGGGAGAGAGTAGAGGGATGGATCATCTGCGATGGGGACAGGGAGGATTTCCTTGATCTTCGGTTGACAGGTCTTGCAGGCATGTGACAGCCAAAGGTTATAATGTTAAATTACACTAATAGGTAAAGTTAGTTATTTACTGTTTTGTCGGTAGTTACATATAGGGAGAAAACTGCCTTAGAGTGCAGTTTTGCTTCCCTTTGGCCTACAAAGACCAGTGACATATGGAATTGGGGTATAACCTATGCAGGCAAATCAATTCTGCAAGTTCCACAAAGATATCTATACAAATTTTGGGTCATCCAGAATTGTCATATTTCTATGGCTCAGCTCAGGCACTGAACCCAGGCCTTTTGTCACCCTGCTGTGCCCCGTTAATTGCATTTCTCTCCAGCAGCAAGAACAAAGGCCTCCCCACACAAAGAGAGCAAGTAACAGTGCTTTACTCAACTCCTGATGAGGAAAGGGGGGAATGATCTGCATCAATTAATGAGCTGTCACACTATACCGAGGATGAGCCTGAAAAAGCCCTCTGAACAAAGGAGGGCGCCCAGACCTCTGGAGCCAAACCAGGAGGGGGGTTCCATTTTAAAATCTAGTGAGGAAAGGCCTGGTAGTGATATCAGCGAGGGGCGGAGCTGAGGCACCCAAAGGAGATGAGACTAGTGACTCCTGGATGGCACCACTTTGAATTGTTCCAGGATGCTGTGCAGGAGGGTTGGGACAGGGATGGGGAGGTGACGTGGCACCTTAGGATTTGGCCATGGATGTCTCACTTCTGAAATCTTCTCCCCTTTAACAAATCTTACACAAAGGGGAGACTCTCTCTTGCCTTGTGATTTTTCTGCATTTTGCTGCTGTACTCTGAGACCATCAAGGAGAATTGGAAGGAGGAATCCCCTGATGTCCAGAAAGGCCTATGGACTCTGCCTAGTTGATCCCAGGACCAGTGGGTCTCCCCAAGGGACAGTGAGGCTGGTCTCTTCACATCACCTGAGGACCAGAAAGTGGAAAGCACTAGATGCCTGCACACAGAGACAAAGACCAGGAGGAAGGGTGGAACAGGGAGCCAAGAGAATCAGCTCCCTGGGGACTTCACCACTTTTGAGGTGAGTAGATCTTCTGCAATTGCCCCTGGTGGCAAGAGGTTGCCAACAGGAGTAAAATAAGCCCTGTATCATCAGAATTGGCCAAACTGAGCTATGACATTTTATAGTTTGCCGACCTTTGACCTTTCTCTGACAAAGAGCCTAGGGCTCTGTCGCTCTTTTCTAACATATGCCCAGGATGGGCCAGGGCCGGCGCACAATGTCCTGGTTACATTTTCCAGAGAGGAGACAGGCATGGGGCCCCATCCCAGACTCTCCTTTGGACCCGTGGACCACATTCCCCGGGACACATTTCTAATGGAGTGGGCCGGGATCCCATATCTGACACCCAAGCACCCTCAGGTCTGGAGTAGTGCCATTGTTTCCCCCGACTGGTGGTGAGCCTTCCCTGCTAAACATGCCCATGTCTGGAGTAGCGGGAGCAAATACTGAGCAAAGCAACCTGCCTGCAGGAACGGGCAGGAAGAGAGCAGCTGTCGGCTCTCATGGGCAGCAAAGGAAATGCTGCCTGTCCCGGGAGCCATCTGGGATAGCCTGGGGTGGCTTGAGGGGTGCCTAGGTGGGACTGGGCTCCCCAGAGAATACAAAATTATAAGTACCAAGCCAGCCACACTGCACACCAAAGCAGGGGCAAAGCTACTAATCAGTAACAGCATGACCCCTTTAGGGGGTCAGAGGTGATTCTGTAAGGTCATCTATGGTGATTTCAATATACAATGTACATTGGTAAATTATTGCGTAGTATTTAGAAGTATGAGTGTAATAAATGTACTTCTGCTTTTCATAAAGAAAAAGTACTGACTGGACAATCATTTATTAAGTGTTATTATTTTGTATCAGTGAATGATGATTACTAGACTGGACTGGTCTGCTTCGTTACCCTGAGAGAATCAAACATTACAATGGGGTGCTTGGTTTCCAGTAAGGAGAATTGTGGGCCTATACACATGCAGGAGGCTCCACTAATAACCAGAATTCCGACATTTACACAGCTCCTATATGATTCAGCGCCCTCCAAAGGATAGTGAACGGGCCAATCAGGGCCCGAGAAATGGAATGTCTGGTGGGGTGAAAAGTGAGCAGGGGTCCCCCTTGTTGACACAGGAAACCACCAGCCCAGCAGAAGGACCGATGGGACATCAGAAGAGCGAAGAGCCACCAGGTGACAACCTCGTTGGATTCGGAACTGCAAGGATCCAGAAGGTGCCACCCCCTGCACAGTCGGATCCGAAAGAGCAGCTGAGGCCAGGGAGCGGCAAGCGAGCAGCATGGATGCGCCAAGACCGAGGAGTTTCCCCACAGCTTCAGAACACCTTGGGAGGCTTGACAAAGGCAGGACAGAAACAGAAGAATCAGCGGGAACTTGCCAGTGACGCCAGGAGGTTGCTGCGGCACTCCAGGCGGGCCGAGTGCGACCGGTCCCCTGGGGAGAAACGAAGGCCTGAATTATAGTGGGATTTGTGGGGGAAGTCCTAATTCCCAGTGGCTTTCCCAGTTGACCTCATTGGGTGACCCGGTGCATATTGTATCCTCCTGGGCACCGCTTGTTCATTGGAGCTTTACCGCAGGGCCAGTAACCCGGCGACCCAAGCCAGTGGAAACATGGCGGGGGCACCGTGGGGACAATCCAGTCGGAACCGGTAGCAGGGAGGAATCGGCCTTGTGGCTTGCTGCAAATTTCAACGGGCCCCCCTGCTGGGTGCAAGAGGGCAAGATCGCAGCCCCTGCCACCCACTGTAGCTCGGTACCTTACTGTGAAGGATTGGGGACAACAACTGCTGGAAACAATGGTGGGAAGAGGTGGCGAGAGGAGAACGCGTTTCAGGATGGAACCGGAGGAGCGGGACCCCGTGCAAGCACAGAAGACCCACAGGAGACACCGAGAAGACACCTGGATCGTGACCTTGAGCTCCTACTGGAGAAGGCGAGAGAGTTGGTTGCTCTCAAGGGCAAGGAATGATTAAACAAATTCATGGGGTTACCACCTGCCAAGAAAAGAGCAAAGCCAACACATACAGCATCACCACCCCTGGGTCCGGTCAGAAGGAAGGGGCAGGCAAACCAAACGGTGACCCATGCCGGGCCTAAAAAGGAAGCGCCGGGAACAACACCACTCCCCGCAAAGCCAAGGAGCAAAGGGCATGCCCTCAAAGCAGGGGGTCAACAAAGCCAGGCAAACAAGGGCCAATGACAGGTCAACGGCCTCCCACTTTAGTCACAACCACGGAGGTATAGAGCAAATAGGACAGAGCGGACATCAGCAGGGGGGACGAGGGGTCTGTGTCCAACACGGCCGCCCCCACAGTACCACAAGGAGCAGCAGGAGCAAGCATGGAGAAGGAGAAGGGTGAGCAACAAGCAGTGAGTGAAAGGGCCAGGGAAACAATCAGGGGGCAAAAAAGAGCAGGTAAGGAGAGGGTGTACCTGGGCAGATCGCAAACTATGGAACACAGCTAGGGGTGAGTCATTTTACAGAACAATGGGCCATGGGGCCAACCCCCCCCCCACACCCTCCTTTGGGAAACACATCCGGGGGAAGCATGGGGACAAGCGCAGGTACACCCAGCGGCATAGATCCCCTGGTGGCACTGGCCTGGGCCAGGAGCCCTACTGGGTGGAGGGCCACAAGAAGGGGTAGGTCACGGCATAGGGGACAGCAGGTACAGCCAGTCTAAGAATCAAAAGGAGGGGTAGTCAGATAAGGACAAAGGGAAGTCAGACACAAATGGGGTACACCAGGGGGACCAGGTTGCAACAGCTGGACCTGAGGGAGAGCAGACAACGAGCTCAGGGAGCAGGGAGGACTGGGACCCATCAGGGAAATCGGCAAGTGAGTACCTACGCTCCTCCCCGAGTGCCCCGCCCAAGACCACAAAATTGTTAGGATTGGCAAACCTCATCCCACTGGCAGTGAAGGGGAGAATTTGGCATAGGAGTATATAGACATTTTCTCATTACTGGAGGTGCGCCAGGCAGGGCTGGACATGACAGTGCAGGACAAAAAGAACAAGGACAGGCGGGAGAGGCGCAAGCCAAGGGTGGAAAGAACTATAGAGAACTGGTTGCGGGCCTTTAGAACACTGGCATACGTAGTCATAGAAAAATTCCCCCAAAGTGCGGCAGCCTTGATACCGTTTGAACAGAAGGTGCATGAGGCACAACAAAAGTACCATGGTGAGGCCTGGTTAAGAGACGATGAGGGAGCCAGGGAAAAAATGCAAATCTGGTCAACAAAGAATGGGACTGCCAGGATATGGAGGGCTTCGTGACACACATGGTAGTAGCCAGGGAAGGGCTGGGAGCACGGGAGCCCAATTTTTATCCCTCAGGGTGTAAAGAAAAACATGAAGGGAGGGGACAAGGGTTTGAGAGTAAGAACATGGCAAGCGGGAGACAAGAAAGGTCACAAGCAGCACCCTGCTGGAAATACAATAAAGATGAGTGTAGATGGGGAGCCAAATGCAGGTTTAAGCACAACCGTAAGACATGTAGAGGCAGCCACCCAGCAAAGCAGTGCAGGCAGTCACAAGGAGCAGGTAACAGCAAAGATAAAAACAACCCAAAGAAGCAATAATGGTGATGTAGCATCGCCAAGGGATGAGGGGGAGGCACGCCAGGGAGGAACACTAGTCACCTCCGTAAACACGAAAGCACTGATTACATTACTAGGCAACTACCCTAAGGAAGCGGACAAGAAACAGCTAGCGGACGGATTCACAGTTGGGTTTCCCATCCCATATAAAGGCCCAGTCGAACTATGACTCAGCTGCAACCTTAAGTCAATACAGGAGAACCCGGAGGCAGCTAGGCAAAAGAAAGCCAAGGAGGTCCAGCTAGGGCTAGGCAGAAGATAGCCAAGGAGGTCCAGCTAGGGAGGGTAGCGGGACCTTTTCTCGCTCCCCCAATACCTAACTTGATGGTTTCACCATTGGGAGTGGTGCCTAAGAAGGAACCAGGGAAATTTCGGCTCATACACCACCTATCGCACCCAAAAGGGAATTCCATCAACAAATAGTTGGAGCGGGACAGCTGCTCAGTTGCTTACGCCTTCCTGGATGATGCAGCGGAATTAATCAAGCAGTCAGGAAAAGGGGCGCTAATGGCCAAAACAGACATTGAATCAGCCTTCTGTCTGCTTCCAGTCCACCCAGGAGTTATCAGCTCTTAGGTTTCCAGGTAGATGGGAACTATTATTATGACCAATATTTACCCATGGGTTGCGCCATATCCTGCACCTACTTTGAGGCATTTAGCAGTTTTTTGGAGTGGGTACTGGGCACACACATCCAGGAAGAGATACGGGTGCATTACTTGGACTACTTCCTTTTCATCTGGAGGGCAGGAGCAGGGGAATGTGTGAACCACCTCCACCTGTTCATGGGACTAGCGGAGGAACTAGACAAGACTCAGGGGCCCACCACCAAGCTATCCTTCCTCGGGATAGAGCTGGATTCGGTGGGCGGAAAGTGCAAGCTGCCACCGGACAAGGTAACCAAGCTGTGCACAATGGGAAACGTTCCTGGACAGTTTTAACGGCACACTCATGTGGCTGGAACCCTGGGTGGGGGCAGACCAGCTAGAATTTTATACTGACGCTGCAGGCAACCACAGCTTTGGCGGCATCCTGGGCACAGCCTGGGGAGCAGGGAAATGGCCAAACAGTCGGAGCCAAAACTGACTCACAAGCAATATCACATTGTTAGAGCTCTTTCCCATAGTAGGGACATTTACGACATGGGGCAGCAAACTGACTAATAGGCAGAAGTCCCTCAGCTCGGACAATAATGCAGTGGTACAGGCAATCAAATTAGGAATAGCAAAGGTCCCGGCGGTAGTTACACTGTTAAGGAGACTGGTCGGGTGCCAACTGATGGCAAACATAGCCATCAGGGCAAGGCACATAGCGGGCCGAGATAATGCCATAGCTGACGCCATTCTCATTTTCAGTGGGACAGATTCAGGGCGCTGGTACCAGAGGCAGACCAAAAGATGACTCCCATGCCACGAGACCTATGTGAGTTGGTGGGCCTGGACTAATGAGATTGCTGGATAACGTATTGGCCCCCAAGACAGAAAAGGGATATCGGAAGTGCTGGGTGACCTTCAGGGGCATCACAGGTGCTGGGGGGGACCAAGCAGTGACACAGGAGGAGGTAGCGACATTCATAGACTGGGCGTTCCAGAACGAGAAAGCAAAATCATGGGCGCAATCGCATCTGAGCGCAGTTGCTTACTATAAACTGGCTACTGGGAGGGATCCTACAGGAGCCTTTCATTGCAGAATGGCCATAAAAGGCTGGGAAAGTCTGCAGCACAGAATTAAGGACAAGAGGAAGCCCATTTAATTTTGCAGTTCTAAAGAGGGCAGACACTGCACTGGCAGGAATATGCGCTGGGGAACACAAACTAAAGTTATTCAGGGCTGCATTCACACGGGCCTTTTTCGGGGCTTACAGGATCAGTGAATTAGTCGCCCCGGCGAGGAGGCACCCAGGGACAGTGTGCCTACACAGAGCGGAGCTCCACATGGGGACAGGGCACATGGTAATACACCTGCGGAGATCAACGACAGGCCAGGCAGGGAAAGGGAAGTTCACTAGGATTGGGTGTATCAAGGACAAAGAGCATTGCCCAGTGTGCCTCATTCGAGCTTACTTACAACTAGGAGGACAAACGCAGGGGCCGTTGTTTTCGCACAAAGACGGATCTTGTCTCAGCCATTTTCAGTTTGTCGCAGTGATGTGGAGGGCCCTAGCAAAAGCAAGTTTTGCACCAGGAGAAGTGGGGTCACACTCATTCCGGATAGGGGCAGCTAACCTGGGGATGGGCACCCAGCAGATCAAGACTTTGGGGCGGTCGGCATCTACGGCATTTAAAAAATCAATTCGTCCGATGGTATACTGAGTGTGATCTCCCCCTCCTCCGTCTAGGTATGCCAGTGGATTGCAAGAGTGTATGGATAATGGACCACTTGTACATAACCCAGGCTCAGCAGTGGGCAGTAGTTTGGAGCAAGTTCAAGGGGATCTGACTCCGCAACACGGATGTGACCTGGCTAGGGCAATCCAGGATTAAATAGGACCAGATGCTGCCCGCAATGCAGTAGGCACTTCGGAGAGGCGGCAGACCGATGTGGTGGTGGTCCACCTGGGGAACAACAACTTGGCGGCCATGGGGAAGAGAGAACTATTGGAGAGAATGATGATGGATTTGGCAGCGCTAGCCAAACTAGTCCATCCGGCGGAGGTAATAAGGTCAGGGGTAATAGTTCACAAAACATGGAGAGGAGCCATCAGCAATGGGTCAGTAGGGCAAATAGCTGGGGGTTTGTGAGGTACATGTTAATTAACTTAAGGTCCCCGGGCTACCATTTGGAGGATGGCGTGCATCTAACAGGGGTAGGCATGGACATATTCATACTCAACATAGTGGGGATCCTGGAACAAAGGTAAGGAGGGGAGCTGCCTCCGATAGTGAAACCGTCAGCAGCGTGGTGGATGAAACCCAGAAAAGATCCAAAAGAAGAAATACAAAATGTAGAAGAGCCGCTCATGCAGGGTCCTTAGGATGCCTCACGGCAGGGACACAGGGTGAGCGGGTAATTGCACGCATCCGCAGGCAGAGTAGATGATGCTCCCCCAGTGTCCTTGGGATGCCACACAGCAGGGGCACTGGGGAGCGAGCGAGTGACCAGCAAAATGTCCAAGCAAACGGAATGGTACTTGCAGCCGGGGCTGATCCTAATGGACACCCACAATAATCGGTAGCAAGGGAAGCCTGGAACCGTGAACGCGGAGAATCCTACACATGCGTAAGTGGCACATTGGACAAGGTTAGTGCTGTCATAAAAATCAGAACCAAGCAGAAGTAATGCAGGATGTACATTGACATGAGGGATATGAATGACCAACCAAGAAGTTGTGATATGTATAATTCATGTTTGAATAAAACTGCAGCCTTTCTATGCACCATCTCATGTCATCACTGGAATGAATTATGGGGAGGGGAAGGACTTATTTGGGGAAGACACACAGGGGGAGCGGGGAACGTACCCCTTGGGAGGGGTGATTCAAGCAAAATCGTATTACTTGTCACCATAAATGTAACTTTTCACCCAGTTTTACTATAGCTGAGCACTGTCATGATGTAACGCAAGGCAACGCAAAGTGGTGCAAAGCTACATGTTGACATTTAGGTGCCTGTTTCTAAGTGCAAAAACCTCTATCCGCAGCTGTGCCTCAGGGAGGCATTCCTGTTAGTAAGTTGGAATAGGGCAAACACTCATAGGTTTTGCTGCAAGGCCCGATCTACTGAGACTCTGCTTTGTGTCAAAACATAATACCTCATTGAGGCAATCATTTAAAAGGGGTAATGTGTTCACTCCCTCAGACAACCCCTGCATTGCATGTTTGCAGAAGTGCACAGCACACGAAGATATGCGTGGGCTCTTCAGCATTAGGCTAGGCATAGAAATCTGTGCTTCGAAGGGATGCTTCCAATTAAAATCCTGTGCCAGATAGTGCCCACTCACATCTGCACCATGGATGGTGTGATGCTGAGCATCACACAATGAAGCCTTATAGGAGTGCCAGGGCAGAGGATGGCAGCAGCAGCGTGCCAATCTTAGCAGAGACGGCTCGCTGTTGTTATTTGCTCCTTGATCAATGTTGTGCAGCAAGTGTGGTTGCTGAGTTGTGTTGCATCAAAAATAACCACTATAAGCTTTTGGTTTGACAGGAGGCTGTGTAACAAATAAAAAGGAAGCAGCCCTGGAGAATAAGTTGCAGAAATAAAAGCTTAACTTGCTTCCTTCCATAACTGTCTGTTGTATGGCTGCCAGACCCCCAGAGACAGATTCCTATAAGCTGCTCGCGATTGGCTCGTGGCTGCGCGCGACAATAAAACCACAGCTTGAGATGCTTTCAATTCAGCATGCACTGAATTATTCTGTGTGACAATTACATCGGGGGTAATTGCAATTTAATACCTCACTGCAAGTGAAAATGACTGCATGCTGCCCCAAAATTGCTATAATAACGAATGTAAACCCGCTAAGAGCTGCTTCCTGTACTTCGGGCTATTACTGGCTAAATGCTTTTTCCACATCGTGTTTCAAGGCCCCAAAAACTGTAGCAAAAACATACTTCAATACCCTTATTAAACAGATGCATTAAGGCATTTAAGTGCATTTGTAGAGTAAAGTAACTGCTCTACCGTGCAATTTATAGTTCGAGGAATATCGAGTGCCTTGAATCACAGAGTTAGATAATAAGCATGTGCCCTCTGCATTTTTATTCTATTTCATAGTTAGATTCTGTGCTCTATGGAGCCTCTCAATTTTTAAGTTCACTCTGTGTTGCGAGTTTGTAAGTGAATAAAATCAAATGTATTTCAATACTTCGAAAACACCACAGCCAAGAAAATCAAAATGTTAAAAGGATTGGTATAAGGGCAGAAAAGTTAAATAACCACGCAGCATGCCTGTTTCATACAAAATGTCAGCTGTTTTTTTCAACTTTTAGAAGAAAGTTACAAGTTGTTGTTCTGTATGCTAAACTAATACACAATTAGAGCATGTGTTTTCAAGGGCACATGAGAATTTTTGTAGAAAATAATTTTCATTTTTAAACCCACTATTTGACGGAAGTTAAGTAATACTATCTTTTTAGAGTCATCACCGGAAAGGGCGTCACCTCACCGCACACCCCTCCATCCTGATCGCCCACACCATATTTCAAAACTGACCTTTCAGCGCACACCTTGCCACCTGTTGACCAAAATCAAGTCCATGCAAGATCTTTCCCCTACACAGGCAGCCATTTCTCCACTTCCTCTACTCCTGCTTCCATCTTGGCCATATATATTCCTATTTCTTGAACAGCTGGATTTCATTAATGTTTGCATGACAGTCATTTCGTAGCTTGACAAATTCCAACATTCACTTCTGTTGCTGAGTATCTGTTACTTTTAAGACATAAGCTTCAAATGTTTCTATGGCATGAATTTTGAATTGGAAATTATATGAACCTGGCAATTACATATACAGGTAGTCTTTCGATGGTGAAAAGTGGATAAGTCACAAATTGGTGTTAAAATCATGTATGTAGTTAGTGTGCTTTTAATTTGTTTGGTTCTGACCTGAATGATAGAGGTTGTAACAAGTGAACAGATTTTTTTCAACACCATGTGAATTTGTTAGGGGTATTGGTACTCCACTGCCTACAGAATAACAAATTATTTTGCCCCTCTCAGGCACTACCACCCTCCTCCCCTGGTCAGAGTTATAAAGTCCTTCTACTCGGTAATCCTCCAGTTTTTGCCCTTTTCATTAGAGGAAGTGCCTGTGCCAATGGCCAGAAAGAAAAAATGTGTTTCATCTCTCAAAGTGGTTCAATTCTAGGCATGAGCCCCAAGTGGCAATTATTACACCTTCCCACTATGTGAGGGGCAACTGGCTTAGGTAAAACCTTTATATAATAGATAGCATAGCATTCTTTAATCCCCGTATAAACGCCAGTCTCTAATTTCCCTATTATCGGAGACTTGTGATGCACTCAGTCGATGACTTTAAAGAAAACACGTCAGAACTCGACTGTAATAAGTTATTGCAGTTGAGTTCTGATGTTGCAGTGCCTGCTTCTAGAACAATTAGTCTGAGGTGGGAGGCAATTATTACACCTCCCCACTATGTGAGGGGCAACTGGCTTAGGTAAAACCTTTATATAATAGATAGCATTCTTTAATGCCCGTATAAACGCCAGGCTCTAATTTCCCTATTATCGGAGACTTGTCATGCACTCAGTCGCTGACTTTAAAGAAAACACGTCAGAACTCGACTGTAATAAGTTATTGCAGTTGAGTTCTGATGTTGCAGTGCCTGCTTCTAGAACCATTAGTCTGAGGTGGGAGGCAAGTCAGGTCACAATATAGCCTTAGAGCCCGACATAGTAGGTTCTACTGGCCATTAAAGAACTGCATCATCGTTAAGGGCTCGAGCCCGAAGGGCAACAAAGGGCTCACGGAGCCCAAGGGAGTTGAAATCCCCTCGGGATCCGTGAGGCATTTGTTCACAGCAGCAGCTGTGAACAAACATTGGAATGTTGATCCTCTGGGCTTCTCCCAGCCATTAGAAGCCCGGAGCACTCCACTGTCTTCTATGGTGTGCTTAACATTCTAATGTTCTAATTATAATTAAAAAGCTATTTAAAGAAACCAAAAACAACAAACTGATTTTCTTTCTTCTCCTGTATCTCAGTGGGAAGCAGAAACAACATATTTATTTTTCAGATAATTATAGAAACGTTAAAGTTAGAATCTTTCTGCATGTTTTTACAAATTTGAGCTATTGCAGTTTTTTTTAAACTGACTTGTATTGTCTGTTTCTAATATCTTTTTGCAACAAAATTCCAACAGGTTATTCATTTTCATTTTACACTAAAAGTATTACTTATATTTGTAAACGTGTTCTCTCTTCCATATGAGAGTTACACGTCAAGGTTTTAAGTCATTTGTGGGAAAGATAATGGTGTGACTGTGTATGGGATAAGTACCCTTAGGTGTACATGACAAGGATATTGCAGGTCACCTCAGGGTTACTTAACCGTATAAAGGAGTTTGGCCTTCGGCATTGTCCCTCTTTAGGTTTATAGAACTCCTTGTTGACTTGCAATATCCTTAGAATCTACAGCATGTTGTATTATATCCCTTATATAAAACACTATACAGCTACTGCTGTCTCAAGGCACTGGCTTTTGTGAAAGGGAGGAATTGTCAGAACATGGAGATTTTATGTGCAATTTTATATTTAAGATAGTTCCCTTCCATTCTTCGCGAGTAATGCATTGTACTGTGCTACAGAATGTATATAGTGCTTTATAGCCCTGACAAGATGTATAATCAGGAAGAGTTGCAGAAACACCTCAGAAAAGAAGCAGTTTTGCATTCAGATTTTAGTGGTTGGTTTCATAACAAAATGTGGGGACCTGAAGTAGATACCCGAGGTTATATTCTGCATAAAAGAGGCTGCTGGCATAGCTTTATGATAGGGGCTACACTTATGGAATCTCATCCTCCTGTTTTACGCCTGGTTAACACTTCACAGCTCTGGGTGTTTGGAGTAGAGAGTGAGGCTGTTCTTCGAAGCATGCATATTTTATTGTCTCTGGTATGAAATAGGGTTATTAATTTGGGAGAGGGACCCCACCAAATCAATAAACCTAAAATTATTATGTTTAAACACAGTACAAAGAAAATCATTTCTGCTCAACCCCTGGTGGCTATGGCACAAGCACCAAGTAATCCACAGAGAAGGGTGTGTTAAGTTCAAACAGTGCCTACAATTTTAAATTAAATAACACAGCAGAATAAAATTCCCATACCAATTTACAGAAATGGAGAGAAAATAATAAGCAAAAAGACACCAAAGTTATTAAAATACAATGCAATCCACATTTACAGTGGATTTACAGAAAAGTTAACTTAGCCAAGTTGGAAGTGGTAATGTGCAGTGAATGTTTTAGAAAGTAAGCCCTGGCTCTTTACTACTGTTCAGCAACAGTAAAGTGTACATAGTCCTAAAGCGTAAGAGCCTTGGAAAGTATCTAAAGGTTTCCTTTTAGTTAACATATCATTAAAAGTAAACAGTGCACATTTTCCTGAAAGCAGTGTCAACGAGAATTTTAAACACATAATGAATAATATGAAACAGCAGCCACATTTTATAAAATGGATTTGAAGCTTCATTGAGGTCTAGTTAGTAATAGGCCATAAAACAAATTCTACGCATCTTAGCTTTTTCATTTCAATTGCAAATCACCCTAATATTACGCACATATATTTCTAATTAAAGAAAAACTCCAACAAACTTGCCCCACTGATGATGATAATCATCACCAATATCCCACTTTTATATTTCATAATTCATCATGATTCACTTTCTGACTTTGCATCTCGATTTTTCCAAGATCTTGATGACATCACAGGCTTTAACCTTTAAAACTCTCTTCCTTTTATTAGACGTCACTGACAGTAAACTGTAGATTGCACCTACAATTTAGACCCAATTTTGACAAGATTACCTTAAATAGTTTAAGCAAGAGAATGAAACCCATTGCACAAATGAACACACATATCATTGGGGTTTTAACGGAGTGCAATACACTCCCTTTAAAACTATTAAAACACTCACCAGCCTTCCTAAATCCCTTTCCAATCACAACAAACCACTACCCAACTGATTGCAACAATCCATAATCCTCAAGAGCTTGGGCTTCACAAGAGGTAGTAGGTACCTTTATTATGTAAGCGTCAATAAGCGCACTTCTTTCAGAAATAAAGGTGCAGCACTGTTGCACCGTTAGCATACAGCAGGCTCCACCCTCCCTTAGAGAGAAGAAAATCTAATGCAAGGCAGCTTTGCATAGTTATTCCAAGCATAACCATTAACTCCACATTATATTAGTTAATGCTGTATCAATCAACCAGTGCTGACAATCTCCTAATCATCACGTTATTCAATACCACACCAATAGATGGAATCGTAGCACCAAGCACATCTAATATAATTTGTACAAATTCATGTTTCACTCTTTTTAAACCTAAAAAATCGCTCATTTCATTCATATGGTAAGCTTGTGAAAATGCCAACACTAAATAACTACTCCCTACCCAATTACGAGGTTGGTTAAAAAATAGGAAGGCTCACTATAAATATAATACATTTCTTTTAGATACAGACTACTCATCAATCAAAAACTCATAATTTACAATATAACTCCTTTCACACTCACTTTCTTCAACTAATTATGTTGAACTAACACTGTGTGATTTCTGATGCACTGTACACAACATTCCTCTTTTCATAATCTCCATTATCAATATCAGATGAGATGTATCTTTGAACACAAAGAACATTTCTGTTCAGTCTCAGTCTGCATTTAAATTTCACATCCTCCCAATTTTTCAAAATGTTCACCCTTCTTTCACATTCTTCTTTAATAAACTAATGCTGTTCTTCATTCAGACTGCACACAAACTAATTTTCGTCTAATTACTGTTCAAATTAGTTTGGATAACCACCTTCAGGCATTTAGAAAATGTTAGACATTTGCCAGGATCTTCAGTTACAGGAAGTTCTCCAACATAGCGCAGACATTTGAATTATATGGTGACTAAAGGTCTCTATTGTGAAAAAGTCTAACAAATATTGCACGATAATCCATAAAAGAGGGGCAATTGAGAGTATACTGTACCCTATGCAACCTGAGATGGTATTTGCAGACATAACAATCATTGACATTGATGATGCTAATACAATCATCTACTAAATGCAAATACATATCTTTCTCATAACTAACTACAGATCTAGTTCTACCTGTTAACTTCACATTTCCTATATCATTGTGTGTAGCAGTTAATTCAACGTGTGGTGGTGTATCATGCTGAGAAACTGAGAATAACAACATGCCAACTAAGATTATTTTCCTATCAATTGAAATCCCTCAAAAACCTTCCAGTTTTTGTGTCAATAAGAAGCAAATTAGAGCTTTGTAAAACAGTACAACCTTATAGGTAAGATGGCTGACAGTATCTAGATACTTTGGATAGGGAATAGATTAAAAGGTAAGGGATGTGTAATGAAATATGATTGGGGTTTAGTTAACCTTTGCCTTATTCTGCATATTATCCACTGAGTTGTTATAATTATAATGATCACATCTGATAGAAATGATATATAGACAAATACTGTAAAATAAATTATTCTGTGATATCAAAAAAACAACTATTGATGTGTATTGATTTGGGATAGCAGGGTGGGGTTTGATTTAATATCACCTGCAGATAAGAGATTCATTGACAAGTTTGTCTGACTCAAAATACTCCTGATATAATAAGGCATAATTGATTAAAAGAAGATTGAGAGACACCTACTAGTTCTCCTTTTCTCCAGAAAGGGTGCATTCCCTTCTTGGGTGAAAGGGTCTACCAGGTGTCACCCCAATAATGTTGAGGTGTAAACAAAATTGCAATTGTAGTTGCATGCATATAGCTCTTCCTACCCCTGAAGTGGTGTCAAAGTGCTTTTTCGGAGAGTAGCTAGCTACTCCGAAATCCAAAGAGGATTAGTTGTGAATCAGAATAGTTTGATATGAAATTCATTTAAGTGGTGGAAATGTTAGTCTGTTAGTTGGATTGATTAGGATAGTGGAGATCTGGATGAGAGAATGGTCTAGAAATTGTTTTTTCGGGGATCATAGCAGTAGGAGGAGGCATGCGCAGTCCCATGACGTATGTATGATGTAAAGGTTTGCAGAGACCACGGCGAGGAGGAGACGCCACGTATAAAGTTAAGTGTATTTTTTTAAATCTTATTTATTTTATTTTTTTTAATATTTTTTCGGGGGGGTGGAGGCGTGGAGCTAAAGGTGGGGCCCGGGGATCAGAGTTTTGCCTAAACTCTACGTTCTCAGTGGAATGCGGAGTAGGCACAAATCTGCAAGCTCCGCCAGTGGAGCGGAGTTCTCTGGCCACCGCAAATCTGTTCTTGAATACGGCTAGGCCACCTCCTCTTTTGACTACATTATTTTGTGTGATAGTTTGATGGCCTAGAGGAATGGCTTTGTGCAACACTGGGGCCATGTCATCTCCCAACCATGATTCAGTTATGAAGAGTAAGTCAGGGGGTGTGTCAGTGATAAGGTTGTAGATGGGATGCTTGTTATTTAGAGTGATTGAGCATTTATTAGTAGGTTGTTTAGAGAATGTGCTTTGGTGATGGTGGGATTTTCCTTTGTACAAGAGTGAGCAGTGTTTTGTGGGCTTGTAGCAGGTGTATCCATAGTGCTAGTATTAGGTGTATGAGGATAGCAAAAGTGTAGCTGTTCTGTATTGTGTTCTTCATCCAGCAGGCTAAGAAGGCATTTTGATGGGTCTGAGTGTGTAGGTGGTGGTGATGGTGGTTGAGAGTGAGTTGCTGAATTGTTCTCTTTTTGTAGATTAGCCTTGTTGTGCAGTAGACATGGAAATGCAAAGTTGTGAAGAGTGGCAAGTTGCTTATTTTGTTTTTGTCTGTTTAGGGTGGAAGGTGTATGAGTTAGGGGTGGTGGTGTAGCACATGGGTAATATTGTACGGTTCTAAATTGGCCATAGAGGAGAATCGTATAAGAGAGAATTGCTGTGTTGCTGTAAATGTGTTTGATGTGGGGGAAGAGAGAAAGCTTGGCAGTGGAGTTAGTTTAGGTGTGTGTTATTTGTGTAGCCAGGAAGGTTGGAGTGGGTGCATGTTTCTAGTTTGTGACAGAAAGTATTTTAAGGTGTTTTATGGGTGAGATTTTGTTGTGTGTGCGTTATGTTTTGTTTTTGAGGAGTAGTGAGTGGAGGTGATCATGTAATTGTTTTCTGTGAAGAATTTGTATGTAAAGTATTGTTGGTGAGTGGAAGTTGCAAGGTAAAGGGGGTGGGGATGTGTTTTGGAAAAAAAGTGTATGTGTTGTGTGAGAGGGGATGAACAAGAGTTAAGAGTGTTTGTGTTGATTGCTAAGAGGTAACATGTGGTGGAGTGGATTGTAAGGGTTGTGTGATTATTTTTTGGGGTTAAAAGAAGAGAAGGGTGTTGGTGGATGAAAAGATAGAACCCTGTGTATAGGCTTGTTGGTGACAGAAATGGGTCTGTTAGAAGTAGTTAGAGCAAGGAGTGTGAGTCTGGATGGGGTATAGTCATGTGTGGTGTGGATTTGGGTTGTGTTTGTGATGAGTGGATTGGTCATTGGTATAGGATAGAGTGGTGTTTTGTGTGTGAGCAAAGTTGCAAATATGTGGTGGTTGGGGTAGAAGGGTGTAAAGGTGTGGTTTGTGGGTTTTTGTAGTGGGTGCTAAGACATTGAAATGTGTGTAGAGTATGTTTCTAGTAAATGAGTAGCGTACATTTGCTGGAAGTGTGTTAATCTGGTTTTGGATGTGGATGGGGTATGGTGGGTGCTGGTGAATGGGAAAATGAACCCTGACCATAAATAGCCCTAGTGATCGGGTGATCCTTGTGGCCAATGGGAACCCTAGCCCTGACCCTAACCAATCACACTACTAGCACTAAGCCCTCGGACCAATAGGAGACCAAGCTCTTACAGCCAATCCCAGCCCTAGTCCTAGGAGCCAATTAGAAACAAAGCCCTAAGCCCAATAGAAACACCAGCTATAGCAACAAGAGCACAGATGTAATGTCCAATATCAAACTTATACAAGGAGCATGTGACCTCACACACAGGCTGATGGCCAGGGGCACGGAGAGCTACTACTGGAGTCAGAATCTCCTTGGATACAGGCAGGCTCAATCCACACTTTTCAGATCCTGTTTTAGCCAGCAGGTAAGACCCAAATCTAAAACTACTGGAAAACGTTGCTTTTCATGTACTTAAAGAAATCACTTTTTCTAGCCAAACACCAGTGCTACATACACTTTCCAACACAGTTTAAACCATAACGCTAATTAAGTAGTCTCTTAAACACACTCTGCTTAGCCTCTGAGATGTACTTTGCCTTTTTTAACTTTTAAAGACACAAAGAGGGGGTCTGGGGTGTTGCCCCTGCTGACCTAAACACAGGGCAGGAAAAACCAGGAGACAAATTCAACAGCCAGGGTAGAAAAACTAGCATTTGTAAAAGCACAGATTGCACAGAAACAGAGTTCAATTTAAGCAGTCATGGATAGACAAAACACAGCAGTTTTAAAGTATCAAGAATACACAGTACAAGTCTATGTTCATACCACCTTTGCTGTTGCTTGCTGACTGGGCTGTTAGGAGCACAGAGATACTGGGCTACAAGATGGAGGTCACTGTCTTGGGGTTCCTTACACAGACCTCAGGGGCCTGTGGGAGGAGGAGAGCTCAGGGTTGCCTAGGAGCAAAATGGCCAATCAGGTAATCACATGCTGATGGTCAGGGGTTAGGTAGAGCTGCTCCTGAAGTCAGATCTGCTTGGATACAGCCAGACTCAATCCACACTTTCCAGGTCCTATTTCCTGCTATCTCATCCATAGGGGTCTCAAAAAAACACACAGCATTATCTGAATTTGCATAATGCATCTATCTTGACCAACAAAAACATATTCACTAATACTCAGAGACCCAAAGATTTCTTACAATATAGCCGCAGTAACTATCTATCTTTAAAAATATTCAAGGGTAAATATCCATTGCAAACTGTACCTAGAAAAGAGAATAAGCTAACAAGCTCACATTTCTCAAGGGAGGTTGTGGGCTTTGACTGTTAATCTTTGCAGTGTGTTTTTCTTATAAACTTGTTACAATGTCACAAGTTCCGAAGGTGCGGTAATGGATTCTTTCAAGAAATCTTTTAAAACATGATGGCACACTGGATTATGTTTTCAGCACAATTCCTGTAAAAACTAGCTAGAGTATTTTTAGCAGTTGAAAATCTATAGATCTATCAAAATGTCGGCAGCATGTTTTCACTTGTACTTTCCACTTCCTTTTGTTTTTCCATGCTGCTAGTTCAAAGTAGGTTGAACATAGGTAGATAAATCATGCAGACTCATACAGCAGTGCTACTACTTAAATAATAGGGTTGGACAGTTTTGTTAGGACTGGATTCTCCGTTGATAATCCAGTGATGTTTAGAATGTGTTGATTAGAACTGTAACAGCAGTTTTAACAGTTTCCTTGCCTGGTCGGTCATGTTTCCACCTACTTGGGTGGACCTCAATAAAGAAGTGGAAACTCACCTTTGTTTTGTGGTAACTCTCTTAAGTGGTGATGAGCAGGAGAAGCGGTTCATGACCGACTGGGCCACTGCTGAGGCTGAAGGATTTTGGAGACTGCGAACAATATCTGGGATTTTTGCATCTTCAGTGCGTGGTACTGTAAGGCGGATGGTTCCTTGTGCTGTTCCACACTTCCTTGTTTCTTAGCCATGAAGATTCTTTGTATTTGGGCTCAGGTGGAGTCCTACAAAATTAGAAGTACTCGTGTCTGAAGGAGCAGTGTGCTAGGCTGCGTGCTGCTATACGGCGGAGTTTGAGCGTTCAGGCTCATGATGTGATGTTCTGTGTTGTTTGGTAACAAGGCGTACAGGGAACTCCATGATGCTTTGTGGTATCTTTGATTGGGTGCCTGGCAATGCAGCGCACAGGAGATACTGAGACGCGTTGTTCCAATAGTCATTGTCTTTGTGTGTGGATCAAGGTGATCCACACACCTTTATTTGGTACTTTCAACTGGTTTGATCACAAAGCTGATGTGGTCTACAAGTGGCAAAAATAGGAATAAAGTAACTTTGGCAGTGGATCATGGTGATCCTTACACTATTTCTTTACTTATATACTCAACTGTCCCTCTTTCAGTGTGGATAAGCGGTGATTCACACACCATTTTACTGCTATTTTCTGTTTTTCACAATTTTAATGCAGTTTTTGGCTTTGTGGACTCTCTTTATTTGCTGAACTTAGGCAGGTTTTGGTGATTTGCTACCCTTGTGGCTAGTAGTTGTGTAGGAACATGTGATTTGCACATCTTCTGTGTTGGAGACATTGGTGGAGTTAGCATGAGGTTTTTCTGTTACAGTGTTCACAATTCATACTTTACTTCAGTAATTGAATATTTAAGCTGTATTTCATAGGGAATTTTAGTAGAACAAAGAATAACATGCAACAGACCATAATAACTCCTCCTTTGATTTTAGCAACCTCTTGTCCTCCACCCATTGAATAGGAACAATGCATGGAGGGTTTCGAAGCATATTTGGAGGCCATAAAATTGTAGGTTTTTATGCAGAAGAAGAAATTCGCTATCTTAAGGCATTCCTTAAGTCCAAACGGCAGGAAGGTGTTAAAACATTGACTTGTATCAGTGTGTTGGGGCAGGGGAATGCTTTGGATGAATATGCCACAGCCATCAAAACCTTGGACGCCCGTTTCAAGGAAAAGAAAAACGTTATCATGGAAAGGCATACATTTTATGCTAGGCAACAGTTGTCTGGTGAATCTGTTGAATCTTAAGTCAGCACATTAAGAATCTTAGGTGCTGCATGCACTAAGACGGCATGTCAGAGAAGGAAAGCAACTTCTAGAACATAACCCCCAGGAGGATCGGCTTTTACTGGACCCATTCTGCGAAAAGGCTACATCCTTAATATATAGGAGGATAATCAATAACTCACACAACCGTCTGTGGGCTCTGCGGGAAGCCTGGGAAGCAGATATCAGGTTATTGGAAGATGACGACTGGGCTGAAGCAATACAAAGCATAAGGGAGGTAGCGG
This sequence comes from Lissotriton helveticus, assembly GCF_964261635.1. NCBI lineage: Eukaryota > Metazoa > Chordata > Amphibia > Caudata > Salamandridae > Lissotriton > Lissotriton helveticus. Next base: position 1,909,791,588 of record NC_136067.1, on the reverse strand, counting down.
TCTGAGCGAGATTTCAGCTAGGGATTCTGCATAGCTCTTACTCTATGGGAATACTGATGTATAAGTTAGGAGATAACCCTACAGACCTGTGCACAAGGGAATGCAATGAAAGGGACCCCTTTTTCCATATCATTTGGACATGCTCGGTTATACATAAATACTGGGAAAAGTGATACAAATCATGTGTGAAGTACTAGGGCAAGAAATTTCCATAGAGGCCAGATGGCCCTTCCTGTGTGTAATGGGCAGGCAGACATGGCGAAAGTATCCAAACATGTGGCTAATGGTGGCTGCATTGGTAGCCAAGAGGAATTTCGCGAGGGCCTGAGGGCCGAACCTCCCCGAGGGTGGGGCAATGGAAGTCTGACCTTTACTGGTGCAGCGCAGCTGAAACAGTAGTCTATGAGGGTAGAGGCAGCCCTCGAAAATAGGAAAAAATATGGAACAGCTGGGTGGACTATGGTGGTCTGTGAAGTACGGGGGAGGGAGTGGGAGGATAAAAAGAATGGCATTAGGTGCAATGTGGCTGGTACCAACTAGCCAGGGAAAGATTCAGAATAAATGATGTAATGTTGAAAAGTAAATTTGAAATGTAAAGTTTTCTGTATACAACCAATGCTCCTGTGTACGAAACACTGTATACTGCAACTGAGGAAAGCTTAATGAAAAGAACCATATTTTTTTCTTTTTTTTAAAGAATTTTAGCTGCTACCTGGGATGATCAGGGATCAGGATTCAGGGATCAGATTGTGGAAAAAACTAGGAAGAAGAATTTTCAAGAAAAGACCACAGATGCCTTAACCTTGGACAGAACTGTATAAAGAACAGATGTCTCCTGGGTCACTGCAGGTACATGCTTCCTAAGGAGGGGACTCTCTGAAGAGTAAGGAAAAGAAAAGAGACTGCATGAGGAAACTCATAGAATGGCACAGATGTGGGAATAGGAGTCATTTTGGGAATTTCTCCGAAGTACCCTGTTGACATAATGTGCTTAGTGTAAGAAAGGGGGGCATTTCGCCAAGGTGTGTACATCTGGTCATGACACAAGTAGTCCCAAACAAATGTACATAACTGAAACCACTATCAGCAAGGGTGATTCATCTGAGGAATTTGATGGGGAGAATTTTGTATTTTCTGTAGAAGAAGATAGGGATGACCGGACAAAGGTATGATGCTAATTGAATCTAAAACTGTCAATAGGCCATTTTGCTTGGTGAATGTAGCACACGGTGCAGTCAATATGATGGAAATTTCAGGATCTTTTTTCACTCTGATTGATACAAAAGAGTGTGAATGGTTCAAATATATTAGTTTAGGTTTAAATCTTTTTATTGATTTGGAAGACAGAAAGAATAAGAAACAATGCATCAGGCAATGAAGCCCCTTACCTGCGCCATAGGCAGTTGATACGCTACATGATGCAATCAAAACATTCAAAGAAGGAGCTACCCAATCCCTTGATCCCTCCCTTCCTCCCCTTACCCTTCCCCCCTCGCCCTGATGTTACCAAGGAGATATCTGGGGCCAACAGCCATCGGACGAGTGGCCTTGGGAGTGAGTGGAGTCTCATGACAGTGTGGAAAGACACAAGAGGCGCATGTACCCTAGGGCAGATGAGCTCACGAAATTCAGAGAATAAAAGGCCAAGAAAAGGGCACCACAGATCTGGGAATGAGGCCCCGTCACCCTGGAGATAGAAGGAAATGAGCTCCATGCCCAGCACATACCAAAGCCTCTGCAGACACCCCTGAAACAAAGGTGCCCCATGTTGAGAGTGTATTCTGCAAAGCCGCCACTAGAGCCATATCCATCTGTCTCCCTTTGCGTGATTGTAGGGGAAACGTGAGTCTATCAGAGACGCCCAGGATGATGTATTCTGGAAGTCACAAGATAGTAGTGTCAACATGGCGGTATATATCCTCCAAGACTTGTATCAAGTAGGGCTTGAGAATGGGGCATTCCCATAGTATATGCAACAAGGTACCGTCAGCTCCGCACCCCCTCCAGCAGCTCGGGGAAAGACTGGGGACCCGCTTGTGCAGCCTGTACGGGGTAAGGTACAAATACGTTGCTATCTTAGTGGCAGATTATATGCTAAAAATGTTACGTGCTGAATGCCTGGCTCTATAGTAAATGTCACTCCACTCTTTCTGGGTCAGTGTCTGCACCAACTCTCCTTCCCACCTATTCTGCCCTTCAGATTTGATCTCCTGTTCCGGGGGCATAAGTAAGGTAGAGTTCTGTGATGAGGCATTTGGGAGACTTTTTGGATAGTAACCATTACTCGTAGGGGGTGAGCCTTCTCTCATCTCCTTGATGCACCTGAGGCTGCATCACCCAGAGCCGAATTTGCTGGTAGTGATATCGCTCCGATTCGGGCGTGCCAAAGTCAGCTCTAAAAGCTTCAAATGGCATGGGTCTCTTCTCAGTAAAAAAATGTCCTATGGATCTGCGGCCTTCCTTCTCCCAATGGGAAAAGGCGATCTGGTCTAGACCTGGGGTAATTTCAATATTGCTAGTGACAGGAGCAGGGGGTGATGGAAATGTGGTGAGGCCATTGCGGGTAGCCGTGGAGTCCCAAGCACTAAGTGTAGCTCGTTCTATCAGAGAACTGTAAAGACCTCAAGGTCTGGAGGCTTTACAGATGCTGCCCAGCCAGTGCTCGCTCCAAAAAGAGCCAATGTTTCTCGGACTCCGGCTGAGCCCATTCGAGCACGACACAGATCTGAGATGCCATATAGTAATAGTCCAGGGTGGGCATTCCCAAACCACCCTCCCTGGTAGATAAGAAACTCATGTCTCTGCTCATCCGTGATTTCCTGTCTGCCCAGACAAAAGAGGAGAACTCTGCCTGGAGTCGCCCCCGCATTCCCTGAGGTGGCTCCACAGGCAGAGTTTGAAAGAGGTAGAGAATTTTGGGGAGTGCATTCATTTTAAATGCTGTTTCCTGACTTAGCCATGAGAGACTAAACGGGCGCTAGCATTGCAGGTCGCTCCGTATCTGTGTTAGTGTACGAGTATAGTTTAAAGAGACTGTTTCACGGTTGAGACTGTCAGTGTTATACTCAGGTAGGGAATGTTTTTTGATCCCACCAATTGGACATGCCTGAGCAAGGGTATCTACAGTTAGAGGCTGCAAAAAGAAGCTCAAGGCCTGCGACTTAGACAGTTACTGGAAATCCAAAGGCTTTGGAGAATTCCTCAAGCTTGGCGAGGAAAGCCGGGACAGACGACCCAGGAGATTCAAACATGGCGATGAGATCATCTACATAGAGACTAATGGTGTGTCGCTCTCCCCCGAAAAGAACCCTTCTTATTTTCTGATTTTCCCTAATCCTCTAAGCAAGCAGCTCCATATAGAGGGCGAACAGGAGTGGGGAGAATGGGCAGCCTTGTCTTGTGCCCCTAGCAATTGGGAAGGGTTCAGACATGCAGCCATTCACCCGGACAGTGGCTGAAGGCTGGCTATACCCATTAAGCACTCACCCACGGAATCGGTTTACTATGCCAAACCTATCCATCGTGGTCTCTAAGAAGGGCCAATGTACCCTGTCGAACGCCTTTTCGGCATCGACAGAAAGTACAACTCTCTGCATTGCTTGGCGGTGTGCCTTGTCTCTGAGGTATAACAACCTCCTAGTGTTGTCGCTACACTGCCTCGTTGCCAAAAATCCAGCTTGGTCTGGCTCTATCAGTGCAGGCATCAACAGGCCCAGTCAATTTGTCAATATCCCAGTAAAGATCTTAAGGCTGATATTCAACAGGGAGATAGGCCTGTATGAGGCACAATACCTGAAGTCCTTACCAGGCTTGGGCAAGAAAACCACTGATGCCATAGGCATCGTGGGGGGAATCTCCAGCGTGTCTCCGATTGTGTTGCATAGTTGAGTCAAAATTAGGGCTAAAACTGAGTGGAAGGTTGTATAAAAAATGGCTGTAAACCCGTCTGGGCCAGGAGATTTGAGGAGCTTGAGCCGTGCGATAGCTGAGATTACCTCCTCGATTCGGATTGGACTATCTAATGTGGTCACCTGATCGGGTGTTAAGTGGGAGTGTGTTATGTCCCTGGAATATGCCGAAGGGTTTTGCCCTGGGATTTGTTGTGCTGAGTATAGATTAGCATAAAAGTGCCTCAAAACAGAAGAGATGTCCTCTCTGATGAGAATTTAGAGCCCCCTCATCTATTATCGTGGAAACTGCAACAGCTTGACGTTGTGGTGAAGTTTGTGTGCCAATAACCGGCCACATCTGTCTCCCCCCATGTAGAACATGTGTTTGAGTCAAAGGGCTGCATATTCCACTAGGGCTAGGGCCAAGCTGAATAATTGGGCTTGTGCAAATTTTAATTGCATCCATACCCTTGGAGCGCCCATTCTTTTATAAATCCCCTCTAGTTCGGAGATCTGCCGGGAAAGCTCCTCCCTTTTCTCCCTGCAGATTCTGTTGTCCACAGATGATGTGGCTATCGGGTCTCCCCTAGCCACCAGTTTAAGTGTTTCCCATAGGTGTCGGGGGTATCATTCATGGTTTAAAAATCTTTTAACGTCTTAATGAGACGAGTAATACCTTCGGTGCGGTGCGGTGAAGTAGTGTGTCCCTAAGCCTCCATGAAAAGGATGGGCATGAGACAGGAGGAAACAGCAAAGCCATAGTCAGTGTTGCTTGGGTCGATAGTGACTGCGACCGACCTGCCTTTTTTGCCTTTGAGGCCGCCATCATGCTGACTCTGGAGGGCCTCAATGCATGGTGCTGAACTGGAGCAGGAGGCCTGTCTAGTATAGCGATACAGGTGGACTCAAGTGTGTTGACATGACTGTGTGCTGGGCTCTCCCAACTCTCTCCTCAACGGATGCAGAAGAAGGTAAGTTTGTTGCGCCACCAGAGATTCTGCTTCTCGACCCCCTGTGTCGGTCCGGGGGGGGAGGGGAGAAGCAAGGGCGTCTAGCTAGTAGTTGACCCTAGGGATCCTTAAAGAGCGTAAAAGCTGCAGCAAGTACGTGTTTGCTTGCACCCCGCAGGGGAGGCCACTCAGACCAATCAATGTCCTTGGGGCACTGGCCTCTGTCCCCAAAAATTAAATGCTCCCGTGGAGGAAGCCCTACCAGCCCAACCAACCCGAGTCCCCGGCAGAGCGCACAGGCCGGGCTCACCTCCGAGGCCTAAGATGCATAACTATGCTGGTGCTGCTGGATGTGCTGACCGCTGCAAGGATATGTAGCAGTGGTGGGCCCCATGTGCCAATCCAAGGGGGAGCCGCATGCAGGCCCATATTGTCCAGTGGGAGAGTCAAAGTTCAGTGGGCCCCCATCTGCCAGAAGCTGCTGGCCACCTCCTCAGGCCAAAGCTGCCACCGAAAGGGCCCGGCGAGGCCAACCAAACCGCCAGTCCCAGGAAACGTGGGCAGCCCAAGCTCACCTCTTCTCCCTCCGGTGAGTAATCAGATCAGCTCCACCTGGAAAGTTGCTGAGGTGGACGTAATGTGTTGAAGGTGGCCCTCCTTCACTGGAAAGTCATCTGCAGCCCCGCATGAGGTCTGCCCGGAGCAGTCAACCCCGCAGGCTCCTCCCTCCTGCTGTGCACATGTGGCTGTTGTCCCGGGGCAGCAGCCAGCCCAGGGCAGGCCCGACTAGGCTGGCCGAGCTGGGGCCTCACGTTGGATGCCCCTCGATAGCCGCCAGGTGCTCTGCACAGTGGCCACAGTGGCAAATGGTTTGTAGCTCCGACCTCTGCCTAATGCTGATCTGGGGTGCCATCCCGCACTCGTGCAGAGGGTTGGAGATGCAGGCTCACTGCCGCGCCTCTCCCGGAACCCCCAGCGCACTCTCGGGCGCTTCGACATGGGCACTCCGCGACCTTGCTCCCCATGAGCCGGAGCGCTGCTTCGTCTTCTGGAGTGCTGCAGCTCTCCCCACGCTCCAGGACAAATACTGGCTTGCCTACGACCTCTGGAAGTGCGGTAAAAGGTCAGTTGGGAGTGGAGAGATGAACGGCTGTGTCCTATCGAGACACCATCTGGGCCACACCCCAAAAAAGTAGAAAGATATTAGTTTAAGGAAGTCCAATGTGCAACTAATTATCAATTGGTAAATCCACAGAGGTCGTGGATGTATTTGATACAGTGTTAGATTTAAAAAGGGACATAAGTGCAGTCCACTGTATATTTGCCAAATGTCTGATCATGTGAATTTGTGTGGCTGGAGCAGAGGAAGTTGGGAATAATCTTTGATCCCATTATCTCAGAGCAGGGGTTGTTGAAAGATGAGTGTTTTGCAACTGTTAGTGATTGTCCAGGGGACAGAGCATTCCCAGAGATTTTTCACGAAAACTTTGAAAGCTTAAGGGCCAGATGTAGGTAAATTTTATTTTCCGACCTCTTAAATACCGAGTCATACCGACTCGGTATTTCAGAGGTCGGAAAATAAAAATACCGAGATGTAGGTAATTGCAGATGTGCAATTACCGAATCGGAAACAGTCGGTAATTTCCGATGCGGTAAATACCGACCGGTAAATGCCCATGCATTCCTATGGGCTTTGAAGCCCATAGGAATGATTGGGCATTTACCGGTCGGTATTTACCGCATCGGAAAATACCGACTGTCACAAGGGTGCAGGGGGTGTCACTTTGACACCCTCTGGCACCCCCAAAAGAGGCTCGGGTGCCATGTGGCAGGCATACCTGCCCTAAGGGCAGGTCTGCCTGTCATATGGCATAGGTGTGCATGCACACATGTGCATGCACACCAGAATCGGTATTTTACCATCAAGTATTATTTGATGGTAAAATACCGATTTTGTACTGCTTGTGGGACTCAGAAGAGTCCCACCTACATACCAATTTACCGGAATCCGTAATGTTACCGACTCGGTATTTTACATACTCGGTAAATTTACCTATCGGTAAATTTACCGAGTCTGTAAATTACAGGGACCTACATGTCAAATTGCTTTTACCGGGTGGTAACGGCCGAATTCGGCCGTTACCACCCGGTAAAAGCCTACCTACATCTGGCCCTAAGTGTTTATCTGATCAAATCATTATTAAAGGCTGGGGCTATTTCGGTGGTGCACAAAGTGAAGTGTGTGCCACCAACTATGAGAGAAGATCTCAGGAAGGAACTAAGGATCAGATGTATGAAGATAGAATTTTGAAATTCCCTAATTGCGAATCACAAGGATTCGCAATTAGGAAATGCAAAATGGAACATATGAAGGTATATAGTACACCTTTTGCGATTCCTAGTGTGTCGCAAATGAGCTACCTCATGAATATTAATGAGGTAGCTCTCAATTTTCAACCCCCTAGGAATAGCAAAAATCACAGGGATGGTGGCCTGCTAAGATCAGCAGACCACCATGTCCGTGATTGCTTTTAAATAAAGCAATCTTTTTTTTTTTTAAAGCAGCCCATTTTCCTTAAAGGAAAACAAGATACTTTACAAAAAGAAAAATTATAAGTTTTCTTTTCATTCTTTAAGAGCAGGCAGTGGTCCGTGTGACCACTTCCTGCTCTTAAAAATAGTTTTACAAACATTCACAAATGGAAAGTGGTCCTTTGTGGACCCCTTCCCATTTGCAAATGGGTTACTACCTACTTGATGTAGGTGGTAAAATGCTAATGTTTTGTGACCACAATTGCGGTCACAAAACACTCATACATACGTATGCAAAACAGTATTAAGAAGGGACACCCTAAACATGCCCTTTCCTAATACTGAATCGCAAACCCATTTTGCGATTCGGTAACAGATTACTGAATCGCAAAATTGGGTTAGCTACATGGAAATGCAATTTTTGCGTTCATAAACACGCAGATCCTGCAAATCTGCCCGTTTGCGAACGCAAAAAGGCTTGATACATCTGGCCCTAAACAGTTTGTGTGATCAAGGCATTATTAAAGGCATAGACATTTTTAAATGGTTGCCCCCATTGTGTTGGCGAGGAAGGCCCATGGATGTGAATTGACTTGAGGGAACTCAGCGAAAGAATCTGGATAGATAGGCATCCCCATGTTAATATAAATGAGATGTTGACTTCACTTCTCTTAAGGGTGCCAAGGTGTTTACAACCTTATATGTGACAGCTGCATATCACCAGATTGGGCTCAAATGTGAATCAAGGCATTTGATATCCTTTATCATGCCAGATGGTGCATTTAGATTTAAACACATGCCTTTTGGTTTGACTTTGGCCTCCTCTGATTTTCAGTGAGTAGTGGAGGAGTTGTGCAAGGGTATACCCAGTGTCCAGTGTTTTGAGGATAATATTCTGATTTTTGGTCAAGGCATGTCCTCCCATGACAAGTCATTGACAATGGTCTGGGCTATTTTGAAAAACAAAGGCATGACATTGAGAGCAAATAAGTGCATGTTTGCAGGCAAGAGTGTGGACTATTTCGGCTGCAAATTTTCTGGACAAGGGGAAAGTTTAGTTAGGGCAACTGCTGAATTCCCAGTTCTCATTAACAAGGATCAGGTGCTGTAGTTTTTCAGCATGTTGGAATTTTATTCCTATTTTATGCACAAATGTGCAGAATGGGCCTGTAATTTGAGAAGTTAATTCAAAAGGAATGCAAAAGTTATGTGGAGTGCGGATGTAGATTGTGAATTTGACATCATCAAAAAGGAAGTTGCAAAGGTTATTCCTTTGAAGCCTTTTGGCACTCATGATTCTTCTGTCATTGTTACCGATGCCAGACAATATGGTTTAGGGGCTGTGTTGTTTCAGACCAGTGGAGGATGAAGTGGTTGCTTTTGTTTCCCGTCCTTTGAGAGGTGCTGAAACATTTTTGCTGATTGACTTCCTCTTTGCCCCTGAGTGATGTGAAGACACGGATATTGATGATTTTGTCATGGTTAGTACCATAGCTAGCATTACTGATGGGTGCATATCAGAATCTGAGTGATGATCTGCTTTGGAGTGTGACAAAGATTTGATGGTTGTCAGAAATCATATGGGCAAGGATTTGCGTAAGGACAAGTCTTTTGCGCATGTGGACGCATACAAACATGTTTTTGCTGACCTGAATAATGTTGATGATTTACTAAGAAGAGGAGATATCTTGGTTGTATTGGGTGGGTTAAGAGGTGAAGTGTTGGAGTTAGCCCATGAAGGCCATCTTGGAATGAGAGCAATGAAAAGAAGCATCCAGAATAAATTTTGTTGGCCGGGTTTGGACACGGAGGTGGAGCATTTCTCGAGGTAATGCCGACACGGAGGTGGAGCATTTCACGAGGTAATGCATGGCATGTGTCAATAGTGACAAGTCTCATGTTACTGTGCTTAGTGTGGTGGAGACAGTGCCTTTTCCTGACAAAGCCTGGTCCAAGTTGGGGATTGACATTATTGGACCCATTAACATAGTGAAGGAAAGTTGTAGATATGGAATTGCGCTATGCGGCAATTTGTCTCATTGGTCTGAGGTTGAATTTGTGAGGCCAGCTGATTCTTCTAATGTGGTGGAGTTTCTGCAAACATTGTTCATGAGGGAAGGTGAGTCCAATGAGGTTGTGTCTGACAATGGTGTTCAATTTCCGTCTAGTGAGTTTCGTTTTTTTTTTATCTCATTGGGGTGTAAAATACATCAAAACACCGTTGTACCACCCTCGCGGTAATGGCCTTGTTAAGAGATGCCACAGGGTCATCAAGGACAACATTCTGTTGTCTATTGCCAGCGGATTTAATTGGGGCAAAGAGTTTAAGGACTTGCTATAGGCACTTTGTACCACTCCCAATGCAGCCACTTGGGTGACTCTGTTCACCCTCTACAGGGGTCGGTAACCAGTAACCAGTCACCAAGTTGGATGGGGTCCTCGAATGGGGGATTCAGTATAGAAAAGGGATCTTGCATCTGTAAAAGTCAGACGTAAAGTTTCTCAAAAGAATTATTTTGAATGTGTGAGACAGGAAAGGGTTCATACCTCGTCCATGGAACCTGGAGATTGGGTCAGAGTTCAACTTCCTGAAAAAGGAGTGAAAGATCATTCCAAGTTTTTACAACTCAAGAGAGTCCTTAGAGTCAAAAATTGTGTGGCTTTGCTAGAGGATAACAAATGGTGGACAAGGAAAGGTTATCACTTCAGTGGAGTGGGGATGTAATTATGTGTGGTGATGGTGGTGTGGTGTGTGCCGGGAGCATGCATATGTTAAGGTATTCCTGTATGAGGAAACCTCCCACACGGTTTCAAGACTATGTGTAGTTTGTTAATATGTGTCCTATTCAGGATTTTCGAACTATGTGCAGTGTTTTTTCATGTATTTTTGTTTCAGGATTTTATGTGTGTGTACAAACTGCTGATTCATAACAAATGGGTGTTTCATTTTGCGTATTCTTAGTTTGCAGGTTTCTTTTACATTTCATATGTTTTTAATAATTTTGTTGGAATCAGTATAAAGGGGAATATGTGTTGGGATTGGATTCTGGGTTGAGAATCCAGTGATGCTTGACATGTGATGATTAGTACTATAACTGCAGTTGTGGCAGTTTCCCTGCCTGATCGGTCATGTTTCCACCTACTTGCGTAGACTTCAATAAAGAAGTGGAAACCTCTCTTTAAGTTAACAACAATCTTTTCTGTTGAGCCACCCAGGAACCAGAAACATTCTTTCTCGAAAACAGATAAATATGAATGCAGCACTAATAAAAGTTTTTGTGTAAAACAAAATAAGTGTGCAGAAGGCTCGTGCATTCATACCCCAGGAAAAGCACTGCCTGTCTGATACACTGTGGCTAGCTAGAGATATAGGGCCAGATGTAGGTAATCCCAGATTACCGATTCCTAAATACCGAATCATACCGATTCGGTATTTAAGAACTGGCAATCGGGATGTAGGTATTTTTACCAATTCAATTACCGAATCGGTAAGATTCGGTATTTACTGAATCGGTATTTACCGATTCGGTAATTGCCATTGATTCCTAAGGGCTTTGAGGCCCACAGGAATCAATGTCAATTACCGAATCGGTAAATACCGATTCGGTAAAATTACCGAATTTACAAGGGGGACAGGGTGTCACTTTGACACCCTGTTGCACCCCTGATTCTGGCTTGTGTGCAATGTGACACACATACATGCCCTTAGGGCATGTATGTGTGCCACATGGCACCGGTGTACATGCACAGATGTGCATGTACACAGAAATTCATTATTTACCACCAAGTATTATTTGGTGGTAAATAACGAATTCCTAAGGGCCTGTGGCACTGTTTTCAGTGCCACCTACATCTGGATTTACAGAATCGGTAAATTTACCGATTCGGTATTTTACCAAATCGGTAAATATACCGAATCTGTAACTTTACCGATTCTGTAAATTCAGGCCCCCTACATCTCAGTATCCAAATACCGGTCGGTAACAGCTGAAATCGGCCGTTACCGACCGGTATTTGGCGACCTACATCTGGCCCATAATGATTTAACAGTCTCGGCAAGGATGCACAACATCCTGTGATTCTGGGCAAATCACTTAATCTCCCCGTGGTTAACAAAAATTAATGTGTCCTCATGTAACGCAACTGGTGCTCGTGTAAAGCGCTCTGATACCCCATACCTTTGGGACAAGGTTGCGCTATATAAAATTTTGTTTAAAAAATGCCCTAAAAATAGAAATGATATGCCTTTTTGTGAGTAATGAAGTAATTATCATAGCAAATAATACCAAGGAGACCACATCTGCAATATATCACAAGGATGCAGCATAATGTATTTCTCAAATATCACCTTGAAAATATATATTGAAAATGCAATATTTTCTTCACTCAACATTTCCTTTCCTTGTCAGTTTTCCAAATAACATATATTATTTGCTAAGCTTTACAGTTTAAGTAAATAAACAATTCCGCCATTTTAATTGAAAGAATGTTTTTGCTCCAACATGCCAGACTTGTACTACTTGTGAAAGTTTTTATTTGCATGCCCATATAGATGCCAAGACATTCTATCATGGATGGGCTCCAAAATGGCAAGGATGTTCACACCCTGTCAAGGATGGCCACCATTAGGCTAATCCTGAGCACGCAAGAGGCGGGAAAGAATACCAATATGCGAGGGCCAGCAGCATACTCATGGTTTGGGTATATAATACCAACGATGCCCACAATATGTATAGAATGACCATTGTAATGGCAGCGTGGGAACTGTCATACCTAGAATAACCATTCCGGTAGTACCTGCAATGTGGCATGCATGAGCTGCATAAGGCCAATGATACCCACAGCGTGCAAAGAATGGTATCCATCATGCCAGGTATGTGAATAATATGCTAATAATGACCACCATTGTGGCAGGGCCAGCAATTTGCAAGAGTTACACTCCAATGGGAACCAACAATATACCAAATGTGGCCATCATTAGCCCAAGTCCAGCATTATTCGATGGGGATGCACTATTTTGCCAAGAATGTCTACAACCTGTGCTGAATTAACACATTTCATTATGCCTGTTGTGGGTTCTATCATCTTAGATATGGTGCTTTATGCACAGATGTTCACCTGTTGCAATGAGTGGGTCATGAAGCTCCTGGTCTGAAGGAGGTGGTTTCTCAGGGAAGGGTTAATGCAAGACATGAGGTAAACCACAGCAGAGACATTTACTCTCTTACCCATGCATGCACACACACACCTCTCTTTCCCCCAATTGAGGCCTTATTTTTTAAACTTACCTGTTGCCTTGACCCCCCTGTACAGAGCCCCTGTACAGAGGCTCTCTACATATCCACAGGCTCTGCTGTGTTGCAATCTGTCCTTTTGTGCTGCACTTGGCGTGCTGAAGACTTCCTAAGGGTATCCTCAAACGTTAAATTGCTCTTAAAAGAATGAACTTCACCAACCATTATAATCAGTGGAGGTTGAAGCTCTCTGTCAATTGAATCAAATTACCAGACCAATAAAGCTTGAATAATTAAAGGGCATGTATTGCCCAAGGGGTGTGGATAAACTAAAACTGACCTCGAAGTCCAATCTAGCATCAGGTTCAGATGTAAGACAGATCTGGGAAGGACCCTGAAAGTTATTTCTCTACTAGTAATCAAGTTCTCATGAGAGGAATGACCCTTACCAACCAGCAAGGCTGTAATTGTCAAAATTTGGCAATACCAGCAAAGTTTGATTTATTTGAGGACAGGTTGTCCCAAGCCCCTGGAGTGCAGAATCTAGCCTCACGACATCTAGGGGATTGTCTAACTAGAAAAATGGCTAGTCTGATCCTCATTATTTACAACAAGGGGTGGTGAGGGACAGAGTCTCTGAATTAAGCAGAATACTCTCACCCAGTCAAGAGATCAGGGCTAGATCCAACACCGTTTTTTAGCTCATTGCACCATCCCAGTTTCAGAACCTGGCTGTATGCAAATTAGTCTGTTCCTGACCCAGTGCATGATGGGAACAGGGCAAACCAAACTACAAAAGCCAATTCTTACACTGGGAAAGAAACAAGCTTCCGGGGACCGGTTTCTGGCATTACAGCCGTCTTCGGCCCGGCTTGCTTGAATCCTGATGGTGCAATGAGCAAGGGACTCATGTCTGAGTATACCCTTCCACGCTTAGGGTGGACAAAATTATTTACAACAAGGGGTGGTGAGGGACAGAGTCTCTGAATTAAGCAGAATACTCTCACCCAGTCAAGAGATCAGGGCTAGATCCAACACCGTTTTTTAGCTCATTGCACCATCCCAGTTTCAGAACCTGGCTGTATGCAAATTAGTCTGTTCCTGACCCAGTGCATGATGGGAACAGGGCAAACCAAACTACAAAAGCCAATTCTTACACTGGGAAAGAAACAAGCTTCCGGGGACCGGTTTCTGGCATTACAGCCGTCTTCGGCCCGGCTTGCTTGAATCCTGATGGTGCAATGAGCAAGGGACTCATGTCTGAGTATACCCTTCCACGCTTAGGGTGGACAAAATTATTTACAACAAGGGGTGGTGAGGGACAGAGTCTCTGAATTAAGCAGAATACTCTCACCCAGTCAAGAGATCAGGGCTAGATCCAACACCGTTTTTTAGCTCATTGCACCATCCCAGTTTCAGAACCTGGCTGTATGCAAATTAGTCTGTTCCTGACCCAGTGCATGATGGGAACAGGGCAAACCAAACTACAAAAGCCAATTCTTACACTGGGAAAGAAACAAGCTTCCGGGGACCGGTTTCTGGCATTACAGCCGTCTTCGGCCCGGCTTGCTTGAATCCTGATGGTGCAATGAGCAAGGGACTCATGTCTGAGTATACCCTTCCACGCTTAGGGTGGACAAAATTATTTACAACAAGGGGTGGTGAGGGACAGAGTCTCTGAATTAAGCAGAATACTCTCACCCAGTCAAGAGATCAGGGCTAGATCCAACACCGTTTTTTAGCTCATTGCACCATCCCAGTTTCAGAACCTGGCTGTATGCAAATTAGTCTGTTCCTGACCCAGTGCATGATGGGAACAGGGCAAACCAAACTACAAAAGCCAATTCTTACACTGGGAAAGACACAAGCTCCCGGAAGCTTGTTTCCTTCCCAGTGAAAGAATTGGCTTTTGTAGTCTGGTCTGCCCTGTTCCCATGATGCACTGGGCCAGGGACAGACTAATTTGCATACAGCCAGGTTCTGAAACTGGGATGGTGCAATGAGCTAAAAAACGGTGTTGGATCTAGCCCTGATCTCTTGACTGGGTGAGAGTACTCTGCTTAATTCAGAGACTCTGTCCATCACCACCCCTTGTTGTAAATAGTCTGATCCTCCACACTTCTGCAGTTTCTATGCACTGTAAATAGCAGGTGTTACTATCACTTAGTTTAACCCCCTGGCTGCGACCGGAATTCTGCGCCTGTGGGGCACATTCCGAGCGCGGGCGTGGTCATGACGGCTCCCGGCCGTCATCAGCACACGCCTACCGTAACTGATGACGACCGGGAGCCGTCATCAGCACCGAAGGGGTTAAAGGACTCGATTTACCAACCTGAGATGCATGGATGGCTGAGAGGATCTTGATAGGTATCCAACTTGAAGATCATCATGTTTCAGCAGTGAGTTTTTAATTCAATTAGCCATCCTGCTGCCAATCATCAGTGAGTGTCACATGTCCTATTACACAGTAAGGCCCTCATTATGAATGGCTCTATAAATAAGCTGGTATTCCTTCACCGAGTTACTGATTCAGGGGGTCCTAGTAAATCCCGGGGTAGGGAAAATCTAATGAATTACGAGCTAGACCTTGTGGATTCAAAAACAAATAAGGAAAAAAAGGAATTGCTGGGAGAGTCTGAAATACATTCTGTGCCTGATTCTCCAGCCATTTCTCAGCCCTTTTCACAGAGATTTTAGTAGTTTCTTTGTTTTCAGTTTTAAGCAGCTGAAAGCTTTGTGTGACAGCAAACAGATCTGCCTTGTTTCTGTGGCTCTGAAAGAGACCTGTAGCTGGGCACTCATAATGACTGCCAAAATATTTGACATCAGAAGTATATAAACCATTTTATTTTTGTGCAGGGCGATTCACTATCACAAAATACAGTACTATAAATGTTTCTTCTTCCCCAAAGAGCATCACAGATTCAGATTGTTCTATCTAAACCCATTTCACCACTTCCCTATACAATGTTTAAATATAACAAGAATGATATTATATTTGCTCCAGTGGCAAACCTGCGGCAGCAGGAAATGTGGAACAACTACTTAAATCAAATGCAAATTATGGAAAAACCTTCAGGTCAACCGTTCAGGAATTTATTTTCATCACTGCAGCATGCACAGTAATATCAGATATGCACAAGCATATTGAATTTTATGGTATAAAATTCAATAAAGCAAATAGAAATAGAATTGCTCAAAATTAAACCTCAGCCCTCAAGGTGAACGTTTGCTATTTGTTTTCAGTATAGAGTACGGAATATAAAATAAATACAAAATCTGAATGATAATGTATCGTCCAGTATGAAAATCATAAATCAAGTTCCTTTTGACCGGATTATGGAAAGGCGAAATACCACCTTGCATCAATGCTAGTGCATTCACTGTATCTGAAATTAGATTTCATGAAAATCTGGGGAAAGATCAGCAAAATTTCTCTGAAAACAACTGTTTTTGTATAGCTTTTGTTTTTATATTTGTTTTTCAGTTACTGATGTTCTAGTTGTGAGTACAACTTGAACACAGTCTATGAAGAAGTAGGTATTTTTTAATTAGCATTTTTCAGTGGCCAGGTGACATATGTAAAAGCAACAAGTTAATCATTTGAACTATTGGCGAGTTTTGTCTCTGTGAAAAGGAAATTAGAACAAAACTCCTCAACGGGCATATGGAGGAATAACTTCATGGTAACATGAACGCGAAACACGTGTCCAGGGATGGCAAGCACACCAGTGAACACCCTCAAGACTCTAAACTCGGGTAGAAGCGCACCCGCTGATACCGACCACATCGACCATCATGCTCCGGGGACACACGCTAATGGGACGAGCAGTGTGCGACCTCATGTGGACTTACTATTTATACAGGCTCCCTTGAGCCGGTGGAGGTAACGACCTCGAGACAACGCACCTGCGCGCCTTAAGAGGTATCTGGACCTATGAATATTTTCAGCAGCCCACACAGCAACCCCGTGCACACGCCTAATCCCTGCTGATGAGCCTTAATGAACGCGAAACACGTGTCTAGGGATGTCAAGCACACCAGTGAACACCCTCAAGACTCTAAACTCGGGTAGAAGCGCACCCGCTGATATCGACCTCATCGACCATCATGCTCCGGGGTCACACGCTGATGGGACGAGCAGTGTGCGACCTCATTCGGACTTACTATTTATACAGGCTTCCTTGAGCCGGTGGAGGTGACGACCTCGAGACAACGCACCTGCGCGCCTTAAGAGGTATCTGGACCTATGAATATTTTCAGCAGCCCACGCAGCAACCCCGTGCATATGCCTAATCCCTGCTGATGAGCGTTAATGAACGCGAAACACGTGTCCAGGGATGGCAAGCACACCAGTGAACACCCTCAAGACTCTAAACTCGGGTAGAAGCGCACCCGCTGATACCGACCACATCGACCATCATGCTCCGGGGTCACACGCTGATGGGACGAGCAGTGTGCGACCTCATTCGGACTTACTATTTATACAGGCTCCCTTGAGCCGGCGGAGGTGACGACCTCGAGACAACGCACCTGCGCGCCTTAAGAGGTATCTGGACCTATGAATATTTTCGGCAGCGCACGCAGCAACTCCGTGCACACGCCTAATCCCTGCTGATGAGCGTTAATGAACGCGAAACACGTGACCAGGGATGGCAAGCACACCAGTGAACACCCTCAAGACTCTAAACTCGGGAAGAAGCGCACCCGCTGATACCGACCACATCGACCCTCATGCTCCGGGGTCACACGCTGATGGGACGAGCAGTTTGCGACCTCATTCTGACTTACTATTTATACAGGCTCCCTTGAGCCGTGGAGGTGACGACCTCGAGACAACGCACCTGCGCGCCTTAAGAGGTATCTGGACCTATGAATATTTTCGGCAGCCCACGCAGCAACCCCGTGCACACGCCTAATCCCTGCTGATGAGCGTTAATGAACGCGAAACACGTGTCCAGGGATGTCAAGCACACCAGTGAACACCCTCAAGACTCTAAACTCGGGTAGAAGCGCACCCGCTGATACCGACCACATCGACCATCATGCTCCAGGGTCACACGCTGATGGGACGAGCAGTGTGCGACATCATTCGGACTTACTATTTATACAGGCTCCCTTGAGCCGGTGGAGGTGACGACCTCGAGACAACGCACCTGCGCGCCTTAAGAGGTATCTGGACCTATGAATATTTTCGGCAGCCTACGCAGCAACCCTGTGCACACGCCTAATCCCTGCTGATGAGCGTTAATGAACGCGAAACACGTGTCCAGGGATGGCAAGCACACCAGTGAACACCCTCAAGACTCTAAACTCGGGTAGAAGCGCACCCGCTGATACCGACCACATCGACCATCATGCTCCGGGGTCACACGCTGATGGGACGAGCAGTGTGCGACCTCATTCGGACTTACTGTTTATACAGGCTCCCTTGAGCCGGTGGAGGTGACGACCTCGAGACAACGCACCTGCGCGCATTAAGAGGTATCTGGACCTTTGAATATTTTCGGCAGCCCACGCAGCAACCCCGTGCCCACGCCTAATCCCTGCTGATGAGCGTTAATGAACGCGAAACACGTGTCCAGGGATGGCAAGCACACCAGTGAACACCCTCAAGACTCTAAACTCGGGTAGAAGCGCACCCGCTGATACCGACCACATCGACCATCATGCTCCGGGGTCACACGCTGATGGGACGAGCAGTGTGCGACCTCATTCGGACTTACTGTTTATACAGGCTCCCTTGAGCCGGTGGAGGTGACGACCTCGAGACAACGCACCTGCGCGCCTTAAGAGGTATCTGGACCTATGAATATTTTCGGCAGCGCACGCAGCAACTCCGTGCACACGCCTAATCCCTGCTGATGAGCGTTAATGAACGCGAAACACGTGTCCAGGGATGGCAAGCACACCAGTGAACACCCTCAAGACTCTAAACTCGGGAAGAAGCGCACCCGCTGATACCGACCACATCGACCCTCATGCTCCGGGGTCACACGCTGATGGGACGAGCAGTTTGCGACCTCATTCTGACTTACTATTTATACAGGCTCCCTTGAGCCGTGGAGGTGACGACCTCGAGACAACGCACCTGCGCGCCTTAAGAGGTATCTGGACCTATGAATATTTTCGGCAGCCCACGCAGCAACCCCGTGCACACGCCTAATCCCTGCTGATGAGCGTTAATGAACGCGAAACACGTGTCCAGGGATGTCAAGCACACCAGTGAACACCCTCAAGACTCTAAACTCGGGTAGAAGCGCACCCGCTGATACCGACCACATCGACCATCATGCTCCAGGGTCACACGCTGATGGGACGAGCAGTGTGCGACATCATTCGGACTTACTATTTATACAGGCTCCCTTGAGCCGGTGGAGGTGACGACCTCGAGACAACGCACCTGCGCGCCTTAAGAGGTATCTGGACCTATGAATATTTTCGGCAGCCTACGCAGCAACCCTGTGCACACGCCTAATCCCTGCTGATGAGCGTTAATGAACGCGAAACACGTGTCCAGGGATGGCAAGCACACCAGTGAACACCCTCAAGACTCTAAACTCGGGTAGAAGCGCACCCGCTGATACCGACCACATCGACCATCATGCTCCGGGGTCACACGCTGATGGGACGAGCAGTGTGCGACCTCATTCGGACTTACTGTTTATACAGGCTCCCTTGAGCCGGTGGAGGTGACGACCTCGAGACAACGCACCTGCGCGCATTAAGAGGTATCTGGACCTTTGAATATTTTCGGCAGCCCACGCAGCAACCCCGTGCCCACGCCTAATCCCTGCTGATGAGCGTTAATGAACGCGAAACACGTGTCCAGGGATGGCAAGCACACCAGTGAACACCCTCAAGACTCTAAACTCGGGTAGAAGCGCACCCGATGATACCGACCACATCGGCCATCATGCTCCGGGGTCACACGCTGATGGGACGAGCAGTGTGCGACCTTATTCGGACTTACTATTTATACAGGCTCCCTTGAGCCGGTGAAGGTGACGACCTCGAGACAACGGACCTGCGCGCCTTAAGAGGTATCTGGACCTATGAATATTTTCGGCAGCCCACGCAGCAACCCCGTGCACACGCCTAATCCCTGCTGATGAGCGTTAATGAACGCGAAACACGTGTCCAGGGATGGCAAGCACACCAGTGAACACCCTCAAGACTCTAAACTCGGGTAGAAGCGCACCCGCTGATACCGACCACATCGACCATCATGCTCCGGGGTCACACGCTGATGGGACGAGCAGTGTGCGACCTCATTCAGACTTACTATTTATACAGTCTCCCTTGAGCCGGTGGAGGTGACGACCTCGAGACAACGCACCTGCGCGCCTTAAGAGGTATCTGGACCTATGAATATTTTCGGCAGCCCACGCAGCAACCCCGTGCACACGCCTAATCCCTGCTGACGAGCGTTAATGAACGCGAAACACGTGTCCAGGGATGGCAAGCACACCAGTGAACACCCTCAAGACTCTCAACTCGGGTAGAAGCGCACCCGCTGATACCGACCACATCGACCATCATGCTCCGGGGTCACACGCTGTTGGGACGAGCAGTGTGCGACCTCATTCGGACTTACTATTTATACAGGCTCCCTTGAGCCGGTGGAGGTGACGACCTCGAGACAACGCACCTGCGCGCCTTAAGAGGTATCTGGACCTATGAATATTTTCGGCAGCCCACACAGCAACCCCGTGCACACGCCTAATCCCTGCTGATGAGCGTTAATGAACGCGAAACACGTGTCCAGGGATGGCAAGCACACCAGTGAACACCCTCAAGACTCTAAACTCGGGTAGAAGCGCACCCGCTGATACCGACCACATCGACCATCATGCTCCGGGGTCACACGCTGATGGGACGAGCAGTGTGCGACCTCATTCGGACTAACTTCATGGTAACAATGTGCCTTTTATTATTCAAAACCTGTAGCTAATGAAATCTGGTTTCAATTTCTTACTTCCCAAATGTGTACATCATGGAGTGATTATGTATTATTATCGTTTTTACCTAACTGAATTACTTTTGAAGGAAATGGAAACAAGCCAAAGGTGGGTTGCAGGTACACAGTGTACTGGAATTAAAAAACACACATATAGGCTCCCCTCTCTAGACAACCTCTGCCAGCGTGGTGGGTCAGTTGTTCTCTTTTCCACAGATAATGAAAGACACAGATCGGCTTCATAAAAGATATATCACACAAGTGTGCATCTTCTTCTGTGGGGATAGATTATGGAAAAATATCAATCACCTCCCCGCCCCGATACTCCCCTCTCCCCCGCTGATGGAACAATCTCAGAACAAGTCTATCAAGGAACCCCTCTCCCACGGCTGTTAAGGACTTAGGGTCGGATGTAGCAAGATGTAAGAAATTATAGGCCCGATTCACAGAACTAATTTAAGAGAAAATCCTAAATTTACTACCATTTTGGTATTCACAGAAGGCACTAACTCATTTTGGTATTCACAGAAGGCACTTACTCGTTTCGGTATTCACAGAAGTTAGGACTCCTAACTTTAGGATTCCTAAATGCCTTCTGTGAATACCGAAAGTCTTAAAGTTAGGATTTTTCTCAGTTTGGGAGTAGTAAAGTTAGGAGTCCTAACTTTGCCAACGAGAGACCCCCAAATCTAACATTGAATAATATGCTAATAATGACCACCATTGTGGCAGGACAAGCAGTTTGCAAGAGTTACACGCCAATGGGAACCAACAAAATACAAGATAGAGTTGGAAACCTATTTATGTTGATATAGTAGCACTCCTGAGCCCCTCTACAACTCTATGGCAGGGAAAGAATGAAAACATTTGTATGGCACATTATACCCAGAGATCCTGGCACCAGCCTTTACTCAAACCTAGCTTCTTGACCCCAGGCCTCCCAGGAAAGGGCATGTGCTCCCTTTGTGCATACAGCCATGAAGCAACACCTGCTGCCCAACAATTCAAAGCTCGAGGGATGCAATGCCCTTATTATGTTTCCATCAGGGCGTACATAATGAAGAAATAACTGTTGTTCTTCTTCTAATCAATGACATTGCTACTGTCAAAGTAAGACAGCTGCAAATATGTTGTCATAAAATGACATTGTGGTTTCTCAAGCAGGAGCGGGCTTTGCTCATGGTCAAAAGACAACAAGGAACCGTGTTCAACCCAAATCGTTCCCTTCATTCAAATGTGCTTTAACTCCTCATTTGACCTTGCCCAGGACCTTGCACCAAGGTTCGATTTCACCTTTTATTAGTTCTTCTGTGTTGTGCTCTTCCGCCTTCCTAGTGCACCGTGAACCCCGCTGACAGTCCTCTTCACCTGGGCGATACAACGGATCACTCCACAGCTAACTTTTGCAAATATTTTTTTTAGTACAGTTTAATAAGCAGACAATGATACATCTTAAAGTTTATCTGTGTCTCTAATGGCGAGTAAAGTAATGTAAAGTGAGCAACAAATAATGAAATAAATTGTCATCCTAAGTAATTTCCAGTGCCTGAGATTAAATAAAGCATTCAATTCATAACTTTGTTTATTTCCCTGAGTCTCCCCAGGTGTCACAGGTATGTGTAGACGTGTCCTTTAGCAGCTGTGTCTTATGAATTCAGGTGTGCTCTTAACACGAGCCAAGATGTAACCAATAAGTCTGGAAACGACTGACAACTTTGGAGCAGGCCCAAGACAGACATGAATACAGCTGATCCCAGTCTGAAAACGCACTGTGAGCAAAATATGGTGGAAGCGAATGCAGCCTACAGTAGTTACCAGCGGCTGAGATCAATTCAACAACCTCGCTCATCAAGTTGTATTTCTCTCAGAACCTTTTCTGCTGTCAATTAATGTATCCCGTTTGCAGACCTGCATTTGGCAAACTGCCTTAGTTGCTGAATGAATCCCTGGTTAGTATGAAGAAAGAACTAAAAAAAAAAAATCCACGAGGTATAGAAGTACAGGGCGTACACTCGTAACTTATATCGTTTAATTAACATCAGATACAAAAGGTGAGTTTCTCCTCCAAAGATGCTGCACTCTTGTACGTGTTTTCCTGCTTTACCTTCTTTTTCTTGCAGGATAGATTTACATTTGCCCAATTCTTGCATAATTGATCTGAGTATCTAGCGGCCAGACAGCATTTATATATTTCATTTTTTTAGAAGATTTGTTAAGTGTGAGATTACCACTGACGTGGTCTTTTGACACGAACCGAGAGCTGAAGAAAGGTGTGTTGATGTTGAGAGTTAGGATGTAAACAGGTGGTCCCAATGGCTTTTACGAAAGTCATGGGGCCTCATTTATGAGGTCGTGCGCCACTTTTTCGCCGCCAGTGTGTCACTTTTTGTGACGAACAAACAGCGTAAAAAATGTGCCTTGTTGCACCATATTTACAAAGTGACGCATCTAGGTAGATGTGTCACTTTGTAAACCCCTGCGCTACATTATACCTGCGCCGGGTATAATGTATGCAGGGGGGCGTTCTGACGCAAAAAAAGGTCATAGAAGTGACGCAGCGCCACTTCTAGGACGCAAATGCGTCAATTTCTTACACCTGCCTCACAGCAGGCGTAAGACTGATGCAGGCCCTTTCACATGGGGCTTGTCCCACGTGAAAGGACACATTGCTGGAGTTGCGTCACTTTTGTGACACACTCCAGCAATGCGTCACTTTTGCGCCATACAGATACGTCAGAAATACTGACGTATCTGTAACTCCTTGCACAATGATGCGTCATACTGTAAATATGACGCATCATTGGTGTCGCAAGGAGGGCGCAATGAAAAGTGACGCATCGCTGTTTTCACGCAGCAATGGGTCACTTTTCATAAATGAGGCCCATGGCGTTCAAGCTTGAAGTACATTTCTTTGGAAGCTTATTGGTGAGGACACAGAAGATAGCTGGAGGCGGCATGTTGAGTAGGTCTTTGGGTGATCATAAGTGGGCCGCTCTTATAGTGAGTCTCATGAGTGATGCTCAGGATCTTAAACTAAGTGAGTGTGGCGATCATAAACCATCCAGTGGAACCCACAACAGCAGAGATGTGGTGCCAAATGTAGAATTGGATATTATTTTTAGATTTCATATCATGCTGTTATTATATTCTTGTATTGTGCCCTTTCTTTGACACACATATTATTAGAGAGACATGTAGGACACATTTTAATAAAGGCATAAAGCCATTTCTTTGGTCGCTCAAAAGAATTTTTAAGAATACAGAACTGAATACACTAAACGCAATTGAAATTGCAATTTTTTATCACTCCCTGTTCAACAGGCTCTCTCCTTATAACTCCAACATTGAAGCCAACTGGTCAAAAGAACAGACTTATTTATCTAGAGTAAATCATCCATCACCGTGGCTTTCATTGAAACATAGGGCCAAATGAATGAAGGACTTTAGCGTGCACAAATCTATAAATCATAAGATATGCGAATGCTAAAGCCCTTTTTCTTAATTGCAAAATATGTTCAATGCGGAAAACATCTGAATCAATAAATGTGTTCAGAAGTAGGTTTTCACAAAAGCAGCAGAAGTGGTTATTGGAGTGCACAGGACAAAGTTCAACTCTATCTCAAAATGTGGGCCAACTCCTAGAGTTCCCACTGCTCCCAGAACTCAATCCTGAACAATAGTTTTTTCCAAAATAGGAGGACAACAATGTAATATTTTTCTTTTCAGCTGGCCAATCGATTTGGTAGCTATAATCACTCATTTTCATGGATACAACGCCTCTTAGTAATTCATCAGGTGTTATATCTTATCTTAAGACCTTTTATTCATTCCGCAGCATCATTCCAGTTTGGCAGACCCAGTGTTTAGAAATAGCAAATCAGTATTTGGAAGGGGCGTGCTTTCTAAATATTGAATCTCTACACAATGTATCAATAATTTGTTTCAAATTCAGGTTGCAAAACATTGAAAAGTTACTGATTGTGGAGTTGGAGCAGTACCTCATTTGCAAAAGCAAAGGGTTCCTACTGGCCCCTCCCTTTGAGAATGTTAACAAAAATTTGTTGCAGAGGCTACTACCAACTCTCAAATAAACTTAAATAAGTAAAAAAAATGTTAACAACAAATGATTACCTTATTGAAAAGTGATCTGAGCCATGGTGGTCTTCTACCCTCGAAGGCCACCATCCCTATAATGGCATCCAGAAAGTTGGAATTTGTGACCCATCTCAATAAAATTCATGAGGTTGGTTGGATTCTATCCCACTCTGAATCAGAAGTTCATGCACCGACCTACTAGTACTTAGGTTGGTTTGTACAATTCTTTACTTGTTATAAAAAGACTGGTTGCGAATTTTGATCAGTTTTTTGCAAGCAGTAAATGGTGCATCTGGGCATTTGTGTCTAGAACTTGGATAGAATTTCTAAAAATTACTGAAATTGTACATGCTGTAATTGGGTTGTTCCTTTGGCTTCTTACAATAAAGATGACACTATAGTTTTTACACTTTGATAGAGCCTTAAAAAATACTTTGACTCTACCTGTTATTGTAAATATAAGTATGTCTATTTCTCTCAGGTGCCTCCGTTCTTTACAGTGGCTACGAGAGAGTCCACTGCCCCATACTATACAACTGCTATGACGAACACTTCCATTGTGAGGGATCAAGATAACAATCCACACATTCCCTGCTCTGGAACTATCCTTCTTATCAGAGAAGAGGGATTGGCTGCAAGAGATGGCTGTAGTTTTATTCACATAGCCAGAGGGTAATACAAAAAACAAAGTAGATTATAATAATATTTATCATTGCTTATTCTTGGTCAAACAATAATGGTAAAGAAATAGAGTTTTTGCCAAAAATGATCAACTCTCTTTTGAAAGTATTTAACATAAGCAAAATGTGTGGTATCCAGGCCTAAATGTTTTACACTGTTTTGCAGGATACCAATGGAGTTTTTGCAAGGGGAGAATTTAATATATAATTCAATGGTATCAGCAGAGGTTTGAAAAAACAGATTGTTTCTTCAATATCTATTACTAGATGCAATAGGTTCAAAGGGAGCTGAGAAACAGAGGGAAAAGTGGCAAATTGATACTAGCTGAAAAAAGTATCTTTAAGTGAGACACCACTGCATCGTTTGGTATAGAAGTTCTTTTAAGAATAAATGTAAATAGATAGAGCTACTGTTTAGATTAGTAGTAGGTTTAAGATGAGGGTAATGGTGAGATCTATAGTTAAAGGTCGTATGAAAGAAAAAGTTAGGGTAAGACTTAGAATGAGAGCAAATTTTAGGCTTAGAATAAGGGATAGCATTAGGGTCAGGATTACAGAAGAGTTTAGGATCAGATTTAGAGTTGGGTTTAGAATTGGGGTTAAGGTTAGAATTAGGTTAATCATGAGTATCAGGTTTAAGCTACGAGCTGGCTCTAGGGTGATTTCTCTTTGATTCTATATATTACCTCAACAGTAAAAAGCATACGTCTTCCATCTGATGACCTTAAATCAAAATGTTGATCTATCTCCATAAATGTTCTATGTTCAACAGTTAAGAGTATGGCAGCTGTCTGTATCTCGACAAGCCTGCAATCCTGATCACAAGCATATTAAAAATATTGTTACCACGTATTATGGATGGGGGGACAAGAATGGCAAACTCCTCCATAATCTAGTGTCCTACCCCAGGGCTAACCGTATCATCCCAGAGATACGAACGGCCTCAGGGTCTCGCCAAGTACAGTCATCAGCCATCGCTCAAACCTTCGCGAGCTACTACGCGGCCTTATACGCCGCTCGCCCTTTCTGTGCCTCCCTGGCGGATTGGCTGGATGAGACTGGTACCCAGCTACCACGTCTCCCCCAAGAGACCGCTGACACCTTGGATCATCCCTTCATCCTGGAGGAAATTCACAGAGCAGTTTCCCTGTTGAATCCGGGCAAGACGCCCGGACCTGATGGGTTTACCCAGGAATACAACGCCGCCTTCCGAGATGACCTTGGTTGAGCTCTTCCACTATGTGGTGGAGGAGGACTCCTTCCCGCCTAAATCCGATGTGCCACTATTGTGGTCATTCCAAAGATGCAGCCACCCTCCCTGGAGTGTGCGGATTACCGCCCCATTTCATTGATCAACACGGAGATCAAGATTTGTGCCAATGTGATAGCTCAGCGACTCCGCCCCTTCCTGCAGGACTTAGTCCACCCTGACCAATGTGGGTTTATGCCCGCTAGGGGTACCCGTCACTGTATTCGCCACCTCCACTTGGCTATGGCACACCGTCACCTGCTGACCCCGTACCTGGCGTTGCTTTTAGTCGATTTTGAGAAAGCCTTTGACACGGTGAACTGGAGGTACCTTGAGGATGTCCTGGAAAGGATGGGTTTTGGTCTTCCCTACCGCCGTCTGATCAAGGTCCTCTATAGTAACCCTAGGGCCCGTGTCCTTATCAACGGTGAGCTATCCGAGGCTTTCCCGATCCAGGGAGGCACCCGTCAGGGTTGCCCGCTCTAGCCACTCTTATTTGCCCTGGTGATGGAGCCCCTGGCATCGCACATCCGTCTGGACCCTCTCATCCGGGGTTGGGTCTGGGATATAAGCCAGGTCGACAAGATAGCTTTCTATGTGGACGACGTTCTGCTCTACCTGGCGGACCCGGATCGTTCTGGCCCTAGATGCCTGGAGGTTCTCTCAGCATTTGAACGGGTCTCAGGCTCCAACTTAACCCCGCAAAATCAACCTTGGTCCCTCTACACCCCTCTCGGAGTGTTTTGATTGGCATGTGGTGATTCCCCTCCGGAGGCAATCATTCAGATACCTGGGCGTATGGGTTACCCTCCTGCCTGGGCTCGAATGGGCTTTGAATGTCGCACCCCTGGTCGCTCGGATGAAGATAGACCTCAAGAACTGGCAGACCCTCCCCTCAACCCACTGGGCAGAAGTGTGCTTTTTAAAATGATGATCCTCCCCCGCTTCCTTTACACCTTGTAGAACATCACTATCCACCTCCCCGGTAGCTGGTTCCGGGAATTAGGCGGCGCTCTCACCCGGTTTTTGTGGGGGGAGGGTGGGCGCGAATGTCCCTGGCACACTGTCGTATTCCCCCTTTAGATGGAGGTATGGGGGTCATTAACCTCCATCTCTACTCCCGGCCACGAGACTCATCGTGATCCATGATTGGTTTGTGGGAGGCTTGTCCGTCCCAGCTTATCGGGTGGAGCTCAGAACGATGGAGTTCGCGGAGATCCAGGGGTTCTTATATGGCTGTCCAGTGCCACAGGACCTACCCTCAGTCACAAGGTCGGTGCTCATGGCCAAGCGTACCGCCCTCCGCCATGTGCAATGGGATCGGAAGCTCGCTAGATAAACACCGTTGTGGATTGGGGCTTGGCTGCGGGAGGTCTCGTCCTTGCGGGGGTTCCACCACTGGGACCTTGTGGGACTCTCGCTGCTGGGAGACGTGTGGGTGGGGGACCACATTTGTTCCTTTGCTGACCAACAACAACAACACGCCCTTCTTCAATCCCAATTCTATAAATACCTACAACTCAGACTCCCCGCACACATTCCATTCACCACCTCTCTCCCAGAATTCAGGCCCTGGAGGCTCAGGTGATGATGGGGAACCTGGGTAGGGGGGTGTCCCGAAATTACTGGTTAACTAGTGAATAACGGCCCTATATCCCTGGACCGGCTTCGGGAGCATTGGGAGGGTGGAGGCGGACTGGCGCGATGCCCTTATGGCACCAAAAACCCTGACTTCGTCATCTAGGCTATGCCTGGTCCAACTTTACTACCTTCACGCGGCCTATTTAACCCCGCCGCGACTCTTCCGGGCCCGGCTGCGATCCACACCAGCATGTGTATGCTGCGATTCTGCTCCAGCATATTTCTAGCACATGGTGTGGCAATGCCCGACGCTGGCGCCGTTCTGGCAGGGGGTGGAACTTGAGCTCACGCGGGCCCTGGGTTGGGAGATCCCCCATGATCCGCTGCGCTTGCTGCCGGGCGGAGATGGAGGAAGAGGGTGGAGTGGTGTGGTGTACAGGAGGAATCCCTTTTGAAGCCCGGGGTTGCCCTGAACTATTCGGCAGGGTGTGGGGCAAATGGTTTGGTTTACTGCCAGCGTGAAGACCCAAGTCTTATTGTACAATTGCACTGTATGGGGATTACCACACCCACTCAGGAGGGGTCATCTCTACCTTAATCTATTGTGTATGACGAAATGGGTTTTAACTGTGATGCTTTATTTGCTGCCAATGATTTTGATTGTTCCTCAAAATGCCAATAAACTTGATTATCAAAAAAAATATATATATATATATATCTTTACATGTCAGCTGGCTGGTGTTAGAGAACTGGATAATAACTCACTGGTACTTACAGCTATTTATTAACTTACTTTCTCTGGAAGGGTTTAGTTCAGAATGTGTCATTTACAATGCTTTGCACCCTTGTGAACTCATCTTTAGGTAAATGAATGAATGAGTCCATGTTCATTTTATTGCTGTATCTTTGTGCTAAAGATTGCTTAAAACAAAACAAGGACAAAAGATCCTAATTCAATTACTGTACTAATAAGTCAGGTTTTTAATAACTTTTTTAAGGTTTTCCTAAAACTGGAGAGGAAGAACAGGGTTATATTGC
Organism: Lissotriton helveticus; assembly: GCF_964261635.1. Taxonomy (NCBI): domain Eukaryota; kingdom Metazoa; phylum Chordata; class Amphibia; order Caudata; family Salamandridae; genus Lissotriton; species Lissotriton helveticus. The sequence goes on along the minus strand of NC_136067.1, from coordinate 1,909,762,379 downwards.
AAGTGATAATGTAGTTCACATGCACAATATTGAAGAGAAAAATTATTTCTTAATCAGGAAAATGGTTAAAAGGTTGATCATCTAATCTGATGCACTGCAAGTACAGGAGAGACTACAATTTAGCCGTCCTAATTTTAAAAGAACAAGGTGATTGACTTGAACAGAGAAATTAAAGTCCTACATCATGCCTTGTTTTGGGACAATCATTCAATCAACCAATTAACTGAAACATGCTTATTCAGATTAAAAACAAACATGTTCTTTAAAATATCCTTAAACTATGCATTACAATATGGAACAGTGACCTGCACCAGTTCTTCTCCACCAATTAGAAAGTGCAATTGATAACATTTATTTCAATAAGACATTTAAACTAGCTATAATGAGCTAATCTTCAGGCTTTATTTTAAGAGTAAAACACCAAATTACCTTAAAGGTCTGAGATGCGACCTTCTTTATACATTGGCAGAATACATTACAAAAAATATATACCCTCTTCACATAGGGAAATCTGCATGTAAAGATCTGCACCCAGGTATTTCCATCTACGCCTGGGCAGAAACCTCCTACTTGACAGTATCCTCACATCAGGGCACATGTGTTGGCCCAGTAGCAGTACTTATTAGCCTCCAGAGAGTTACAAACGGAGGTGAAGACTCTTATGACTGAAATTACAACTGTAAAGCTACTACAGGTAACTTTAAAAGGGCTTTCAATTGAACACTTTTAAGTGGAAATCTTTGTAGTGGAGGTAGAGATTGCCTCCTGTGCTAAACTCAGAATGGGAAATTGCATTTCCCTTAAATAACACATGTGACAAACAATAGCCTTGCTAGTATATACATTCGGTTCACACTCAGTGTTCCACCCTCTTCTCCTTAGAGTGCATTAATTTGTGAAAGCCCAAGACCAATAACTTGTTACAGACTCCAGAACGCAGCAACCCCACTCAAGAGGAAGAGGAACTTCACCGAGGAGGAGGCAGATCATGAAAGTACCTTTGTTTTAAGTAACTTGTAGAAAATACATAGGGCTTGATTTAGATCTTGGCGGATCTGGTCCTGCTGTCACTTTTCCAATGGTTTTCCTTCCCCCAGGCTTGGCTGTCCCCCCACTGTATTTCGATGTTTGTGGGTCCTTGGAGGGAAGACCATCGGAGTCTCAGCGTCTCCACCAGAATCTTCCTCCTGCGTTCATGGTCTGATAGGCAGAAGCGGCTGTCGGAGGTAGTCCTGCCAAGAATACCGCCGAGCCAATTACGATGTGCCTTTCCGTCGCAGCTGTGGCAAGGAATCCTCCAGACTCTGGTTGACGGAATTTTTTTAAAAAGAGGTGAAAAGGTGCCTTGTTTGGCTCCCACTTCCATCTTGAACCCCAAGTCCTTCCTGCGTTGTTGCTACTTGACCACGACGCTCAGCAACCCAATTGTCATCGGAATGTAAGGTAGGCTTCTGTGTCACTTGTCTCACTATCAATCTTGTGTTAACATTAGTTTTTGCCTCTGGTTTTTTACATTGCTCTTACATCCGTTTTTTTTTATCATGCGTCATGCATAAGTATTTATCTCTTTATTTGGTGGTGGTGGTGGTTGTGAGTGCTGTGCTTGTTGTAACTTAGGGTGTACATGTAGTAGTGTGTATATGTTGTTTGATGAGCAATGCGATATGTAACAAGCTGATGTTAACACATGATTGATAGTGAGACAAGTAACACAAAAGCCTACCTTAGATTCCGGTGAGAATTGGGTTGCTGAGCGTCGTGGTCAAGTAGTAGCCACCACCAACAACCATCATCTGGAGATCATCAAAATTCGATTTAATTCTGGTTCCACACCAGGGCCAGGTCAAAACACAGACATGGTGCCTACAAGCAGGGGATCGCTTTCCATAAAGTTTTGGAACTTAAGTGTAATAAAGTTTTCCATGAGTTTGCCCAGGTATGGTTCTAAGGTAAAAAGTTAAAAATGTACAAGATCATCATGGTTCAGCAAAGTTTTCTTTAAATAATTAACATATTATCACTGGTTTAAAAGTACTTGTGACAGCACCTGAAGTAAATGAGTCAATAATGATGCTTATGACTGAGAGAGTAACAACTTTCTTTTAAATAGTTGATTTTTCTGGGCAGGGCAAGGGTCTAATGGGGAGCCAGAGAATTTACTGGAAGATATACTTTTTTCACTGTGCTCACTGGTTAGAGCAACAAACTCAGGAAAAGAGGTTATCTGTTTCTTAGAGTCTGAGGTGCCGCCAGTAATACCCACTGCTCCTTCTTGATTTTGATTATGAAGCTTGTTCCTGATTTCGCTTACTTTGTCATGCAAGTAGTATGCTAGCTCCTACAATAGTTCTTGGGAGGGTTGAATGGTTGTCCAGAGATTGATTGAAAAAAAAAAAGCTCTTTAGGTGTGCTTTGAGCAAACAGGATCTTAGATGATAGAAGGTTTTCTTAGGTAACCGAAACTTTTGATTCTTTTAACGCATTTGATTAATAAAAAGAAGTTTGTCTGGCAAGATATCCGGTGTATGCATATGGTTTTTCTAGATTGGTTAATTTTTTTTTTAGATTTCCTAAAGACATTCTGTTAAAACTAACTCTGTGCCAGTCAAATAGTTGGACACTATGCATGAATGAATAAACACACCTTACTGTGCCATTCGTTGTTCTCTTGACATGTAGAAATATTGCTTTAGTTTATTCGAGGTTCATTGCCACAGATTTCTGCTTACAATACTTGTACAATGCAATACAAATAGTCCACAGTCCTAATCTTGTTCTGAGGAGTAGAAGTACAAAATCTGCAGATAACATTGGGTTCTTGACAAAACGAGGTTGCTCATGCTGAGCTGGACACCCCCGCGCCGCACGGCCACCAGCTGCTGCGTGTGCCCCCTTTCCTTGCTCTCTGCCTCGCTGCCTGCCTCGCTGCCGGCTGACCCTGCTGTCGTTTGTTTTGCTTTGTTTTGTTCTCCATTTGTGCCTGTTTTGTCATAGTTTTTTGCCCGTGTTAGCTTTGTTTTGTTCTCCATTTGTGCTTGTTTTGTTAATAGTTTTTTCCCGTGTTAGCTTGTTTTGTTCTCCATTTGTGCTTGTTTTGTTAATAGTTTTTGCCCGTGTTAGCGTCCTCCTTCTGTTTCCCGCCCTCCTTGCCGCCCCCCGTTTTCCCTCCCCGCTCCCCGCTTCCCGCCACCACCGCAGACCCCGCCCCTTTTTTCCTTCTGTTCCCTCCCCGCTCCCGCCTCCCAGCTGCTCCGCCCACCCGCGCACTTGGCCTTATATGGCGACCGTGCGACACAGGTAAGTGTGACCCACTTGTGGGACACCCCCGCGCAGCACGGCCACCAGCTGCTGCGTGTGCCCCCTTTCCTTGCTCTCTGCCTCGCTGCCTGCCTCGCTGCCGGCTGACCCTGCTGTCGTTTGTTTTGCTTTGTTTTGTTCTCCATTTGTGCCTGTTTTGTCATAGTTTTTTGCCCGTGTTAGCTTTGTTTTGTTCTCCATTTGTGCTTGTTTTGTTAATAGTTTTTTCCCGTTAGCTTGTTTTGTTCTCCATTTGTGCTTGTTTTGTTAATAGTTTTTGCCCGTGTTAGCGTCCTCCTTCTGTTTCCCGCCCTCCTCGCCGCCCCCCGTCTTCCCTCCCCACTCCCCGCTTCCCGCCACCACCGCAGACCCCGCCCCTTTTTTCCTTCTGTTCCCTCCCCGCTCCCGCCTCCCAGCTGCTCCGCCCACCCGCGCACTTCGCCTTATATGGCGACCGTGCGAACGCGCAGCGTTCACGCGCAGCGTTCACGCGCAGCGGGCGCGCCGATTGTGCGCCGAAGGCGCGCCAAAGGTAAGCCCATCTGCGCCCGTCCGCGACCGGATCGCGACCAGCGCCAGGACCCCTGGCCCACGAAGACCCCGACCGACCCGCCTGACGTACACCGCCGCCACCCTCATCGCACTCAACACCGGCCGACTCCCAGAATGCCACCAAGCCTCACCACGACGCACCCACGGACCTTTCAGCTGCCACGCCTGCAAGTTCACCTGCATCCGGACCTGCCGCACACCAGCACCCGCCAAGCCGAACACCAGCAGCAACCACCTCAAGTGCATCCTGCTCAACACCCGCTCCGTCCACAGACACGCCATCGAACTCTGGAACCTCCTAGACGCCACAGCCCCTGACGTCGCCTTCCTCACGGAGACCTGGATGAACGCCTCCTCAGCTCCCGACATCGCCATCGCTATCCCAGAAGGCTACACGATCGTCCGGAGGGACCGCAACGCCAACCAGATGGGAGGAGGCATCGCCATCATCCACAGGAACACCATCAGGCTCACAACCAGCACCGACAACACCCTGACCACCGCCGAACACCTGCATTTCCAGATCCACACCGACCCGAAGACCACCCTCAGAGGCACCCTGATCTACCGACCCCCGGGACCACGCACACAATTCAGCGAGGACATCGCCGACTTCGTCAGCCCGCACGCCCTCCCCTCCGCCGACTACATCCTCCTGGGGGACCTCAACTTCCACCTGGAGAACAACAACGACCGCAACACCAGCTCCCTGCTCGACAACCTCACCAATCTTGGACTCAAGCAGCTGGTGTCCACCCCCACCCACCTCGCCGGACACACACTCGACGCAGTCTTCTCCTCCAGCCCAGACATCGACTTCAGCCACGCCACAGAGCTTCAATGGACGGACCACAGCTGCGTCCACTTCACCTTCAAGAGAACGACGACCCACCACCACCAGCAACAGACCGCCCGCAGAAGCTGGAACAAGATCACAGCTGACCAGCTCGCCACCTCCCTGAGCCAGCACCCTCCTGCCAGCTCAGCGAACCACAGCCAGGCTGCCGACAACCTCACGAAGTGGATCAGCATCTGCGCGGACGAGCTCGCCCCGCTAAGGACCCCGCCCAGCAGACCCGGCAGCAAGAAAGCCCCGTGGTTCACCGACGAACTCAAGAGCTCCAAGAAGAACTGCCGAGCCCTCGAGAAAGTCTGGAGAAGGGAACCTACACCGGACAACAGGACCACCCTCAAGCTGGCCACCCGGAAGCACCACCAGCTGATCCGCGCCGCCAAGAAAACCGCATTTAAGGACCGGTTGGACAACAACGCACACAACTGCAAGGAACTCTTCAACATCGTGAAAGAGCTATCCAACCCCAGCGCAGGAAACAACGACATCACCCCATCGCAAGACCTCTGCAACTCCCTCGCTACATACTTCCACAACAAGATCGCAGACATACACAACAGTTTCAACAACCAACCAACGCACACCAGGACCGAACAACCACCCCCCACCACCACCCTCCACGCCTGGACCCCGATCAGCACCGAAGACACCATCCAAACGATGAACTCCATCCACTCCGGATCTCCGACAGACCCCTGCCCTCACTACGTCTTCAATAAGGCCGACGCTGTCATCGCACCCCACCTGCGAGACATCATCAACACATCCTTCGACACCGCCACCTTCCCTGAGTGCTGGAAGCACGCCGAACTCAGCGCTCTACTCAAGAAACCCACAGTGGACCCCACCGAACTCAAGAATTACCGCCCCATCTCGCTCCTCCCATTTCCAGCCAAAGTCATCGAGAAGACCGTCAACAAGCAGATGGCCGCCTTCCTCGAGACGAATGGATCCCTCGACCCCTCACAGACCGGCTTCCGAGCCAATCACAGCACCGAGACCGCCCTCATCGCCGCCACCGATGACATCCGAACCCTGATGGACAACGGAGAAACAGCGGCCCTCATCCTCCTAGACCTCTCCGCGGCATTCGACACTGTCTGCCACCGCACCCTAGTACAGCGCCTCAGCAACGTCGGAATCCAGGACAAGGCGCTGGAATGGATCATCTCCTTCCTCGACGGAAGAACACAGAGAGTCCGCCTCCCACCGTACAAGTCAGAGGCATCCGAAGTCATCTGCGGCGTCCCTCAAGGATCCTCTCTGAGCCCCACCCTCTTCAACGTCTACATGAGCCCACTCGCGGCCATCGCACGCCAACACAACCTCAGCATAATCTCCTACGCCGACGACACCCAGCTGATCCTCTCCCTGACCAACGACCCAGCCGCCGCCAGAGCCGACCTGCACGAAGGGATGAAAGAGGTAGCCGAGTGGATGACGACCAGCCGCCTGAAACTGAACTCCGACAAGACGGAGGTCCTCATCCTGGGCTCTTCACCCTCCGCCTGGGACGACTCCTGGTGGCCTCCCGCCCTGGGCACCGCACCCAAACCGACAGACCATGCACGCAACCTGGGCATCATCCTGGACTCCTCCCTCTCCATGACCAGGCAAGTCAACAACGTCTCCTCGGCGTGCTTCAACATCCTACGCATGCTACGGAAGATCTTCTGGTGGATCCCCACCGAGACCAGGAAGACCGTCACCCAGGCCCTCGTCACTAGCCGACTGGACTACGGCAACGCCCTCTACGCCGGTACCACCGCCAAACTCCAGAAAAGACTCCAGCGGATCCAGAACGCCTCTGCCAGACTCATCCTCGACATCACACGAACCAGCCACATCTCCGGACACCTGAGAGACCTCCACTGGCTCCCCGTCAACAAAAGAATCACCTTCCGCCTCCTCACCCACGCACACAAAGCCCTACACGACCAAGGCCCGAGCTACCTCAACAGCCGTATCAACTTCTACGCTCCCAAACGCCACCTCTGATCAGCCAACCACGCCCTCGCCGCCGTCCCCCGCATCCGAAGAGCGACTACAGGAGGAAGGTCCTTCTCCTACCTGGCCGCCAAGACCTGGAACTCCCTCCCAACCGACCTGCGCCTGACCCAAGACCACCTCTCCTTCAGGAAGAAGCTGAAGACCTGGCTGTTCGAGCAGTAGCGGCACCCCCCCTCCCCCAGCGCCTTGAGACCCTACGGGTATGTAGTGCGCTCTATAAATGTCATTGATTGATTGATTGATTGATTTAGCAACATAATAGATACAAGATTTATACACCAATACACAACCCTGGCCAACATGGATTTACAGGAAAGCTATCAGTCCCTCTTCTGTTGGTTGCATCTTGCACAAAAAGTTGAATTAGTAAATATGGATTTAATATTGGACAAAAGACACCAACATTATTAAAATCCAAACTTAGGGGCCGATTAGGATGGCGGACGGACTTGCGTCCGTCCGCCATCCCAGAGGTGGAGGGACCGTCCGCAGGGGCAGCGGCGGTCCCTCCATGGCAATTAGGATGTGACCGCCACCCTGGCGGTCACATCCTGGATATTTAACATTGCGGCGGGTGCTGCTTCAAGCAGCACCCGCCGCAATGTTAGAAGTGCATGTTTAACATTTACATGCACAAAGCGGCAGGCACCGCGCGGTGCCTGCCGCTTTGTGCATGTAAATACTGGGGGGTACCATAGGTACCCCCCATGTGCACCCCCCACCCGCCTACACCCTGGGGGCACGCAACGGGCCCCCAAAATCAAAAGTACACATGTTTTTCCGCCGCGGAAAAGCATGTTTACAAATGCATCCTAATTTGGCTGGCGGTGTCTGATAGACACTGCCAGCCAAATGAGAGCTTTTCCGCCGCGGTTGTAATCCGACCACGGCGGAAAAGCAGCGGACAGAAACCAAGACCCACGGATGGATCACTAAGAAGGAAGGGGATTTCTTATGCCAAAAAAATCCCAGGACCCCCTACCTGTATACACTGCCTAAAATTCATAAGAATCTACAAAATCCTCCGGGATGACCAATCGTGTCCGGTATCGGATCGGTTTTGGAACCCGTGTCAAGATTTGCAGACGCTTTCCTCAGGCCAATTGTTCAAAAAACCTCTACATATCTGAGGGACACAAAGGATGTATTGATCCTATTAGAAGATATCACCTTTGATCCTAACAACCAGCTATTAATTAGCTGTGACGTGGAGAGCTTATACACCAGCTTACCTCATCACGCGACCCTTGAGATTGTAGAGGATGTCCTTTTTGAAGACTTCTGGGAATACCAGACACCACGGAATGTGGTGATGGAATGTTGTTCCCTAGCCCTCAAGGAGAACTTCTTTGAGTATAAAGGCACCCTATATCTACAAAAACATGGCTGTAGCATGGGAAGCACATTCGCTCCCAGCATAGCGGGTTTGTACGTGCACCACTTGGAAGTGAATAAGATACTGCATCCAACCAACCCCTACAGAGATAACATCAAAATATGGAAGCGATACATCGATGATATCCTGATCATCTGGGATGGAGATGAAGGGAGAGCTAAACAATTTCTGAACTGGTTAAACTTACAAGACGATTATTTGAAATTCACTAGCACCACCTCCAATTGCTATTTGGTGTTTCTGGATTTGAATATTTTCCCCAAAGACGGCAGACTGATGACCACGACCCATTTTAAAAACACTTCAAAGAATTGTCTATTGTTGTACAACAGCTTCCACCTGAGACATCTGCGGGATAATCTGCCGTACGGGCAATTTCTGCGCCTTCGCAGGAATTGTACGGAGATTAAGGACTTTAAACTACAATCCAAAGACCTAGAAAAGAAGCTGGTAGCCAGGAAATACCCTAACAAGATCATCAATCAGGCATACAAACGGGCCAAAAACAACTGCCGGGAGAGCCTCTTGGAAGAAAAAGTGCTGAAAGAAGAAGAAAAAAGACCAATCTGCATCACCACTTACAACACCTGTTCCAACCAAGTGACTAAGATCATCAACCGGAATTGGAAAATTTTAAATAGTGGTGGGTTACAAATACCTAAACCGATGTTCTCTCACAGGAGAGCAAGGAGTATAAGGGATGCCCTGGTCCACACGAGACCAAAATCTGCCAGTGGCACCGTGCAACACACTCCCAACTTTGTACGTGGCCACCATCCGTGTGGTAATTGCAAAGTCTGTTGTCTCACAAAGAAAAGCAACAACGTGACCTTTAGCGATGGGACCAGCTGGGAGCAAAGAAGCTTCAGCAATTGCAACAGCACTAATGTCGTTTACCTGGTCACTTGCCCCTGCAAGCTGGAGTATGTAGGAATGACGAGCAGGGCAGTGAAACTTCGGATAGGAGAACATAAAAGTACCATCAAATGCAAAAAAAACAGCACGAAACTCACTAATCATTTCTTAGAGATGAACCACAGACCAGAAGAATTAACATGGACTGTGATAGAGCAAGTAAATAGTGAGCGATTTCTTCTGGAGAAAGAACAAAGATGGGTGTTTCGCATCCAATCTCACAAAAGGGGACTGAATGATGACATACCGTGGGGACAATTATGACCCTCCGTCCTTCGACTGTTACCATTGGATATGTGTGCAACCCACATCTAATGACACAAATCACTCTACCTTTTTACGGGTAGTATTTCATAACGACAGGACAACATCAACAAGGATGCCGTGATGTGCACCTGGCACAGGGGACCCCCGGTGGCTGATCACCTGTCCAAGTATGATCCGTGCTACTAGGCTGGGATATGTCATTCTGGTTAGGCAACGACACTGATGGATTCCAAGGCTAACACCCGATTGTCTTGTGAGCACTCTGATAACATCCTACTGGCAAGCCTCCCACATCCGTTCTGAACCGACTCTACGAGGTGAGGTGATTCCTTGGTTGCTGGGATTGAACTTGTGAGCAGATCTCCATGAACTCAAAACAATGCTGAAATAACATCATCACAAATTGAAAAATCGACTTTTTTGATCTATGAATAAATGGGGATCCCACCAGTTTGATTATAGTGATATTTGGATGAAACAATGTCTATTTACAATTACTCGCCATTCAAATATTTTTATATTATTTCACTCGTTAGAGCAAGAGTCAGTGAAGAAAGACTTTCGAGATTTTTACCCTCATAGTGCCAAAAACGGTCAGCCATCTTTGAATTGAGCAGTCTAGTGCTTGCAACGACGGGCGTCTCCCGGAAGCAATCATCCACACGGACGGCGATTGCCGACAGTATATCTACAGCGCAGACGAGAGACCAGGTGTCCTCGGAGCTGCACGGGAGGGGTGAGAGGCGATGCGCCAGGCCGGTAACTAGACCGAGCAAAAACTTCCCCGCCTGCCAGCTCATGGGGCACAGTCAAACGAACAATTAAGTATGTATACCATGAATGTATTGATTACTATCCTCAAGCATACTGCGAGCTAGATTATTGACTTTTTCACAAAAACATATGACCTATGGGTCTTTTTTCCTACCAGTGTGATTGGGTGTATGAGTGCGTTGAGCCACAAATGTATGGATGATGAATGAATAAATAAACCGCCTCCAGTTGGACGGTTAATTGGACAAATATGTCGGGCAGAGCGCCCATAATTTGGAGGTGCACATTGACCAACTGCACAACAAACGTGACGAATGAATTGGCAGAAATTAAGACAGACTCTACTAAATTAGTAATGTATGCGACCCCACAGATAGATGTACGTCGAACGAATAGAAGTGAAAATACAAATATGTCTGTGCTTTCTTTCCCTTTTTCTCTTTTTCATTTACAGAGACCACGGGTCATTTCCTTTTGGCACTAATTTTTGGTGCTTTGCTTCACTAAGGCCAGCTCATGCCCCGAAGCATAAATATTCAGCTTATTTTTGCTGATATATTTATAGGACAGTAGGCATATTACTGTAGAACTGAGCCTTTTTTTCCCAGTAGGGATCACTGAAAGGTCCTGATGAGTAGGCAGTTGGGGACTGCCTATGAAACATGTCGACTTAGTAGTTAGTAATTACTCTACTTTTTATTCCCCTTTTTAACGTTTCCAGCTAGAGATACCAATAAAATGTATTTGTTCTACTAGCCAGGGAATTTTTAATTTTTAATTTTTCTATTTTTTTGTGCATTCACTAGTTAGATCCCTACACTTCACTGATATCACTACACCTACACATAGATCTGTCACTTTACAGTGCTCCCGCGTAGTCCGTCTGGTCGTAGCACGCCCCGCCCCGTTATAGGGACGGGAAGACCCCTATGATGAAGCATGACACTAACGGATTTTTTTAGTGTGTGAGGGGTATTTTAACAAAGCACACGTGCTCTCATCTTTCCACCGCTAAGAGAGAGCCTATCACTTCACAATAAAACAAAAAAACCTGTAAATATTTGACACCTCCACATATTGATAGAATCCCTATGTTTACTTGAATCGTTTAGGAGGGTGATTCTATCACAACCTCTATGCTTCCTCCTTCTGATTTTTTTGTGAGAAACCAAGACCCACCAGCCATCGTAATGCGGCGGTGGGTCTTTGGTGACTCCGCAGAGGATTTTCCGCCTCCTCCGGGCCGGAGGTTGTTTCCGCCGGCCCGGAGGAGGCGGAAAATCCTCCATCCTAATCGGCCCCATAGTGTTTGCATATTTATGCTGTCAATTGCAGACTTTTTACATCTATAACACCTCCAAACAACTTGCCCATTTGCAAATGAATGGGTTTCATTAATACTAGATAGAATTTGAAAACCTGTTCAACCATCCCATTTACAAAGCCAACTTGGCGAGAGAAAATTCGTCAAACCATTTTCACGAATACATTTCTCAGTGACCAGCATGAGTTTATCATACAGTAAACTGTAAAGCCCTGCAAAATGTTTAAACCACTGACTTGCCTGAATAACTACAAACAGATCTTTCCGAGATACAGAACAAACCTTTGCAACAATCATGCTTCTACCTGCCTCAATTAACGTTTTCTATGATATGTTCACTTTCTCGTCTTTCATTCTCACCACTAACCTTCTATATATAATACATGGGATTCTGTAATGCCTGTCAGTCTCCTATTTGTTCATAATTGGCTACTTGCGACACACTCAGTGTCGAATATATAGAAAAGACGTCAGAACTCGAGTACTACAAGTTATAACAGTTGAGTTCTGACATCACAAATATATTTATTTTTTGCACCCTCTAGATAGAGAAAAGCTAGAATCGTTCTGCATGTTTCAACACATTCTGATTGCCCTAGATAGACCCACAAACAGCCAAAAAACCAGGCCTCACACTGACCTGTCAGACCAGCCCTGCCTGACTGTTCTAGAAGCCAGTCTGATCCTGGTGTCTGGTGATCACTGTGTGTCTGGAAGGTTTCTCACTATATCTCTCTTCCAGTGCACTGATGTTCGTTCGTGCATTGGAAACTGTTTGACTGCAAAGAAAAAACATTTACTGCCACATGCATCACAAGTAGGATTTGCGATTATCAAATAGTGATTTTTAAGGAATCTCTATTTGCTGATTGTAAATCCTTATGCATGTAGGAATTGCAACAAATGTTGTGATTCCTAAACATTAGCTAATAGCGATTTGGTAATTGCAAATCGCTATTAGCTAATGTGATTAGATTAATTCATATGGGCCTACAAGCCCATAGGAATGAATGGGAATGCATTCGCAAATTGCAATTACCAAAAAAGTAAGTGTGCACATGTGGCGCACACACATGCTCTAAGGGCATATGTGTGCGCCTCATGTCACTTTGAAAAATGCACCTTTGTGACTTTGGAAAAAGGCACTTTTGTGCATTTTTCAAAGAATGCGCAAATTACCATCCACTTCAAGTGGATGGTAATTAGCGTTTCCTAAATGCACAGTTTGCATTTAGGAAAGGCTTGTTGCATGGCTTTTAGTGAATAGCAAATTGCGATTCCCTAAATGCATTCGCAATTTAGGTAATCACAAGAAATTGCGAAGCCGATTACCCAATTCAAGAATAGAAATGGGTTCATGCATCAGAAAAGGCCTTTTTCCATTCGCAAACGGGCCGATTCTGCGGATCGGTCTGCGTGCGAACGGAAAAAAGGTTGATGCATGTGGCCCTTAGTACCTGGTGCTTGTACCCAGGCCACTGAAATACTAGAAATTCCATATATTTTGCTGCTCTTCTGTCGCCCGTAGGAGGAGTTACAGTTCTATCCACTTAAACAAGCTACAAAGTAACAGTACAATAAAGATTAATCCAGGAAAAACAGCAGTATCCAAAAATGGCTTAAAATAATTCAATAACATTTTTACCTTTTAAAAATGACTTGAAGATAAAATAATAGACAGCAACGCCTCCTATTTTAAGAAAAAGCAATTGGATTAAAAATAATAGCTAACAATAACTCCTATAGCGGCCCACTATAAATAATTCCTTCTAAATAATTAATGATGCAGCATTTGCCAAATTCAATGAAGCAGCTCCTTTTATGTAGACCAGGAAAATAATCCCAATTTGTCGAAGAAGTTCATTCAACAACTGCTTAAAGTCCACGGGGCAAATTCAGTTCACCGTTTCCTAATGATCCTTAGCGAAACATTTGTTCTGAGTGTAAGTGCAGCGCTCAGCAGAAAGCAGAATGAAAGTACTCAGTTCTCTGTTCCATGGAAAGACAAGACAGAAGCGCAGAGTTTGCTGGGTATGCCAAATGAAGCTTGTGTTTCTAAAGTGGTGGATATTACACAATATGCTGTGTAAACAAATCGCTGGAGGCCTGATAGCTAGCATAACATCAAATATAAAAGATTATTTTCAGGCAGTTAGAGTCACTGTGCTTTCATGTTTTGCAGTGCATTGGTTCATGACTCATCTGTTTTTATAGATTTATTGCCACTATTTCAATTCACAACGCAGGCCCTAGCATTTGTTTAAGTTAGCGAAATTTAGCATTTGTTTAAGTTAGCGAAATTTTGTGCAATTTCTAATTCTTGGGCTTTGCGTGTTTCCAATATTTTTAGTTTTTCTCCTGTTTGTGCTTTTTTTTTTTGCATTACTACTTTCAGTAGCCGAAGACTGCTTACAGCAGAAAATGTTTGGAGGTAAGGAAAAGGGAAACTGATGTGTGTCGTGTGACATTTTCTGCTGGAAGGGTCTCCAGCTAGTGAATCACCTGATTTTTGTATGACCTCCAGAACCATTTTCACAGAGAAGACTAGTATAATTTATTTTGCGTAATATGTTTAATTGTTGTATTCATAACACATTTTATGATTATAATGAGGTCAATACAGTGCATAAGTCCCTTCACATTTGTTTCTAGTAAATTCAAACATGATGAATAAAAATATATGCCTCAAAACTCATAATTAAATTTATACAGTCATCAAAAGTGTAAGTCAAGAAAAATGAATGCATCTGCATTCAACAAAACCAGAAATATGGTGTCAGTTGGTGTAAGGTAAACATAACATATCCAGTGTATTTGTAAACCTAATGTATTTTGTAAAGCACGAGTCCACACTTTGGGACTTCTTGGCACAGTGTTCTCACTGAAAAAAGAGGTTTATTATTAGCCAACTCAGTGGTTTACTCAATTAACCAACCTTGATTGATAAAAGGGTGAGTAAAGTCACTAGAATCCACACCTATAATCATGAGGTCACACCCGAAGCTCGCCCTTATGGTCCACTTCAAGGATTTCTTCCACTCACTCCTCCATGCCCCCCACTTCAGCTTGCTTCCCATTTCATATCCAGTTTACCTAATGTATGTGTGGCATTATCCCTCACATCAATGTCTTGAATATATATATTCACTGAAAAAACCATAGGTTTCACACACGTTATAGTTAGGAATTAGCATTTAAAAAACCTTGCAAATTCATTTAAAAAACCATAGGTTTCACACATATTATAGTTAGCTGGACATTTCACTCATACAAAACCTTTGAAATTCCCCCATTATAGTTAGTTCAGCTAACTATAACTCGCACGACCGCAATGCACTGCTGATGACGTCACATATTACATCACTCATGACATAGTCAGTGACATCACTCATGACATCACTGATGACATCTCAAATGACATCATTGATGACATCACTGATGACATCATCCAGTGAATGTGTGTCTTTCTGAAAAATAAATATTTTTTATATACGTATATCTTAAGGTCGATGGAAGAATAAATGGGTAAATAAGTGTCTAAATGGATGTTTTTTTTGTAAAATTGATTGGTTAACTGACTTATTAAGTGTATCTTAGTGAATACATATATTAGCGATTAATGTTTAAATATTTAAATAGTTGTATCAGTCTCACTTTGTGTATAAGTGGCTGCATGGGTTGGTGAGTAGCTACATGAGTGTGTATATGGGTTATTAGTTGTTTTTTTGAGTATCAGTATGAGTGTCTGTATGGTTTGGTGGGGGGTATTACTTAGCGCATAGATGCATGAATGACTGACTCACTGTTTGTATGTGTTTTGAAGACAGCATGTGTACAGGACTGTATGGGTGTATGAGTGTGTGTATGGGTGTGTTACTGAGTGAAGGACTGTCTCAATAGTATCTTTATAACTATAACTCGCGCGCCCACAATGCACTGCAGATTACGTCACATATTACATCACTCATGACATAGTCAGTGACATCTCTCATGACATCACTGATGACATCTCAAATGACATCACTGATGACATCACTGATGACATCTCAAATGACATCACTGATGACAACATCCAGTGACTGTGTATTTCTGTAAAGTTAAAATATGTCTTACATATTGAAGAATGAGTGGATGTAGAAGTGTCTGGATGAAGGATTTAGTAGGTGCATGACTGACTGTATGAGTGAGTGGTTAAATGTGTCTCACTGAGTGCATGGGTTAGTGACTGAACTGTGTTAATTTGTGCATCATTATGTTTGTTGTTCTGTAAACTGCTGCATGTGTTGATCAGTAGCTATATGAGTAAGTATATGGGTTATTGATTGGTTGCTCAAGTATTTGTATGGGAGACTGAGTGTGTGTGTGGGTGGCTGGGAGGTGTATGACTCTGTGCATTGGTGAGTGAATGGATATCTCAGTGCTACATGTCAAAGTAAGTACATATGTAAAACACAGTACATGTGAGAGTTGGCATATATAAATAACTGTGCATAAGAGCCAGTGAATGTGTGAGTGGCTGTATGGATGATTGTGAACTTGTATCAGGGATTGTAAAAGAGAGTAAATATGTGTTAGTATATGTTTGAATAAGTAAGGTGTGTATAACTGTATAGTTGAGGAAATGGAGGTGTGATTGATTCTTTGCATGACTGACTAGGTGTGTAAGTAACTCCATGGATGAGTGACAGTCTGTGAGTGTCTGTTTACACTGAGTGTATCTAAGGTTATATTAGAGTCTGAAGAGGTTCATCGTATTATCACATGAATGATGTCATCAGTGATGTGATCAGTAATGTCAAATGAGATGTCATCAGTGATGTCATCAGTGATGTCATTTGAGATGTCATCAGTGATGTCATCAGTGATGTCATTTGAGATGTCATCAGTGATGTCATCAGTGATGTCATTTGAGATGTCATCAGTGATGTCATCAGTGATGTCACTGACCATGTCATGAATGATGTAATATGTGACATGATCAGCAGTGGATTGCGGGTGCGCGATATATAGTTAGTACTACTAACTATATATGGAATTTCAATGGTTTTGTGTGAGTAAAAAAAGGTTTTTTAAATGCTAATTCCTAACTATATATGGTCTATAACCTATGGTTTTTTCAGTGAATTTTCAAGGTTTTGTAAATGCTAATTCCTAACTATATATGGTCTATAACCTATGGTTTTTTCAGTGAATTTCAATGGTTTTTTAATAGCAAATATCATAAGCTGTCGAATGTCAAGTACGTGGTAAGAAAAAACATTTTCGTGTTTATGCACACTGATCTGCTTTGAATGCTGCCCCCCCCCCCCTCATTTCTATTAGGAGTACTCTCTCTTTGCAGATAGTGAAGGGTAGTTAACGCAGGCCTTTGCCCCCGTTGTAATCCGTCGTGCCTGCTTCTCTCTCCATTTGATTGATTGTTATCCAAGCATTTACTGTTTTAGAATTGGTTCTCTTTGGTTCATTCTCTATTTACAAACAAGCACAGAGTCGCAATACTCTGTTTAGTCTTTGCAGATAGCGAAAAATCGTGTAAAAAAACAAAAGGAATCGAGCAAAATCAGTAGGCCACTAATGGGATCTCTTTTTGACCTTGCTAAAATAGAAACATTAGGAACAACCCCTCATGACAAATATGAAACTAGTGAGATGAACTGAACTCCACACCATGATGGCTGCAAGACAGCTCGGCTCCGCCACCCACCCCGCCCAAAATAACGATAAACTCTATGCAAATATATACAACACACCAGCAAAGTAACAGGGTAAAACATTTTATTAAACAACTATTTACATAACTATTTTAAACTTTTTGTTGCCCGATCCGGCTAGCTCAATCGATCGAGCATGAAACTCATGCACTCTGATGATTCAAAGTTTTGAAGAGTACTTGTAACACTGTCTGAAGCCTATTTGCACTTGCTTCATCTTCACTATTCTAAAAGTAAGTGGGGGCTGTTTGAGTACGTTACTGCATTTGTAAACAATGTGATGCGGTGCCACCCTGAACCGCTTAACGGAGGCCCCCGAGGGACGGTGTGATGGCGCGGACTCGGAGGGGGCGCTTGGCTCCGGCCCCCTCCCCAAGTCGTGTTCTCCTGGTGTGGCCTGAGATCGCCCCCGACATAGGTGGCCGGCTCCCGGGATCAAGCGGAACTTTTTGCCTTTTGGTAACTCTTCCATTCTTGACCTTGTCCCACAATCCGTTTCACCTAAATACACGCTGTAGTGGGGCGCCCCTTTACCATTTCAGTTGCCATTCCGCCCGCTTTTGCTACACTGTGCCTCTTCCGCTATTCAGCTGTTTACCGCCCGCTCTTTCGACTACAACGTCTCGCTCACCATGTAGTTGAGTTGCTCCCGCTCTTGCGGTGCAGCGATAGGCGGCTGCCACAGGACTCTCAAAATGGCGGCCGGCTCTTCAGATTTGGGCGTGGTCCACTAAAATGGCCCTGCGACACCTTGGAACTCGGACGCTTGTCTGCTAGAGCTTGGGCTCCATTCTCGAAAGCGTCCCCTCAGCCTTGAAGATTCTACAAAAGTCTTGGGGGCCCCCGACTCCCGCAGGCTTCTGGTGGGGAGCGGCTAGCATGATTGCTCGTGGAATGGCCACGACGGAGCTACGAAATGGTGGTGCTCTCATGCTAACGCCAGCTTCAGTCTGAAACATCCAGAAACTCTGTAGACTACCAATTCGATCAGTTCCGGTAGCGCCCCAACGTGACCCGGTAGAGAAGAACTTGCCCTCCCCTCTTTGACTGATGGTTCTTGTTGCCTGTCCCTTCTGTTGTCATTTAACAGAACTATTTAGCCTGCTGAAAGGGGTTGTGTTCCGACCGCTGGTTGGTGGAGACATTTTGACTATATTCTGGACCTGCGTTGTCGCGTAATGCGTCATATGACGCGCCGCGTTAGCGCATCCGGAAGTGATCCGGGGCGCGGCGCGCAGCGCGTAACGTAAGCATAACAGATCATGTAACTTGTTAATAAAACTTTTCATTGGTTCATTTTACTTTTCTTATTCTAATGATGAAAGGCTTGGTCATATGACCTAAAAATTACGCTTTTTATTACTTTCGAACATTATTTTTTCTTAAACATATGTTATAATGTTCCAGGCTAATGTACTTTCCCGGAAAATTTACAACTGTCCTGCAAGTAAAATATATTCCTTTTTCGAGAAAAAGGGCGTTTCTTCGTCCCATGACGGAGCCGTTGAGCAAAAGAGGGTCGGCCTGCTGTCTTAGTCGCCGATACGCCAGAATATCAGATTCTTATCGATCACTTTATGTTGCAGGAGTAGAAAACACAACAACCCTTGACCATTTATCTTTACTGCGTTCCTGCGTATTATACCTTTTACCCTTCATGTAATTCGAATGCTTTATTTCACTTGCCTTTTACTGATTCTAAAACAGCGACTATTATTAAAAACTTTACCAATGTAAATACTAATACCATGTTTTCTTTTAAAAACCTTTATTGTGAAAATGTCAGTATACAAATACGGGCCTATAACCACGTGGGCCGGCCACGGAGCAAACTGTAATCGTATATGATGAGTAGACATTTACACTGTAGAGGAACGTAACGGGCGGGCCATTAGGTTGCAAGAACTAAGGTGTCTAACAGTTGCGGAATCGGTGGACGTACATTTTATAATTAAAATACGACAGGGCCAGTTACAATAAAATTATCTAGATATACATTTGCGGGCAAGTACCATGGGTGACGTTAATTCGAACTTTCAATAGTACAGTAATCAATAACACATCAGAACTTAATATCAATAGGGATGTCGAAATATTCAATCAATTCTCGTCCCCGCCCGCCATGTGCTTCAAAACTGCATACGTATCTCGTGATTTCAATGTTCTGCAACCAGTACACAACAAGGAGTTACGACTCCCATTTATTCTGGCGCCATTTTGGGCGAGGACGGGCAGGTCCAGGATATAGTCAAAATGTCTCTACCAACCATCGACTATGATGATGTTCATATGCTGTATTTATTAGAGTAAGATTAATTTGCCACAATCTAAACATGTCATTTTAATCTTTCCAAAGTTCTTCTAAATATTTGGGACCGTTTCCCTTGCCTCTGATGCTGTCAGTGCCAGTTCTTTGATGAATGTACTGGCAGGTCGGGGGTTCTCCTCCAAATCTCTCTTTTATGCAGCACTATAATTAATCGGTGCCACCTCTCCATATGACGATGCATGGTATAGTTACCATAACTATATTTTTTTTCGGTTCCTCTGGAGAGTACATCGTGGCAGATGAAGCTTGTAACGTACTGGGAATTTACCTTTTTTGCATGTAGAGGAAAGGAAAAAAAATTCGAGCGTCCGAGTTCTAAGGTGTCCCAGGGCCATTTTAGTGGACCAGGCCCAAATCCAAAGGACAGGCCGCCATTTTGAGAGTCCTGTTGCAGCCGCCTGTCTCTGTAGCATCAAGAGCGGCCGAAACTCAGCTGAATGGCAACTGAAACGGTAAAGGGGCGCCCCACTACAGCAGACGAGCCTCCACCTGGGAAGGCCCGTTCACGCCGCCTCCCCCCCCCCTTCGGGCACCCCACGCCGTTATTCGGAGCAGGATTGTAGGATGGCCACACCAATGCGGCAACTTGCTAGACACCACCTCGGTGCCAACCGAATCTCAGCGCCTTGTGGTGTCTTCTATTCAGAAAATATTGTTGTGCTGCCTTCGACCTATTCGCCGCAAGTGCGCACGCAACTCAGCTGCATAGCTTGCTAGACACCACCTCGGTGCCATCCGGATCTTGGCGCGTTGCGCTGCCTTTGGCCCCATTCGCACATCGGTCCGCTACTGACGCCACCTCACAGGCCAACGGGGCGCCCCACGCCCACTTTCAGCATTGTAGGATGGCCACACCAGTGCGGCAACTTGCTAGACACCACCTCGGTGCCATCCGGATCTTGGCGCGTTGTGCTGCCTTCGGCCTATTCGCACATCAGTCCGCTACTGACGCGAACTCACAGGCCAACGAGGTGCCCCACGCCGACTTTCAGCATTATAGGATGGCCACACCAGTGCGGCAACTTGCTAGACACCACCTCGGTGCCATCCGGATCTTGGCGCATAGTGAAGCTGCAGCAGCTGCAAATAAGCTTCAGACAGTGTTACAACCGCTGCTCAGAACTCTCAACTATGACACCACCTCGGTGCCATCCGGATCTTGGCGCGTTGCGCTGCCTTTGGCCCCATTCGCACATCGGTCCGCTACTGACGCCACCTCACAGGCCAACGGGGCGCCCCACGCCCACTTTCAGCATTGTACGATGGCCACACCAGTGCGGCAACTTGCTAGACACCACCTCGGTGCCATCCGGATCTTGGCGCGTTGTGCTGCCTTCGGCCTATTCGCACATCGGTCCGCTACTGACGCTGCCTCACGTGCCAACGGATTTTCTACGCTTTTTATACCCTATGCCGCATAACAGGTCATGTGACTTGTTTATAAAACTTTTCATTGGTTCATTTTACTTTTGGTTTCCTAATGATGGAAGGCTTGATCATATGACCTAAAAATAACACTTTTCATTGGATGAAAACTTTTTTTTTCCCCAAACGATGAAAGCCCCACCTTGTTTCTGGATGTTTCAGACTGAAGCTGGCGTCAGCATGAAAGCACCACCATCTCGTGGCTCCGTCGTGGTCATTCCGCGAGCAATCATGGCAGCCGCTCCCCACCGGAAGCCTGCAGGAGTCGGGGGCCCCCAAGACTTTTGTACAATCCTCAAGGCTGAGGGAACGCTTTCGAGAATGGGGTCCAAGACCTAGCAGACTAGCGTCCGATTTCCAAGGTGTCCCAGGGCCATTTCAGTGGACCAGGCCCAAAAAGGAAAGAGCCTGCCGCCATTTTGAGAGTCCTGTGGCAGCCGCCTATCGCTGCACCGCAAGAGTGAGCGCAACTCAGCTGAATGGCGGATTTTGACACAGTGGACCAAAAGCGGACGGAATGGCAACTGAAACGGTAAAGGGGCGCCCCACTACAGCAGACGAGCCTCCACCTTTGGAGGCCCGTTCACGCCGCCTCACCCCCCCCCCCCCCCCCCGGGGCACCCCACGCCGTTATTCGGAGGGCGGCAACTTACTGGACATCACCTTGGTGCCATCGTTCTGCTGCCTTGGAACTATTCGCACAACAGACCGCTACTGATGACCCACCCCCTCGACGCCCCACGCCGGATACCGAAATCAGTGCGGCACCCAGGCAACATCACCTGGGTGCCGTCCAGAAATCTGGACATTGTGCTGCGTTGGGACTATTCGCACAACCGACCGCTACTTCCTTCTTTTTCCCTAAAAATGTTTAAATGTTTTTACTGTTTTTGTTTTGTTGTATATATTTATAAGTTATTAAAGTTTTATAATCCTACTACTTTGTTGGAGTGCTATATATTTTTAATGTGACACATAATTGTAAAAACTTTGATGTACAAAGAGGCATCCCTGGAATCTTCCGCTTCAGGCTCGGTCCCCTCCCCAATCACAATACAGGATGGTTTTCAGATAGTAGGAACGCGTGTGGTGTGACGGATCTCATCGGGTGTGGGCCTTGATCTACTATAACTCCTTTGAAGAGGGGTGATTCTTTACAGCTGGGGCCATAAACTACATCTGCAGGGCTAGCTGATAGCCTGGGACCGGCCTGGACAATCGGACACAGAGGAAGAGGAGTGTCAGAGGGTGCGGTAGTGAATAGGGCGAAAGGGAGGTGTCGGACAGGCACAGGGTGTGATTGTCAGGGCAGAGCAGCGCAGATGGGGGGAGGTTTATTGCCCATGCGTAAGACAGAGAGCGGGGGTGACCAGTGCCTGGGGGAGATGCTTGCGAGGGTGGGGAGCCATGCTAAGGATCGACAGCGTGCAGAGAGTGGGTCTGGTCAAGGCATCTAAAATGGCTGCCGTGCACGACAAAAGTGTGGCATTTGAAAAAAGGCAAGATGGCGCAGACAATGTTTATCAACACTTCCTGATTTCCTTCTAATCGAACGTTAACAGACGTTATCTCTACCACACTACCGGTCCCCCTGGGCTTAAACGCCGAGATGGTAGGAACTGCATCCCGTAGAGATAGGCCGAGACGTCACTCAGCAGAAAAAAAAAGGAAAAAAAAAGTCTATAAACATACAATAAGTTAAAAGTCAATCATTCTTGTTTCCTTGTAGTACGCTCCCCAGGCCCGCGTGGCCCTTTTAAAACCTCCACATCAAACCTAGGGGGTCAGGGAGGATCTACTATGCCCCCTTATGGTCATTTGCCCCTTCGCTTTGGCCTCCTCTTGTCTCTCGATCCTACCGAGAGACAAGATGGCGGCCGCTACGGACTGTTTGGAATGTTTACAGACGCCGGAGAACCAATCAGCTTCGCTTCACAAAGCTCCGTAACGCGAAAAGTACGCGTAGCGGAGCGCTGCCCGGTCCTCTTTGCCAAGTTTCGTGCAAATCCATTCAGCCGTTCGGGCTAAAAGTGAGGCCAACCGCCCTATGGAAATTAACATTGGAAAAACGCGTTTTGGGACCCCCTTTTTTCTCGGCCCCCCCTTGACGAACCCCCCCCAAATTTCCAGGGGCTGCTCAGAAACAAAATGTTCCATTTTCCTGAAAATTTCTGCCAATTCCGTCCACAAACGCCAAAGTTATTAGACATAGAATTTTCAAAAATCCCATAGAGAAAAAATCCTAACTATATATACCTACTGGCGACCGCCAGTAGGTAACTACTGGCGACCGCCAGTAGGTAATTACCTACTGGCGGTCGCCAGTAGGTAGTTATAGTTAGGATTGTTTTCCATAGGAAATCCGCAACATTCTATTGGGAATAACTTTGGTGCAGATTGAGGGATCTGCCTGTAACTTTCCAAAATTAAGGCCAGCTCCGCTCTGCTCCTTCCCTGAAAGTTTCGGGGGGATTCGTGAAGTGGGGGCCAAGAAAAAAGGGGGGTCCCAAAACATGATTCCCCCATGTTAATTTCCTTAGGACGAATAGACAAGGCTACAGCCCGAACCGCTGAACGGAATTAGACCAAACTTTGCAAAATTGTAGGGACTGGTACGCAGAAGTGCCTTTTCTATATTTGGTGAAAATTGCTCCAGTGTTTTTTTTTTTAAATTAACTTCAAAAACACATATATATCTATATGCGCGCTTCTAGCGCTTACCGGTACGCGTACCGGGGAGCGCACCCTGCTCGCCACGGAAGTGCGCGAGGGGAAAGCTGATTGGCTCTTGGGTGTCTGTCAACATTCTAAACAGTCCGGAGAGTCCGCTATCTTGTGTCTCGGTAGAATCGAGACACAAGAGGTGAAAATAAATGGGGGGAAATGATTAAAAGGGGGCAGGGTAGACCCCCCTGACCCCTAGATTTTCTGAGGGGGGCCTAGAAGGACCCTGAAGGGCAAAAAACCTATTTATTTATTTTTAAATTTTCGCGGGGTAAGCGCTGGGTGCGTTCCCATGTACGCTTCCAGGTACGCGTACCCTGAGCGTAGCACAGGGAAAAACAGTGAAAGAAAATAGTGTACAATAAGAATTTGGAGTGCTTAGAGGTAGGGTAGCTCTAAAAAGAGCTGTTGTGTTATGTGGGTGATTTAAGTACCTACAAGTAGGTACCGATGCAGAGTCTAAAATTCAAGAGAAAGACTCTGTTCCCCTCATCTGAGAAATGTACACCGTGTCCTCTGTAGATATCTTGCATGTTGTAATGCAAGTTATTGTGGTATATGGAACTCATACCATAATCTCTCAGGAAAGCAGGAACTGATCCTTTTGGGACCGCCTGAGAAGGCCTAGGGGGTGAGGGGTACTCTACTTTGCCCCCTTTTCACGTTCTGAACTATTTTATTTTACTCTCTTCTGTAATTACACAAAATGGCAGCGATAGGATGCATCAGAGACAGACAGTGAGAGAAAGGAGGCCGGAATCTCTCATCAGGAATCTCCTCATGAAAAGTCTGCAATGATGATTCTTGTAACTCTATGGTCTCCAAACATTCGATAAATTCGCCATCAAGAGATTGATCAAAAAAATCATTCAAGTCATCTCCTCCTTGTGAGAATATTTCATTATTGGTGCTGTCAATTTCAATAAATGTAGTGGATAATTCAAAAGAAATTGCCACGGTCTCTTCATTGTGATCCATTTTATTTTGAAATTTCTTGCTGTAAATTGCAGAAAAAAATAATCACTTTCATTTATCGTTTTTAGTAATACATAATATAAAACTAACTTTATCAAATATTTAGTATAACAGAAGGACTGTAAATAAATAACAGAAAACATTTTTCAAATTATCTTAAAGTGTACAACATAGTTCCCCTTACAAATTAACAACTCACCTTTTTGAAAGTAGGAGAAGCGTTAGTACTGTGTAAATCAAACACCAGAAATTGAGCACCAAAAATTCCTCACAAATGTACCTCAGACAGTAGTATCACAAAATGGCTGTGGTTTCCTCTCATTTTAGATATATACATAACCAATTAACTTTCATCACACACAAATACAAAACCAAAGTAACATTTTAATTGGTTCTAAATTTCAACACTTTCAAATGTGTTTTCCCCATGCAATTTTCCATAGGACATTTAGATACGTCTACAGCCTGAATGGCTGAACGGAATTACACCAAACTTGGCAAAATGGTACATCAAACCTAGGGGGTCAGGGAGGATCTACTATGCCCCCTTATGGTCATTTGCCCCTTCGCTTTGGCCTCCTCTTGTCTCTCGATCCTACCGAGAGAAAAGATGGCGGCCGCTACGAACTGTTTGGAATGTTTACAGACGCCGGAGAACCAATCAGCTTCGCTTCACAAAGCTCCGTAACACGAAAAGTACGCAAAGCGGAGCGCTGCCCGGTCCGCTGTCACAGATATATATCTTTTTTTGAACGTTAATTTCTCAAAATCCACTGGAGCACATATATTGAGACATAGCAAAGGCACATCGGGCTACCAGTACCTACAATTTTGCCAAGTTTCGTGCAAATCCATTCAGCCGTTCGATTATTATTATTTATTTATTTTTTGCCCCGCGGGGCCCTTTTAAAACCTCCACATCAAACCTAGGGGGTCAGGGAGGATCTACTATGCCCCCTTATGGTCATTTGCCCCTTCGGTTTGGCCTCCTCTTGTCTCTCGATCCTACCGAGAGACAAGATGGCGGCCGCTACGGACTGTTTGGAATGTTTACAGACGCCGGAGAACCAATCAGCTTCGCTTCACAAAGCTCCGTAACGCGAAAAGTACGCGAACCGGAGCGCTGCCCGGTCCGCTGTCACAGATATATATCTTTTTTTGAACGTTAATTTCTCAAAATCCACTGGAGCACATATATTGAGACATAGCAAAGGCACATCGGGCTACCAGTACCTACAATTTTGCCAAGTTTCGTGCAAATCCATTCAGCCGTTCGATTATTATTATTTTTTTATTTTTTTTGCCCCGCGGGGCCCTTTTAAAACCTCCACATCAAACCTAGGGGGTCAGGGAGGATCTACTATGCCCCTTTATGGTCATTTGCCCCTTCACTTTGGCCTCCTCTTGTCTCTCGATCCTACCGAGAGACAAGATGGCGGCCGCTACGGACTGTTTGGAATGTTTACAGACGCCGGAGAACCAATCAGCTTCGCTTCACAAAGCTCCGTAACGCGAAAAGTACGCGAACCGGAGCGCTGCCCGGTCCGCTGTTACAGATATATATCTTTTTTTGAACGTTAATTTCTCAAAATCCACTGGAGCACATATATTGAGACCTAGCAAAGGCACATCGGGCTACCAGTCCCTACAATTTTGCCAAGTTTCGTGCAAATCCATTCAGCCGTTCGGGCTAAAAGTGAGGCCAACCGCCCTATGGAAATTAACATTGGAAAAACGCGTTTTGGGACCCCCCTTTTTTCTCGGCCCCCCCTTGACGAACCCCCCCCAAATTTCCAGGGGCTGCTCAGAAACAAAATGTTCCATTTTCCTGAAAATTTCTGCCAATTCCGTCCACAAACGCCAAAGTTATTAGACATAGAATTTTCAAAAATCCCATAGAGAAAAAATCCTAACTATATATACCTACTGGCGACCGCCAGTAGGTAATATATATATTTATATATATATATATATATATATATATATCTTGGGCTCACTTTCCTCGGACCTGATAATTCTCGCTTCGTTGTGATGGAGCAAGGATTCGCACGTAAAGCGACTTGCTTGGATCAAGAACCTCAAATAATGTTAATAAATGTAATCAACATGTTCGTGTTACTAATATTGCACATTTCTACATTACACGGGGTGTCCAAGTGAAGCTTGCTTATGTGTTTACTAACCATAATACGCTTGCCTCTAAAATGGCCGCTGCTATGCGGGAATTTCTTCTGTGCATGCGTAGGTCACACTCACGTGACGTGACGTACTCGTAGTTCTGGTGGGAAATCTTTGCGCTTGCGCATTAGCAACAAGATGGCTGCTTTTGTGTTCTCACGTGCCGAAGCTTGCCCTGCAGCTTATGCAATGCTGTTCGTTTTGCATTTAATCCTAATGCTATAGATATTATAAAGTAAGGGGAGTCATATAGGGATTCCTGGTATACAGTGTAATCATTTATTTCTGTGTTCTAAATTGTTTTCCTTTACTTTTCATGTGGCGAATCTTTTGGGCCTGGGAGGTGTTTAAAACTCCATCTTTGAAGTCCTTACTGCGCATGTCATCCTAGCAGAGGGAAGAAAACCTTGTACCAATGGAACTCAGCCAGCTGGCAGCCACAGTCAAGATGCTCCTGAGAATCGACCTGTAGCCCAGCAAACGGAGCTGAACTGTACTACATTTGTAACAATTGTATATGAAAATTTTATTCTCCATTGTTAATGTGTAAAACATGTCATGGGAAGCCCAAATTCAATAGGCGGTCCCAAAAAGATGTAAATTAGGGCTTGAGAAAGTCAAATCCTGGTTGGTGTGATGACCTGTCCTTTCTTTGGACCAATCGAAATTGGGGATTCTTACACTTGCAACATTTGGGGGGTGGTACACTGACCCGAAAACACAATAACTAGCCTAGGTTTAGCTAGAGAATTTGTCCGACTTGTCTGAATAGCTGACCTGTCACTGACCCAACGCACTCAATAGGTGACTGATACAGAGAGTTGCGGAGCACTCTGTCCGTAATTTCCAGAGACCCAAGCGGGGTTTTTGAAACCTTAAGTGCTGGCGGAGCACTTTGCTGGGGAATTCGATAACCCAATCGGGGTTCTGACTGATAGCTGCAGAAAAGGTGTAGCGCAGGCGTTGCAACTGAACTGCGGGTGCTGGTCTTACCTTGGTGGTCCTGTCCTGATCCTAATCTGTCTTCCTGTCCTGTCCTGGGTTCCATTCTGCGCCTGCTGGCCTACCGGCGACTGTCCTTTCTTCGGGTTCCTACCGTCCTCAACTGACCCGTGGCCAGGGTTGGTCTTCACACCGTACTAGGTAAATATAAAGCTGTTAGGGAACCACACTTGCATCCTTTATCCTTATCTTTTGACTGAACTTTTGCTAAGATCGTAAATTGCATATGTCCCTTGTTTTTACCCTACCCTTTTATAAATTACTAGAAAGCGTGAAAGTATCTTTATTTGTATGTTCCACTTTTTCCCCTACCTATAGGTGAATAAACACTGTTTCTGGATAAATAGATGTTCCTTCTCTTTACCCACCCTTTACTGAATTAAAAATTGCTCTGAAACTTTAGCGTGTTCCAATCTTACCTTCCCTATAGCTACATGATATCTTGGAAATTCTCTATAGACCTATTAAAGTCTTTTGCCTACCCACCTTCTAGGGTTAATTAAAACTGCGACATTCTAGTATGTTCCTTATTTCCCCATCCTTTAGTTACTCCATATCAAGTCTGATTTCTGAAATGTATTACTAGCATGTTCCCTGTTCTTACCTTCCCTTTAGACTCATAAATGTTTGGTCTTATTTACTTCCTATTTATAGATGTGCTCTTTATAACCTCTAGGGATTGACAGTTTGATTGCTGTAAACAATTTACTTTCTGACCGTGAAGAAGATTAGATAAAGACTTTGAAAATTTCCGTGTCTCTGGTTATTACATGAGTGC
The DNA here is from genome assembly GCF_964261635.1 of Lissotriton helveticus. Taxonomy (NCBI): domain Eukaryota; kingdom Metazoa; phylum Chordata; class Amphibia; order Caudata; family Salamandridae; genus Lissotriton; species Lissotriton helveticus. Next base: position 1,909,733,869 of record NC_136067.1, on the reverse strand, counting down.
AAAGAATATAATGATATTTGTATTTTGTGACTGCCTTCTTTTACAGCTAGCTCCCTGATCCATTGTGATCATAGGTACCCGTAACAGTGGATTGGTAAGTCGGGTACACTAGAAATAAATAGGAAGGAACTGGGTTACTGTTAGTAGTGTGTAGGTTACCCGATTAATGAATATGGTAAATTGAATTTATGGGCCCAATGTGCATATGGTAAAATTATAGTCGGCTGACCTGCGCGCTCAATCAGTAATTTTCTGGTAGCAGAGCTATGGTTAGGGACTAGTTAAAGGTTGGTAGGACTAGTTAAGATAGGTAGATAGGTTATTTGCTGCTAACTGTGAACATTTTGCTGCTAAAATATCGATCGATAAAATGTAAAATTGTTGTTTATTGCTTTGAAAATTAAGAAATGTTTTAAATTGTTTTTCTTGCTGTTATATTGATATATGTACTAATACACTCGTTAGTGATTGTTACATGTTTGTCTGGAATCCCCGGGGGCAGAATAGCGGGTGGTGAGGAGAATCCACGCCGTAGTGAGGTCACTTACCCAAGGAAAATTGGTGCAGGTTAGGCAAAATTGGAAGCAATAATTAGGGCTTTCTGTATAAATGTATGAATAAATGGTAGCAAAGAGTTCGCTGGCAAAACTTCTATTGTGATATAACCTAGTAAGTGTCACAAGGAAGGAGTAGCAGGTTTGTCTAAGCTTGATTGGTAGCAAAGGAGTTCACTAGTGAAACTTTTGGCTTAGTATATATCCCAAAGTGGATGAGTCGAAGGAGTAGCAGGTTCACTAATGCTTGTGTGAAGGAAGAGTAGGCAGAAGGGATCTACTCGCAGTAATTGAAAAGTAAATAGAAGAAGTTTACTTGTAGTGAAACAAATCTTTTCTTTCTAGACACTTTAGTACAGTGGCGAATGTGTTTACGTTGTAAATTAAACAGAGCACTTGCACTTTAAAGGGTAGAAATCGTAGTTGTTTCTTACCTTGTAAAAGAGGGAGTCAGTTGCGGAGCTGCGCTGACGTCACTCAGTGCCACGCTGGTATTGGTCGAGACAGCGGGCGTGTAGCTGAGATAGCATTGTAAAGGAGGGGTGAGCACAGGAGCGTGAGAACTCGTTTACGAGAAACGCCGCGCACCCATTGGCTGAATTATTTTGAATTCGCGCATTTGATTGGTTGCACGAAAATAAAAGACGCATTTGGATTGGAAGTGATTATTGTAAACAAAAAGTAATTTGCGAAAAGGTATATGTGGTATTCGAGACATCAGAGTCCCGACCGGATGCTAGATATCAAGGGTTTGTGAGGGATCAGTGGAGAACAGCTAGAAATTGCATTATGTACGGAAGCAAGAGGAAAATGACTCTTGTAAACAAAGTAAAGAACTATTTCAAGAGAGAGAAGCCTATCAAAACTAGAGAAGGAGTTATCATTCCACCACCTAATACTCCCGCATCATTCATGATGTTTGACAGAGGTTACCATGCTTGCGTGTGGTTGGAAAATTGGGTGGAATATACTAAGAATGACGGAATTTTGGCCTTTCCGTTAGAAGGTACATTTAATGGCAGGATTTTGTTCAATTTGAGGACCCGAATGAATGATTTACATCCCAGACCCAGACTAACGCAATATGAGGCCTTAGAAGAATGGGAAATAGAGGCTTTTGAAAGAGACAGACCCCGTAGTGACAAAGGATTATTGAAATTTTACCCAAAAGTAAAAAGAGAAACCAGAGAAAAGAGAATGAAAGAATGGAGACAGAACATGATGGTAGAAGGACTGTACCCTGTAATTACAGTAGAAGAGCCCATGGGAGGGAAAAGGACAGAGAAAACAAAGCATTTAATGACCAGTGAGGATTCAGATGATGATTATCTGGAGGAATTGTTAATGAAGAATCCACCTCCTTATAATGCAGGATCAAGACCCGTAAGTACAAGAGGCACCTGTCTAAGACCTCCTTACCAGGAGGAATCACGACCCTTAAGTACAGGAAATCCATTCCTAAAACCTAATTATGCTGAAGGACCAAGTTTGACGCACCCGACTGCCCCGAATTATACTCCAACCCTTACTCCGCAAATAGTACACGAAACCACCATGGAAAAGGTACTGCAGGATAGAGAGCGAGAGGCTCTATTTAAACAAAGACCAGAATTAATTCAGAAAATCTCCCAACTAAATACAAGTCCTGAAGCTTTGACAATTCCAGTAACGATTGGACCAGTTGTCCCTTTGTATGGGGATAAACAAGGGAGTCCAAAGACTCCAATTATTACCTCATCTGTAGTTCAGCCGAGAAAAGAGCCCTTAATTGTAGATGATCAGGCAAGTGAATGTGAATCTGTGATTTCTTTGATGGATTTACCAATAAGGGAACCAGAAGGAGTTTCCCAGAGAAAGAACACTCCATTTACCTCCAGATTGAATCAGCTTCAGGTACTAGAAGTGCCACAGTAGTGACTCCCGAAGAAATTGAAAGATGGAGCCGAGAATTAGAAAAACAAAATCCTCAGCCGAAACCATTGGATATTTACAAACTGAGAATAGAATTGGAAGAACTGATAGCTGGAAATGTGGGTTTGGACAGACTGAACACCCTGACTGAGGAAGAATTGCTATTTATCTGCAAAAGTATTACCCGTAATACCAGAGTGTTCTATGAGAAATTAACGGACACTGCGGCAAACATGGAAATAGATATTAGTAAATCAAAAGTGTTGCAAAAACCCTACAGAGCAGAGTTCTCAGACAAAGATTTAGAAAACATGACTGTGTCAGGGAAAAGGGTACAGATCCGTGAATTGTTAAACCTGTTGCAAAAATGGGGAGATTTAGAAAAATGGAAAGCCAGGTGGGCAAAGAAAAAAGAGGAAATTAGATCCAAACAAATGACATCTGAGTATGTATTAAAAGAAGCAGACAAGGCAGAAAAATGATATCCTATGCGAGAAGTGCCAGGTGGAGGATATGTACATATTCCATGGTCCAGACAGGATATTGTGTCCTTTACAAATGACTTCCCAAAATTACGAGAAAAACCTGTTGATTGGTATAGACAGGTCGAGAGGTTTGTGAAGGTCCAGAAATGTCTCTAGAAAGACTTTGATGGGTTCTTTGACATCGTAGTTCCCGTAGATTTGTGGACAGAATGTAAAATTGCTATTGATTGGCCTAGTGAGGAATACCCTAGGGACCCAAAGACAGGGGCCCCTTCAGCAGAAGTAATGAAAAAGTACAATCAGGTAATATTACATCTCAAAGGAAAGGTGCCTGCAAAAGAAACTGATTGGACCCGAATAGACAGAACTACCCAGAATAGAGATGAAACTGTGCATTCCTATTACGAACGACTGTTACAGGTGTTTAAAACGTACAGTGGACTGCATAACATAGAGATGAAAGACATGACCCACTTCATTTATCGATTTGTGCTAGGATTAAGGCCTGAGATTTCACAGTGGATCAAAGACAATAAAATCTGCTGGCAGTCTAAACCAATTGATGAGGTCCTGAAGTATGCTAAATATTGCGAGGATAAATTGGCAGATAAACGAAAAGAGTTAAAGGAAAAAGTCATGTGAGCTCAGGTAAAATTAGCAGAACACCAGGAACAGCAGTTAAATAAATTGACCAGTAATCAGAATCAAGGCCCCGGGGGTGGGGGAAAGCTCAGAGTAAAAATGAGCCGAGAGAAGGCCGAAAAGAAGTTTCCATGTCACTGGTGTGGACAAATAGGGCACTGGAGAGACGAGTGTCCAGCTGTAAAGAATGGTAATGTACAAATAAATGATTTAAATCCACAGGCGCAGAAAGAGACTCCACGGAAGACCCAGCGACAGGTAAAACTGAATCAGTTGCCTCGTGCAACTAGACCAAATTATAGGAGAAAAGCATAACAGGGTGAAGACACCGAAGTGTGGGAAGTAAGGGAGGATAGAAATGCAGCATCTTCACAATTTCTGTTAATGACACATTTCTCTGTGATGAAACCTACTGACGGTGCCTGAGGGGGGAGGACGAGGAGTGCATGCTTGGCGCCTCCTTACCGGTGGACCAGACAGGGCCATACATTGAAGGAAAGGTTGAAGGAAATGACGTCACCTTTCTGTTGGACACTGGTGCTACCCGTATAACTGTGAGAACAGCAGACGTTCCAAACCTACCCCTCTCGGGAGAAGCAATCCAAGTAGTGGGCGTTTCTAATCAGCTAATTAGTACCCCAGTTACAGAACCCATGGAAATTAAAATTGGAAATTTTAAAGAGATGCATAGATTTGTTGTTTGTGATTCCAGTCTTGTAAACCTGTTAGGACGAGATTTGTTGTGTAAAATGAATTGTACTATCTTTTGCACACCAAATGGCGTTGAAATCCAAACCCCGGACGAAGATGGAATTTACAAATTAATGTTAGCAAGACCCGATTCAGAAATTAAAAGACTGACAATACAAGACTTACCTGAAGAGTTCCAAGAGACAGTGAAACCAGAGGTATGGGATTTTACTGGAAAAGATGTAGGATTAATGGCAAATGTTGATCCAATTAAAATAGCCATAAAAGAAGATGCAGTTTACCCAAATACTAAACAGTACAAAATGAGTGCAGAAGTAAAAGCAGGAGTTGCCATTGAAATAAAAAGATTGCTGGAAGCAGGAATTTTGCAAGAAGTGTTGAGCAGTCCTTGTAACTCACCGATAATTGGCATAAAGAAACCTAGTGTTAAGTACAGGGTAGTACAGGACCTGCGCAAGGTTAACAAAATTGTGGTCCCTTGTTGTCCTGTCGTGCCAAACCCTGCAGTGATACTATACCAAATTCCATGGAATGCTGGATGGTTTACCGTCATTGACTTATGTCATGCATTCTTTTCGATTCCATTGCATCCAGACAGCAAATTTCTTTTCTCATTTGAGTTCGACAGTCACGTACACGTCTGGAATCGCGTCCCTCAGGGGTATACAGAAAGCCCCTCAATCTTTAATCAGATTCTGAAAAAGTGCCTTGAAACCCTAATTTTGCCCGGAAAATCAGTTTTGGTGCAACACATAGACGAACTCTTGGTGGTGTCTAAAAGTCGAATAGACAGTGTGACTGATACGATTGCCTTGCTGAACCATTTAGGTGAAGGTGGACACAAAGTGTCACCAGAGAAGTTGCAATTCTGTACCACATCAGTAAAATATCTGGGACACCAGATAGAGAGAGGTATCAGGAAAGTCACCACAGAAAGAATTAGAATAATTCGAAACATGGAACTGCCAAATACCCAGAAGGAAATCAGAATGTTCCTGGAAGTAGTAGGATACTGTAGGCAGTGGATTGTGGGATTTGCAGTCTTAGCAAGACCATTGATAAAAATGACAAACAAAGGAGCAAAGGACCCAGTGGAGTGGGATGACGAAAGCATGACAGCCTTTACAAAATTACGAGAATGTCTCTGTACTGCTCCTGCTTTAGGAATGCCTGATTACTCAAAAGATTTTGCACTGTTCTGTGACACACGAGACAATTGTGCACTTTTGGTCCTGACCCAAATTCGTGGTTTGACTCGACGTCCAGTGGCATACTTTTCTTCCACATTGGACCCAGTAGCAGCTGGATTACCTGGATGTTTGAAAGCTGTAGCTGCAACTTGTACGAGTCTTGAACAGAGTGAGTCCATTGTGATGGGACATCCAGTAACTGTATATGTTCCACATTCTGTTGTAATTCTGCTGACACGAACCAAGACACAGTATCTCACACCTAGTCGGCTGACTAAGTATGAGAGAATCCTTGTAGGTGCAGGAATCGTGACAATATCTAGATGTAATATTCTGAATCCAGCTACATTACTGCCTAGCTCACTCGCAGCAGAAGTGAGGGAAGAAATTGAACATGACTGCATTGATTTGACTGAGTTCAGTACCAAACCTTGCCCAGACATCAAAGAGAACCCTCTGTTCAGTGAAGATTATGAATTGTTTGTAGATGGCTCATGTATGAGACATGAGGAAGGTGGCCTAAGCGCTGCCTACTCTGTGTGCACTCTAGAGGGTCCAGTGGAAGTATCCTATTTATATGGGATCAAGTCTGCACAAATAGCTGAATTGATTGCATTGACAAAAGCCTGTAAATTTGGGAGGAATTTTAAAATAACCATATATACTGATAGCCAGTATGGTTATGGGGTTGTGCATGACTTCGGCCAGCTGTGGATGCAAAGAGAGTTCCTGACTTCTTCAGGCACCCCTATCAGAAATGGAAAATATGTGCAGGATTTACTGGAATCAATCCAGTTACCAAAAGAATTGGCTGTGGTCAAGTGTGCTGCTCACAAATCTGGCAATGAACAAAGTGACAGCAGGTAATCGATATGCTGACCAATTAGCCCACCATTGTGCAAAATACCGAATTTCAATCAATATAAACGTTGGGGGAAATGGAAACAGCTGCCAACTTTTGTTGCTAGAGGGAGTGAATACATGGGAGGAAGTGAGAGACTTACAGGAAGCAGCAGAGCCACAGGAGAAACACAGATGGAGAAACTTTGGTTGTCGAAGGAGAAATGCAGATGTGTCATTGTTTACCTTGATGATATGCCTGTGTTGCCAGACTGTATGCTTGCTCCTATGGCTAGGCTAATACATGGAGACACACATATAGGCAGAGATGCGATGATTGGAACGTTCCGTCAGACATGGTTCAATTCGAAATTCAGAAGCGTAGCAGAGGCACTCTACCAGAGGCTTTTGACCTGTCAACAATTTAACCCTGGAAAGAAAACCATAGTGTTACCAGGGAAAATTGGAAAGGCAGAAGGCCCTTTTATTAGACTACAGCTTGACTTCATTCAGTTGCCCCCTTGTCGAGGAATGAAATACCTACTTGTCATTGTCTGCCGGTTTTCAAAATGGGTGGAAGCTTTCCCTGCACGTAGAAATGACAGCATCACAGTAGCGAAATTATTACTTAGGGAACTTATACCTTGTTACGGTTTCCCAGTCTTAATTGAATCTGACAGAGGAAGTCATTTCCAGAATGAAATAATAAAGCAAATTTGTGAAGTATTCAAAATCACGCAAAAACTACACTGTGCATATCGCCCAGAGGCTTCTGGAGTGGTAGAACAGATAAATGGCACAATCAAATCAAGACTGGGAAAGATGTGTGAATACACTCAACTGGAATGGCCAGATGCTTTGCCTCTTGTGTTGATGGGACTCAGAAGTATTCCAGACCGGAACACGGGCTTGAGTCCACATGAAATCCTGATGGGAAGAGCAATGCGACAAGCATGGGTACCAGGATACAAAATAATAAGCATATCTGATGATTTGGTGCTAGAATACTGTAAAGAGCTGGCTGACCAAGTGCGTTCTATCTCTCGCCAGGTTGGGGGAGAAGACGTCGCCAGGCCAACGACTCCAGCACATGACCTGAATCCGGGTGACTGGGTCGTAATAAAGAAGCACACACGGAAAAGTTGCCTTGAACCCAGGTGGGGAAAGCCACGACAGGTGATCCTGGTTACCACCACAGCTGTAAAGTGTGCAGGAGTACCTCGCTGGATCCATGCCAGCCATACGCAGAGGGTAACAGAACCTAGTGAAACTGAGGCTGAAGGTTGCGCAGCTGAAGGATCCCAAGATATCGGTCCTGAAGTAGCTGAAGAAGAACAACCGAGCTCCAATCAAGAAGATTGGGTCCCAATCATCGATCTGACAATCGACCCTATACGAACTAGAAGTCAGACCCTTTCAGATAGACAGTGGGATAGTGAGGACGAGACAGGTGAAGAAGAAGCTACTCAGATCATCGAAATCCATGTTAAATCTGATTCTGAGGAGGACCAGGTAGGGAAAGAGCAGCTAATTGACACTCCACCTGGAACACCTGCACCAGAAGAGGCACAGATAGAAACTAGGGCGGAAGTTCAAGCGGAAGAAGATCAAGAGTACGAAGAGCTTGAGCAGGAACAGATAGGATTAGACAATTGTGTTCAGGAAGAAGATATCGAAACAGATCAAAGCCAGAATCAGCATACACCTGAACAAGGCCAATTTAGGGACCAGGCAGAAGAAACAGATGAAAGACCTGGACCTAGTCAGTTAGGGAACAATACAGAAGACAAACTTGATCCAAATGTGCCACAACTTAACGAAAACAAAAGAGTGTTTGAAGAAGGCCAAGAGACAGTGCCAGTTAAGAGACTCAAAAAAGGTGACTCAGTACCTAGATTTGTGAAAAGGCTGAGATTGCGTCTAAAGACGATAAACGAGGAGCCTGAACAGATAAATGAGGTCTCGAGTCAAACTGACCCAGTGGTGACAAAACCAAAGAGAAGAAGTGCTCGCATCAAGAAATTAAATACCAAATACTCGAGTCCTGAGTGGACTTACTTTGTATTGGAGGAATTTGAGAATCTCGAAATAAGTGACGAAAGTGATGAAAGTGATGAAGAATTGAATGCTGAACAGACCAGTGAAGAAGCAAACCCAACCTGAAAAGTTACTCGAGTAAGCAAGCTGTGCAGAGTTACAAAGAGGGGTTAAAACTTCTTTTGATCCAAAATGTCTAATTCTTCTGTGAATGGGAGACCGAGACGAAGTTGTTTAAAAACATGCTGCCAAGTATGTTTATGTAGTGTAGCAATAGTACTAATATTGTGGATAGGACTAACTATAACTATTCCTTCTAGGATGAGAAAAAACCCGAGTCTATACCCAAATAATAACCTACCTGATGACACTGTAGAAGCACACACTAGAAGTACACCACAAAGAGTAGACGTACTAGACAAACCACTTAGCCTGAAATAAACAAGCATAGATTTAGAAGCACCAGATGAGGAAGGATTACACTTTAACAAGATTAAGAACAAAACTCATTTAAATGTTTTCGCAAACCTGTTACTACATTATGTAGAAACTATGAAAATAGATTGTTATGTCTGCATGAAGCTACCTACTTCTGTAGCTGAAGGTGTGACTTATCACCACTTGCCTTTAACATATGGAATTTCCTGTAGTATACTAACTAGTTTATTTTATAGAAGAGGACCTTTACAGTATTACTATTCAAACCTGGATGTGACCTTTTCCGAACTTCCTGTTCGAAGAAACCTGAACCCTGTACATACAACTAGAGATGTAGCTAAATACATGAGTGATTATTTTCTAACTGTAGGAAAAATAGATATAGATGATGCACATAAAAATAACCTGACCTGTTCATTACATGAAAAAGAAAAGGAATTTCTGAACATGGTGGAAAAAAGAACAGAAAGTTTCCAAAAGAAAGCCAAAGACAAGAACCAGAAAATCCCTAAATGGGCAGAGAGTGTAGGGAGCACCTCAAATGGTGGAGCTAACGCTGCCATGTTGCTGGATTTCGAGAAGAAGGGGAAACTTTGTCTTAAAAGAGAAATGACTAGTTATTATAACAATATTTTCATTGGTTCCAGTGAATGCGAACACAATTACAAGGTAATTGGGGGTTGGGGTTTCAAAGATGGGGCACAGCCTGTGTTTCCTGGAATTTATTTTATATGTGGGAATAAGGCTTACTTCAAATTGCCCGACCATTGGTACGGAAGTTGTTATTTTGGTATTGTCTTCCCAAAGATATACCATGTGGGGAAAATCACTGGAAGCACTGAAAAAACTAATGAATTAGTACGTACTAAAAGAGAAAGTGCTGGTGAAATTGTAGGTGATATTTTTAGTGCAATGATACCTACAGTGGTAGTGGTTCTGAACACACACAGAATTTGCAAATTGTCAACAGTAGTGGATCGGTTATCTACTGACACTGCTGGAGGTTTCCTGATGATCAATACCGAAATGGTTGCGGTCAGATCAATGGTTTTACAGAATAGACTTGCTCTTGATACCCTATTGGCAAAAGAGGGCGGAGTCTGCATAATGTTGAAAGCACAACATTGTTGCACTTACATACCTGACAAAAGTGTGGAAATCAAAAGGTATGTGAGGAACATTACAAATTTGGAAAAATAACTCAAACCACTTGAGGTTGGCAGTGCCTGGAAAAGACTTACTGATGGTCTCTCCGCCGTAGGTCATTGGTTTTCTAACTTAGGTAAAAGTCTTTTGAATAAAGTACTGATGCCAATTGCGGGGATATGTTTAGCAATATTCATTATATTCATGTGCTGCAAATGTCGAAAGCACCAAAAGAAATACTCTGTGAACAAGAGAGGAGTGAAGAGAAATGTGGATGAACTTGAATTAGAGGAAATGAATAATCAGATTTATAAAAGGGTGAAAAATTCTCACCCTAATAAAGAGACTAAAGAAAAGTTGAACTGAATGTTTGAAGAGATTGAATTGGGGAAAATGTGAAAAGTTGGCATCTGGTTCCATTAATTTGTGATGATATAAAATATTATCAAAGAGGGGATTGATGGAGCAAGGATTCTCACGTAAAGCGACTTGCTTGGATCAAGAACCTCAAATAATGTTAATAAATGTAATCAACATGTTTGTGTTACTAATATTGCACAATTCTACATTACACGGGGTGTCCCAGTGAAGCTTGCTTATGTGTTTACTAACCATAATACGCTTGCCTCTAAAATGGCCGCTGCTATGCAGGAATTTCTTCTGTGTATGCGTAGGTCACACTCACGTGACTTGACGTACTCACAGTTCTGGTGGGAAATCTTTGCGCTTGCGCATTAGCAACAAGATGGCTGCTTTTGTGTTCTCACATGCCGAAGCTTGCCCTGCAGCTTATGCTATGCTGTTTGTTTTGCATTTAATCCTAATGCTATAGATATTATAAAGTAAGGGGAGTCATATAGGGATTCCTGGTATACAGTGTAATCATTTATTTCTGTGTTCTAAATTCTTTTCCTTTACTTTTCATGTGGCGAACATTTTGAGCCTGGGAGGTGTTTAAAACTCCATCTTTGAAGTCCTTACTGCGCATGTCATCCTAGCAGAGGGAAGAAAACCTTGTACCAATGGAACTCAGCCAGCTGGCAGCCACAGTCAAGATGCTCCTGAGAATCGACCTGTAGCCCAGCAAACGGAGCTGAACTGTACTACATTTGTAGTAATTGTATATGAAAATTGTATTCTCCATTGTTAATGTGTAAAACATGTCATGGGAACCCCAAATTCAATAGGCGGTACCAAAAAGATGTAAATTAGGGCTTGAGAAAGTCAAATCCTGGTTGGTGTGATGACCTGTCCTTTCTTTGGACCAATTGAAATTGGGGATTCTTACACTTGCAACATTTGGGGGGTGGTACACTGACCCGAAAACAGTATAACTAGCCTAGGTTTAGCTAGAGAAATGTCCGACTTGTCCGAATAGCTGACCTGTCACTGACCCAACGCACTCAATAAGTGACTGATACAGAGAGCTGCGGAGCACTCTGTCCGTAATTTCCAGAGACCCAAGCGGAGTTTTTGAAACCTTAAGTGCTGGCGGAGCACTTTGCTGGGGAATTCGATAACCCAATCGGGGTTCTGACTGATAGCTGCAGAGAAGGTGTAGCGCAGGCGTTGCAACTGAACTGCGGGTGCTGGTCTTACCTTGGTGGTCCTGTCCTGATCCTAATCTGGTCTTCCTGTCCTGTCCTGGGTTCCATTCAGCACCTGCTGGCCTACCGGCGACTGTCCTTTCTTGGGGTTCCTACCGTCCTCAACTGACCCGTGGCCAGGGTTTGGTCTTCACACCGTACTAGGTAAATATAAAGCTGTTAGGGAACCACACTTGCGTCCTTTATCCTTATCTTTTGCCTGAACTTTTGCTAAGATCGTAAATTGCATATGTCCCTTGTTTTTACCCTACCCTTTTATAAATTACTAGAAAGCGTGAAAGTATCTTTATTTGTATGTTCCACTTTTTCCCCTACCTATAGGTGAATAAACACTGTTTCTGAATGAATAGATGTTCCTTCTCTTTACCCACCCTTTACTGAATTAAAAATTGCTTTGAAACTTTAGCATGTTCCAATCTTACCTTCCCTATAGCTACATGATATCTTGGAAATTCTCTATAGACCTATTAAAGTCTTTTGCCTACCCACCTTCTAGGGTTAATTAAAACTGCGACATTCTAGTATGTTCCTTATTTCCCCGTCCTTTAGTTACTCCATATCAAGTCTGATTTCTGAAATTCCTTACTAGCATGTTCCCTGTTCTTGTAACACAACACAGATGGGGAGGGTCCGAGGGGAAACTATATTTAAAGACCAAATAAACCAGCCTACACCCCCAATTAAACTAGTCACAAGAAATAAAAACTGGTGGCGGTCTGTATTAAACCCTGAAGATTGAGCAAAAAAATAAAAGTGCTAGTTAAAATTGGCTACCATGATGTGGGGAAATCAACTATGTAGGACAGTCATTATTTCAGACTGCTATACACTTTCTTTTTAATCTTGACACCATGATTTACCCCGAATAAAGATTTCCTCAAATCATGGTAGCCAATTTTAACTAGCACTTGTTTTTGATCTTTGATTACACTTTCTTCACTGCAATTTGTTTTCTCACACCATTATACCCACGCATAGTACTTTGGGTCGGATCCATCTCGGGTGGTCTTGGAGAATTGGAGATAAACACACACAATATCATCAGGTGTGTCTCCTTATCTGGACCATGACCTTACTTAATCCCAGATGATGAGACTCCGCCATATGGGTGGGCTGATGGGATTCATTTCCTCCCATTCATACACCTGTAGGTTCTAACACTCATACACTTGCTTTTACAAAAAAAAATTTGGCTCAATCTTCAGGGTTTAATACAGACCGCCACCAGTCTTTATTTCTTGTTCCCTGTTCTTACCTTCCCTTTAGACTCATAAATGGTTGGTCTTATTTACTTCCTATTTGGATATGAGCTCTTTATAATTTTAGTTATTGACAGTTTGATTGCTGTAAACATTTTACTTTCTGACCTTGAAGAAGATTAGATAAAGACTTTGAAAACTTTCCGTGTCTCTGGTTATTACATGAGTGCAAAGAATATATATGACATTTGTATTTTGTGACTGCCTTGTTTTACAGCTAGCTCCCTGATCCATTGTGATCATAGGTACCCGTAACAGTGGATTGGTAAGTCGAGTACACTAGAAATAAATAGGAAGGAACTGGGTTACTGTTAGTAGTGTGTAGGTTACCCAATTAATGAATATGGTAAATTGAATTTATGGGCCCAATGTGCATATGGTAAAATTATAGTCGGGTGACCTGCGCGCTCTATCAGGTGCCTATTCTAATCATGAGTCCCACTCTGCACCTCTGGGTAATAGCTTGCTTAATCTCTACAACGGTGAGGATGCCTGACTTCACCTTGGGGGTGCCCAGGAGTGGGCTCCTCACAGGGAAAAGCCAGAAAGGGTTCCTCGGCGGTATTCATACAAGCTTCGAGATGCCTATGGGTAGTCGTGCGCTATACAAGTGCGTAATCATTTCATTTCATTTCATTTCGTATACGTGATACTGACATGGGGCCTAATTCACCAAGGTAATTTATACTTTAGTAAGCTTCCATTTTTTATCAGGTTTACTACTTTTAGGTATTCACAAACTACACCTTTGTAGTAACTTGCACTTTTGTAGTAAGTCCAGCACTTCACATGGTCAACCACTGGTACTGAAAATCCCTCCCAAAGAAAATAATGAGTAGAGAATTAGAATAAAACCCCATAGGAAATAATTAAATTACATTCAGAAGTCTGATGGTCTGCTATGGTTCCAGTTGTAATTACAGGATTCTGCATTTGTGACAGTTCTCGTCATTATTTAACAGGATGTTGTCAGAATGTACAATGTGAGCTTAATGATCATTTTAAATGTGGCTGTCTTGCTAAGTGCCCACTTTTGTCTCATATTTTTTAATGAATTTGTAACTCTGGTTTCCCTAATCCATTTTTACAACTTTTGTGTAATTTTGGTTGTTAAATTTCTCTTGCATTTTCTAAATTAGTTTTAGAACTTCAATATTGTCAGGTATTGCTTGAACCTATCAAGCAATTCTCAGGGGAAATGTCTGCTGCTTGTGCCATGTCTACCCAGCGTTGAGCAGACGTTATAGATTACTATGTTGTCTCTAAACTGTTTGTGTTTTATTAAGATGATTTGGCCACCCCCTTCATTATAGTAACCCATTTTCTAACAGTAGGGCTGAGCTCCAGATGGTGCTGGTCTTCTAAGTTTGGATGAAATGCAGCCAGTATTAAGGCATGAGATGTCAGAAGCAGAGGAGACATTCATGAAGAGTTGTGGGTAATAGGCATATTGGCGAATATTGATATTGTTTTCCCAAAAGGGGTTTCAGGGGGCTCAATTTAGGGGTTGAAGATGACAAAGGTCAGAGGGATCCCAGGAAAACATTACAGATCAGAGGAAGCTTCTGGGATCTGGAGATGTTCACGTGGCTGAAATGGTGCTTGTTGGTTAGTTGGTGAAACTTAGGAGGGTGTTGACTGTGAGTCCCATTCAATAATTCAGGGTTTGATCAAAGGTGAGGTTTATCGAAGGGGCTGATGGATCAAGAAGCATCATGAAACAAGGGTGATCTTTATCTGTGTTTAATATGGTGCCTTCTTTCAGAGTTGTAGTGTTTCTTTATTGCATGTTCACTTCTTAGTTTAGTTTAGTTTAGTTAGTGAGCTTATATAGCGCTTGAATCACCCCCTGAGGGGTATCTCGGTGCTCACGGGCTGGCAGAAGAAAGTTGTTATGGTGGGCGGATTTCGAGCCTGATCGTAGGTCCCTTTGGGGGATATATTGATAGAGCCTCTCCGCCAGATAGGAAGGTCCATTTCCCCATATTGCCTTGTGCGTCAGGCAGCAGATCATAAATTTCACATGTTTATGCAGGTTTACACACAGGTAACCAGTGTAAATGTCTTAAATATTAGAGACAAGGAGTATGGCTACGAATGACATGGTATTGTGGCACATTAGAATAGTGATGTTGCCTATGAAAGTCAAGAAATCGGAAGTAGCATCATATACCTGAAGCAAGAGACTTTAATTATCTGTAAATGGTGATGATGATCTGCAATATGTCATGGGAATCAGATATTTTCTATTTATGATTTGTTTCTCTTCCAAACCAGGATATAAACATATATTTCATGTGAGTCATTTGAAGCCCAAAATATTAGAGGAAGAACGCGCACAGAAATTAACTGCATGCGTGCGGCCGTTTTTCGCGCTGTATGCGGCAATTTTCAAATTACCGCGATTCATGACGAGCTCAGCTCGTCATCGGCCCACGGCTGGTAACGCTGATGACGAGCTCAGCTCGTCATCAGCATGGAAGGGATTAAATCTTAAACAGCAATATTGTTTAATAAGAGAAGGCACCCCAGGTTTTTAGATTGGACAGAAGTTGATCATTATCTATTTGGGAGAACTCATCCCTAAATCAATCAATCAATCAATCATAACACTTGTATAGCACACTACTCACCCGGAAGGGTCTCAAGGCACTTGGGGGGGGGGGGTCCGTTACTGCTCGAACAGCCAGGTCTTAAGTTGTCTCCTGAAGGCGAGATGGTCCTGGGTCAGCCGAAGGTGGGTGGAGAGGGAGTTCCAGGTCTTGGCCGCCAGGTAGGAGAAGGATCTGCCTCCTGCGGTGGCTCTTCGGATGCGTGGTACGGCGGCGAGGGCGAGGCTGGTGGATCGTAGCTGGCGGGTGGGCGTGTAGAATGTCAGGCGGTCGTTGAGGTACTTGGGGCCCAGGTCGTGGAGAGACTTGAGTGCGTGGGTGAGGAGCCTGAACGTGATCCTCTTGTTGACGGGGAGCCAGTGCAGGTCCCTCAGGTGGCCGGAGATGTGGCTGCGTCAGGGGATGTCCAGGATGAGTCGGGCGGAGGCGGTCTGGATGCGTTGGAGTCTATTCTGTAGCTTGGCTGTGGTTCCGGCGTAGAGGGTGTTTCCGTAGTCCAGTCGGGTGGTGACGAGTACCTGGGTGACCGTCTTCCTGGTTTCGGTCGGGATCCATCGGAAGATCTTGCGGAGCATGCGAAGGGTGTGGAAGCATGATGAGGAGACGGCGTTGACTTGTCTGGTCATCGAGAGGGAGGAGTCCAGGATGAAGCCCAGGTTGCGTGCGTGGTCCGTAGGTTTGGGTGCGCTGCCCAGGGCGGGGGGCCACCAGGAGTCGTCCCAGGCGGAGGGTGATGGTCCCAGGATGAGGACTTCCGTCTTGTCCGAGTTCAGTTTCAGGCGGCTGTTCTTCATCCACTCGGCGACGTCTTTCATCCCTTCGTGTAGGCTGGTTCTGGCGGTGTTGGGGTCTCTGGTGAGGGAGAGGATCAGCTGGGTGTCGTCGGCGTAGGTGATGATGTTGAGGTTGTGTTGGCGTGCGATGGTTGCAAGAGGTCTCATGTAGACGTTGAAGAGGGTGGGGCTGAGTGATGATCCTTGCGGAACGCCGCAGATGAGTTCGGTGGCCTCGAATCTGAACGGGGGAGGCGGACTCTCTGGGTTCTTCCGGCGAGGAAAGAGATGATCCACTCCAGTGCCTTCTCTTGGATGCCGATGTTGTTGAGGCGTTGAACTAGGGTGCGGTGGCAGACTGTGTCGAACGCTGCAGAGAGGTCCAGGAGGATGAGTGCCGCTGTTTCCCCGTTGTCGAGCAGGGCTCGGATGTCATCGGTGGCTGCGATGAGGGCGGTCTCGGTGCTGTGGTTGGCTCTGAAACCGGACTGCGAGGGGTCAAGGGATCCGTTCGTCTCGAAGAAGGCGGCAAGCTGTCTGTTGATGATCTTCTCGATGACTTTGGCAGGAAAAGGGAGGAGCGAGATGGGGCGGAAGTTCTTGAGGTCGGTGGGGTCCGCTGTTGGTTTCTTCAGTAGGGCGCTGATCTCGGCCTGCTTCCAGCTCTCCGGAAAGGTGGCGGTGTTGAAGGAGGTGTTGATGATGTTCCGGAGTCGGGGTGCGATGGTGGAGTCGGCCTTGTTGAAGACGTGGTGGGGGCAGGGGTCGGTTGGAGATCCGGAGTGGATGGTGTTCATCGTGCGGGCTGTGTCTTCGGTGGTCACCATGGTCCAGGTGCGGAGGGTGGCGGTGGGGGGCGTTGGTTCTCCGGTTGGGTACGTGGATGGTGCGCCGAAGCTGTTGTGGATGTCGGCGATCTTGCGGTGGAAGAACGAGGCGAGAGAGTTGCAGAGATCTTGAGATGGATAGATGTCATTGTTGCCGGTGCTGGGGTTGGAGAACTCCCTGATGATGCTGAAGAGTTCCTTGCTGTCGTGGGTGTTGTTGTCCAGTCGTTCCTTCAGTGATTTCTTCTTGGTGGTGCGGATAAGCTGGTGGTGCTTGCGGGTGGCGTGTTTGAGGGCGGTCATGTTGTCAGTGGTCTGGTCGAGGAGCCAGGCTTTCTCGAGGGTGCGGCAGGTCTTCTTGGAGTCCTTGAGTTCGTCGGTGAACCAGGAGGCCTTCTTGCTTCTGGGTCTGCTGGGAGGGTTCTTCAGTGGTGCTAGGTCGTCGGCGCAGGCGGTCAACCACTGCGTGAAGTTGCGGGCTGCTTCGTTGGGGTCCGTTGTGCTGGCGGGTGGGTTCTGGCTGGAGGTGGTGAGCTGGTCGGCGGTGATCTTGCTCCAGCTCCTGTGAGGAACCTGTTGCGGGTGGTGGTGGGTCATGGTTCTTCTGAAGCTGAAGTGGACGCAGCTGTGGTCGGTCCAATGGAGTCCGGTGGAGTGGCTGAAGGTGATGTGCTTGCTGGATGAGAAGACGGGATCAAGCGTGTGGCCGGCGTGGTGGGTGGCGGTGTTGACTAGTTGCTTGAGTCCGAGGTTGGCGAGGTTGTCCAGCAGGGCGGCGGTGTTGCGGTCCTTGTTGTTCTCCAGGTGGAAGTTCAGGTCCCCTAGGAGGATGTAGTCGGCGGAGGGGAGGGCGTGCGGGCTGATGAAGTTGGCGATGTCTTCGCTGAATCGTGTGCGTGGTCCCGGGGGTCTGTAGACGAGGGTGCCTCTGAGCGTCGTCTTTGGGTCGGTGTGAATCTGGAAGTGGAGGTGCTCGGCGGCGGAGAAGGTGTCGTTGGAGTCGGTCGTGATGCGGATGGTGTTCTTGTGGACGATGGCGATGCCACCTCCGGTCTGGTTGATGCGGTCCCTCCTGATGATCTTGTACCCGTCGGGGATGGCGATAGCGATGTCGGGGGCTGAGGAGGCGTTCATCCAGGTTTCCATGAGGAAGGCGATGTCTGGTGATGTTGTGTCGAGGAGGTTCCAGAGTTCCACGGCGTGTCTGTGGACAGAGCGGGTGTTGAGCAGGATGCACTTGAAGTGGTTTCTGCTGGTGCTCAGCTTGGCGGGTGCGGTGCAGGTTCGGAGGCAGGTGAACTTGCAGATTTTGCAGGTGAAGGGTCCGTGGGTGCGTTTCGGGGTGGCCCGGCAGCAGGCGGGGTTTCGGCTGGCATCGAGTGCGTTGAGGGCGGCGGCATCGTAGGTCAGTCGGGTCGTCTTGCATCGGCGGGGGCCAGGGGTCCAGGCGCTGGGCGCGGTCCAGGCGCGGACGGGCGCAGACGGGCTAAAGAGAATATTATTCATGTAGAGTTTGTGCCCTTGTGATGGTTTAGAAATATTTTTGTCATGCATGGAAGGCTTGGCTTCTGAATGAAACCTTGATCACTACATGCAGTATACATAACAGGTAGCTGTGTTTTATGTCTTGAATGCAATGAGAAATAAATAAATGGATAGAAGGCAGTGACCTTTATATCGGTACAAAAACCTTGAAATGGGATATTTAGTAGGGATGTATGAATTCATGTTTAGAAATTCCTATTGAAAAATGTGCAACCTGCTTGGAAAGTGACTTTTTAAATAAATGTCCCTGCATATACTCTTATTTAATGTTAACAAAATAGTTTAGTCAAAGATGTACTTTGCAGAAAATAATACTTTTTATACTCCTCCTCATTGTAAAAAGGCATTGAAATCCTCTGTTAAAGAACTTGAATTGAAAATTCAGTGTACGTTTTCAATGTGTATTGAAAAGCTCTGCAAAAGCTTACATTTACAGAAACCTAATTGCATACAATGCCCAGCCTGGCTGTGTTATATGGGAAAGGAACATATATTGCTAAAAATGGCACTGTTCTTATGCTGTCTGTGCTGGCAGGAGACAGTCTCTGTCTCAAGCTCGCCCCACTACTAAACTAAGAAGATCATGTGAGGGCAACAAGGATTGTTGTTTGACAAGGGTGTGAGCCCTGGTCAAGCAGCAACCTCAATCCTTGTCAGGATAAAGCACGAGCAAATCCTAAATTAACCTGTGCTCAAACCCCTGGTAGCTCGGCCGAGGGCAGTCAGGCTTAACCTAGAGGCAATGTGTAAAGTATTTGTGTAACACTTCAAACAGTAAAATAGGGAAATCACCCAGTGAAAAAGATCCCGCACCATGTTAGAAGATCCCACACCATGTTAGAAAAATAGAGCAGAATTTAATAAATAAATAAAACAGGACCAAAATTACATAAATTCAATCATTATAAATGGAGTTGAAAGAATAAACTGCAATATATAGTAGCTATAGCAGACATCAGGTTGCGCTAGACCATACAAAAGTCAAAAGTTCAAGCTGACTGCAATGGAGTGCGGGTTGGATACAGTCCTAGATTAGCCCAGCTGGAGGTTCACTTTCCCAAGTTTTGTGCTCAGAGTCCCGTTTGCGTTGGAGAGGAGCGGGGAGCAAGGAGAGCGTTGTGGGCGATGGAGGGCAAGGCACGAGGAGCAGGCTGGGTGTCACAGACTGGCGGCTGGTGCTTTGCATTAGTGGTCTTCTGCAGGCGATTGATGCCTGCTGTGTGAAGAGATGGGCTTTCTGCAGCTCATGATGAGTTTCGGTGCGAGTGGCACAGTTTTGCTGCTAATGAGCCCGTTTGCAGTCGCGAAGGGCCCAAAGACTTGTTTTAAAGAGCTGTAAGCTAGACCAAGGGTTTAGAACCTGAGAGGAATAACTTGGAGGTTGGGAGCTTGCTGAAGACGGGCCCAGGAGCTGTTGGGACGCTTATGTCAGGGGCCAGCAGACTAGCCCTTTAAGGCACTCTTGGGTCCTGGGTTCAAGATGAAGTTGCAGGTCCAGTTCTTCTTTCCCAGGCAAGAGGGCAGCAGACAGCAGTTAAGCACAAGAGGGCAGCAGCTCCTTCGGAGTAGCAGTCCAGCGGTAGGATTGTACTTGTATTAGCAAAGCAGTCCTTCTGGCAGAGTACCCACAGGTCCAGAAGTGTACTGAACAGTTGGCGTGTGAGGTCTGGTATTTATATGAAGTTGTGCTTTTGAAGTAGAGGAGAAGCTTCTAGAGGTTTCCCGTTGAAGTCCACAGGCATTGTGCCCTCCCTGCACTGGCTCCAGACTAACTACAGGGGGTTTGCAGCCCTTTGGGTGGAGGCAGGGCACAGTCTATTCAGGAGCAAGTGTGACCCAGCATTGTTGTATGTTTCCTGAATGGCACATTGTCGTTTTCCCTATGTAAATGTAAATGTCATGGTACTTATAGAGCGCACTGTCACCAGACGGTCACCTTGCGGTGTCGCCTATTTGGCTTCCTGGCGCTGATACTCATACCGCTGTGGAACCCCTCCTGGCTTTCCCTGTGAAGTGTCCACTCCTGGGCACCCCCAGGGTGAAGCCAGGCATCCTTAGCGCTGTTGGGGCCAGTGTGGAGGCTAAGCAAGCTATTGCCCAGAGTTGCAGCGTTGGGCCCGTGATTAGAATAGGCACCGAGGCGAGAATTAACAGGTCCGAGGAAATTGAGCCCAAGACCCCGCCAAGGCAGGAATCGAACCCTGGTCCCCTGGCCAGAACTCTGCATCAGGGTCTGCCGCTCTAACCATTGAGCCACACTCCTCCTATGCTAGTCTAGTTATGCACATTGTAGGAACATGTTTCTCTTTCACATATTACTACAATAAACATGCTTGCTTTTGTGCCACATTCTGTTTTCACACAGAGCGTGAATATGCTTTTGTGTTCTGTTGTTTTGGGGATTTAGTCCGAACACCGTAGACATGGTCAAACAACAATGCCCCTGGTTGTTTTCTCCTCTGGTCAGGTACTAGCACCTAGACATAACATGGGAATGCAGCTGCTGTTTGTGAGAAAACATGTTTTTTCATATAACTGTGGACAGGAGTTCTAAAAACATACTCTGAGCCAAGGTCCTGAAGAAAGATCGCTGAGTCAGCTAAGATGTAGAGCATCCATCTATGTATGCTAAAAGTACGGGGTCTGCCACTAATTCCAGAGATCTTTCATATATGATCACTTAGCTTCAGTAGGAGGGTATGGGGTTATGCAAATCTGTCTTATAAAATGACAGGGCTTTTAAGGTATATGTTTTTTTAAGTATGCTAACAATATCTATCTATATATATATTCACTGAAAAAACCATAGGTTATAGACCATATATAGTTAGGAATTAGCATTTAAAAAACCTTATTTTACTCACACAAAACCATTGAAATTCCATATATAGTTAGTTGCACTAACTATATATCGCGCACCCGCAATCCACTGCTGATCATGTCACATATTACATCATTCATGACATGGTCAGTGACATCACTGATGACATCACTGATGACATCTCAAAGGACATCACTGATGACATCACTGATGACAACATCCAGTGACTGTATGTTTCTGTAAAGTTAAAATATGTCTTACATATTGAAGAATGAGTGGATGTATAAGTGTCTGGATGAAGGATTTAGTAGGTGTGTGACTAACTGTATGAGTGAGTGATTAAATGTGTCTCACTGAATGCATGGGTTAGTGACTAAACTGTCTTAATTTGTGCATCATTATGTCTGTTGTGATGTAAACTGCTGCATGTGTTGATCATTAGCTATACGAGAGGCTATATGTGTTATTAATTGGTTGCCCAAGTATTTCTATGGGAGATTGAGTTTGTGTGGGGGTGGCTGGAAGGTGTGTGACTCTATGCATAGATGTGTGAGCAGTTTATTCACTAGGTGTATGAGTTCAAGACTGCATGTGGAAACAGCTACATGGGCAGTTGACTGTGTGCATGAGTGTATTGATGAGTGAATGGATATCTCAATGCTACATGTCATAGTAAGTACATATGTTAAACACAGTACATGTGAGAGTTGGCATATATAAATAACTGTGCATGAGAGCCACTGAATGAGTGAGTGGTTGTATCGATCATTGTGAACTTGTATCAGGGATTGTATAAGAGAGTAAATATGTGTTAGTATATGTTTCAATAAGTAAGGTGTGTTTAACTGTATAGTTGAAGAAATGGAGGTGAGATTGTTTCTTTGCATGACTGACTGGGTGTGTGAGTAACTCCATGGATGAGTGGCAGTGTGTGAGTGTCTGTATACACTGAGTGTATCTAAGGTTATATTAGAATCTGAAGAGGTTTATCGTATTAGCACAAGAATGATGTCAAATGAGATGTCATCAGTGATGTCATCAGTGATGTCATTTGAGATGTCATCAGTGATGTCATCAGTGATGTCACTGACCATGTCATGATGGATGTAATATGTGACATGATCAGCAGTGGATTGCGGGTGCGCGATATATAGTTAGTGCAACTAACTATATATGGAATTTCAATGGTTTTGTGTGAGTAAAATAAGGTTTTTTAAATGCTAATTCCTAACTATATATGGTCTATAACCTATGGTTTTTTCAGTGAATTTCAATGGTTTTTTAATAGCAAATATCATAAGCTGTCGAATGTCAACTACGTGGTAAGTAAAAACATTTTCGTGTTTATGCACACTGATCTGCTTTGAATGCTGCCCCCCACCCCTCATTTCTATTAGGAGTACTCTCTCTTTGCAGATAGTGAAGGGTAGTTAACGCAGGCCTTTGCCCCCGTTGCCCCCGTTGTAATCCGTCGTGCCTGCTTCTCTCTCCATTTGATTGATTGTTCTCTTTGGTTCATTCTCTATTTACAAACAAGCACAGAGTCGCAATACTCTGTTTAGTCTTTGCAGATAGCGAAAAATCGTGTAAAAAAACAAAAGGAATCGAGCAAAATCAGTAGGCCACTAATGGGATCTCTTTTTGACCTCCCTAAAATAGAAACATTAGGAACAACCTGTTGATAATACCAATGTGTATGTACATAAGCGGCGTTCATTTGTGTTCACAGTACCCCTTGTTGATTGTTTGAATCGAGCATTGAATTGTTCGAAGTTGATTCTCTTAAGGATCTTCTCTGCCTGCAAACGAGGAAGAATAGGAATATTCTCTCTCCCTTTGCAGATAGTGAAGGGTAGGTAACGCAAACCTTTAACACGTCGTGCCTATTTCGTTCCTCATTGATTGATTGTTTCCCCAAACATTGACTGTTTGGGAATTGGTTCTTTTTGGAGGTATTCCCTGTTTGCAAATATACGTAGGAAAATCTTTGCAAATAGTGAAAGGGTACGTAATGCGGACCTTTCTCCCCCGTTGTAATCTGTCATGCCTATCTACTCCCCACTGATTGATGCACCTGTTTCACCCGGACCATTTACTAGAGATACGTCATCTGGCCCGACCAGAGAGCACCCCTAGTGAAAAGGACATATGCAATAATAACGAAGTGATCACTGTATCCTGTTAACAGAAACTTTAGCATGAAACAACCTGGAAAGAAAAGAATAGGAAAACGAAAATCAGTAGGCCACTGATGAACATAAACTTTTATTAAACAACGAACAAAGAAACGATAACATAACGTAATGATAAAACCTATTAATGTCCTAGAAACAAGAAAACGTTAAAATATGCCAGTGGTGAGAGACCAGAAAAACAGTAAGAGAAACCAAATCACCCCTCGCTGTCCCACCGCCTGCCACGCCAAAAAAATCGATAGACTAGGGAAAATGCAAGTCAGTAGAACATCCGCCCCCACTCTGGAAACTTCCAAGGTGGGGCAGGGTTGCGGCTACGCCCAGCCGGGAGCAGCCCATATAAGGCGGGTCCTGCTGCCACGCCTCGGCCAGGAGATCCTAACGTAGGGTGTAGCCGGAGGAGAGGCCGAGGCCAGCGGGACCCGGCCAGGGGATTGCCTTTACAACGCTGAACAGTTGCAGGGGGGGGGAATGTCTCCTCGACCCTCCCCTCTCTCTCCCAGTCCGGCCGCGGTGGCCCTTGACAGTTTCAGGTAGTCCCGCCACATGCTCTTCCGGTCCGGCCACCAACGGTCGGGGGGCCGAGGCCGACGGGATCCGGCTGCAGCCGATAAACCAAGAAACCCGTTCATGGGGCCAGAGCCAGGGGCGTCCGGCCGACATCTACCGGAAGCCCGGCCCGAAGACGGACGGGACACTTCTTCTTTCTTGAATAATGGCTGCGACAACACTGGGGGGGGATGTCTTGCACATGCCTCCGACCCCCCCCCCCTCGTCCTCATCGCCTGGTCCGGCCATAACAAATCTCAAGCGAGACGCCGTGGGGTGCACTGGGAGGGATAGACGGTGCGAACAGGCCTCTCCCGCCTCCCCAGGTGGAGGCTTCCCAGCTGCACCCTCAGTGCTCCAGGCGCCCGGAAAAGGGTTCTTCCACTGTGGCCATGCTGCAACGTCTCGCCCGGCAGGGTGGAGCCCGTCCGCTCATTTGACCCCGCGATCGCCAGTAGCTACCGAACTCTCAAAATGGCGGTCGACCTGGCAAGAGCGGGCCCAGCATAAAGAAATGGCCCGGTCACTGGTTGACTCCACCACCGTAGTCCTCCACGACCTTGAAGATTCTAGAGGAGCCGCGGGAGTCTCCGACCCCCGATGGGGAATGACTGCCATGATCGCCCGTGGAGTGACGAAACTGTATCCGCGGGACGTCGGCGCTCCCATGCTGGCGCCAGCCTCACTTTGAATTATTAGAATCCTGCAGACCTCAGTTCCGGTGAAAGCACAGTGTGACCCGGTAGGAAAAATTGTTGCACCCCCTCCCCTTTTTGACTGATAGTTCAAACCACCGATCCTTTCCTTTGCCCTTTTAACGGAACTTTGGACTGCCTCCCCCTCTTTTACATTTTCTAGAGAAAACAAAACATTAACCACTACATTAGCATAGCAGTTGACACCAGAACTGTATTCAAATTGAAAACCAACAACATCTTCAACAGAATCCTTTTTGTTTCTGCTGTGACCCTGCTACAGCACAGGCATTGTCCCCAGCAGTAATTCTGCAATGCCGGTAAGAATAGCTGTGGTGCCTACTGGACTCAATCACCCCCGCGGCGCCCCACGCCGTTATTTGGTGGGCGGCAACTTACTAGACATCACTTTCGTGCCATCTAGATTTCAGCGCGTTCTGCTGCCTTGGAACTATTCGCACAACAGACTGCTACTGACGACCCACCCCCAGGCAACATCTTCTGAATTTTCATAATTTGAAAGAACTAGTAACATGTCCTCATCAGGAATTCAAAAGAAATTGCCACGGTCTCTTCGTTGTTTAAATGTTTTTACTGTTTTTGTTTTGTTGTATATATTTATATGTTATTAAAGTTTTATATTCCTACTACTTTGTTGGAGGGCTATATATTTTTAATGTGACACATAATTGTAAAAACTTTGATGTACAAAGAGTCATTCCTGGAATCTTCCGCTTCAGGCTCGGTCCCCTCCCCAATCACAATACAGGATGGTTTTCAGATAGTAGGAACACGTGTGGTGTGACGGATCTCATCGGGTGTGGGCCTTGATCTACTATAACTCCTTTGAAGAGGGGTGATTCTTTACAGCTGGGGCCATAAACTACATCTGCAGGGCTAGGTGATAGCCTGGACAATCGGACACAGAGGAAGAGGAGTGTCAGAGGGTGCGGTAGTGAATAGGGCGAAAGGGAGGTGTCGGGCGGGCACAGAGTGTGATTTTCAGGGAAGAGCAGCGCAGATGGGGGGAGGTTTATTGCCGATGCATAAGACAGAGAGCGGGGGTGACCAGTGCCTGGGGAAGATGCTTGCGAGGGTGGGGAGCCATGCTACGAATCGACAGCATGCAGAGAGTGGGTCTGGTCAAGGCATCTAAAATGGCTGCCGTGCACGACAAAAGTGTGGCATTTCAAAAAAGGCAAGATGGCGCAGACAATGTTTTTCAACACTTCCTTATTTCCTTCGAATCGAACGTTAACAGACGTTGGTGCATATTACCAAAGTTAAGCGATATTTATCGCTAACGATGCTTACCAACGAATTTTTTACCGCTAAGCATCGTCAGAAATTATCGAAGATAAACCTTGCTATTATCAAGGTTTATCGCAAATGCGATAATAAACGGCCGCAATGCATGAATATCGCTAAAAATTCAGCGATATTCATGCATTACCGAGCTAATGCTCTTAGCCATTTTATCCACCTCCCATTGGATAACATGGCTAAGAACTGCTCAGGCCAGGTGTTACTTTATGGAGATATTCGCGCTTAGCGCGAATATCTCAAAGTTGGTAATAGGAGATAGATATCTTGCATGTTGTAATGCAAATTATTGTGGTATATGGAACTCATACCATAATCTCTCAGGAAAGCAGAAACTGATCCTTTTGGAACCGTCTAAAAAGGCCTAGGGGGTGAGGGGTACTCTACTTTGCCCCCTTTTCACGTTCCGAACTATTTTATTTTACTCTCTTCTGTAATTACACAAAATAGCAGCGATAAGATGCATCGGAGACACACAGTGAGAGAAAGGAGGCCGGAGATGAAGAAGAGATGTCAAATACACATTGGAGATAATATAGTGGCAGAAGGGAAGTAAATATGAGTAAACTTACCATGTAACATAAAAATGTTGCACTCTATACTATAAGTCTCATTTTATACTACAATCACTTCGCTACAACCTCATAAATTAAAAATAAAAATGAATAATGTCTCAAACAATTTTTGATTTCTAAATATAAATTTATTCTTCAGAATTTTCTAAATTTGAAAGAACTAGTAACATGTCCTCATCAGCAATTTCCTCATGAAAAGTCTGCAATGATGATTCTTGTAACTCTATGGTCTCCAAACATTCGATAAATTCGCCATCAACAGATTGATCAAAAAAATCATTCAAGTCATCTCCTCCTTGTGACAATATTTCATTATTGGTGCTGTCAATTTCAATCAATGTAGTGGAATCATTCAAGTCATCTCCTCGTGACAATATTTCATTATTGGTGCTCTCAATTTCAATCAATGTAGTGGAATCATTCAAGTCATCTCCTCCTTGTGACAATATTTCATTATTGGTGCTGTCCATTTCAATCAATCTAATGGAATCATACAAGCCATCTCCTCCTTGTGACAATATTTCATTATTGGTGCTCTCAATTTCAATCAATGTAGTGGAATCATTCAAGTCATCTCCTTGTGACAATATTTCATTATTGGTGCTGTCCATTTCAATCAATCTAATGGAATCATACAAGTCATCTCCTCCTTGTGACAATATTTCATTATTGGTGCTCTCAATTTCAATCAATGTAGTGGACAATTCAAAAGAAATTGCCACGGTCTCTTCATTGTGAGCCATTTTATTATGAAATTGCTTGCTGTAAATTGCAGAAAAAAATAATCACTTTCATTTATCGTTTTTAGTAATACATAATATAAAACTAACTTTATCAAGTATTTAGTATAACAGGACTGCAATTAAATAACAGAAAACATTTTTCAAATTATCTTCAAGTGTACAACATAGTTCCCCTTACAAATTAACAACTCACCTTTTTAAAAGTAGGAGAAGTGTTAGTACTGTGTAAATCAAACACCAGAAATTCACCACCAAAAATTCCTCACAAATGTACCTCAGACAGTAGTATCACAAAATGGCTGTGGTTTCCTCTCATTTGACATATATACATAACCAATTAACTTTCATCACACACAAATACAAAACCAAAGTAACATTTTAATTGGTTCTAAATTTCAACACTTTCAAATGTGTTTTCCCCATGCAATTTTCCATAGGACATTTACATACGTCTACAGCCTGAATGGCTGAACGGAATTACACCAAACTTGGCAAAATGGTACATCAAACCTAAGAGGTCAGGAAGGATCTACTATGCCCCCTTATGGTCATTTCCCCCTTCGCTTTGGCCTCCTCTTGTCTCTCAATCCTACCAAGGGACAAGATGGCGGCCGCTACGGACTGTTTGGAATGTTGACAGACGCCGGAGAACCAATCAGCTTCGCAAAGCTCCGTAACGCGAAAAGTACGCGAAGCGGAGCGCTGTTACAGATATATATCTTTTTTTGAACGTTAATTTCTCAAAATCCACTGGAGCACACATATTGAGACCTAGCAAAGGCGCATCGGGCTACCAGTCCCTAATATTTTACCAAGTTTCGTGCAAATCCATTCAGCCGTTCGATTATTATTATTATTTTTTTTTTTTGCCCCGCGGGGCCCTTTTAAAACCTCCACATCAAACCTAGGGGGTCAGCGAGGATCTACTATGCCCCCTTATGGTCATTTGCCCCTTCGCTTTGGCCTCCTCTTGTCTCTCGATCCTACCGAGAGACAAGATGGCGGCCGCTACGGACTGTTTGGAATGTTTACAGACGCCGGAGAACCAATCAGCTTCGCTTCACAAAGCTCCGTTGCGCGAAAAGTACGCGTACTGGAGCGCTGCCCGGTCCGCTGTTACAGATATATATCTTTTTTTAAACGTTAATTTCTCAAAATCCACTGTAGCACATATATTGAGACCTACAAAAGGCACATCGGGCTACCAGTCCCTACAATTTTGCCAAGTTTCGTGCAAATCCATTCAGCC
This sequence comes from Lissotriton helveticus, assembly GCF_964261635.1. NCBI lineage: Eukaryota > Metazoa > Chordata > Amphibia > Caudata > Salamandridae > Lissotriton > Lissotriton helveticus. The sequence goes on along the minus strand of NC_136067.1, from coordinate 1,909,705,142 downwards.
GTTCGGGCTAAAAGTGAGGCCAACCGCCCTATGGAAAACTCAATGTTAAAAACACGTTTTGGGACCCCCCTTTTTTCTCGACCCCCCCTGGACGAACCCCCCCCCAATTTTCAGGGGCTGCTCAGAAACAAAATGTGCCATTTTCCTGAAAATTTCAGCCAATTCCGTCCACAAACGCCAAAGTTATTTGACATAGAATTTTCAAAAATCCCATAGAGAAAAAATCCTAACTATATATACCTACTGGCGACCGCCAGTAGGTAATTCACTGAAAAAACCATAGGTTTCAGGAGTTATATAGTTAGGAATTAGTTTTTAAAAAACCTTTGAAATTCACTCAAATAACTATAAGTTTTAGTGGTGTTATAGCTAGCTGGACATTTTACTCATACAAAACCAATGAAATTGCTCCTATATAGTTAGTTGTACTAACTATATTTCGCGCACCCGCAATCCACTGCTGATGATGTCACATATTAGATCATTCATGACATGGTCAGTGACATCACTGATGACATCTCAAATGACATCACTGATGACATCACTGATGACATCATCCAGTGAATGTGGTTTGCTTCGTTATTTAAATATGCATTATATATATAGCAATTTACATTGAAGAATGAGTGGATATATATAAATAAATATTTGGATGGAGGATTTAGTAGCAGTGTAATTGACTGTTTACTTGACCAATTTATAATGTCTCACTAACTATAGTGGATAGTGACTAAACTGTGTGAATATCTGTATCACTTTGTCAGTTGTTGTGTAAACTGATTCTACAGTTGGTTACTAGCTATGTGAAAGTCTATATTAGTTATTGATTAGTTAACTGAGTATTTGTATGGGAGTGTGAAAGTGTGTGTGGTTCGGTGGGGGGTGTGTGACTGTCCAAAGATGTGTGAATAGTTGATTCAGTAGATATATGAAGTTAAAACTACATGTTCTAACAGTTTGGGTGAGGGAATCTCTTTATGGGTGTGGTGATGAGCAAATATATTTCTCAAAGGTACAGGTCCAACAAACTAGAAAAATAAAAGGCAGTGTATGTGTCAGTTGTTGTATATAAATAAGTATACATAAGACACAATGATTGTGTGAGTGACTGTATGGATAACTGTATACTTGTAATAATGATTTTATAATTCACTAAGTATGACTTACTATCTAAATGAATAGAAGAAGTGGTGTTTGTATAAGTGTTTTGCTAAGTAAATATGTAAGTATGATCCATTGTTTGCATAAGTGAGTGGGATGACTTCATATGTGAATAGGATGCGTGCTGTTGTTTAATGTCGATATAGATGTATAAGTATTTTTGATAGTGTTCTATTGTTCATTGACAGCATGTATGAGTGAATCCATAGGTAAGTGATTAGATGTGTGTATACATCTATGAATCACTGAGTGGATTTTTAGATACTTGTATTGCTGTGACAATGGATTTAAATATGATACTCTGTATTTTACAAACATTGATGAAAAATTGTAATAGTGTATGAAAAGGTGTATGTGATTGTCACGTGGATGATGTCATCAGTGATGTCATCAGTGATGTCATTTGAGATGTCATCAGTGATGTCACTGACCATGTCATGAATGATCTAATATGTGACATCATCAGCAGTGGATTGCGGTGTGCGAAATATAGTTAGTACAACTAACTATATAGGAGCAATTTCATTGGTTTTGTATGAGTAAAATGTCCAGCTAACTATAACACCACTAAAACTTATAGTTGTTTGAGTGAATTTCAAAGGTTTTTTAAAAACTAATTCCTAACTATATAACTCCTGAAACCTATGGTTTTTTCAGTGAATTTCAAAGGTTTTTTTTAAATGCTAATTCCTAACTATATAAGGCCTGAAACCTATGGTTTTTTCAGTGAATTTCAAAGGTTTTTTAAATGCTGATTCCTAACAATATAAGGCCTGAAACCTATGGTTTTTTCAGTGAATTTCAAAGGTTTTTTAAATGCTAATTCCTAACTGTATAAGGCCTGAAACCTATGGTTTTTTCAGTGAATTTCAAAGGTTTTTTAAATGCCAATTCCTAACTATATAAGGCCTGAAACCTAAGGTTTTTTCTGTGTTTTTTAAAAAAAAGTGATTGGTTAACTGGCTTATTAAGTGTATCTTAGTGAATACATATATTAGCGAGTAATGTTTAAATATTTAAATATATGCATGAGTGATGTAATATGTGACGTCATCAGCAGTGCATTGCAGACGTGCAAGTTATAGTGAGTCCAACTAACTATAACGTGGGAATTTCAATGGTTTTATGCGAGTAAAATTTTCAGCTAACTATAACTGGTGTGAAACCTATGGTTTTTTCAGTGAATTTCAAAGGTTTTTTAAATGCTAATTCCTAACTATAACTGGTGTGTAACCTATGGTTTTTTCAGTGAATATATATATATATATATAACATTTCTATGGCAAAATGAAACCCCTCATTTTGTTCCTTTTCAAATTAAATGTATTAAGTGTTACCACTTTATTCAAATCAAGATGACTTTAGGTGTGCCATACTTTTGTCATAAGTAAGACTGTTAGTGTTCTAGTTGTTCTTTAGAACACTCTGGGACATTCTGTCATTGGGCTATATTTGGGCTACATCTGGCTGATATTTGGGCTACATTTGGGCTCTTTTGTCTCTGGTGGCCATCTTGGGAGACTGCATATCAGAATTTGTTTAATGAAATATAAGAGGATTTGAGAAGTCACTCAAAATGTGCCCTAATTTTTCTTTCTTCAGCACTAATCATAATTTCTATGGCAAAATGAACCCCCTCATCTTGTTCCTTTGCAAATTAAATGTTTTAAGTGTTAACACTTTATTCCAATCAAGATGACTTCAGGTGTGCCATGCTTTTGTCATAAGTAAGACTGTTAGCGCTCTAGTTGTTGTTTAGAACACTCTGGGACATTCTGTCATTGGGCTATAGTTGGGCTACATCTGGCTGATATTTGGGCTACATTTGTTTTTTTTGTATCTGGTGGCCATCTTTGGGCTACATTGGGCTATATTGGGCTACATTGGGCTACATTGGGCTACATTTGGGCTCTAACATATATATAGCCCAATGTAGCCCAATATATATTTTTTCAAAGTTAATTTTCGTAAAAACCACTGGAGCACATATCTTGAGAAATAGCAAAGGCACATCGGACTACCAGTCCCTACAATTTTGCCAAGTTTGGTGGAAAACCATTCAGCCATTCGGGCTAAAAGTGAGTCCAACCGCCCTATGGAAATTAACATGGGGAAAACACGTTTTGGGACCCCCTTTTATCTCGGCCCCCGCTTGACGAATCCCCCCCAAGCTTTCAGGGAAGGAGCGGAGCGCCGCGAGGCAAAGTTAAGGAAAATTTCAGGAAGATTCCTCAACCGGCGCCAAAGTTATTCCCAATAGAATGTTGCGATTTCCCTATGGAAAACAATCCTAACTATATATACCTACTGGCTATCGCCAGTAGGTAATATATATATATATATAATTTTTTTATAATTGTGGTGCAAATACTACATCTTAAAGCATGATAGTTTAAGTAAATACTATAAACTTTTTTCATGTCTCTTGTTTATCCTTTTGTGGACAAGTATGAGTGAGCGATGAAAGGGTGTGTCCTGTTACCACAATCCATGAGAGGGTTGAGAGGGTTGTGTTCTGGGGTGCCCATTCACTTGTTTCTCTGGAAAGGTTGGCAGAGCAAGTAAGAAACTATAGCTAGTCTGACTCAGGCTCATAGATACGGAGGTGGTATGGAGACTAAGGGGTCACTTTCAGACAGGAAGTGTTTTGTAATTTGTACAATGAGGACACTAGTTTACTATTTAGCTATCTGTAACCTGGTGTGAAATTAATTATAATTAGTGAAGTTAGTGAGGAGATCACTTGTGGTTCAAAAAGTGTAATTTGCCTTTAGGTGTATTTTCTAATAATGACCAGCTTATTTTACAGAATCTTTATGCTTTGTGCCAGATTTAAAGTTTGATGACGGAGTACAGTTCATCAGGGTAGTGGAGGTCCTTAGATCTGATACCCTGAATGACTCCATCTGCCACATTTAGAGATCACGGCTGGCCCAGCTGTGATCTGTGTACAACAATAGGAACCACTGTCACTGTCATGAAGGTTCCTGTCTAAATAAAAAAAGTTTGGTGGACAGCCACCACTGGTTTTAATGGCTTTCACAAACTGTAACAAAGTTTTTGTTTTTAAAAAAAAACCTCCCAAAGTGGGAACTTGTTATCAAAAAACTAATTAATGTTGACCCCCACTCCAAGCGGGTCACAACCAACTTGGCAGCGGCAGACAGACAAAAAAATGTCATCACATCATCCTCCTTACATAGGGTGGGTAGGATAATGCCCTTCCTTTCATGGCCCTTACTATACTGGGCCATTAGAGGAAGCATTCTGTTGAGGGAGCCAATTGGGTCACCGTCAATGGAAAGCTGGTGGTCCGCCTGTCTCTAAATAAGGTGGGCCGACTGATGTTTAGGTGGATGGGGTACTCCGTCACATTTGTGATGAAGTAGCATGTCCACAAAACTCTAAATCAAGCCCTGTCTTTCCCTTTATTTCAGAAAATACTAATTGGACAATAGACAATAATTAAGTTATAAGTGGTTTACTCTGCTAGTTACACAAATGCAGTACAATGCTGATAGACTAATTAAATGGCGATTCAACTGAATGTTTTGTTTATTTTTCATGGGTACAGCTCTGATTACACAACGAGCATTGATTACATTAGACAGTTTGTTTTCATTATTCAATGCCGCTGCAATTACTACCGAGCAACGGCAATGGACCTGATTCTAAAAGCATTTTCCTGTGAAAGTATTTTGCTCCTGGAAATGCATGAGCATCCCATAAACCCATGGTAGTATGTCATAGGAAAAGCTTTCAGAATCAGTCACTAGGTGATTGAGGATCAGGAAATCAGACAGTGGAAGTAATTTTCTAGACTATCATTGGTTGAAAAGTAATACACATGAAGGATAATGTCATTCATGCAAATTGTGGGAAACAAAGTACGAGCCACTATTTTGGGGTTTCATGCTTTTTTCCTAACCCTGCAGTTGGAGAAACAGCCTACCAATATAAAATGTGAGATTGCAGTTGTTCCTCACTAACAAGGGCATTAGGTACTTTATATGTGATATGAAGTAGTCATCCTGAGACTTCTTTACTCTCCAGATAGTTTGGTTGAGAAATCAAAACCATGGTCAGAGTAAATAGAGTGGTGGTTAAGTCTTTGCACAATACAAAAAAAACTTGCAGTGCACTAAAACTAAGAATGGCAAATTATAATTGTTATTTTGTGCAAAGTAACATCATTTTATTAATACCTAACGTATATGGAAAGCTCAATTGAGCTATGATATATTTACCTTCTTGTGCCTTGTTGTGTTTTCTACCACTAGTATTAGACTGTAGCACTTGCATACCCCGTCGGCTGTTTTTATATTGTTATGTGATTACAGACAATGTATCGAATATACTTGTTTGAGTTTAGTATGGATAGTAGTGGTTTGAACCAAATAAAGATCTTTGCAGTGTATTATTTGCTTATCAATATATTTGTACATATACACACAAAGAGAGTATAAATAATAGGCAAAATGTGAAAATCACACAAATTGATGAAAGCATCATTATTATAGATGGGCGTAACTTGCGAAATTTATAGTAGAGTAATTAGGCGAAATTACCTTATAACTACGAGAAATTAAATATAATTAACTTGCACCCAAAAAGGTTACCCACATGGTCCGTTCAGGTAAAATTTGACTCAAAAATGCGATTTTGAGTTGATTTCTTTTTTTTGCATTCAAAACACTGAAGTTTGCATTCAGATTTGTAATTGTGCACTCAAAAACTAGCCAAACTGTCCACTACATTACCTATCTGACATGTTGTTAAAGGAACTGCTATTCGTGTTCAAAACACTGCTGTTCAGGTTCAGATTTGTAGTTTTGCGCTAAAAAATTACCTGAATAGTCTGTTCAGGTAAAAATAATCTATCTGAAATACCACTCACCTTCAAAAATTACCCGTGCAGATCCTAGGCATTCACGGAGTATCTTTAGAGGCCAAGAGGGTCAGAGGTCTTCTCTGGCCTTTCATGGTACATGCGGAGCCGGGCGTTCATGATGATTCGTCGAAGAACCAGGTCTTGAGGTCCTTCAGGAACTTGGAAAGAGTTGGTGTCTGGCAGAGGTGAAGAAGGAGTGTGTTACATGTTTTTGCCACGAGGAAGGAGAAGGAACGCCCTCCTGTTCTGGTCTTCTTGATGTGCGGTACTGTGGCGAGGGAAAGCTGGGCTGAGCTCAGGGATCTTTAGGGTGCGTGGAACGGGAGCCGGTGGTTCATGTAGGCGGGCCCGGTTTTGTTGAGGGCTTTGTGGGCGTGGGTGAGAAGCTTGAAGGTGATTCTCTTCTTGATGGGGAGCCAATGTAGTGCCCGCAGGTGTTGGGTGAAGTGGCAATGGCACGGTAGGTTAAGGACTAGTTTGGCAACAGTGTTCTGGATGTTCTGGAGTTTGCTGATGAGGTTCTTGTTGATCTCGGCATAGAGTGTATTGCCGTAGTTCCAGTCTGCTGCTGAGGAGAGCGTGGGTGAAGGTTTTCATGTGTTTGAGGGGGATCCAGGTGAAAGTTTTACATAGGAGATGGAGGGTGTGAAAACAGGAAGAGGTGATAGCGTTGATCAGGGAGTTCGGAATCCAGTATGATTCTGAGGTTGCGTGGGGGCCACCAGGTGGCGCTCCAGGCATCGGAATGTGGGCCTATAATGAGGACTTCGGTTTTATCTGTGTTCAGTTGTAGGCAGCTGTTCTTCATCCATCTGAGGACTGCTTCCATTCCTTCTTGAAAGTTGTGTTTCGAGATGTTGGGTTTGTTGGATAGTGAGAGTTGCATGTCGTCTGTGTACGATCTGATGTTGAGTCGGTGTGATCTGACGATGGAAGCGAGAGGGGCCATGTAGACATTGGTAAAAGGCAGAGAGGGCTTCTTGGGACTCTCTACCCATGTCTCTTGTCTCCATGGCTTTGCCCGGCAAATCACACTGGGTCAGCAGCAAGGCCTGCAATCTGATCATGTGCCGAGCATCAGACTTATACTTTGCCTCAAAGAAATAGGCCGCCTCTGACTCTGTGTTCAGGTAGCCCCACCTGTAAGACATTGGGTTACTAGTTGACTTGGGTGCAAGCCCTGGACAAGCAGCGACCGCAATCCTAGCATGGGTAAGGCAAAAGCAAACTCCAAGTTAACCTTTGCTAAACCCCTGGTAGCTTGGCACAGAGCAGTCAGGCTTAACATATAGGCAATGGGTAAAGTATTTGTGTAACACTTCAAACAGTAAAACAGCAAAAGCACCACACAAAAAGATCCCACATCAAGTTAGAATGTTAGAGCCCAATTTAATAAATAATAGAAAAACAAAACAACAAATGGCCAATCACATTCTGCCTGGATTGGATAATGAAATCTTTCCAGTGAATAATTTGAGTGCTTTATTGGAGTTGCTGGTTGCAGCTGGGGCCCACCAGAACTTTTTTGAGTGATTTGAATTTACTTTTTCTCACCAGATTTTGACACGGAGCAAAAGAGAGAAAAACACGAGAAGGAGGAGAAAGAGAAAGATGGAAAAACAGAGACAAAGAGAGAAACCAGGTATGATAAATAACCTGCAAGAGTGAAATAAAGGGGCATGCAGCGTATGGTGGAGGAAGAAAGAAGCATGAGGAAGAATCAAGACTTTGCAGCCTTGGCATTTGTCAGCCCTGACATTCATCAGCACCAGGTGTGGGCTTTTAAGAAAATCTTTGGGCTTCTGCACGTATTATTTACATGTTAAGCACTGAATGCAAGCTATTATTACAATCTAGCCTGCAGGTTTCCCTGTGTGCTGTGACTTTATTGATTCTATTAAATATCCAGTTCTGTCCTTTGTCCTCAAATGGTTCGAAAGTGGTGAAAGAAAAACACAGCATTTCTTTCCCTGATAATTACATGGTGGAAATGTTTGTCTGGAATTAAGTGATATTTAAAAGCTTTATGTGTTTAGATTAATACTCAGAAATTAGCCTCAAGGGAAAAGGGAAAACAGTTGCATCTCTCTCAGAGAACCAAACTGACCTGTGGTGAAAAAAGTTGGTAATTTTAATAAACTAAATGTTCTGTTTGTTTGCCATTAGGACTATTTGTTGCCAATTGCTTGTTTTTTGCAGCCTCCCTCCGCTCTCTGGTGAATGTAACTCTTCCACATCTAAAAACGCAAAAGAGAAAATTTGAATACAACATTTGCCGACGTGATGATAGCAGCCGGCCATGAAGAGTAAAATGTATGACTGAAATGGCATGTTCCCTTTGAAGGAGCGGGGTTTCCTGAATCTCAATCTCCTGATAAAATTATCAAAGAGAATCCCCACTGGTCGTAGGGACCTTTGATTGTCAACTTGAAGTGTAAGACGGAGCTAACATTGGCAATACATTTCAATTACAGTGAACCCAATGCGGCTCCACAAGATAGACAGAGAGGATAATGTCCAAACCGTAAGGATTTTATTAACAATTAAATTTGGGCCACCCATTCAATCGAAAAACAAAATTGGAAGAAAAATATAGTAAGAGCATTCACATTTATATGCTCATGCAATCTGAATGTGTAGACAATTAGGAGAAACATGCAAAACAGGCTCAAATACAGAAGGGAAACATATCAACCAAGCAGGTTCCATAAAGGATGCCTAGTGGTATCAAAAATGGCAAAGAAAAGATCTATGAGGAGGACATCAGCATCAGATGAGCTTATTTAAGGATCACCGAGTATTCAAGCACAGAGTTGAAGAAGTTCAACTCTCTAGGCAGAAGAAATCAGAAGAGCCGAGAAGTCTTCTCTCAGCGAAGTCGAAACATGGTCTACTATACTCTTCTAAAGATTACACAAGTATGAAAGAAGATTCTAGAAGCTAACCTGTCTAGAGGCGAGGTAGCACCTATCTTTCCTGCAATGCGATAGCAAGCTGATGGGGAAAGTGGCTCCTATGGTTACATGGAAGGAGGGAAAGGTGAACCACTATATTAGAACATGTTTAATTAATGCAAGGTCCCTTGTTAAACACAGACTGGATGTTTGGGACTTTGTTTTCATCACTGAGACATGCTTGAATAAGACCTCAGGCCCTGATATCGCGCCCACCCTAACAGAGGGTTAACCATAGTCTCTCTTATTCCCGAGAACAATGTGAGGGAAGGAGTGGTAATGATTCATCGCTCCCTTTTTAACTACACCAATAACAAGCTATACCAGATTATAGATATATCAGATTATACAATTGGTGGAATGTTTCAAGTGTCTGATCAGTCTATTAAAGCTACTTTACTAAACATTTTTGACCAGTGTCCAAGGTTTGCATCGGCTCTGCAGTGTTCTTCTTGCCAATGTTTATCACAACAGCAGAAGGGTTCTCTTTCTCTCCCAAAATCTCAAGTAATGTATCCTTTTATGGATCCTTAATATATCGTCTCACAGGTTGTTTCGCAAACTTTGGTGAATTATTGGCCAAAGCAATAGCTTCGCTATGTATAAAATACTTTTATTTTAAGATCAAAATGGGTGATCCGAACAACAAGTGGGATCAACAGCTGAAGATAGTTATAGAGGATCCAATTAATCCTTTTTAATAATAATTCTTCGACTAGCATTAAGGGACACTCGCTGCATCTAACTTTTTCTAATCTGACCTATCTGGTTTGGAATACTCCTTCTCAAGTAATCTGGTCTGACCACTAGGTGGTTCCTTTTTACTGGTACTCATAGGCACTGGTCAAATCTGATGTTAAGTCAATTTCAAAACCACGCCCATTGCACAGAATCACTGTGGATAATACACCTCACTTGCTTAATAAAACAGTGCTGGAGTCAAAGCCTGATTTAGATGCTAAAGCCGAAACTTTCAACAGCCTCCTCCTGGAGGCGTTTGATGAAGTGGCGCCCATAAAACCTAGCACCTCTAAATGAAAGTCCCCTTCACCTTTTTGGTTTACACAAGAACTGTGTGATGAAAAAAGGCATTGTAAATGCCTAGAAAGAAAATGGAGGAGGGGTTACGATCTTAATGACAAGGCCATTTGTAAAGCTGTAAGAAAACGCTTCAATAAATGCCATCTCAGATCAGATGTTGGGAAAAAGTAATTTGACTAAAGCTATTTTTCGGATAGTACAATATATTTCGTTTCTCCATTCAGTACTAAACAAAATGTAGAAGCAACTCAGGACCTACGCGAAAATTCCTTTGACTTTTTCCAGGAGAAGATTATTAACATTTACTCTAATCTTGCTTTGAAGAATAATGACCTTGATCTTGAATTTTGGCAAGATGTGTCACCTACTGAGAATAATGCTCATGGTCCTGATATTTGTCAAGAAGTGTCACCTCCTATAGACAGAAATGTATTATCAGAATTTGAGAGCATCTCTTTGGAAGAAAACGAAAAGACTCCGACGTCAACACAATCTGGATCTCCTCTTGATCCCTGCGCTCCTAGTATTTTAACGTTAGCATCACCATTGCTTGGAAAACAAATCAATATGATATTTAATCAATCATTATAAATGTGCATCTTCCCTAAATCATGGAAGGAGGTCATGGTCCGCTCTTTGTTAAAAAAAGCAAGTTCTGACCCTTTCTGTATGAGTAACTATAAACCAATCTCCGTCCTTCGCATTCTGGAAAAAATGTTAGAATAGTTAATTAATCCCCAGATTTCTCACTTTTATGAAAATAATGCTTCTCTGCATCCTTTCCACTCTGGCTTGTGTAAGGGCTGTAGTACAGAGGCAGTACTTCTCAAGGTGGAATCTGTCCACTTTAATTGGGATTTAGGTAAACAAGCAGTGGTCATTTTGCTGAATCTCTCAGTTGTGTTCAATACAGTCTCTCATGTGATTTTGCTGGGCCGGCTGAGAGCTACCAGCATTAACAACATGAGCAATAAGTGGCTCAAATATTTGTTATCATACATGAAGCAGGCTGTATCTTTCACCTTGCAAATCAGACTTCAAGAAAATGGGTTGCAGGGTACAGCAAGATTATGCTTTAGTCCCAAAAATATATAACATTTATCTAGCACTTTAGGGTAAGTTAGTGGAGAACTGTGGTTTTGATCTTGTTTCCTATGCTGATGGCACCCAGCAGATGCTTTCCTTTCAACAAAGGGATAGGGCAATGGTGGAAAACGCTCAGAGCTGCTTGACCACCTTAGTTAAATGGATGAATCAAGGCTATCTAAAGTTGACTAAGGAAATCAGAAATTCTGTTCATCGGAGCATCAGCCTCTCCTGCAGCCACACTGCTGCGGCCAGATGACTTGGGTCTTCCTCTGTTAGCCAAAGGTGAGCTAAGGAACCTAGATGTAATATTTGATAACCAACTATCTTTTAAACCACAGATGAGAAATATCACAGACACTTGCTTTAGCCTCTTAAAATCCTTTAAGACCCTGCTATTTCTTCCTGACCACTTTTGCAAGTTGGTGATCTCTGCTATGATAATGGATACATTGGACTGGGCTAATTCACAGTATCTTAGATTACCAGGTGAAATTTCTAATACATGGCAACTAGTCCAAAATGCTGCTGCCCCAGATGACAATCAACCTGGCAAAACTTGAAGAATCTACACTTGCTCCCGATCAAACAGAGGGAAATGTCTGAAAACTTGACCATCACTTATAGGGCTTTACTTGTGATGGGATGAAAAACTGTTCTGTGGCAGGGTTGGTCCAGACATTGTGCCAAAGTAAAACAGGGGCTAGTTTTATGATATCCGTGATGTGAAAAATATCAACTTCGGCATGTAAGACATATATAGGAGTGCTCTTCGATGTGGCTGTTATAAATCGCAGGAACCTATTCTCGATTCGCTGTATCGCCTCCACTTGCTGCCAGCCCCAAATACCCGCCCCATAGGTCCCAATAGCCACACATTTCGATTTAAATATTTGGAGGAGCTCCCTGACTGGCCTGTTCTCTATTTTTTTTGCAAAGCTCATAAGAGCACCAATTGCTCTATTAAATGCCAGGGCCCTTGCATTCACCGCAGGCTTCCACGTGCCTTGCCTATCAAAATGAACCCCCAAATAACAAAAGATGTCGGCTAACTCCACCCTCCTTTCATCTAAAGTAATTAGACATGGTGATCTTTGTTTCTTTGGGCCGCACGACATGGTAAACGTCTTCAAGACATTTACACGTAACCCCTTGTTCTTCATAAAGTTGGTGAAGGTCTGTACGGCTTTGTGAAGACCCACCTTTGTCTGTGAGAGGATAGCCGCATCATCAGCGTAGAGTAAAATGGGGATGGGTTTGCCTTTGATTACAGGATAATCATGATACTGTTGTGTTAAGCAAACTCCCACCCCATTAATATAGAGGTTAAATAGCAGGGGGCCAATATGCAGCCCTGCCTTACCCCTCTATTAATCCTAAAGAGCTCAGTGCATTCCCCCCTCTGGCCGTATCTTACTCGTGCACCCGCCTCAACATAAAGTTCTCTAATGTAGTCTATTATTTTATTGTCCAACCCAATGTCCCTCAAAGTCTGCCAAAGATTGTCGTGCAAAACGCAATCAAATGCAGAGCTGAGGTCCACAAATGTCAACTATAGGTTGGTTTTTTTGCGTGTATATATTTAGAGATAGTTAGGGATAGATTTAACCCCTGCTCAATTGTCCCCCGTCCTCCCCTAAACCCATACTGGAAAGGTGATAGCACTTCCTGTCCCTCAAGCCAGTCCTGTTTGCGAGCAAGAATGACCCTGCCTGCCATCTTCATAAAGCCATCTAACAATGAGATGGGCCGATAGCAGGCAGGATCATTCCTGTCCCCCTTTTTGTAAATCGGGACCAAGATTGCCTCCTTCCATGTTGGGATCAGACCTCTTTTGCCCATGCAGTTCAGGACTCTAGTGAGTAGAGGAACCCACAGATCAGGATGCGTTTTAAAATGTCGATAGGGACAGAGTCTGGTCCTGGTGCTTTAGAGGCCGAACTTTTCCCCAAAGCTTTATAGACCTCCTCTAATTTGAAGTGAATATCTAAGGGGAGCAGGCAATCTACAACCTCCCTAATTATTAATGTTTCCGAGCAAGGTACAGGTAGAACCGGCGTGTCATAAAGGGCTTGGAAATGACACACCCACTCCTGAGCCGTAATGGCATTATCTAAACGAGGGCCATGGTCATCTTGGTAAAAGGGAGCGTTCACAGCCTTCCAAAAGGCAACAGTGTCCTGACTGACAGGAGTAAGTTTCCAAACACATCAGGACTGGAAAAATGTCTTACATAGGTTTGTGAATACCTACACAGAGGTATACCTGTGACGGTTCAATGACTTTTCAAGCCATCCCTTCTCTGACAACCCCCACGGGGAACATCCTTTACAACGCAACTTTTACAACGAAGTACCTTTACGACGCAACCATTACAACGCAACTTTTACAACGTCTTGCGCTGGGGGGCGCTCTAGGATAGGGAATAGTTTCCAACACCTTCCCTACTATCCACGGGGACTGGAGTTGGAATAGTAAATTAAACAATTCACTATCCAGCGCTCCCCAACGCAAGTCGTTGTAACGACTTGTGTTGTAAAACTTGCTTCGTAAAGGCATGCGTTGTAATAGCATGCGTTGTAACGTCATACACCCCCCCCCCCCACTCCTGACCTGTGCTGTAATTTGGACACAAGGTGTACATCTATTTGCTAGTGGAAATGCCAATTTTCAAGATATTATACTGAGAAATGCCAATTCTATTATACATATTGAAATACATGTAATACATTTTTTATTGATGTAATTCAATGCAACCTGAAAGAGCATTAAGAAGGTGAACAATTGCTTTCAGAGAAAATAGAACAATATGAACCATGCTACATAATGACAATGTGAAGGCCAGAACAACGCTGTGCCTAAACCATGCCTTGAACTGGAAATAGTGCTCATCCCCAGTGACTGACCTAGCAGAGACTGAAATGAGGGCAGAACCTTTCACAAGATCCCTAGGGGCTCATGCAACATTCATAACGCTTGCTGGGAAAATGCCCGGTATAACTACAGAAGGTGGCACCTTATATGCCCAACTGGAGCCTTACATTCAATGTCAGCCCATCGGTTCAACCAAAGTTCATCCAAAAGGATGAAACATAGAGGAAGATCAATGGCTATACAAGGGTGCAAACTCTGAAATGCTCTCTGCCTCACCTTGAGGTCCGAATCCAACAGCATGTGGTTCAAAACAACATTTTAAACCCAACCTATTCAGACTTGCTTTGAACAGAGCTTAGACAAAAGCAGTTATCACCTACATGTCTGGACTCCAGCCACCTACCACAGTCTTGTATTCAGGTTTCAGGTTAAAAAACAAGTTTATTTAGACAATTGTCCATAAAACATTCTAAAAAGCACACTTATCAATTGAAACCTATAAATGAACCCCCCTCCTTGACGCCCCACCCCATTACATTTCATTTTTTTAAATTCTGTTTAACAGATCGTAAGCACCGAGCAATCCCAACTGCCACATCTAAATATCGCATCTGAGACAGTAACTCCACCGCTCTGTTTCTATGAAGAGCATCATATTTAAAAAACAATGGTCTTAAAAACTTGATCCGATTTGCAAGATTTCAAAGGGCAGGGACAAAGACCACTATTATTCTGCACCCCAGTCCTATGTAGGTGGGATGAGTAGATTAGATTACATCCCACCCGAACCCTTAGGATTTCTTTTCTCAAACCGGGATCTGGTAACTGTGATAAATAAGGGAAAACACAATCCTGGCCAAATGAAGCGAACGAGAAGCTAATAGATGATTTCTTCTTTAGATATAATAAATCACATTGTTCCGACACCATAGCAGTAGATTCTCTCAATACTCCTTTGCCTGGGAAAGTGAGCCAGGATGTGACTGTACCACTATTTAAGTGGAGGTTCTTCATTACAGTTATTCTGGTTCTAACGGCCTTTGCCCGCATCCTTTCTCTACTTTGGCTCTCTTCCCAACACAATTTAGAGACTTTAACCACCTCATCATTCTCCAGCAAGGTGTTATAGTGTCTTGGAGCCCGAGTGGCGGCCGCCATGTTCCAAGAACCCAGACTGCACTCTCTCCTTATAGCCAGGACCATGGTACCTTGTCGGAGTGATAGAAGTATTTTAAGCACTACCTCTTCCAGTATTCAGTCACAACTCTGGAAGTACTGCAAAAGAGCTGAAGGGAGATATGCATCCTTACACAAATCTTTTTATTAAAGACACAACTATTGTTAGTAAGGATTATATCAGCTCAGTGTACGTCCCATGCCTGCAACACAATTCATACACTAAATACTGCCACAAGGAAAAGGGCGATGATGATGAAGCTCTTCAGTCAGATGCCCATTGAGCAGACCATGTGCTGCCTATATTTTTATACCCCGGATATGACATTTCTAGGATGCTGTTTGGCTACTTATGCAAGATGTGTATAGACACTGTTTTATGGGAATAGCAGTTATTCACCCTTCTACATTAGAACACTGAAGTGTTGAGAGCTCCACTGAAGACAATGAAGTAGCTATGGGCTCATAATGACTGATATAAGCCTGGAGCTTCAACATTCCAATTTAGCACTTCATGTTTCTCCCTTTCTATTTTAGAGCATTATACTCTCAGTAGCTGGAATGTTCTAATAGCCTTATGTCCCTTCTTCATTGGCTATACTGAATGTTAAAGATGCTTCCCTCATTATAGTCCTCGCCTGCGGTGCGGGCTTACAACTCGGGTTCAGGGCCTTTAATCATCAGTATAGCTCTCAGCAGTGGGCTATAATACATCCTTATTTCCCACTGCCGATGGCTATAACGGTTGCTAAAAGCCCAGAACCTGAGTGACTCGGGCCTAAAACGAGGGAAAGGACCTTTAACAACCAGTATAGCCCTAGGCAGAAGGCCTATAAGGCTATTAAAACATTCCACCCACTGAGGGGAGAATGTTCTAAATTAAAAAGGTAGAAACAGAAAGACTGTTGGACATTGGAGTTTCGGAGCAGAAGGCTTATGCCGGCCATGATACGTCCTCAGCCACTTTATCATCTTAAATGGAGCTCTCAACATTCCGATGTTCTAATAGAATCATACAATAGATGCCGGCCCTTTGACTAGAGACACGTTTGTGCGTTTTTCCCTGGCTATTATCTGATACAAACGTATAGTTCTACAATGGCTCTGTCAGCAGCAGTTAATTGGTTTTCTCATTTAAGTTTCAGCATTGTGCCTGGATAATGAAGAGATGCATTCTCTCCTTTCCTTATTATTTACAACTTCCTCCTTACTCAATATCATCAGCTAAATTGAGAGCAGTCCTTTCAGTGGCCTCATCCAAACCTGTTAAGTAGCCTCATTTAAAGAGCTGTTGCTTTTTAGTCGGGTCATTAAAGACTCACTTTTTATTCTGGTCACTTCATTATTTTCTATTCATTGCTGAACTTTCTTTATTTAATGAACTGAGTACAGTCGTCCCTGGAGACCAAGGGCGCATTACGAGTAATTCATGTTTCATCTTGATACAATGCTGAACTCCATTTACCTAAAGCTAAATTAGGTTTCTATTTGGACGTAATGTTAGTGAAGATTTAATTGAATATAATATGTAAAGGACTACAGATTGTTAGTTAATCCAAAGTATTTCAGGGGAGAACGAAGAGAAATTGCGGAAATTAACAAATCACTACCTATTTACTGTGCTGAAAAAAACATGCACACTGGAAACAGCATGAAGTAAATATTTGACCTAAACCAAAACAATGGGGACAAATGATTAATTCACGCACATAATATAACAGAAATTAATAGAACTGAATGCTGGGTAGGTGAGTAATGTTTGAGTAAATCTCTTGACACGCTCTTACTCTGTGCCATTATAGAAGAGGACCAACCATGTGCAAAGTTACCTGTCCCGAAAAGAGCAGTTCATCCAAAAGTGGTAGGACAATATCTTTCTCCACAGGAACACAAGCAACCCCAAAGGTGTTTCAGCTCTGTTGGGCACAAAGGTGGTGTGGAGTTTAAAAGCCTTATTTAGAGTTCGGTGGAGATGGTACTCCACGGCAACGGAGTACCCCTTCCACCATACTCAAGGTCTGCCTGCCTCTTTTAGAGTTGACCCGACCCTCATTGTCTTATTGACGGAGATTACTCCATCACCATCGCTGACATACTCTTCTGAGAGCCCGGCAGAGTTAGGGCCGTCAGACATTTGTCCATCTGATCACCCACCTGATTTAGAGTGGGCAGTCAAATGGTTAATTTTCACGGTACTTCAGTGCCAGGTTAAACCTGGAAGGAGGGGCAGTGAAAACTACAAGGGGGAGACACTTTCCATGGTGTGGGGTTCATTAGTATTTCTATTCTTGGAAAAAAAATTCAAGTTTTGGTATTTAGTTTTTGAAAGTAAAATAACAGGTAAAAAGTTTGATGACTTTTACCCTTATGTTGGCAGAGCTGGTCGTCAAATTTTAACCCCTTCGCTGCGGGGGTTAATCCCCTGCTGTGCTGGGGGGGAGGGGGCGCGCACAGCGCACGCATGCTCATGACGAGCTGAGCTCGTCATGAGGCATGGCGCTCCTGTGGTCATGACGAGCTCAGCTCGTCACAGGTGCATTACCTGCCGTGGAGCGCTCAGCACAGCAGGAGAATTATCCCCGCATGCGAGCGTTCCATGGCTCATGACGAGCTGAGCTCGTCATGAGCACCGGAGCGCCGTGGCTCATGACGAGCTGAGTCTCGAAGAGGTTAATACATTGACAAGAACTGCTATGATGGTTGTTCCTGCCACTGTGAGAGAGGTCAGCTGGGGCAGTAACTCCGCCAGGGCGATGGAGCATTATGCTTCATTGTCCTGATGGAAGTAAAAAAACTTATTCTGAAGTCTAAATCAGCTACTAAGTTGCTATGTACTACGAGAAGGGGGCATATTTGTCAAGTCTTCCTATATATAGATTGGATCACAAGCTACTATAAATATACCAAAAATTCTCTTAAATAATCAAGAGACATATCTCTTGTTGTTCGTCTGTCAATTAAAGCAGGGACCTATTATATTTTTCCTGGTAATAATGCCATCTGGCAAAATATGACATATATACTACATGCTATCAAGGACTGCACTCCAAGCAGATCTGTTGAGTGCCTTTCGAAATTACCTGAGGAAAGTGTGATTCCTCCCAGTAGCCACAGTTCCACCCTAAACACTAAAATATTCATGAAAAATGAATGTAGACAAGGTTCTATACAAATACCGGTTATGAACTTTTCTACAATAGAACCATATAACAAGTATCTCCTTTTGAGAGTCAGGAATGAAGTCTGCTGAGATTGTATGCCATGGTTCAAGGGGCACTGGAAAAGGCTGCTGATAACCAAAAGGCTTAGGGCCAGACGTACAACCGTTGGGAATTGCGACTCGCAAATTGTGAAAAATAATGAGTCGTAATTTGCGAGTCACAATTCCAAATGAGCAACAGTGTTAGAGACACTGTTAGCGATTCCCAATAGGGTCGCAAAATGCGATGTTCATCAATATTCATGAGGCACTCGCATTTTGCGTCCCCATTGAGAATGGCTGGCCCTCCCAGGGATGGGGATCTGCTGAGCCTGCCGGGCTCAGCAGACCCCCATGTCTTGGCCTGCTTTTAAAAAAAGCTGCTTTTTAAAAAAAAAAAATGCAGCCTGTTTTCTTCAAAGGAAAACAGGAAGCATTTAAAAAAAAAAAAGGTTTTCATTTAATTTTTTACGGGTAGGCAGTGATCCCTGGGACCACTGCCTGCCCTTAAATAATATTTTCGCATGCCTTTGCAAAGGGAAAAGGGTCGTCTGGGGACCCCTTCCCATTTGCAACTGCTTTACCACCTACTTCGACTTTGCAACCAAAATTGCGGTCGCAAAACAGTCATACATAGGGCTCAGAGTCGCAATTAGGAAGGGATGCCCTTGAAACGCCTGTTCCTAATTGCAAGTTGCAAACGCTAGTTAACGAGTCGCAAATAAATTGCAGAGAGATGACACATCTTCATTACTTCAACCTTTAATTCCTGAGTAGGAATAAAATTAGCTTGTTGACTGACTATAGTTCATTTCACCGAACTAAAGAAGACTTCAAATGAACAACTCCCACGTCTCTTGGATTCAGCTGTACTTGCATAATTTTTACTCTTTCCATAAAAAGCCTGAACTTTTACAAGATCTCATTGTTGATAAATTATGAGTGTGAATAGGTGTGTTCAGGTTCTGGCCACCCGGCGGGTTAAGGCATCACTCATTATATTCTTTGAACCTGTGATGTTAATGATATTATAAGCATACTTTGCAAAGAAGAATGCCTTTCCTGCTTAAAAATGGTTTATGCACTGGAAATATTGCAAGCTATGCAATTTAAACCCCATCAACAGTACATCCACTCAATATAAGCCAACTTCCCAGGCAGTAGCTCTCTCTCAAGCTCTGAATTATTTCATTCAGATTCTGACAAGACATGGGATAGGTAGAATACTGTGTGTTCCTTTCCATCCTCTGAAGCAAACTGCTTCCACCACTCTTTCTGAAGTGTCCATCACCACAATGAACTTCTATATTGTGTATGGATGACACAGGATAGGAGCTCCCACAAATATCTGTTTTACCACATTGAAGGCACTTTAATTCCGATCATCACAACCAAACTCTTTTTCAGTTTTGTTTTCTTAAGGATACAACTAATGAGACTAATAATATCGGCAAACTCCATGACAATCCATGATGCAAATTTGTGAGTTCAAGGAAACTTTGAATTATTTAATGGTTGTTGGAGGTGGCCAAATCAAAATGACAGGTACTTTATTTTGATTGATAAACAAATCAATGAACAGCACACTCAAAAACCAAGATGTTCAACTTCTTTTTTTATTCTCACATTTCTATTGTTTTCAAAATAGATGCTATTGTTGAAGTCTAGACACTACCCCACCCACATGCTCTTCATCTTCTTTAAGTGCCTTAGAGTATGCCAAGATATCGTCCAGGTACAAAAGGATGTACTGATTTAGAAAATCAGATAATATCAAGTCCATAAAGTGCTGAAAAATATCAGGAGCACTGCACAATTGAAAAAGCATCACAAAATATTCCTAATGCCTAAAACGGGTGCCCACTCATCTCCTTTCATAATATATGACAGACGATACGCTCCTTACAAATCCACTTGTATAAAGACTCACGATTCATAAGCAGATTCTAAAATGTGTTTGATAAGGGGTAAATGATATTTATCTTTGACTGGGAAAGCCCTCTCTAGTCAATGAAAGGTCTTAAATCTTGATCTCTCTCTGATAAAAAAAAAACACAGTTGCCCCAGGTTCTGTTCAAGATTTAAGAATCAAATAATTTTGCAGAAACTCAGCTAACATCTCTTTAAGACTTATTTCTCTTTGTCAGAAAGTAAATGTGCCCATAAAGGACAACTCCCCCAACTTCATTGGAATAGCACAATATTACTACCTGTTTACTGGAAGAACAGTGTCTTCAGGTTTGAGAATATTGGAGAATAAGTATAGAACAGCAATGCTATAGAAGGCAAATTGGCAACTACAATCTTAGAAGTGACATCTCTCATTCATCTTTGGTGAACAATAACTTCCTAACTGATAACAATGGACTTGGCAGGAATCTGATGAGAACGGTATAGTACAAATGGACCAATTTACATCAAGTATATGCCTCTTTAGCCAAAGAGTTCCAAAGTTAACAGCATATCTGGCAGAGGAGATCAGATCAAATGACATCACCTACATGGGATCATTAAAAACACTTGCAGTGGAGAAGAAACTCCACACATTGTATCAGAAGACAAGGGTGAACTATCAAAGTGTGCTGGCTGTGTTGGGTGTAGTTTGTGCACAAGCATGGCAACATCTTGAATGCTGTTGCGCTTGTGCTCACATATCACGTTTCTGGTGCTTACACTTAGAGGGGTTACTGAGTATTCATGTGCACGAGCGTGACACCTGTTGTTGCGTGCTCACGCAGTGATCATAAAATGCCATTAGCTAACTGCTAGGCGGCCTGTGCATGGGCAGTGTTGACATTTAGGGGCCGATTAGGATGGCGGTTTTTCCGCATCCTCCGGGCCGGCGGAAGTGTCCGCCGGCCTGGAGGATGCGGAAAAACCGCGGCGGAGACTCCAAAGACCCACCGCCAAATTAGGATGGCTGGTGGGTCTGGAATTCCGTCCGCCGCTTTTCCGCCGCGGTCGGCTTCCGACCGCGGCGGAAAAGCTATAACATGGCAGGCGGTGTCTATGAGACACCGTCCGCCATATTATGATGTTGGTGTAAATATGCTTTTCCACGGCGGCTTTTCCGCCATGGAAAAGCATACGGACATTCACTTTGGGGGCCCGTTGCGGGCCCCCTGGGTGAATGGGGGGTGGGGGGTGCACATGGGGGGTACCTATGGTACCCCCCTGCATTTGCGTACACAAAGCAGCAGGCACCGTGCGGTGCCTGCCGCTTTGTGCATGTAAATGCAACACATGCATTTTTAACATTGCGGCGGGTGCAGCTTGAAGCTGCACCCGCCGCAATGTTAAAAATAGAGGATGTGACCGCCACCCTGGCGGTCACATCCTAATTGCCATGGAGGGACCGCCGCTGCCCATGCGGACGGTCCCTCCTACTCAGGGGTGGCGGACGGACGCAAGTCCGTCCGCCATCCTAATCGGCCCCTAAATCTGTGGCGTGCACGTTTGCCTTTGTGAGTGATATAAGACCCCTGTTAGGGGTTAATTGGGTCATTTGTGACTTGGATGCTGACTTGTAATGCTGCATATCTAATGGAATAAACTGTGTACCATTTGTACCTCGTCGTTGGGTGTCTCCTCTGTGGGGGACTTCTGTGTGCTCCTGGGACTCTCTTTACACTCATCACCTTTGGAGTCTTCTTTAACCTCCCTGATATGTTATTCCTTTGGACCCCATCCTGAGCAATAAATATTTTAGGATCCCCACAATATAGCAAGGCATTAACCACATTTCTTTCCAATTTAATTTTTATTGCAATTGATCAATTGAACAGATGATTATCAGTATTGAACCTAGCATACCCTGCATTTTATTTCCCCAGCCTTTGTCAAAGGCCATAAGAGATAGGCCAGTAAAAACTGCCCCGCATCCACACAATATAAGGACAACCCAGCCTTACGCCAACAATCTCAAACTGGAATTTCCTTGCAGTTGCTACTTGCGTAGGTTCTTCCTGAGAGGGTCACCCTCTTTCTGAGTTGCGAGGTACCCGGGTAAAGGTAAAATTTCATGTGATTTTAACATTACCGTATGGTAATTTTGCATGAGTATTGTGCAATTAGGAGTAAAACCTGGTGGAATGGGAAAGTACAATGTGGGACCAATTTTTCCAGTGGCAAAACCACACAGACTTCCCTATCCTATTGGGTTTTATTGAATGCATTTTCCATTGGCTCTGTGAAAGTGGTAAATATATGTGAAGGATTGCGGGTAGGGTGTGGGAAGCAAGGAAGGAAAGGGAAAATTATTTTTTGTCAGGGAAAGTGTGGAATGGCACTTGTCTAGTGCTGCCACCAAAGTCCAACACAATTTCTTTTCAGCCAGTATGGATCCAGATTGTCCCTGACTCAGAAAAAACAGGTGTGTAAAAGCGTAGCTTCTCAGAATCAGGTGAAGCAGAATTGCACGAGGTAAATCTTCTCAGTCTGGCTTGTAATGAAGCCAGTGACTCTGTGAAGTTTTCAGCCTTTCCAGAGTACATGGCCTTGGGGAAACTCGAGTAACCCACTTAAGACGTCTTTATTTTCCTTCTTATTTCTTGTAATCTGTTTCCCATCAAAAGTGCTAAATTAATTAGAAGATGTACGCGGAGATCGAACCATGGGTCTCATTTATGAGCCCTTGCGTCACTTTTACGCTGCCGGTGCGTCACTTTTTGTGACGCACCAGTGGCGTAAAAAATGCGCCTTGTTGCGCCATATTTACAAAGTGACGCATCTAGGTAGATGCGTCACTTTGTAAACCCCTGCGCCACATTATACCTGCACCAGGTATGATGTATGCAAGGGGGGCGTATTGACGCAAGAAAGGGTCGTAGAAGTGACCATAGATTTCACTGCGTCACTTTTAGGACGCCGTTGCGTCAAAATCTTGCCCCTGCCTCACAGCAGGCGTAAGACTGATGCAGGTCTTTTCACATGGGGCTTGCCCCATGTGAAAGGACGCATTGCTGGAGTTGCGTCACTTTTGTGACACACTCCAGCAATGCGTCACTTTTGCGCTTACAGATACGTCAGAAATACTGACGTATCTGTAACTCCTTGCGACATGATGCGTCATACATTAAATATGATGCATCAGGAATGTCGCAAGGAGTGCGCACTGAGAAGTGACGCATCGCTGCTTTCACGCAGCGATGCGTCATTTTTCATAAATGAGGCCCCATGAGATTAACTGGCTTCCTTAGGAGCCTTCTTACCAACTCTAACCGGTTGTAGTTAGTCCTATTTTACACAGGTAACTCCTGAGTTTGCATATATCTCTTTCACGATAAGAACTCACATTAGAATTCAAATGAACTGGTAAAATAGGAGGGCGAGCCAGCATTCTGTAAGGCTAGGAGAGCTGAAGTCGAGGAAATTATTGGAGATTTAATACTCCCAGCTAAAACTCGAGCAGCAAATTTGTGTTCTTGTACCAGCTACTAGATAAATGTATGCTACACATTTGTAAACAATTGCATACCTGTCTGCTCCAGATGAAGTAATAATTGTCAAAATGAAATCCTTTGTGCCAGACCATTGTTTTTTTTATTTTTTATTTCAAGTGAATTTTATTGAGAAGAAGTTTTATATACACGGTACAGTATACAGCAGTAGAGTATAGGTCTCCCGAGGGGAAAAAGAAAAGCTTGACAGCATTACATTATATGCCGGTTAGGTTACATACGGCCATTGTTATCACTGAGCATTAACCACATTCTTTACTATAGATTGCACTACATTAGCTCAACTTAGAGCATTGTTTTATGGCTGGTATAATAATGTTTGTCTAAACTGTAAACCCTATGGCAGCCTGGGCACTACAAAGTTAAAAAAATTATGAGGATCCCCCTCCCCCCCACAAAGTCTATTACATTTATTTTAGGAAACGTTGGTATTTTTATTATGAAGCTAGATATACCGAACAATGAATTTATATATGTTAAAGAAAACGAATCAAATTAAGAAACAAAACACATTAGAGCATATTAGTGTCAAATATTATGGTTTCTATAACATTCCCTTATATGTTTACATTTTAAGTCCTCTTCCTATGAAATGGTAGAGACTAATTCTCAGAGTGCCTTTCCATGTACAACCTCTCTTTATGTTTCTGGTACGTGTAGTGAGCCATCTGGACACTAACAATCTTTGTTGCGAAACTGCAAGCTCTGGGCCGAGCGCTGTCCAGAGGTAATAAACATAGGTGCAACCAATCCTCGTGGTTGATTGCACATAACCACCAACTGGGTCTTGTGTGTGTTTCCTGCTACTGCTTGGTATGGCATGGTGAGGGGCACTTTACATTGGCAAGGAGGCAGAGTGAGCCTGACACGTGTGCCATCCAGCAGCGTATACAAGCCTGTCCCTAAACAATCCTCCGCCACTCCCCGCTGCGAGCTTCCAAATCCTCCAAGGGAGCAGTTGCAAGGAAAAGGGTGGAGGGTGGCGTCCTGACCAATGACACCCGATGCATCTGCACACGTGAGAAATGTCGGAAGGAGACAGGAGTGGCATCGGGGCAGTGGACAGCTGGTGAGGCGGGCAGAGTGAGAGCATGTAGCGGACTGCTGGCTCCCGTCTGTGCTACAGGGGGCGTGGCCGCTACCTGAACGGGACCGGCAGGGTGAGCCTAAGAGAGGGGGAAAAGAA
Organism: Lissotriton helveticus; assembly: GCF_964261635.1. NCBI lineage: Eukaryota > Metazoa > Chordata > Amphibia > Caudata > Salamandridae > Lissotriton > Lissotriton helveticus. The sequence goes on along the minus strand of NC_136067.1, from coordinate 1,909,680,115 downwards.
GGCCCTCACAGGCAGGAACGCCCTCCGTCAAGAGAAGCCTGTGGCACCTGGCATCACGCTAGATGAGATAATGATTCTAGGGAGATCTCACAAACAGGCTGACGCAAGAGCTGGTGAAATGGAGTTGGCGGTACCATGAAGAACATCTTGGTCACAACAGACTAGTCCAGTCACAGTCAAGGAGGAAAGGGTGGAGGCTGTCAGGAAGTGGGCTGGAAAAGGAATAGAGACCACCAGCACACGCCTGGGAGAGAAGGCATGTGGTAACTGAGGGATGGAAAGTCACCCACCACTGGGGTGCCCAGTCAGTCGAAAATCCATGCCTGAAGTGTGGAAAACGTGGTCACTTTGTGAAAATGTGTCAGAGTTTGAGCAGAACAGCTAACACCGTAGGCAATAACAAAACATTTGGGTGAGTCAAACAGAATGCGGAAAGTGTGGAAACGATGAGTCGCCTAGACACATTGTGCCAACAAATGCACCTCGTGGAGGAAGACATTGATGGAGATAAGGTCTTCGTGATCTCGTTTACAGGGCTAACCAATCAGAGAGAGCAACCACCGCCCATGTGCCAAATGGAAATTGAAGGCACTCCAGTAACAGCACTTATAGACACTGGAGCATCCGTAAATATCCTAGATGCAGACCACTATCTCCAACTAACACCCGGTCCACAATTAATGGCTACCAGAGCAAAAATATTCAAATATGGAGGTGGCACACCCATTCAGCTACAAGGAGTAATTGAAGTGGAGGTCACCCATGGAAATATCTCATTGCGGACCAAATTTCATGTAAACCAAGACAGGGCAGGAACATTGCTCGGATGTCACTAGGCGGAGGATCTGGGGTTCGTGATGTTTGCATGACAAATCCACCAGGCGCATGCCGCTGAAGTTATGTTAGAGTTCCCAGAGCTCTTTGAGGGGCTCAGTTGCCTATGGAATGTCAAGGTCAAATTGCACATTGACCGGTTGGTGAAGCCTGTGCACGGAAGATTGTGTTTTATTCGCAATCCAAGGTGGAAGCGGAGTTGGAGAATCTGGAAAAAGCAGGGGGTGGTCGAAAAGGTTTAAGGACCTACCCCGTGGGTGTGCCCGCTGGTGATCGCTCCCAAACTCAAACAGCCAGAAGCGATATGGCTGTGTGTGGATAAGCGCCTACCGAATAAGGCAATACAAAGAATGAGGCATATTACACCTACCAATAATGAAATTGTCACTGACATCAATGGGGTGAAATGGTTTTCGAAAGTAGATTTCAACTGTGGATACCATCAGTTGCTATTGGATGAGTCAAGTCGATATATAACAACCTTTGACACATGTGGTGTTGAGAAGATTCAAGCGGTTTAGTTTTGGAGTATGGTGGTAGAGGTATTTCAAGACGCCATCAGAAGTGCCCTATAAGGATTGGTAGGGGTCATCAATGTCACTGACGATGTTTTGATTTTTTCTCAGACGTTGGAGGAACATCATGTCCCCTTCAAGGCAACCCTGCAAAGACTGGTAGAACAAGGGTTAACTTTACACAGAGACAAGTGCGCGTTCTACACCAACAAAGGAGTTCTTTGGATGCCGGTTCTCAAAAGAGCACATACAAATGAATCCAGCGAAAGTGGAGGCCATAAAAGCAGCGGCCATTCTTCAGAATCGGACAAAGATGCAAAGCTTTTTGGGGAAGGCGAATTATTGCAGAAGATGTATTCCTCATCTAGCAACCCGTCGGAGCCGTTGAGGGCACTCGCGAAAAAGAACACCAAGTGGCAAGTGACCAGTGCTGCGGCAAAAGCATTCTAGGAGGTGAAGGGGGCACAACTACAAGGAGCCATGGTAGCGTACTTCAGCCCAGGGAGCCCCACAGAGCTGATAGTGGACGCTGGTCCCATGGCACTAGGGGCAGTCCTTCTTCAGCATAGCACTCAAAAGGAATGGGTTTCAATTGGGTGTTCAAGCAAGGCACTATCAGCAATCAAGACCAGATATGCTCAACTTGAAAGGGAAGCACTGGCCATCAGGTGGGTATGACTGCATTCGACAGTTATCTCTGCAGACACAAATTCTTCATGGCCACAGGTCACAACCTGCTGGTACCGCTGTTCGGCAGAACAGCAAGGAATGGACTTCCACGAAGCAAAAGATTGGCAGTACAACTCCAACAGTATGATTTCGAGGTGATCTACTATCCAGGAGTCAATAACCCAGCAGACTACCTGTCGTGCCACCCCATGGCAGTGGACCCTAGATGTCAGCAACAGGTGGATCGGGAGTAGCAAAGGATTCGTAAAATTGATCACAGAATTAGCGTGTCCCAGAGCGCTGTCTCTGGCAAAAATACCAGAAGCCACCACAGAAGATGTCCGTTTGGGTGCAGTCAAAGAAGCTCTGCGCAAATGTCATTGGAGGATTTTCCTAGATTGTGTGGGGAGGTTGACTGATGAGGCACGAGAGGCTAGAGCTAGCCTCTGGAAGTGCAGGGATGAGCGCAGTGCCAGCACGGAAGGCCTTGTGTTGCAAAGTCAACAAATTGAAATATCTCAGAGCCTGTGGAGGAGAATGCCAGAAATGGCCCATCACAGTCACCAGGGTCTAGCCAGAACAATGTGTAGTTTCCTGGTGTAGACCAGATGATCGAGAGCTGGTGAGAGGATGCCACTCCTGTCTAATTACCAGTGGAGAGCCGCCAGTCAGACCTAGAACCACTGAAGCTCCCAGTACGCATCCCTGGTCATCCGTAAGCATGGACTTCAGGATTTTTCCTGATGGACGAATGATGCTTGTTATGATTGACAGTCATTCCAAGTTTCCAGCTGTGGAAATAGGGAGATCAAAGGCTTTTGAGTGTGTCGAGCCACTGCTGCAGAAAATCTTTGCCCTTCTAGGACTGCCAGATGAGACAGGACGGATAATGGTCCACCGTTTTATTGCCAGGAGTTCAGAGATTACCATCACCATTTAAATATCAGACACCAGAGAGTGACCCCCTGTGGCCTTTGGCTAATTGGGAGGTTGAAAGATTCATGACAACATTAAACAAAGCGCTGGGGATTGGTGTTGATCAATGGGTCGAACTCCATCAGTTTCTGAGAGCCTATAGACAAACGCTGCACAGTACCACAGGGTGTTCGCCGAGTGAGTTGAGGATGAAGAGGCTGGTACGAGACCTAATTCCAGTGTGTGACCAGTGGACACTGGGAGTATTCGATAGTGAGGCGGCTCAGGCAAAGAGAAAGCGGAATAATGACAGGGGCAGCCAGCACCATAGGACTCGAGAGGTGGGGATCCGCCCAGGAGATTTGGTAATGGTTAAAGACAGACACCCAGGATGGGTACCCACTCATAACAAAGGCCACACGCTTGATCAAGTGTTCTCCACCATTCCTATTGATATCGCCACCCCCACACCAGTGTTATGGTCCGACCATTTTCTAGTAAACTTTCATATTCCTTGCGCTAATAAACCGGTGAGTAACGCCCTTAGTCGGCCTTGTCAGGCCCCGCGGGCTTACCATCGTGTCACCCCAGAGATGTTGGCCCAGGCTTGTTTATGCCATCCATGTCCGCTGTCTGGTACTTTAGAGAGGGATCTTGACTCCTTGCAGACGTGGTTTACGGAAAGATTAGATGAACTTGCCCCTGTGACTTCCTCCCGCAAACCTGCCAGCCGAGCCTCTGCTCCCTGGTTTACTGAAGCCTTGGCTTCGTCACGGCGGCAATGTAAGGCTGCGGAAAGATCCTGGCGCCAGTATTACGACAACACGGCGAAGCTGGCGTATAGGGCTTCCATTAAATCCTACCATCATGACATTCTGTTAGAGAAGAAAGCTTATTTCTCTAGGAGAATCGAGGCTGCCGCAAACACCAGTAAGGAGATATTTTCCATAGTGAGGGAATTTACCTCCCCTAAAATGAGTACACCGTCGTGCACGCACTCGGAATCTTGGGTGACCTCATTAGCCAATTTTGTCACTAGTATAATCAAGACAATTCAAGACTCCTTCTTGTCATCTGGGGTAGTGGCAGCACCCGGCACTAGCACCCTGTCTGGCTCTTTAGCGGGTGTGGAGCCCACTCTTTCTGAATACCCATTAGTTTCCGCTGCAACATCTCTGGATATCATATCCAAATTAAAGTCAGGTTCCCCTCTGGATCCCTGCCCAGCCAAATTTTTGGCGAGAATGGCGGAAGTAATAAATCCCTTTATCAACCCCGTGCTGAATCTTTCTCTAAGCACTGGAGTGGTTCCTCCAGCCTGGAAGCAAGCATTGGTCTTACCACTGCTGAAAAAGCCCAATTTGAATCCGGAGGTTCATGCCAGTTATAGGCCTATCTCCCTTTTGCTAGCCTTTGCCAAAGTTGCGGAGAAACACGTACATACCTCCCTCTCCAATTTCCTTGAGAATAACAACCTTTTACATAGTACTCAACCTGGCTTCCGCACTAACTTGAGCACTGAGACTGCTCTGTTGGAAGTGACGGAAGCAATCAAGGAGGCATTGTATGCAGGAGGCAAGACTATGCTGGTAATGCTCGACCTATCGGCGGCCTTCGACACCGTCCCCCATGAGGGTCTCCTCACCAGACTTAATGAGATCGGTCTTCAGGGGACGGTGTTCAGTTGGTTCAGATCCTTCCTGGCGGTGCACTGTAGACACTTTATTACCAGAATTTAGGCAAATTTATAACCCCACGCCAAAGAGATATCTGGGTATATTTATTTCGGACAATTTAGACGAGCTGTTCTCGCTTAACTATTCACCGTTGTTAAAAAAAGTTGAGTCCCTTTTACAACGCTAGAATCTACTACCTCTGTCTATAATGGGCCGAGTAGCACTGATACGCATGTCGATCCTACCTCTTTTTAATTTTTTATTTAATGCAGCACCCTGTGTTATCCAGGTTTCTTTTTAAAAAAAAATAGATTCCCTAATATCTTCATTTCTTTGGGCAAAAAAGTGTACTAGACTTGCACTTAGCACTTTATATCTTCCATTTGCACAAGGAGGATTATCCCTCCCTAACATAAGAGAATGCTAATTTGCGTCTTTTGCACATCATAGTTTTAGATTTTTCTTTTTAGACACGAATGAGACAGACAACTTTTTTATGAAGAAGATGCTATCAGAGGCAAATATTATTGATCCAATTAGAGTCACTAAAGACCCAAAAAAGATCAGTTGGATTTTTAGACAGAAAAGAAAACCCAGTTCCTGAAATCCAATTCCATTCCTAGGATAAGTAACACAACCGATTTAAACAACCTCAACCTAGGTGAAGAGGGATGCATGGATAGGAAAACAATAAAGCTATGGAAAGAAAACGGTTTTGAAAAAATAGATGACTTCCTGGCTGGTAACAGGTGGAAGACATGGGACCAAATTGCTAGCCAGGTAAGCCATTCCCATTCCGTTTTGAAATGGTCCTTTTTTTATGTTGATTCCAATACTCAGAGAGCTGGATATAGGAAATCTCTATTTGAAAGAAAATATCTCCACAGCACTGAATAATAAATCTCAAAAAAAGATGAGTATTTGGGTTAAAATATTAAAAGAGGACAGGAAACAGGAATCCTCGAGTAAGATTTTTGAGAGGTGGAAAAAAAGGGAGGATATTGAAATCAATGAACAAATTTGGGATAAAATAAATAAATTTAACAAAACAATCTTTCGCGGCGCTAATTTTAAGCGCATGCAATTTTATAATAAATGGCTGATTTACAGAACTCCCTCCTATCTCAACAATATCTTTCCACTAGTTCCTGATAAATGCTTCCGATGCGAGGAAAAAGGGACCTGGAAGCATATCGTTTGGGAATGCTCTAAAATCCAACAGCTGTGGAGGGAAATTGAAAAATATCTTTCCTCTGAGCTTAAAACTCCTATAATTTTCGAAGATCTAGTCCCGGTTCTTGGCTGCTCAGCGACCAACACCAAATATGACGAATTTCTTTTCATAGCTTCTCTAATTGCTAAATCACTCATATTGCAGTGCTGGAAAACCAATCAAGTACCGACCTTTCAGGCATGGAAGGCTAAATTAATACGAACACGGGGTAGGGAAAGAAAATATGCGCTCAGATCAGGGGCTCTCAAAAAGCATGAAAAGTTCTGGAGTGTTTTTGAATTGTAAAAAATACCTTTATAATCTCTTGTCTGCCTATATGCACTTTTCTTCAGCACTTTTGCACTTTATAATTACTCTTTGCACTTTATAATTAAATTATGGACACTTGATTATTGATTATCCATGTATGACCATATGCCATGTATTACATCAAATCTTTTAAGAATTGTATTGTGTAATGTTGATTTTGTTTCTATGAACTCTCAATAAACCAATTTTTTCTTAAAAAAAGATCCTTCCTGGCGGGCCGGTGTCGAACGGTCTGGGCCACCCCCTTCTCCGCCGCGGTGCCGCCACTTGAGGTGGGAGTCCCTCAGGGGTCTATTTTGAGCCCGACTCTTTTTAACATCTTTATGACCCCTGTGGCGGCGCTCGCGGAGTCGTTTGGTGCCCAGATCGTGTCGTATGCCGACGACACTCAGCTCCTTTTCACCTGTGGGAAGGGGTCCAATTTCGATGGGGAGAGTATTAGAGGCTGCCTTGGGGCTGTGTTTAAGTGGTTCCAGCAAAAAAGCCTCAAGTGTAACTCGGATAAATCCGAGGTGCTCTTTTTCGGCTGCCGGTCTGAACCCATCTGGCATTCTTGGTGGCCTGTGAATATGATTCCACCGTAGGCTGCCTCCTCCATGGCCAAGAACCTTGGAGTTAAGATTGATATTGACTTGTCTAAGAAGCCCCAGATTCTTGGCCTAACAGAGAGATGTTTTGGTCTTCTTAAGATGCTTCGTAAATTCCTTCCGCTGCTTCCGCTGGCACACAGGAAAATCACGGTGCAGGCACTTATTGGGTCGCGCCTTGATTATGCTAACATCCTGTACTTTGGTTTGCCAGAGTACCTTCTCCAACGCCTGCAAATAGTTCAGAACTCGGCTGCGCGTGCCATCTTTGGCCTCCATCGGCGCACCAGAACGTCTGAGCTCATGCAGTCTCTTTACTGGTTGCCCATTCGAAAGCGTATCGTTTTCAAGGCACTCACTCTGGCCTTCAAAGCGCTTCATGCTACCGGTGCCAAATACATCCAGAGGTGGCTGGCTTTTTATCAGCCTTCCGGATCACTGAGGCCAGAGTCGTTGGCTCTTGCCACGGTTCCGGTTATAAGAAGAGTGCGGGTTGGTGGACGGTCTTTTAGGCGCTTGGCGCCCCAGCTGTGGAACACTCTGCCGGTCACTCTTCGCAGGAACGCTAATCTGTTAGCCTTTAGGAAGGATTTGAAATCTTGGCTGTTTGTTCAGTAGGGTCCCCCCCCTCCTCTTTTCTGCTCCCTGTCCGTTTTGGGTTAAAAGCACCGGGACACTCCTTGGAGTAGCTGAGCACTATATAAAACACCCCCTAACATAACATAACATAACAAATTCAGGACATCATTCGAGAGGGAGCCCTTGGAAGTTTTGGAGGTGAAAGGAACCATGGTCACTGTCCAAAGAGGCGCACGGATGTTAGCCAGGAATGCGTCATGGTTCAAGAAGATCACAATGCCGACAGATGATGGCAGTGGTGAGGGCGCACAAATACCTTCATGGGAACTTGATGAGAGAGGGAAGAAGAGGAAGGGTCCAGGCAAGGGGACGAAAGAGCGAACAATGAACCCCATGAATCGGAGAATGGCAGTTCCCGTGGTGAGACAACCAGAATGCCTCGAACGGGAAGTGATGCAGCATCCAGGAGAGGACATCCCTATCTATTAAGAGAAAATCCACGACCTAGCCAAAGGCTGAGAGACTTTGTTTGCTGAAAAGATATTTCATATTTTGCCTTGTTTCCATTCTTAAAGGTTATGAGGGATGTAGTGAGCCATCCGGCCACTAACATAATTTGTTGCGAAATTGCAGTATCTTGGCCGGGGGTCGGAAGGTAATAAATAAAGGTGTGATCAATCCTCGTAGTTCATTGCACGTAATCACCAACTGGGTCTTGTGCGTGTTTCCTGCTACTCCATGGTACGGCCTAGTGATGGGCACTTTACAGTACACCCAAAGTTTTCACCCGTGTTGACCCAGTTTTTCTTTGAAACAGAGTTGCCTTGCTGTCATTTAGACAGCTGATGTTCCTTCAAAAAGCATTTTAGCAGGCACTAAACACATAGATTGATAGCAAATTGAAGCTAAAATGTATTAAGAATGGATTCGCAATTTTTTTTCCATATTTTGCAAATCTAATCTGATTTTGCAATCTGAGCAAATACCAGTAGGCCAGTCAGGCGGTCAAAAAATGGCCTGTTTCATTATTATTCAACATAGGCAACTTGTGACCCCGTCATTGACTAAATGAATGCAATTATTTGCATAATGGGGGGGAGCAACAGTTCTGTTTATCTGAGACACTCAAAATCAACAATTTCCCTCCACAATAAAGCTATCAAATTTACATTATCCCTTGTAATTCTCAAAGTCTGATGTGATTGCCATCCTCGAGAAAACAGTTTCAGAGTATTTTATTACAAAATGTGCAACGGGGTATAATTTCAAGCTTTTTGTAGCAATCACCTGTAATCAGCCTGACTTTAGTATGGTTTACCTGTCAAATCTTCAATAGAGTTTGAAGTGCCTCAAATCATAATGTATTGTACATTCAGTAGAATTTATATGCAGAGCTTTCAATGTAGAGCATTGTTTACTAAGATTTCTTGAAGCATTGCATTTCAAACAAAAAGAAAATGGTCCCGCCCACAACGGGGATGTGAATATCAATCAAATGTGTCTTTATTTTAAAAAGTGCTATTCCTGCTTTTATGCACCTTAATGGTTTCCTCCGATGCAGATTTAACAGCAGATAAAAACAAGAGAACACTTACAATAATTCCATTTTGAAGGTGCTTGAAATCTATAAGATTTGGAAGATTTTTAGTCACGCTTTTATTTTGTACCTCGGAACAAACCTCATACTATCCTTTAGTGCAACTGGGAACTTTTATTGTGTGAATATCAAAGTATTGCACTCATTCAATATAAATGACCATTTCAAAAGAAATACATTTGACCTCTGGGTTCATCCAAATAAAACATTGCATATTGCGGCCAGCAGACTGCAGCAGACTGATCAAGATGCCAGCCTTGCCAACCTTTAACAGTATTGTTGTAAAGTTGAATCTACTACTGTAAAGAAGACTCTTGAGGCGGAAGTAAGTAGTAGTAGTCTTTATTCTGTCACCCACTCTCCAGACTGCCTGGGGGATCTCAACATTCCAAAGCAGACTCCAGTGGAACACACCACCAGGTAAGGGTACAGGGGTGTGTGCAGAATGTACCACTATAATTACATGAAGGTGTAAGTAGATTACAACACAACTCCCTTCGCTAATGAAGGGGAACCAAGATGGAAAGAGGGAGGGGGAGCACGGGGCAGGAGTGAAGGTCAGGGGAGGCTGGAGAGGAACAGGGGCAAGGCATACCCAGGGTTCCGTACGGGGACCCTTAGACGTACAAGCAACAAGGAGGGCAGGGAGGAGGAATGGGTAAGTCCAAGGGACTTGTGGAAAAAACAATATAGAAATACAAAGGAAGGATGAGCCTGTGAAGGGGTTTTACAAAGGTGCACCTACAAAGACTGCACAGCCTAATGGCTCAATGCATGGACCTGAAGAGGGAAAAACGTATGGATACTGCTAGCAATACAACCATACACTTGTCATACCTGGGGGACAGAAAGGCATGCGGAAATTACTTGAATATACCAGAATCACCAGCGTTGTATGCGCCAGGCCACAATGCCCCCGTGCACATGCACCGTCCTACCAGGTAAGGGGTCTAAGGTATAAGGAGAACAGCGAAACCCAGGTACCGGGCATAGGTAGGATAAAGGATCACCAGCCCACCCTAGAACACAAACTTGGGATTACATTTGTCTTCATTGTGCACCACTTTACCTGATTCATCGCTCCTTCTTTGCACACTCTAGTAAAGTGGCCCTTCTTATTGCATTTAATACAAGTGGAATTGCGTGCGGTGCAATGAATACTGTTGGCAAGGTGATTGTTTCTCCCGCACCTGAAACACTTCAACCCTTCCGTAACACTGAAAGGTTTCTCAATTTTTACTTCCTTGGACCTAATCTTGAGAACTTCTCCATCTCTGCACTCCTCAAGGTCACTACTTTTAATTTTGTTCACCCCACTGACAGGTTCTTTAGGTAGATTCATTTCTAGGATACATTTCGCCGTGTGTTCAATAGATTGGGCCATGGCAATAGCTTCCCTCAACAATGGATTCTTTGCCAACAATTTCTCTTTTATATGAGGGTTGTGTGTACACCTCACCAGCTGATCCCTGATAAGGGAGTCATTCAAATCTCCAAAATCACAAAACTGGGTAAGACCCCGGAGGGCGGCTACGTAATTGGTAACTGATTCATGCTTACCCTGTACACGTGAAAATAACTTGTGCCGCTCAAGTACCACATTAACTTTGTCCCCCAAGTGGGATTCTAACTTCAACATGGTGATCCTGAACACATCTAAGTCCAACTCATCATCCTTTAATTCTGGATTGGGGAGGGTGTCATAGATTTCTCTTCCCTGAACTCCCAGGTTATGGAGTAACACATGTTGTTTGCGTAGAGCTGAAATTCCCCCCCCCCTATAGCTATGAGATAGGAATCAAATAAATTGATCCAGTCTTTCCAATGGATATCTGGATCCCTAATCACATTCAAAAAAGAGGGGGGTGGGTTCATGGATGATGCCGCCATGGGACAGGACTACCAAAGCTTAATAAAGATTTCAAAAGTGGCAGGGGACAGGGAGGTAGGAATACCCTGGTTAAAGTACTAGCAAGGGTAAAATCTGTAGGTTGAATCCTGAAGCACAGTAAGGTAGCCAGGTCCCAAGGAGGTTCCCACTAACACACGTACTGCAGAAAGGACCTGGAGTACCTAGGTGTCACCACTCCCCGCCGTGCGTATGTTTTTCCGCAATTGCACGGTATTACATAATACAATGGAACAGAGAGTTTAATTTTGTGCATCACAACCACCTACAACCTGGTGCATACACATAACTAAAGGTAACCCTTTGCCATAGCAGATCCCATAAAACGCACAACATTACAAAGCTTTCACCCAATATATGAAACTGTGCATCTAGTTGAACCTGTGATCACTGGTAACTCTGAATCTCAGCACTCAACATTGCATATACTTTCACCAAAGTTAAGAAACTGAGCACATATTAGAACATGTAAACACTGGTAACTCTGATTCTATCAAGCTAAAGGCCGGAATTCCACTTGTACATAAAGGATGGGAGGAAAAGTACCAACTCAGTTCCTGCATTAACTATTTGCCAGCACGATACTGTGAAGAATGTGTGCGTGTCACCGTGTAGATGCACACACGCGTTCTCTTTCATTTATCTAGACACCAGTTGACGAAAGCTGCTTGCCTGAAGAACAGAGTTGGAATGGCCGAGATGAGGGCAGGGAGTCTGGATCCAAAGGAAGGGCCAAAGCATATGAGGCACATGAAACTCACTTGAAGCGCCCTGCGGAAGATGAACCGTGTCCTCCAAATGTACAAATACCCGAGCTGGCACGCTGAGGAAGACCGAAGAGCAGGGCCGGTCCTACTGCGGCTGGGGCGCCGGTACTTGACTGGAAGTGATCTGACGCGAATGGACGCTGAAAGGGGAACTGACGAACTGGGCCGGTCCTACTGCAGTTGGGGCGCCGAGACTGACGAGGAGCACTCTGAGGGGAAATTGTCGAGTGGCGCTCTGAATGAACTGACGAGCGGCGCTCAGCGTGACAGGATTCCAGGAACTGACACGCTGCGCCCTACATGGAACCCAGTTAGGAACAATAGGCAATGGGCGTCCGAGGTACAGCACGATCTGTGGGCCCACTGAGGAACAGCACTTAGCACACACAGAAGCGTTTGGAGGCAATGTACATTTGAGGCACAGCACAGGGTGTCCGTCGGGACACAAGCCGAGGAACTAAGTATCTGTTGGCCCCGAGGAACAGCACTTAAGCACTCCCGGGCTCTCACCAATCTTGAGGGGCAAGGAGCGCTGCCGGGTATGAGGCGGCTCACCAGGGGCACTACAAGGACCCCGCAGAAACCGGCGAGGATCACCTGCTTAACTCCCACAGTCTCTGCGATGGGTGGCTGACAAGGATAACCCTGGCACTTGAAACGAAGAAGACCAGAAGGATCTCTCCCCCAACGGTGATGCCACCACCACAGGAACAGTGGAGCCTTCAAACCACACTGACCCCCAGCCATACTCACACTTCCTGCGTCTCCCGGTCAGCTGAGGTGGAGACAGCGCTTCCCAGTTTCTTCACCTCCGCAGTTCTCAGCACAAACGTTACAAGGCACCAGGCACCGAAGATTTCTCAACATACACCCCTCTTCCACAGGGGATAATTATCTTGCGAAGTACACACTGTCACTTGCGGCAGATGGAGAGAGGACACAAAGGGGGGGTGACAGGAGGGTGACAGGAGGGCCCCCTACGCCGTTTTCGTCGTCGCCAGTGTTGTAAAGTTGATTCTACTACTGTAAAGAAGACTCTTGAGGTGGAAGTAAGTAGTAGTTGTCTTTATTCTGTCACCCACTCTCCAGACTGCCTGGGGGATCTCAACATTCCAAAGCAGACTCCAGTGGAACACACCACCAGGTAAGGGTACAGGGGTGTGTGCAGAATGTACCACTATCATTATACCACTACTTCTCTCGTGACAGAACTCCCTGTTGGTGGGTTTCTGTTCATTTTTTCATGGAGGTAGTCAGACGAGGATTATAAGACTCTGGAATGTGACAACCAGGAAAATGGCTATTTCACAAAGGCACAGCCACAACAGTATAGCTCTTCAAACCCAATACAGAGGCTCTTAAAGATGATACACTTTTCAACTGGAAGCCATTGTAAGAATCGTAGATTGGTAGAAATGTCAGCATTAAGTTGGACACTGAGAAGTAGCTGAGCCACACAAATCTGCACCGGTTGCAACCGATACAGCATACAGGACTGGAGGCCAAGAAAAAGAGCATTTGCATAATGAAGACGGGAGCCCACCAGAGCTTGGATTGGATTATAAATTTGTGTGCCATTAGAGGAATATGTGGGAGAATTTTTCTTAAAATCTTTAGGTAGATAAAGCAGGATGAAAAGACTTTGATTGAACATGAGGGTGAAACAATAATTTTCTCAGCAACTTAGAGCCACATGTCCGAAGCATTTTTGCAATCGGAAATGGCCAATCAGGCTGTTTCTGACTGCAAAGATGGTTTTACAAATGTACAAAACACAACCTGTGATTGGGAAAGGGTCTAAATAGGACCTTTTATCCTCTGAGAATGGCAAAAAAACATATTTTTAACAGCAGGCAATGGTCCCACGTACCACTGTCTGCTCTTCAAAAATGAAAAGAAATCTTTTTATTTTTTGTTTGAAACTCATCCCTTTTGCCTTTGAGGAAAACGGGCTGCATTTTTTGAAAAAAAGATTGCCTTATTTAAAATCAATCACAGACATGATGGTCTGATGACCCCAGCAGGCCACCATTCCTGTGATGTTTTCAATTACCAGTTCGTCGCAAGCTGAGACCTACCTCATTAATATTCATGAGGTAGGTTTATTTGAGCCCCAATAGGAATCGCAAAATGTGTAAAACACACTTTAGTACGAATATGAAATTGCAAATTGCAAAAATTCACTATTTGGTCATTGCACAAACTAATGTTAGTACAAGTGGCCCTAGAATCCCACATTTCTGATAGCATAGACCATTGTGGTACTTTGACAAAGCACATCGTGCAATCAGGCAAAGGTGACAAAAGATGAAGAACCCCATAAGATCATCATTGTAGTTTTATTGGAATTTAGTTTTATGCGAATTTATTGCCATCGATTCAGCTACTACTTTAAATCTGCGTAAACGTTTGACTAGAGTAGTATGATTTTGCCCATCCAATCTGAAAATAATTTTTGTGTCCTCTTCGTAACACACACAGGTCAGCTGGAAGTCCCCACTCAGCTTAGCTTTAGTAGAAGATCTGAACAGAGATATGATAACTGATTGACTCAGAACATTAAGGAAGGAACACAGGCAATCCAAGTCTCCTCTCTTCTGCTATTGCCAGCCTATCAATATTGAATAACAGACATACCAAAGATGGCAGACAGACCAAGAAGGATGATGGTTTGCACCCTGCCCTGGTCCAGAATGAAACGCAGCCCATTTTGAACTGTAATTATTGCAACCTCCATCTGAAGATAGGACTAGAAGCCAGACTGAGCAGGAAATAAAAGAGAGTAGTTAACAATAGATTCAGAGTGCTGTGCACTAACTATTCTTTCTGCTAACTTGGTCCGAAATGGCAACAGTGAAATAGAACGAAATTTGCCAGAAAGATCTCAAGAGATATTTTTCAACAGTGGCACCAAGCACACCAATCAACCGAAAGAATGCCTGATTCGAAAGTAGAACTAATTCATTTTCAGATAGGTGTCCAAACAACTGAAGAGATGTTACAAAACACAAGGGGCAAACAGGGATCTTCTAGAGAACCAGATTTACAAGAATACCAATGACCTGTGGGTGACCTGCTGTAAAAAGTAATCACCATGGGGAGGCTAACTTATCGTGGGGAGAAGAAATATAGATGGTAAATGTATCATTAATTTCTTGCACATTTTCCTAAATTCACAGTGTAAACTATCTCCAAGGCAATGCCCAAATTTCCCATAGTGATATTCTTAAACTTGCACTTGAGAGGGTTAAGTCTAAGTCAAGCAGCAGATTTCAGGCCAACAGCTTCTGATGTGAGCAAAAATAGCAGAGCAAGATTATCTGACCCAATTAAAGGATGGTTGTGATACCGAAAATGTAGTGACCCAAAGAAAATATAAGAGCTTGCGTATGTCCACCAGCAAGAGTATACTTGGTAATTAGATGCTTGAAGTCGATCAATTCTCAAGAAGAGAGTAAGTCCAATGAAGTACCAGAGCAGGAGCATCCATCCAGATGTTAAAGTCCCCCAACTTAAAAAAAACATGGATGCACATTAAGTAAATGAGGACATAAAGGAAGGATAGTCAGAGTCGAAGGCTATCGCACTTCCCAGAGAGCAATAAACCAAAAGCTCTAAACGAGTGGCAAAAATGCTAAGGTTTCCGCACAAGAGAAGCCCATTTCAATAACTTTAAAATTAAGGTGATCCCTAAAACTAACAGGAGCCCCTCCATCCAGTCTCCTGGCATAGTTAGTATGCAAAGTGTTTTTACAAAGTAGGAACTACTAAAAAAATACAAGGTGTTGAACTGTTGGTCATCTATGTCTCCATGAGGAAAAAGAGATCCACATTATGCTCCTTGAAAACGCCCACAATGAGATCAGAATTCTTGACGCATGTTTAAGAACATCCAGAGAAAGAGGTCCATTTTCAACAACAGAATTATATGGCTAGTTATGCTCAAGTTTAAGCGGAAAACAACCTTTACAACGCAACTTTTACAACGCACTACCATTACAACAAAACTTTTACAACGCAAAAACCATTACAACGCATGTATTTACAACGCATGTTTTTACAACGTAGGTACCTTTACAACGCATACCATTACAACGTAAGTATTCGTAAGTATATAAATATATTTAAAATGTTATATGTTTGGGTTTTTTAAGGGGTATTTTTAGGGTTCAGGGTCAGTTTTGGTTTTTTTTGGGTAAAGGGGTATTTTTAGGGTTCAGGGTCAGTTTTGGGTTTTTGGGTAAAGGGGTATTTTTAGGGTTCAGGGTCAGTTTTGGGTTTTTGGGTAAAGGGGTATTTTTAGGGTTCAGGGTCAGTTTTGGGTTTTTGGGTAAAGGGGTATTTTTAGGGTTCAGGGTCAGTTTTGGGTTTTTGGGTAAAGGGGTATTTTAAGGGTTCAGGGTCAGTTTTGGGTTTTTGGGTAAAGGGGTATTTTTAGGGTTTAGGGTCAGTTTTGAGTTTTTGGGGTACAGGGGTACAGGGTAAAAATAAAGTAAAATTAAATTTAAATTAAATTAATTAAATGAAATGAAATGAAATGAAATGAAATTAAATTAAATTAAATTATATTAATTTCAATTAATTTACATTAAAAAAATTAATATATACTTACCAATACTTACGTTGTAATGGTATGCGTTGTAAAGGTACCTGCGTTGTAAAAGCATGCGTTGTAAATACATGCGTTGTAATGGTTTTTGCGTTGTAAAAATTTTGTTGTAAAGGTATGCGTTGTAAAAGTATGCGTTGTAACGTCATACATCCGTTTAAGCTCCTTATTGGTTCGCTGTTAGTGGGACAGCATTGGGAGTAGGAGTTTGCAAAGTGTGGTTGGAGAGATAATATGACAATTAAGCTCACAGGAACAAGTCTCAATAATATCAAATCATTGCTCTTTAACAACATAGCCCTTACTCTGTGAAACAAATCAACTGCTTTGCCAGAGACAAAAGGGCTTTGCTATAATAAGACATCCTGCACAATGGAAATAGAGCAGCGTTACCAGTCGAGTCTGATGCAGCATCTGTGCACAGACAGGTACGATCGTACATGGGAAAAGAAGTAAATGAATAGGTGCCTGGCTAGTTCGATGAATGTGTGATTACATGTATGGCTGGTTGAATACATATGTGCAAAGATGGCTATCTGTATTAATGGGTGAGTGCATGAATGAATGGTGAGTGCATTGTCATGCCCACAGTGGCACATTACACTCCTTCACTCACCTATTTGACTAGACTCTATTGTGGGTGGCCTCGTTTGACATAGAGAGGTTGGTGGCAATACTTTTTTTTTGACCTATCACGCTTCCACAAACCCACAAAACAGAACATATGCAGGTTTGTGGACATTGAGGTTTGCAAACCTCAAAGAACAGTCCAGAGCTTGGTGGCCATTTTGTGCGTATGTACATATATAGGTATCAACCCTTATTGCCCTCCTGCGAATCGGCCACACTCACACTCGAAATATGTACCAGATTCATTGCTACTGAAAGGTGGGATTCTAGTAGCGCAAACGGATAGTGTTGTTACATGACAGACAAGTTATACCAATCTTCTAGGCTGAGGCATCAGCCAATAGTTGTGGCAATTTTTATAAAAGTGTCAATAAATACAAATATGTGATAGTGCTGCAAACATTACAACAGAGTAGGTCAAATCTGACTGTCTCTGATAGACACTCGGGTCTTCTTCAGCCGGGAGGTCATCTCAGGGATTCAATGATAAGCACCTCAACAGAAGGCTGGATTGTTATGCCCCAGTATATGCTGGATAAATAATATTGTAATCACCAAAGAGAAGGAGACGCGGGCAGGGGATGTGACAGTGGCACTGTAGGGCCTGTAGTGGCGTGGAATTTACTGGGTGTGTCTGAGACAGTCTCTCACAGGTTGGGATGCACACTTTGAGGCAACTGGCTCAAAGGTATCCCAGTATGTGGTTGAACACATTACTCAGGCATATGGCAACAATTTTCTCTTGCTAACCTGCCTCAGTATTTGTTTCATCTGCACTTGTACTTGTAGACAAGGTAGTGAGTCTTCCCTGGGAAGTAGCTCATTCGGGGTAGGAAAACTAGTTTTGGTCTGCTCAGTGCTTTTTGCTTCACTGAAAATAGATTCAGTGGGACCTCATGGTGACAGGATCTGGTCTTGTGGAGCTCTACCTGACTACAACTTCCAGCCTTTTCCAGTTAAAGGATTTTGAGAAACTTAGACTTGGGCAAGTTGGCAAATTCATTTGAACAAAGAAGCAACTTTGGCAACTAAGAAATTCACCTCTGTTCCACTCTAAATGTTTAGTGTTGAACCAATTGGCTTCAGCTGGAGTTCGATCACAACTTATACAACTTCAAGGGTCCCTCCCCTCTTCAGTCATGAACAATGCCCTGCTGAAGAGTTTTGACTTCCATTTAGGGAACTAAGCCTGATGGCAAAAACTTTGACCAGAATGACCCACTTAGCCTATCTGACCTCCACCCCATCACGGTCAGCGCAGAATCACACCGAGCTCCCATTCAAATATGAACTGTTGTTTTTCAATATAATTTACATTATTTTTGCTTCATAACTTTAAAAATAATTTCTCTGGTTCCAGCAATCAAATTTTGATGCTTGTGCTGTGTTTTTGCTTATTACATTTTTATCTATTTTATCTAATTGGTTGTGTTGTTTTCTTTGCTTCAAAATTGTTGTCACTACTTGAACTTAACATTTATTACTCTGTGGAATTGCCTGCTGAATGTGCCACAGCTACCAGGGTTAGGCAGAATATCTCTGAAGCATGTGTTTAGAATTAACCAGGGTGTGCTTATTAAGATGTTAAGGGTTCCCCTTCAAAAATGAATAATCCATGTTATGGCACTCTGTATTTGCCCTTAGATTTAACTGGGTCCGTTTACATTTGAGGTCACAAATTTAGTTTAATGGAATTTGGGGATTAAAGTTAGATTCATTTGCAGATTCCCCGTTGCCATGACACCATTGTGTCAAGAGTCTCTACAATATGTTGAGAATTAAGACCATTATACTAGTGCAAGTGTTACACCATGGATGGACACCTTAGTGGCAGGTATGGCCACAATATGTCAACCATTACCACCCTCATGCATGTCAATAGGCAGTAGTGCACCTTCATATTCGCAGGATCACAACAATTCAGAAATACGTCAATGACAGTGAAGCACATTAGGCCCCACAAGGATGACAGAGTGCAGTAGATTTGCAAACCATGAGGTTTATTAATAGATTTGCAAAGTTACAAAATTAAATTATTCAACTTGGTCATAAATCTTAGAGCATCATGAAAAGGTGCTGTCAGTATACTTCAAAGTGATTTAACCCCTTCCGTGCTGCCGTCAGCCAATGGCTGACGCGGCCCTGCCCGTTTTGCGTAAGTGCTGCACTTCCACAAAATCGCGGCGCCTTAAGGTGTTAACAAAGTAAATACAAAGTCAAGCTATTTAATGTGGTCATAAGCAACTCGAGCAAGTTTCAGTTTCCTCTGAAGGAATGTTCCCTAATGCTAAGTTGAGTGAATAAGCCTGTAAAAGGCAGAATCAATGGAGATTAAGTGAGTGAGGAAGGAATTGGATTTGTGCAGAAGTCTAACTCTATGTCCTGGAGCAGAATAAGGTATCTGATCACAAGAGAGTAGAAAGGGGCATCTGAATCTAACTAGCTCAGCAATGCACAATTAAAACGTACAATTCTTGAAAAGAAGCTGCACTCACCATGGCTCTGAGGAAGAGGGAACCAATCAGGATTGAATGTTCCCAGATAAGAAGGCTTTACTTTTCTTCCCAGCCATCCCACACTGGAAGTTTTTACACTGCACGAATTTCAAGAAATATTTTATAGCAGGATGATACATCACTGTCAGCCTGTCCTCAGCACAGGTGCAGAGCAGCTCTCAGTGAAACCTACATAGATAAGCAGCTATTGGAAAAGCGGAAGTCAAAGCACTGTGGTAGTTCTGAAAAGGTGGAGGGCAAAAGCAGTACATTTTAAACTGCTGACAATACAATTACAAGGCCAATGCTACAGCCAGACCAATGAGAGAAACACTTCGCTCACATGACTACAGAAACAAAGACCCTAGATAAGAGAGAGTGATTGGACTCTTAAATGATTTACAAAACAGTACTTCAGATCAATAAAATAAAATAAAAGGTAGTTATTTTAAAGAAAAAAATAAACATTTCATTTTACTTTACTAAAATTACATTTACTACATAAACATAGTACATCCATTGTCATGTCTCCATGACAACTTGTGAAGTACAAATCATGGCACAGATGTAGAGCAGGTTGTCCTTGTGAGTACACAGTATTCAGGGTAGGCAGGTTCGGTCAAGAACCAACATGACATACATCACAACAGTAGGTAATACTTTAGGCATGAAGTCCAGCAGGTTATAAAAAAAAAAATCATAGATACTATGCATGTAAGCAAACTGCTTAGATATTACTTGTTATCCTGATAAAGGCAAAAATAATATACATCATAAATGTTTTGTAAGCACTGCAGATTAAACTGTCACATTTGTTGCAGGGAATAGCCAGGGCAGCTTGTAGCCCACAGAGCAGTACTGGGAGTAAGCACTGCTACTCACTGACTCCTAAGGGCGAACCCAGGACAAATGGACCGCGCTCACCCAAGAAGCTATAAACACATGCTGCTCTCCCCTGGGAAGTGATGGAGCAAGCAAACAAAGGTAATATGCAAAGTGTAAGTATCTCCAGGATCCTAACAGGTGGGCAGGTCAGCACAGCAAAGCAAGTAGTCCCAGTGGGGGTTCTTCCTGGCAGCACGGCAGTCCTCTGGCAATGTGCCATTTCTACAGCCATCGTCTGGTTACATGCAGTGTCGAAATTCATGGGGTCAGAGCCCCTGTATAAAATGGCTTTGATCTAGGAGTGACTTCATAATGCACAGTGAACCTCTTGCAACCCAGCCCTGGCTCCAGACATCAATAGGGGGCAAAATAAGTAATTTGTGTGAGGGCAGGACACAGCCTATGCAATTTTAAAGTGTGAACGCCTCTCCCTCTCCCAGCCTAGGAAGACCATCAGTATGCAGATTAATGCAGATTTCATCCAACTCTGCCTGTAATGGCTGTTTGGAAAGTATGCACAAAGTGTAGCTGTCACCGAGGCTCAGATGTGGATTGGAGTCAGTCTGCAAAGCACAAAGAGTCATAAGCATAGAGGAATGCACACTTTCCTTAAATGACTTTATAAAATAGTTATGTAAAATCCAACTACACCAGTAAGCAGGATTTATCACCACAATTCCAAACATGGCAACGCTATTCCTTTCAGATCAGGAATTAGAACTTAAAAATATATCGGGGTATTCCCAATGCTAGCCTATGAGAGGAGTAGGCCTCATAGCAGTGGGAAATAAAACAGCCTGTTGGTCACTACCAGGACATGCAACACAATAAAGGCACATGTCCTACCTTTTACGCATGCTGCACCCTGCCCTTAGGGTGCTTAGCACGTCGTTTTTTTAAATGCCAAGTCAAAGTGGCAGTAAACTGAGTAAACTGTGCATGCAGGCCCTGCAGAAGCAGGCCTCCGACAGGTTTGAAGGGCTTCATCAGTGGGTGGCACAAGCAGTGCTGCAGGCCCACTAGTAGCACTTAATTTACAGGTGCTCTGTGTATGGAATACCAGCTTACAAGGGGCTTACAAGTAAATTAAATATGTCAAACAGGTGTAAACCAATCATACCATGTTTAAATGAGAGAACACATGCATTTTGGCACTAGTTAGCAGTGGTAAAGTGCCCAGAGTTCTAAAGTGACCAAAAGGAAGGTCAGAAAAGTAGGCGGAGGAAGGCAACAGGTATGGGATAACCCTACAAAAAGGGCCAGGTCCAACATGCAGCTAGCTACGCCATTCAAGGTGCGTGGTTGAGGAGGTATTGTCTTAGGTTTGTGATGCTATGTAGGAAGTGTTTTCATGTTGTGAACCACCAGTGTGCAGTTACTGTGTCACTGGACACAGTGCATAGCAGTGTGGTGAATGATGAAATGTGAGACAGAACGTGCACTTTAATAGTTTTCAGTATACTGGCAGCTTTGAACAGTTCTGCTGGTCACTTTATGGTATTATTTATGATTATAGCCTGCCTAGCTAGTTACTGCACTTTGTTGTCCGATCTCAGATCTTGTGTATATTTGTGGCCCTGAGCTGGCATGATTAGTGGGAGAGAGAGGTAGAGAGATCTGCTGGGATGGGCATTTTACTATCTTCCAATGCTGAGTGGTATTGTGAGATGTAAAGAAGAAGCCAGGGTGTATAGATATTTGGGAAGTGTAGTGGAGGACTAGATTAAAGCCCTCTGAATTGTCCAGCCGGGTGTGACAGATCTCTTCGGTTATTCCATGCTTGTTCATTTGGTGATGTCTGTTTTTTGGCTGTACAGTACTGGTGATGGACAACCCTCCTAACTGTTATATGACTGTAAGAAGTATAAGCTACAATTGGCTGCTGTTCGCTGAATATCGTGGCCCTAGTATAATTGTGGGCCATAAATGTTATATATGAAATTACATGGCTATGTAATGCCCCGGTGAACTACAGGTCAGTCCTACTTAGCTAACCAGTATATTGAAAGCA
Organism: Lissotriton helveticus; assembly: GCF_964261635.1. Lineage (NCBI taxonomy): Eukaryota > Metazoa > Chordata > Amphibia > Caudata > Salamandridae > Lissotriton > Lissotriton helveticus. The sequence goes on along the minus strand of NC_136067.1, from coordinate 1,909,657,894 downwards.
CTTTGCTGGTTGAGTTATTTCCAACCTATGAGTTGTAAGCTGAAGACTGTGCCTGGGTGGTGACTGTCTTTCTGGGCTGTGTTACTGGGATGTGAAGCGATGCAGTTATCTTGTAAATAGCTGTTTTCAACTGTCTTTGGAAGTGTATATACTCCTGGGTGCTTCTAATACTGGCTGGTAGTGAGCTCCAGAGCTTGGCAGCTTGTACTTCAGAAATGAGTTCCTCCTACATATTTTCTATGGCAAGGTGCTATGAAATACGGAGCTAGCCTGGAGTGCAGTATTAGGCTGTGTTTGTATTGCGTGAATTTAACTTGTAGGTAGAGTGGTCATTTTCTGTATGAGGCCCTGTGGACAATATAAAGTGCCTTGAATAGTGCTTGTCCTCTTCTAGCTCTAGGTAGCCAGTGGAGCTAATGCAGGGCAGGAGTCATGCATTCTCTTGGGTGATGGTAGAGAAGAAGCCTTGTGGCAGGCTTTTGGATTAATTGCATTTTGCTTATCATGAATGAGATTGCACCAAGGTTTAGGTTGTTCTCATAGTCAAGCTTTGAGAGTACAAGTCTGGGGGTAGTTTGCAGTTTATGCTGGTATGAAAGGTATGGGAAGATGCGACAAAGTTTTTGTTGTGTAGAGTGCACTCTTAGTGAAGAATAAACATATGGTATCAAGGATTGGTCTGAGTACATAGTTACCCCATTGTTTCTAACCTCTCTTGATGTTTGTGGAAGGGCCTCAAGTTCCTTAGGTCATTGTAGTAGGCTGGTAATTTTGCCACTGTTTGCAGGTCATAATGACTGTCTAGTGGTATTGAGCTTTAGATGGTTATTCATCATCCATGTATTTATGGAAGATGGCAGTCATCAAGGTTTGAATTGTAGAGGTGTTCTGGGATATTGTGAGCAATTGAGTTGTTGGTAGGGGTGGGGGATGAGGCGAGCCCTTCTCATGCAACAGCCACATTACTTGTCAGGTTGAACAACAAAAGTCAATAAATTAACCTTTGCTTAGCCCCCTGGCAGCTTGACACAAAAGCAGTCAGGCTTAACTCGAGGCAATGTGTAAACTATTTATGCAGTACACAAACAGTGAAAACACAACACAAGAATAATCCCACACTAATTTAGAAACATAGAGTACAATTTAATTAACTATTTGACAGTAAAATGGCAATACTTCAATCAATAGAACCGGAAATATGCCATTTTAAAGATGTAAGTGAAAAGAGTACCTAGAAGCACAAAGTGCCAACTGCTGTCATCTGGTCGTGCCAGGCTGAGACAAAGTCACAAGTTCAGGTTGATGGATTGTGGGCTGGATACAGGATTAAAGATAGGCCTGATGAACAAAGAACCTTAAATCCTGGTTGTGGAGCATTGCAGGATCCTGTGTCGAGGATGTGTCATGCATCAGTGGTTCTGTGGAGCTTCAGGGCTGCTGTGCAAAGTCCTGCATCATAGTCATGCGGTTGGCGAGGAGCTTGTGATGCGAAGTCCTGTGTTGTCATTGAGGGTGATGTCGACAATGGACTTGTAATGGGAAGATCAATGGGAAGATAATGTTCAATCTTTTTAATTTTTTTGATCAATTCATTGGAGATTTTATCACAGAAGTCAAGTCATTGTGGTGTTTTGTGATTTGGCACTCTGGATTCAAGAATTCTGTTACCATTTTATGGAGATCTTCAGGAGGGCAGTTGACTTCAGTTATACGTGTGGAGCGGTGGTGTCTTTTTGTGGTTCTAATATTTCTTCTGTAGGCTCTGTAACATCCCAAGTAGCCAAGGGCATTCCAAAACAAGGGTCAAAATCAATCTGGGGCTTCTTGTGTTCCCTTGTGGAGTCAGCAGTCATAGTTCACAGCATTCCTAGATCATAATGTTGGTGACAGAGTAGCTGCTTCCTTCTACAATGTGGTACAACACTCATAAATTATTTGTTACAAATAAATACAAAGTGATTTTTTTATATACTTGACAGCTAGTGGTTTGGCTGACCAAGAGATTTTGGTATTTAGTCCTGAAAACCCATTACACTATTGACAAATTTAATTCAGACTACATTAGGGATTTAGCGAGGTAACTGTATCGACAAAAGTAAGTTAGCAGAGAGCAGCTGGCCCCAACAGTAATTAGCAATTACCTATATATGTAAACTGCCACAGTATGGCACAAAGGGGACTTAGGGATTATCGTGAAGTGCAGAATCATATCCAAACCTTTTAACCAAACATGATAACCTTCAAATAAAAAAATATAATTCCCTGAACAAATTTAAGAAGCAGGTAATGCAAGCCCTGCCGACAGGTTCGCCGGAACCGCTGTTGCGTGGCACATCTCCGACACAGGACCTCTGATTACAAGCCTCCATTGACAGCATCCTTGACGACTTCGCAAGACCTTGCATCACAGCCAACAGTCACATCAGAACTGCAGCTGCACAATGCAACTCCGATGCAGAACTTCAAAGTGACAGCGTCCATCAATGGCATCCTTTATGCAAGACCTCGCATCGCAAGCCCTGTCCACAGCTTCATTTGAACTGCCACTACTGATTGCTTCTCTGACGCAAGACCTTGCATCGCAGGCTGCTGTTGACAGCATTTTGATGACAAAGCACGACCTCACATCAACGCCCACAAGTTCTTCGGAACCACCACTGCGCAACGAAGCCTTGACGCAGAAGCCATAGCCAGGTTTCAAGGTACTTTTGTTCAGCGGGCCTAATTTATTTCCTGTATCCAGCCAGCGCTTCACCACGGTAGCCTGAACTTGTGAATTTGTCAGGATGCAAAACAACCAGATAACCACTGTTGGTGATTTGCGCTTTTAGGCACTATTTTCCCTTAAATCTTCAAAATTGCATATCTCCAGTTCTACTGATCGGACTTGTGTCATTTTGGTTCAAATAAATTATTAAAGTGTATTCTACCTTTCCAATTTGATGTGGGATTTTTCTTGTGTTGTGTCTTTTCTTTTTTACTGTTTGAAGTGCTGCATAATTACTTTATACATTGCCTCTAAATTAAGCCTGGCTGTGTTGTGCCAAACTACCAAACTACCAAACTACCAGAGGTTTCAGCAAAGGTTAATTTGGGGTTTGCTTGTGTTTAACCCTGACAAGAAATGTGGTTGCTGTTTGAATAGGGTTTCGCAACCTCAAACACTCACTCAGTTTACTAATTAATTAATATAATAATCACAAAGGTCTGTGTCTTACCTGAAAGGTTACCGTTCCTAATCCTTGTCAGAAAAAACTATGGGTAAGTGTGCATATTACAAAGATCAGTATGCATGCGACAGATCATAAATTATAATTCTTGAAATAAAATTCAAAAGGTTAATGCAATTACTGCAGAGGATTGTGGGTAATGAATTGGCCACAAATATAAATCCCAGTGAGATGGCTCAGTGGATAAACCATTTGCTACAAAGACTCTGTGTAACCTGTATGCCACAGGTTCAAGGTCTAGTGAGAGAATGAGCATTACATCTACAGAGGAAACAAAGGAAACTTAAAATGAAATCAATTTACTCACGTCAACCTTCAACTTTGACCACTCTAATCCCTACACCTGCTCTACACCTTGCACACACCGGAGGGTTTCCGTCAATCCTGCCTGCACGATCTTTTGCCTTAAATGTGCCAATAGGTTTCTTAAAAGCTGCATTGCAGGACAGAGATCTGTTTTTTAGCAACCAAAGGGCTTAGCAAATTTCAGCTCAATAAAGCTATTGCTCAAGGACCTTCAAAGTGACCAGCTATATCACTAAATCACATCAAGAGTTGAACAAGCTAACCACAGCACCTGTACAACCAAATTTGGACATTATGGTATTTTAGATGCCTTCTAGTTATTTAAGTATTTTGATTGCTGGCTTGCGGTTTTTAACTGTTTTGTAAAGCACAGGTTTGTGATGGAAGCTACTTCTTAGTGCTGCTCCTGATCAGAAAGGCAGGTGGGGTGAAAAAAAACTATGTTCCAAGCCAACGAAGTTTGGATCAAGTCGGTAATTGGTAAGTATCAGGTGAAAATAGCTCACTGGTAGTCTTCCTCAAAGGTGGTTTTTCATTCTTCTGGGCCCTATGCCTCATAGGGAGAATGGATAGCCCTGGGAGATTTGTGGTACTGCAAAGGCTGATAGAGCTGGACTGGACTGCAATCAGTAGCAGTTCTCCTTCTGCGACTAGTCTAAGGGCCCTTTAGTGGCTTCCAATCAAAAATAGGATCCAGTTCAGATTTTGCTGTCTGGTTCATAAGACGCGTAATAACAAAGGACCTCATTACCTAACCAAAAAACTCACCATACACCAACAGGCAAAAACCCTTAGGTCCAACAGCAAATATCTTCTAACAGTGCCGAAGGTCCGCACCGTCAGAAATGGTGGTAGATCCTTCTCCCGGATAGCGCCCAAAACTTGGAATAAACTGCCTTTACCCCTCCGCTTGGAAACAGAGCACAAAAAGTTCTGCAGACTCCTCAAAACCTGGCTATTCTAGCACAGTCCCTTCCATGAGGCTGTCTCGTTTACCGATCTGTCCTGAGTATTAGCAAGCGCTACGAGATCTTCGTGGTGATATATGCGCTCTATAAATACCAAATACAAATACAAATACATAAGTGTGCTGTAGGTGGAGACACCTGTGATAACAAAAATACCAGCTCTTAAAAGCTACAAAAATCTACAGCAGGCAGTTCACTAGGTGATTGTGATAAGTAATTTGCCAGAACACAATAATAGCAAAGGCCAGATATCTAAAAAGAGGCATATAGGTACTAGGAAATAAGGGTATTGCAAGTGATCAACACAAGGGCACAGTACTGTCAAAAACAACAAATCTTAAGTCACACTACTGTGTGGTGCAATGGTTTGGGAAGAACTGTGTTGTGATTGTATAATTGATATAGAAGTCATGACCTGAAATCAGTTGGGACAGGTACCTTTCGATGTTGTGAAGAAAATAAATGCTAGGCAAGAGGCTGTGGGCCCTGGCAGATGGAAAGGGAGTGCAGTGGGAGTAAAAGGGAGAATTCACAGTGTGCTGTGGCAACACACAGAACATATTTAAGTAGAACATTAGGAGTTTGCTAAACACAAAGGGCCTGATGATGAGTTTGGCAGACGAGTTACTCCATCACAAACGTGACTGATGTCCGGTCCACCGTATTATGAGTACCATTATATTCCATTGGATATAATTGAACTCATAATACGGCAGATGGGATATCCGTCACTTTTGTGATGGAGTAACCTGTTCGCTAAACTTGTAATCATCCCAAAGGGCTTCAGGGGCACAGTGGGGATTTGCACCTGCTTTTTGCAACCCAAGTCACTTTTGTACTATTATAGAGCGGACCCAGATGCCTTTGCGCCCCCTTCCATGATATGCCTTGCACTGAGGCAAGAAAATTGCAAAAAACACAGTTGATGGACAGAATGTAGAACAATGTCATACATTCACCCCAGTACAAGGATCTGGGCCTAAATCCATCATTTTTTTGCACTCCACACCACCCTGGGTTAGACACTGGCTATATGCAAATCAGCTCTGACCCTGTGCCTCATGGAACAGTCCAGTCCGAACTACCAAGCCATGTCTTTCCCAGACCGAAATCAAGCATCCAAGGACCGGTTTCTGGCTATCAGCCTTCATCAGCTTGGATAGCTTGACTCCAGTGGTGTGGAGAGCCTGGGACTCACGTCTGAGCATACCCAGCACACTCGAGGTGAAAATTGCAAAAAACACTACAACACTGAGGCAAAACGTAAGCCAGGGGAGGATGACCTTTCAGGGAAAGCACTTTGAGGTAAAGAAGTTCCCATTGTGCCCATGCTGTATACAGATGCAGGCTCATGGGCAAAGAAGCCATCAGGAGGTGCCACCTTGGAGGTGGTATACAGCCAGTGTGCCCCCAGAGGGTGCCACGTGGGAGAGGGCACAGGGTTCCCATGGAACCAACAACCATCCCTCTACAGGCAGGTGCAGTTACACACTATTAAAAATGAGACCAGACCCTTACATGATCAGTTGCACTGCATCGGGCATGCACAATTGAGGAGGTGCTGAGCAGACATGCAAAATGCTTCCCAGGTATGAAACAGCACCTGTTGGTGTTTTGACAACTAGTTAATTTTCACACCAAATTCACTGGATACCATTTTAGTCACAGCAGCAACTTGAAAATTCTTATATTAAAAATATTCCTTACCTATGTTTTTCGGACAGTAACAATACCATTAAAGAAGGCTTTTCAGTTCAGTTCTGAACATTTCTTCTGACTTGTACTAAATACAGCCTATAAAAGGGTAATGTGGTAGAAGTGCAATGACTGGTAATTTATTTGATAGCTGACATGCATTAAACATTATTTTGGTGCCTAGCATCTATATCTCTGACAGAAATCGATCGGGTCCTCTCTTTTTCCCACTGCTTCTCTCTCTCTCTCTCTTCCTCTCTCTTTCATAGTCTGTATATCTATACCCACAGGAGGCTCTGATTAACTAATAATAAATTCTGTGGATATGAGGAACAGATGTGACATATTTGTTCTCTGTCATTTTCCTCAACTACTCAGCACATTAGCATCTGATTGTCAGGTAAATGTGTTGATGAAAGGAAATTATTTTTGATTTGCTAGGAATGCAAATGCATGGAAATCGGGGTATCTCTCAGAGCTTTTTTGCAAATGAGAAGGAATGCAGTTCAGAAATGTGTTTCAAATACACAGTGTCAGAAATTATGATAAATAATTTATATGTTTTATTATTTAATGCAAAAATGTAAGATGACAAATGTGATACGAAATGTCAGTAGATGAAAGAGTCACTGAGGAAGTGAAGCAAAGGAACATCACCAGACTACAGTCCCATGAGGGAAAAAGAGATATTTAGGGCTGGATGTAGTTTGTGTAGGTTGCAAGCCATGATGTGCAAATTGCACACAAGCAGATTTGGAAACGTCCCTTCATAGTCAGATGCTACAGGATATAGTAATCAGTTAAATTGCAGAATGGATACGTGCAGAACACTGCAACACCTCTTGTTTCATTAATATTTGCAGAATGTTGCTTCACCTTCTGTCAGCGGCGTAGCTGAGGGGGCGTGGGGGTGGACCGCCCCAGGAGGCATGAGTTTTGGGGGCGCTCTCACTTGCGGCTGTCGTGGCCGCACCCCCTCGCCAGTCCTAATTGGGGCCGCATGAATAGCCACCACCCAACACCACACCCCCCTTCCATCACACCGCAGGGGCCGCCACGGGCGGTCTAAGGCCTAGCTAGGCCACTGCCTTCTGTATTATTATTATTATTAATTAGGCAGGACAAAAATTGCAACCATCTGACGATGCTGTGAGTGGAGAGATGGAGGCCTGTGAGCGAATATTTAATGAATAAAGTCCAGTATGAATACAGTAAAAAGAATGTAAAAATGGACCGCCAAACTCGTAATCAGGCCCCCATAATGTCCTGGGAAGCCATTGCCCTGGATCAGGCATTGCCAGGAGACAATTCTTGTCCCTTGAAGTAACTCTGCAAAAGCTGTCTTGTTTTTACTTGCTGTAATTTTTTTTCCCCATTTCTCTGTTTGCATTTGCAAATAATGGCAAGTGAGACCATCAGCTTGTATCGGACTGATGAGAACAGACCACTGTTTGGAGATAGTATATGTCTGTGTAAAGTACAAGCTGGATGCTACTAAGGGGTCCATTATGATGTCTGGCGGATTCCCACCGCCAGCCTTGCGGTGGCCACCGCCAGCCTGGCGGGGGCAATCCGTCCGACATCCACTCTTGATTTCCCCCCGCCATATTAGTATGGTGGGGGGTGATCTCGGCGGACGGAAAGACCGTCCGCCGCTTTTCCACCCCGGTCGCCTTGCGGCCGGGGCGGAAAAGGAATAATACGGTGGCGGTGTCTCTCAGACACCGCCAGCCATGTTATGATAGGCATTTCTCAATGCCTTTCCGTGGCGGCAATGGTGCCACGGAAAGGCATGCGGACTTCACGGGCCCCCAGAGTGAAGGAGAGTAGGGGGGTGCACAGCCTGCCGCTTTGATCATGCAAATGCAAAAGTGCATTTTAAGCACCGCCCGCCACAATGCTTAACATGCAGGATGTGCCCGCCACTGTGGCTGGCACATCCTAATTCCCCCCACGGGACCCCCGCCCTTATGGCAGGCGGTCCCTATTACCACGAGGATGGCGGGCAGGCAAAGTCCGCCCGCCATCCTAATGACCTCCTAAGTGCTCAGCCCCAGCTTAGCAGGGAACTACTTGTGCCCAGGGTGAACCATTCAACCGGCACTGCCATCACTTTAAATATTTAAATTATATGTGTTCTCACAAAGGTGACAGACCTCTGTGCTTCACATACAAGATGACAGCTTATATCCTCTATGCATTAGGGCCGCCCGCCTTAGGCCATACCCTGCATGTGATGCTAGTCACTTTACCAACAGTGTGAAACAGATATTATTGACTTTGCAACAAAAGTAATATGATTGTACAAGCTATACAAGAACATGTTTCCATGCTATACCACTGCATAGAAAGCCCCTCTGTTTTCCTATCAGTTAGTGAAGCCCTGCGGTTTTTGATTGATTTCGAGCTTGTGGCAGTCACCACAGGTGAGAATCGAAGGGGTGGTGTTTGGAGATGCAGAGTGCAGTCTGCAGCATACAAAAGCATCCCTTTTGCAGTGAGATATTTTTGAGGCAAAATGAAACTGGCCACTCCTGCTGGGATGGTCGTCTTGGGACCGGCAGGCGTCACAGGCTGATTTCATTTCACTTCTAGACCTGTCACAATGATGGAGCTGTTTGGAACTGGCCTTTGGAACCCTTTTGGAAGAAATATCACATTGGTACTAATGCCCTTGTACTCGTTCCTTTTCTGTATTTTTTTCTTAGCTTTAAGCGTTGAGAAATATTACAATTCACAACATCACCAGTAATTGTTTATTTTAAATTCATTTCCTAAAAAATGAACTACTGCTGCGTGTGGCAATCCTTAAAATTATGCCTCCAGGGTTTTCTCAAAATAAAAATTCCTCGTTTAAAATATGGAAAAGTGGAACAAATAGAAAACGATATTTCCGAATTGTAATTTCTAATTGCAGAATCTACATTTTTGCTCCTCATAGAGAATACCTTGATCTGGTCTGATTGTGGTACCCGACAAAAACTTTTTAGATCATTTTATTATAAAATGTGCAGTCGGCTATAATTTCTCACTGTTAGTATCAATTGTCTGTCATCTGTCTGACCTTAGTATGGTTTATCTGTTTCATCTCAAATAGCCTTTTAAGCCCCTCGAGCCATCCCAGCCACTGAAAACACTTGCAATATTTGTAGTCTCAGAGATACTTGAAAATAGTCATCTTAGAAGATTTTCTGTCATTTCTTTTCTTTTATTCTATTCTTCTGATCCTTCTGAGGATCTGGGAACGTTTACGTTTTTAAACATCACAGTAATGCTCACATTGAATGTCAATGTCCCTTGATGAAGAAATAAAACTGACCTCATGATAAAAAATAACAAATGGTGGGTTTCAAACTAACAAAGGGTTACTTTGCAAGCAACCTGGAATATATATGGATTACATGTTGATTAAAAATAAAGAATACCTACATAAAAGTGCAATTCAAGCTGTAAATGGCTTAAGTATGAAAGTATTCAATAACAAACTTTACAACGATTGCCCCGTGATTAATTGCAGATTTTCCCTAGGGAAATCTGGAAAATCTATAAAGTGTTAAAAGGTTAATCTAGGCCTCAGAATCCCTCAAACAACACTGCATGGAGACTCGAAGCTGATGCAAATTGTGCATGTTTTATTCATTCTCTATACCCGCAGGAGAGACTGAACCTTTCCAAAAGACCACAGTCTACCTTCCAAAATCTCTACACATCTGAAACTCTGTGCACCCAAGATTCAAACCTACCTTCATCCATGCTATTTGACATTGTACAGCTCTCTGCCACTTCCAAAACTGTGGACCAAATCAAAAAACTAAAAACACTTTAACTTGGCCGTCTCTGTTTTAATATGCTGCTCATTCTGTACATTTGACTGAACTTACCCAGCATTGTGGTGCTCAGTAAACTCTGTCCCCACCCTTACATCTATGGGAGGCCTCCAAGCCTCATGTGTCAGCCCTTTCACCTTGCATCCCTCTGCACAACATTCCTGCTGACTGGTTTGATTAGCATCGTTTTGCCTTGATCCGATACCCTTGTCTTGTTTTTCTCCCTCACTTAATTGACCTAATCTTGCATTAGAGAATGCTCCTCAGTTATTTAATGATGGAAGGCTACCTACTGACATGCGCAATCCCTCAAACGTCACTGTTGTCTTCTCTCATTAACTGCTTTTAAACTCCCCATGTACAGTTTCCTTGTCTTTCCAAGGGCACTCTTCATTCCATTAATGCCTGACACCTTGAATGAACTATGGCAATCTATTGATACAGGCCACATTCAACTTCTCCTCTGCCTCCTCTCCCCCACAATCAGCTATATGAAACTGGACAAGGTCATCCCCATAGTCATAACCGTAGGCTGCTATCCCCAAATCCTAAATTCCTTCTCCCTCTAGCCCTTACAGAGAATGCTAAACTTCCCAATCTATACATCACACATACCTTCTCCTATCATCAATCACCCCAATGACTCACAAATTAATATGCCTTAGATCTCTGGACACGTTCCTGATTCTTGCCATAAAATCTTTCATATGAAGGACCCTTCTCCATTCCTACCCTATTTCTACTATTACTCAATGTTCCCCAGCTGACACCTCCAATCCCAGTTCCTTTACTGGCTCAACAACCACAAGCTCCTATATGACAGTTTGAATGTAAGGTAGTTTACCAAGGTAAAATCTCAACACCCAAACTCAGAGAATGGCTTTCTTACTCAGATTTTAAGAACACTTTGTAGGGCACCATCCTATAGACAAACCCCCAGATTCATCAAAGTCCTGTTTTGCGAGTCCTTAATAGCGAATTTAAAGGAATCGCTATTAAAGACTCGCAAAACGGGATGCATGTAGAAATCGCAATATTTCTTGCGATTTCTACTGCTTCCTTATTTGTGATTCGCTAATTGCGAATCGCAAATAAGGAATGGCTTTCCCTAAAGGCCCATAGGAATGAATGGGGAGTCATTCCTTATTTGCGATTCGCAATTAGCGAATCGCAAATAAGGAAGCGATTTCAAGGGTGCCAGGGTGTCCAAAGGACACCCTAGCACCCCTGAAATGGTAATGTACACTGGTATTGTGCACACACATGTCCAAAGGACATGTGTGTGTGTAACATACAACTTAGAAAAATGCACTAAAGTGCATTTTTCTACGTTTTCGCTATTTACCACGTAGTTAGACTTCGCGGTAAATAGCAGCCCCAGATTGTGAATTCGCAATTTTAAAATGGTTCATGAATTGCATTTAAGGAATCTCAAATTGAGATTCCTTAAATGCAATTATTCGCAATTTAGCGATTTCTAGAATTGCGATTTTTCCATTTGGGATGATGAATCCCAAATGCAAAAATAGCGCTTGCAAAGGGGCAGATTCTCAAAATCTGGCCCTTTGCGAGCTGTTTTTGGCTTGATGAATCTGGCTGAAAGGCCCATATCCCAGAATACTGGGCCACAGTGTCTGCAGTGCACTCCTCAACCCTAACACTCATGATCTAGAATTAAATGGCCTCTTTGTCTAGTGTCTTTTAATGTTATGTTACATGTACCCCCCATCCTCACCCACTAAATCTTGGTAAACGCCTACTTACGTGTTCTCTTTTATGAGCAGAAAAACAAATAAAGGTGAATGAAAACAAATAGACACATACCTATTTAGAAACGACCTAACAAATCCCTTGACTAGATTGTGTTATAAAAATGTGGCATCCAATCACCATTATTTTAAAATCCACCCATCTCATATGATGCCACACCCATTATACTTAATGTTAAAACATCCTTTCACATTGTGACAATGTTGCATTCCATTGGTTTCTGGCCTCTAGGGGTTGGTTGTAAAACATCTTTTCTCATAGACAGACCCCAAGCAGTATGATTGCACCTTTCGTCTCTCAATCTCAGTTCAGTTTCAGTTTAACTTTATTATGATACAGAACTGCAAGGGATGTCCACTTAATCTAAAACAACAATAAAACAGTGGGATATAACACATATTAAGATCAACAATTAAAAACGTATAAAACCTCCAATATTTTACATACATCTTCTGAGAATGACAATAACTGCCCTTTATAAAGTGTCAACATGCATAGCACCACAAAACATTACACTAGAAGCATCTTATGTTCACTTATTCTCAAGAGAGATATGAAGTGCAACATGCTTACAGCCACATGCATCATTGTTCCATTTTGCGATTCCTTAATTGCGAAAATTAAGGAATCGCAATTAAGGAATTGCAAAATGCAATTCATTAAGAAATTTGCAAAAAAATTGCGATTTCTTAAAATTCCTTAATTACGATTCTCTAATTAAGAATCGCAATTAAGGAATTTCTACCCATTCATTCCTATGGGCCTAGAGGCCCATAGGAATGAATGGGATGGCATTCTCAATTTGCAATTCATCATTGTGAATTCGCAATTTGAGAATGCAATTTCAAGGGTGCAGGGGTGTCCAAATGACACCCTGTTGCACCCCTGAAATTTACTTTTGGATACATCTTACACACACACATGCCCCAAGGGCATGTGTGTGTGTGTAACATGTAACAAAGAAAAATGAATTTAAAAGCATTTTTCTAGATTTTTGCAAATTACCATGAAGGTCAACTTCATGGTAATTTGCATTTCTAATTTGCCAATTCGCAATTTCTAAAAGTATGATGAATTGCATTTAAGGAATCTCAAATTGAGATTCCTTAAATGCATTTGCAATTTCAGAAATCGCAATTGTGCGATTTCTTAAATTGCGAATTTCTGAAAAAGGTTGGTGCATCCCAAATCAGGGAATTGCATTCGCAAACGGCCGAAAAATGCCTAGAGGCCCATAGGAATAAATGCCGTTTTGCATTTCTTTTTTTTGCACTCGCAATTTGTTGATGCATTGCAAGGGTGCAGAGGGGGGTCGAAAGGACCCCCTCCTGCACCCCTGAAATGTATTTTAAAGTGCATGTTTCACACACACATGTCCTAAGGACATGTGTGTCTGTAACATGAAAGTTTAAAAAATGCATTTTTTTGCTTTTTTAAAGAATTTCGAAATTAACACGAGGGTCAACCTCGTGTTAATTTGCACTTCCTATTTCAAAATTTGCATTTTTTATAAAATTGATGCATTGCATTTAAGGAATCGCACACATGCGATTCCTTAAATGCATTCGCATTTTTAGGAAATGCAAAAAAATGCGAATTTTGAAACATTCTTTCATGCATCCCAAAAACGTATTTAGGAAGCGCTAACGGCCGAATTTACCGATTCGCACCGTTTGCACTTCCTAAATAGGTTGATGCATGTGCCCGATAGGCTTTTGCTATTCCTAAATAGCGATTCCTTAAAAATCGCTATTTAGGAATAGCAAAAGGCTATGTTGATGCATCTGCCAGTTGTTTGTGTCACATAGGGCCATAGGTATCAAGGTACCAATTTGTGATTCTGTAATAGCGATTTTTAAGAAATCGCTATTTCGGAATCGCAAATTGGTATGTATCAAGAAAATCGCAATTTTTTAGCGATTTCTTGATATTCCTTAATTGCGAATTCGCAAATTGCGAATTCGCAATTAAGGAATACTCTCCCATTCATTTCTATGGGCCAGGAGGCCCATAGGAAGGAATGGGAATTTATTCTCAATTTGCGATTCGCAATTTGCTAATCGCAAATTGAGAATAATTTCAAGGGTGCAGGGGTGTCCAAAGGACACCCTGTTGCACCCCTAAATAAGCATGGGTGCACATGTGGTGCACATACATGCCCTAAGGGCATGTATGTGTGTCACATGGCACTTTGAAAAATGCAAAAATGGGCATTTTTCAAGAAATTCGCAAATTACCACCAACTTGAAGTTGGTGGTAATTTGCAATTCCTTAAGGGCATTTTGCTAAAAAAAATTCCTTCATACATTGCATTTAAGGAATCGCAAAATTTACGATTCCTTAAATGCAATTGCAAAATAAGGAATTGCAAATTTTACGATTCCTTATATTGCACCAGATTTTTCTTAATACATACCACTTAGCAAATTCGCATCCGCAAAGGCCGAAATTCTGCGAATTTCAGCCTTTGCGAATGCGAATTTGTATGGTACATATGGCCCAGAGGCTTTTATTGGGCGCTAAAGAGCTAACTTGGGCATGAAAGACTCAATTTTCAAATCAAGACCAAAAATGTCATTAGCCCCCTCAAAAGACCTAAAGACGTGCTCCGTCCTTTCAGCAGGGAGAAAATTTCAACCTTCAAGACTGCCCGTAATGTTCCCTCCTCTCCACATAAGAGCGAGTTTCCCTACCTCAATACAGCTGCCAGTTAAAAGGCATAAGAGGATAATAAGCCACCCTCCAGGCGCAGAACATGAGAGGCTGCAAAAGTATTCAAATTGCACATCTGATGACAAATTCGACCTTCAATCCCCTCAAAAGAGTGCCAGTAATTCATATTCAACACTTCACAAGCATAGCACAAAGAAGGAGGGATTTTGGCAATGAAGACTGACAATACATGCCCAAAAGGAAGTCTCACAAAAATCTAACAGGGCGTTTTTCTGAGAGTGGGCTTTGCTTGTGGAAAGCTTCATGTGATTCATATCCCGCCCAATCTTGGAGAAGACCTTCTTGAGATAAAGATAGGAGTCCACTATTTCAAGTTTATCAGTACCCAACTACCAGTGAAAATTTCTCTGTAGTCTTAACCCATCTTACGAAAGATCAAAACTTTGCTTTTGGAAATATTGATCTTCAACAAATGGACTCAAGCATACTTTGACAATGCTACAAAACGGTGTTGCAAACCAATAGGATTTAGGTCCATAATGGCTACATCATCAGCATATAGCACAGGGACAATGGACATTGCGCCAATTCTGGGAGGGTCAACCCTCAATTGATTTAAGGTGCCTGGAAGGTCATAAATATATTTTAAAAAACAGACAGGGAGCCAACAAACGGACTTGCTAAAAACCATTGTATGTTTTGACCTTATGGGAGAAACCGTGCATCCCTCCCATCAGAATTTGACACTAGCTATCCGTGTGCAACTCTATAATAAGACCCAAAGTGTGGTGCAAAACACCCAAAAGGAGAAGCTTCCTCCATGGCGTTTGGTGATCCACTCTATCAAATGCTGTGGAGAAATCAATGAACACCGTATTTACCGGCCCACATTGAGAAAAGGCAGGTTTTTCCACTACCATTGGCAGTACCGCAATATTATCCAGTGTACTATGATTCCTCCTAAAAACAGGTTTGTTACGGGAGAATGATATTCTGATCTTGAGCCCACGACTGTAAATGACAAGTATGTTCTTGGCAAATAATTTGCCAGACGTGTCCAGCAATGCTATCTGTCTAAAAATTGCTGGGTAGGATTTAGGGCCCTTCCTATGCAGCTGTACAATGTCACTACCTTTCCATGGCTAAGAGATTTTCCCAGAGCAGTAGCAATATTTAAAAATGTGGGGCGAGGAAAGATCTCCAAGCTACAGCCTCCTTTTTAATAACCGCAATGGGAACCTCATCTAGCCCCAAGTCACAGGAAGTTCTGCCATTCCTTATAAACCCCACTATCTCATCCACAAAGGGGGCACCATACACCAAGTATGATACCTCATCCACAAAAAAAGAGTCAAGGGTAAGTCTAACTTTGTATTATTCAGGTAGAACTGGGAAATACAATCCACCCAAGTATTTTCAGGAATACCTGTGCCTTTATCTTAGAGTCGCAGTATTTGGCGAACAAACGCCAATACTTCCTGGTGTCTTTAGTACCTGCAACCTCTCTTAGATTGATCTATTTTGAATCACATTCCCTTTGACTTTCAAGGAGTTTGCATGAACTTCTTACCCATTTGAGATGGTCAATTTCGTGATGTTGACCCAAAGAAAACAGCAAAAGCTTTTTTCGTATTAATACATGTATTTCCTGATTTATAACTTTTATTGAGGATTTACACTTTTTCGGCAAGCAAGGGCCAACAGGACTGGAGCTTAATTTATGGAACACTTCCATATGGGACTCAAAAAAAGAACTGGATCAGCACAAACAAGTCCTATTGGATCATCACAAACTCTCTTGATTTTAACCCTAGCAGCAAATGTATTTTTAGTTGTCCAAAGGGAACGATCATTTGACTTATTAAAACCAATAATACCCAGTTGGTGGTTCCCAGAGTCTAACTATAAGTGGAAGCTCGCACAGGTAACGCTGTGGGGTGGTGAGTCGGGCGGGGTGGCGATTCGGCAAGCACAAGGTAAGTGGTTTCATTTATTTATTTATTTATTTACATTAATCTTTCCCGTCGTACGTCGAACTCCACTACAACCCGGCACCGCCCCCGCCCTGCCTCACTGCCCCAGAGCGTTACCTGTGCGAGCTGTCACTGCTAACTTTTGGAGGTTAAAGGCCACAGATGTACCAACTAAACAATGATCACCCATATCAGAAGGGCAAACAATGAGTTTCTCACAAACCCCAAACATTTGGAAGGAAACTACCACATAACCAAGTAGATTGTGAGTGGATGAGGTGTTAAAGGTATATAAAGCTGCTTCACCTGAGGACCTCTCCTATTCAATATAATTGAGTAAAATATTCTAAGAGACTCAAGTAAAAAGAACCCACATTTGTCTGTTCTCATTTTATCAGGGAACAGCATCTCTGGAATGGACCATATATCTTCTTTGTCGACATTGCAGATGGGGAATTAGACACTTTGGCATTTAGGTCTCCCATAATTATAACTCAGGGTAATCTTCCCTACTGGCAATAATATAAACAAAGGAAAATAGGGAGCTCACCAAGCAAACGAATTGTTTCCCAGGTGGAATATACATCCTCACTAATAAAAAGAAAGATGGACCACACTTATCTCCCAGGAAGGCCAACTTCAAACAAAAACACAAATATGGGAGATGTATATAAACTACATGATTCCAATTAACCATGTTCTTGAGCAGAATTGCCCCCCCCCCACTAGCATGAACCCTATTAGAACATCTTGCATTACAGGAGAATATGAAATACCCACTGCAATCAAACCATGTACATGACAAAGTTTCTTGTAAGCACATTATTAAAGGTATTCAAAAATTTCATAAGATACATTTTTCCTCATTTTGTCCCAACCCGTTTTTCCTCAATTTGTCCCAAACCAGACTTATTCCATGTCAAAAATAGCGCACCCAGGCTACCTCAAAGGTTCATTGATCCTATATAAAGGGGGGTTGGATGGTATTCAAAGCGCCCACCACCCAGCTCGGCTGGACAAGGTCGTCCTTCAAATCAGTAGCCCGTGGATATATGGGTTACAGGGCCTGCCATCACGTTAATTACCCAACTCCCTTGCCCTAGTGCAATGACTATATCTTTGGGATTCCCATGTATACAATCAGAATCAGGCCCCACTGCAACAAACACCATTGGTTTACTATATTTGGCCATTTGTTTGTTGGATCAATGATTCACAGCACTTGGCAACGTGGGATAACATCAATCCTTCGCTTTACAAAATACTCACAATTCTTAACGACCACATTTGTGCTAACCAGGGAGTCAAAGGTGACCTGGATTGGGGGATGGACCAAATGACTGGAAGGTTACATTACTAATTTCCCCACTTTTTACCAACTTTAAGGCATCAATCTCTGTGAAGAAATTTTGGACAGAACTTCTATTTACCTGAGTAGATTTGTTGTCAAATAGCACAGTAAAATCTAAAACAGAAGACATAAAGTTCTACTCCCACCAGGTCCATTGTGGAGGTCCTATCGGGGGAATCCATAAAGGTTACCTGCCCCTCGGACAAAAAGGTTTTTCCCCATGGTTAGACCATGAACGAGGGTGAGAGACAGATGCTTCTGTAGTGCCACAATCTCATACACGGTAGATTAGACACCCTATAGCCCTTGTTTAACCATCCTAAGTGGGAACTTTCCATTCAAGACCACCCAACCGGATTGCTAACATCACTGTAACCTAACTATAGCAAGGGCAAGGGACCCAACTTCCAATTCCCCTCCCACTCTAGAAGGCTCAGATGGAACTTTGGATATGGGAAGTGAAGCTCCCTGAAGGGTGAGGGAGGGTGGAGTAGGAATACCTAGCACTACACTGGTTCTCGCCACCACCATGGTGACATTATCATACCGGAAATTCTGCATAGGATCTACCTTCATGAGGGAATTTCAACAACTCCGCCCCCCTCCCTCACACCCTCGAACTCTGCAAATCAATATCCATAAGAAATGCAGTTTTTTGTTTTCTGTTTAGGGAATCTTCTAATTTTTTCTGTTTTCTTTTTCTTAGTCATATCCTTCTGACTCCTTGCAGAATACTCCACCTTACCCTCCATCGACCCCCTGCTTGGCACACCACTTGACACAGGCACAGTATGATATAATGCAATCGAAGTATTGGCAATTGTAGGCTCCTCTTCCTTCCCCATGCCTGATTTCAGAGCTGATCCATTTACTTTCCCAGCTTTTTAGTGCCTTTTTTTACTTCCTTTTTGAACATTGGGAAAATCTCTATCTTAGCTTTAGCCAAAGAGCAGCACTGATCCAGGTCCCCAAACAACACATTTAAATATAGCTCTTCATTTTCAAGATTGCAAAAAAAAAATTGGGGCAAGCATCTGACATAATGGTATACCAGCTTGAACAAAAGCATCTCTTAACCCTCCTAAGGGCACAATCATTTTAGGATTTTGTTTCACAAAATTATCTTTAAAGAGATTTACTGCTGAGTTTGACTTGGGAAGGCCATACTTGTTTACACTCTGCACTTCAACCAAAATTAAAGACATAATTTCCAGTACGTAGTCGGAACTTGGCACAGTTTCTTCCAATGAATACAAAATAGAAAACAAGAACTTTTCAATGCAAAGTAAGATATCAAATGGAGCACCCTCCCCACTATTGTCAAGATTCAAGTTCGTACTCAGAAAGAAAATGTCATCATCTAATTCAGAATGTGAACCCTCTAAGGGAGTAGAACTACAATATAAATGAGGCAGAGGTGGACGCAGAGAGCAAGTGGGGGGGGGACAGAATTAAGTAAACCCGTTTGCCCGACGTTTTCAGTGAGTAACCACAATCAGGGGAACCCCCTAACCCTCCATATGGAAATCAATGTCAACGTCCAGGAGAGTGAAATCTTCACCAATCACTGCTTCTTTGCAGGTAACTGTTGCTGCGTCAACACAGATTTCACTCCTCAAAGGTTCATCTGGACTGGAGCCTAAACAAAGCCCCCCCATGGTTGCCACCCTCCAGAGGTGAGCTTGGAAAACAACAGTCTTTCAAAATCCTATTGGAG
This sequence comes from Lissotriton helveticus, assembly GCF_964261635.1. NCBI lineage: Eukaryota > Metazoa > Chordata > Amphibia > Caudata > Salamandridae > Lissotriton > Lissotriton helveticus. The sequence continues at coordinate 1,909,638,384 of NC_136067.1, read as the reverse complement.
AGGCTGCATGGCACTGACTGAGCAGGAGCAGAGAATTCCACAGCAGATGCTGAAAGAACAGTTGGAAGATATGCTTTTGCTACGCTCTCTGCAAGCAAGTTTGAAGAGTACATGGAAATAAGTAACCAAAGGATCCAAGTGGTTTACACTGTATGGAGATGAAGGTCTATCTCGCCAATTAAGTGACGACTCCGAGCTGTTGACGCTGGAGATGGTTGTTGTGTCAATCGCTCACTAGAAACATATTTGGTCATACGTAAGGAGGCAGACTGCCCCTACTTTTTTCGGCAACTCATGGATCTCTCTGAGCGCATGACGCTAGAGGTGGGGTGAGAGCATGCTGCGCCCGGCCTCCCCCTCCTTTTAGCTTCAACTTAATCGGGAGCTCCTCACGAGCTCTATGAGGAAGTAATTGATTAACCCTCATATCAACAATTGGATTCCCTTGGGGACCATAAATCCAGAGGCGATACACAGATGATTCTTTTCTTGTCCTGAGGAAGACCCTAGTTTGATGCTTTTCATTTTGCACAATAATACAAGGGTCGAAACGTTGACGCCCAATCAGAAGCACTAGTCCACTTTAACCATTACAAATAAGAAGGAATACAACTTTAGGTCATCCTCAGATTAATATTATGTTTTTACGCTATGTTCATATGTAATCATTTGTCATGAAAATTATTTATCTATTTATTGTGTTGTGTTGTGATAGATGTATAATTTACTTCATTTTTCATGTCTCACTAATTCTGTGTATATGTCCTGTTTTAAATTGACATATTATTTTCTAACATATAAATTCTAATTTGTAATATTATTAATTTGTACCTCTTTTTCTTGAAAATGTCTTTAGACTGAAATTTTTTTGCAAACATTTAGTGCAATCCCACTGTAGAACGGGGTAAAAGTTTAAATTTGTAAAGTGTGTTGTGGCAGAACCACTGTTCATTTAAACATATAATTCCCAGGTTCTGCGCGTTACTGGGTATCCCGATTGATTAAGATTGAAAGAACAGTTGGGGGCAGATGGGTCAAACCCTCCTGAGTACTGCCAACCATCAAAGCCCCAGTGTCAATACTGGCCCTCTTAGAACATCCATGGGCCAGAGAAGAGGACATAAGCTAGAGTGGTGAAGCAGCAGAAGCATGACTAAAGTCTTCTGTAACTGCTTCGGAGGCAACTTTGGACATTTTCCAAAAAAACACAGTAATAACTGGATGGGATTTAAAAAGATGTTGCTGGAAGCACCTAGTGCCACAAGTAGATTTTCTTAAATTTGGGATGAAGAAATTTCTCGCCCAGAGCACAATTTCTTCAAAGTCATTGTGCTCTCACACAACTACGCAGAACTACGCAGCGAGGCTAATTCTGAATCAGCCGAGGCGGCAGGCAGCTACTCCCCTACTCAGGAAACTGCACTGGCTTCCAGTCACCCAGCGAGGTGCATTCAAAACTGGCTGTATGATATTTAAATCCCTGCACTCTAAAAGCCCTAAATTCATTGACCAATTAATCATCAGATACATCCCTCCTCGAAACCTACGCTCACTCCACCAGAGCCTCTTGCTGACGCCCCCCTTCAAACTTAAGCGCGCTGGAGGCCGTAGGTTCGCAACACTTGCCCCTTGCTTATGGAACACCTTTCATCTGGAGATTCGAAACTGCCAAGACCTTCTCTCTTTCCGGAAAGCCTTGAAGACCTGGCTCTTCAGACAAGCATTTTAATAATCCGCCACCCTTCATCCACGCTTGTGTTACTGTTGACCACAGCGCCAGGAAACCAATCGGTGACAGCGCGCTTAACAAATATCTTAATAACATAACATAACAACTTACAAAACTCCCCTCAGGGCCCATGCTCAGGAGTTTGTTGTCAGGTGAGCAGTTCAAGAAAATGCTGCTCACATGCACACATGCACTGGCCAAAGACTCACAGAACAAACCACTCAGCAAAACCAATAGGACAGTGGGAAACCTGTGGAAACTATACAGCTGCAAAGAAGGGCACCAGCTACCTTCAATTAGTGGTCGCATTTCAGACATGGCTATAGACAACAGGCATAGATGGTAGTAATAACAAAAGTTAGCAGAGATAGGAGTGATAAAGGGCAGTCAAACAGTGGGCCGTGGGTGAAGCCGAGGTCTAGGCCTGCATGTGGCAAGCAGTGTATTAGCAATAGATGAGTATGTGTGCAGAGAGCAGGCTCCCCTCAGGAGGCACAAGCTGCACCGATCAAATGCCAGCCAGCTCCGCACCACCAAGGGGGCCTGTGGCCCACGCCTCTACTGCACACTGAAATGCCACTGAGACAGGAGATTACAAAGCCCAGCTCAGCTCACCAGCACCGACTTGCATCGCCAACAATGCTGTCTGTCTTCAGCCTACTGGCTTCTGGTATGGGGAAGACAAGGCCACAGCTGCCGCAACTGGCAGAAGAAGAAGGTTTTAGGGGATGAGCCAAATGTCGCCTCCACTGAAGAACTCTCCTGCTGGACCCTGGAAAAAAACTCTTGTGAGGGCGACTCAAGGCTTGTGGCTCACAGGCTCATGGACTGCAGTAATCAAAGGCAATCAAGGGCCCCTTTTCGCTAAGGGCTGTGAGAGCTTTCAAAATCCTGAAAACTGGTGATGGTGCCATACGGGAATTCCTCAGGGCAAGGACATGGGCTCAGAGCAGGCACAGACTCTGGCCCCCAGAGACACGAAGCTTTGAGCACGGAGCACTCTTGCCTGATTCCTCCTCTCCACTCCGCCCTGCCCGAAATCCATGGGGATCGGGACTGGAAGCCCTGGAGCGTGGAGCTCGCCAACTCACTCCACTCCACTCCTCACCGAAATGGTTACTGACATCAGAAGATGAGGGAGGAAAAAAAATCAATCTTGCCAAATGCTTGCTCAATCTCAGAATCTGACTTGTTGAATTTCTAAGGGCTTCTAGCTTGCACTGAGATACCTGTGATGTTCGTGAGACTATTTAATCCCTGTTTTTGAATTGTATTCCTCTGGTGATGATAACCATATTTTGCTTCACCTTTCTAGAGACATGGTGAGCTCAGTTGAATCTCAAAAATTTGCTTAAACTCCAAGATCTTTACCTAATTCTAAGAGACCTTGCAGAGTATCTGACAATCCTTAAGAGAAAAAGATTGTGTTCACAGTCCATAAAGTACGTATAAGGAAATTTCTGTGGCAGACTATTTCTCTGATGGAGCTCTTCCACTATCAATCAAAAAAGAACCCATGAGGGTAATTGAGTCTTTTAAATAGCTATTTTAAAAACAGTGCCATTTCATAGGAAATATGAGAAATTATAACAGAAATCAAGATTTGTGGCATTATGACTAGGCTGGGGGACCAAGATTTTCCATCCTATCCGCCAATGTAGTCTTTCTAAAAGATTTTTAGGTCTTTGACATAGTACCTTCCCACTTAAAAAATTGCCTGGGGGACCTCTAGATTCAGCGGATCGAGCCAGAAGCGTATGCCCTGCAAGGATCGCTCGAAGATGAACACCATATCCAGAGATAAGAGTGCGACAACATCAACTGTCCAGAAAACCAGCATCTTTGTTGGAAGTTACTTCTATGGCCATTGAAAACGATTCATAAGGATGTTTTTCTTTAATGAAATCCAGGATTTTCTATATTAAGTTAAAATCTCCAAGAGATGGAATCTTAAAGATAAAAGGTAGTTTTTGCCTATTTGGCTCTTCCACTGCTAACTATAGACTGGATTCACATAACCAGGTCCACTTCAGCAAAGTTGTAGGAATCTTAAAACTTGCTAAATGTCTACAAATGTCCACACACTAATATGCAATTGATGTCCTCCACAGAAATCCTAAACTGCGGAGGATGAAAGCAATGCAAATTTACAAAAATGCAAACTGCCTAGCATTTTCAATATTTAGTTGCTCATTCTTTAGGAAAACAATATTTATTTTATTTATTTATTCAACAGTTTTATATAGCGCAAACTTGACCCGAACCGAGTATCAGAGCACTTTACATAGCACCAGTTGCATTAAATGAGGACACATTCATTTTATTTTGGTAGGCATGGCGAGATTAAGTGATTTGCCCAGAATCACAGGATGTTCAGCGTCATTGCCGAGACTCTTACCCAGTTCTCCAGATTCGAGGTCGACCACCACAGCTGTTAGGCCAACTCCTTTCCCTACATATTATAATTCATTATTTCACTCAAGCATAATACAAACATTAAGAAAGTAGGATATAATTTAAAATTGAGCAAATGCTAGCAGTTAAAGTTGGGGAAATGCTAACAATATCTGAGACAGAAGCCTCTGGTAGACCTTCCGCCATAACGGGTATGACGAGATGGAGGCAATTCCAGTGGATTTTTTTTTTATTTCCACCCAAATCTAAATCATGCTGTAAGCCATTATAGAGACAGAGAAACAGCTTGTAAATATTATAAAGCTGTTTCTCAATTACTTATTGTAACATTATTTTGAAAAATCGACATTCAATGCGATAAACTACAAATGACATTCAATTGGCATTTTAATTATATTTGATGTAATCAGAAGTTGTACAATTTGTGAAAATGAGTCATTGTCTCTGACAGTGAAATTAATGCTGTTTGTGATTCTGATAAAGGAGATTGTAATCAAGTCCCAGAAGCGACGTTTGATCGGGAATGAGAAATAGTTTCCAGAGACTTTGAAATACGATGCCTATTCAAGTCATGGCATTCATGTCCCTTCACTTTTAATACATCAGTAAAATAGTTAATATACAAAATGCAAAGTACTACAGAACAATGAAAATATTCTTACATTTTTTAATGACTGCACACAGCTGTTTACCATTTAAAAGTAATACAGATTTTGTGATCTTAGATATTCATGATCAAAGGTGTTTCACCATTTCCCAGACAGATTATTTATTGCACATGAACGAGGGTCTTATAGGTGACTGAGTAATGAGCAGTGAATATCACTATAATAACACAATTGTGCAGTGGCACCCGATACTGATAAAGAGTGGTGGGGTGGGTGAAGGAGGTGCAGGGGGTGGGTTTCAATAATAAAAAAATAAAAAAATTACCTGGTGCAGCCAGCTGCCTCGCGCTCCTCTGCTTCTAGTTCCTGGTCCCAGACGTTCCTGGGACAGCATCATGAACTCCCCATCTGATCCCCATGCTGCTCTCAAGCATGAGAACAGCGTGGGGATAGTACTGAATGGGCCGTATTAACACTCGCTCAGGCACAGGGAGTCTGTGATGTTTCTCCATCCCTGCTGTGCAATACAGCTGAAATGGAGCAACCTAAGTGTGCATGTCAGTTTGGGCGGCCTAAGAGGGCCGGCCAAACTGACATGCGCACTGACAAAAGTGCTCCTCGCACTCCTCCTACCTCCTCCCATGGCCCGGCCCCTCAACTCGTTGACCGGGCGGAAAAGTGGCGGACGATCTTTCCGTCTGCCGCGGTCCCCCCTGCCATATTAATATGGTGGGGGGAAATGGGTGGCGTGCGGGGAGGATTTCGGGCAGATCGCCATCGCCTGCATGGCGGTGGCGATCCGCCCGACATCCTAATGGGGCCCATAGTTGGATTTTGGCTGCATAACAGTTGTTTATTGTTTATTAACTCAATTGTATTCATTCTATATAATGTAGCTGAGTAGCATTCAGGAATGAATGAGGTTGCTGATATTCAAACAGATTCCTGTAGGAGATACTTTAGTTCATTAGCCTATGGAATCATCTGATCTGACATAAATTTCATATGTTATGCACGGCTCTCATAGAGAGCTATTAGCGTGAGCTAGTCAATTCTAAATCCAGTAATTCACTGCTATGACATAGCAGTAGTGGGTAACAGAACTTGTTAACCACTGTTGCACATCATAAAGTAATTCTAGGCTGCTCTGGTTCGCCTCTCTGAGAGCCTGTCAGTGCAGCTGAATGCACAGATTCTGGGGCATAGGGTAGGGAAGGCACAGAGAGCGGTAGGGAGGATGCTAAGTATTTTCTTTATTTTATTTCATTTAGGACAGAGAGGACATGCCATATTATGTATGACTCCTACATTATTTCTCTGAATCTGTGCAGCATTTGAAAGCAGAGGCAGATGATTTTGGGAGCCATGTATAATATTCAAAATATAGATGGGATAAAAAGGGAATTACAGGGATGCTTCACTCTCGTTTATTTGATGTCACTCAGAACTCCTAGGTGAAATTCATCCCTGAAATTCGCTATTGCCCATCTATAATTCTATATGTTGTGACTTGTTTGTCAAATGGTTACATACTCAAGGACTTGGGCCAGATGTACAACCATTCCGTTTTGCAGGTCGTGAATTGTAATTTTTGCAACTTGCAATTTGTGTACTAATGTGCCTAAGACACATTTAGCGATTCCCAATGGGGTCGGAAATTAACTGCCTCATCAATATTCATGAGGCAGGTCGCAATTTCCGACCCATTGGGAATGGCCAAAAACACAGGGATGGTTGCCTGCTCAGGACAGCAGACCACCATGTCTGTGTTTGCTTTTAAAATAAAGCAACTTTTCAAATGCAGCACGTTTTCCTTAAAGGAAATCAAGATGCGTTTAAAAGAAAAACATTTTTCTTTTACTTTTTTAAGGGCAGGCAGTGGTATCCAGGACCAATGACTGCTCTTACACAATATTTTCATATACATTCACAAAGGCAAAAAGGGGGTCCCATTTGGACTCTTCCCATTTGCGACTGGCTTACCACCTATGTTAAGTAGGTGGTAACTGCGATTGTTTTGCGATGGCATTTGCGTTTGCAAAACAATCATACATACTATTGCGACTCTCTATTAGGAAGGGATGCCGCTGGCAAGCCCTATCAAAATAGCGACTCGCATACCCTATTTTGCGAGTTGATAATAGGTTATCGACTGGCAAAATCAGGGTTGTACATACCACAACCCTTTTTAGCAGTCGCAAACTGCCCGGTTTTTGCATTTGCGACTGCTAAAAAGGGTTGTACATATGGCCCTAGAGGCCTAAAAGAACTTAATGCAAATGTGTTTAATACTCAGATAGTGGTACCTTTTGGTCATCCGTCCTCTTTTACCTGTTGAATTATCATGCTCTCAACATTATTTGGCTGCCAAACAATCATAAACAGCACACATGGACCAGTCTGCGTGGCTGAAGAGTGCTTTACTTCATTCCTTCCAGGATCTCGGTCATAGTTCTAAAGTAGCCTATGGCCTTCTGTGTCTAGAAGTTTTAGTTCTATCGTGTGCGTAGAGATGTTTTAAGGTATGGGCAGAGTGGACTCTGGCCCAGGGCTGCAGACTTTCAGGGGAGCCCTCATGGAGTCAGCTCTGTTCTGCAGAGAGTCTTACCCTGATGGTCATGGGAAATTCTTGAACAAATTGTTTTAAATACCGTTTTACTTTAAAAAAAATTTAATGCGGGTGATGTGAGAGAGTATATTAGGGACATTTTGAAGAGAATTGCTTTGTTTAACTTTTATGCAACATCCATCAAAAAAGGATATTTTAGCTCAAAACAGGACCTCACTTATTAGAAACTGGAGGGTGTCACAGAGATTATTTGTAGAAATATTATTGAGCTGAGGCTGTGTTCATTATTGAAAACACAAGTCACTATCCCCGAATATTAGATGTAAACACTTTTACATTTTGGACGAGTGGCTGTCAGTGACCTGGCCAAAGAGGTCATGAAAAATCTGTAATTGGATCTCAAATTCAAAGTTGTTCTGAATGGGGGACCCAAAATTCGTTTGGCCCAGGGCCCCCAAAATCCTTAAAATGTCCCTGCGTGTGTGAAATACAAGCAAATTGAACATAAATTCGGGTTGCAACAAATTGCGCTACCGAAACATCTCTCTCCAACAATCACAGAAAGCGACATCACCAGCAGCCAGAGCATCGCAGTAACACCCAGTGACATTAGACAACAAAAACCCGACCAATCAATCCCTGGACGGTCGGGCGCACGTCTCACTTCAACCTGGAGGAGCTTTCGCTCGATTTCCATTAATGATCGCAGGGTGAACCTACCAAGGAAATTATCGAAATACATACAGCGCCGCCGAACGCTCGTGTAATCGAAAGTAGATGCGGCTCTCGGTCAATACTGTCGGTGGCTTAGAGTGATGTTTTTATTGTTTGTGGACAGGCCTCACAATCCAATTCCCGGGAGCCGAGCTGCGAGGCAAAGCCTGAACTCGGATGTCTTAAAGCGCTCCGTCATCCCGCCCTGGCGGGGCTTTCAGCAGCTTTCAATAAGCAGTACATCTGTCCTAAATATTTAGAGATTTTGGAATGGCATGCCTCGCGCCTTATTGTGGGAGAGAACATAAAAGAGGGTTTGTTGTCAGTCTCCGTGTCAGTAGATTTGTATTAATGTACACTCCTGTAGCATTCATCAGGGCTTAATTTGAACCGGTGCTGCCAGGAGGGGCCCACTGCCAATCATTCTTGGGGGCCTGCACTTATTTATCCTCTTCAGACTTTGACTCAACAAGAGAGTGAAAAACACACAAGGGAAAGAAAGATGGGAAAAGTGGCAAAGGAAGAAAGCGGGAACCTGCTAGAGAAAGGCAAAAGGGGCAGGGCGTGTCTTTTGGAGGATTTAAGAGGAATGAGGTGGAACAGGACTGCGCTGCTTTATTTTTCAGCCCGCCGACATACAATAGTGACAACCACAAAACTTTGGCCCAGCTCTTATTCATCGACAAAATAAGCACTGAATTCTCATGGAAAACCAAACTGCTATATATGCACCTTCTGCAATAAAGGGGCCATTGCTGCCCGAATGGCCTATCAGAAGGGCCGCCTGCTTGAAAGGACCAATTTGCAAGCTATTTCTTTTACCTCGGTGCGTCCTGGCAGCATATATAAAAAATAAAACAGAGCACTCACTGGCCCTTACAAATTGGTCCATCCGATCTGGTAGAACCAGCCTTCCAGAATGACCAACAGGCCAGTCCACAACTGAGGGTGATATTATAGTGCAGACGGGGCACAGAACACATAGGTCATTCAAGATTGCATTGGAGGAGAAATTGAATGAATAGTTGACTCTTGAGCTCACCTCTGAGCTGTAGCAGAGACAATAAAGCATGTAATAGATCTGTCAGGGTAAGGGTGGTGTTCCCTGAAACCTTTTTCCTTCCTACTCCATTTTTTTTATGATTTCGTTTTTGCTGGCCTTAGGACTCTGCACTATGCCACTGCTCACCAGTGTGGAAGTGCATGTGCTCACTCCTTAAAACATGGTAACATTGACTTACATCCAATTGGCATATTAATTGACTTTTAAGTCCCTATTAAAGTGACACTACATGAAGTCAGGACCTGTGAAGTAAATGCCACCAGTGCGCCTGCAGCACCTATTGTGTCACCCACTTAAGTAGTCCTTTGAACATGCCTCGGGCCTGCCATTGCAGCCTGTGTGGGAAGTTTTGAACTGTCATTTTGACCTGACAAATTAAACCTGTTGCCAGGCCAAACCTTTGGTTTTAAAAGACATGTCACCCCTAAGATAGGCCCTAAACAGCCCACAGAGCAGGGTGTAGTGTATTTAAAAAACACGAGATGCAATTTTAAGTTTTACATGTAAGAATAGTGAAAAACTCTTAAATTTGACCTACCTCTGCCATAGGATAACGTTGAACTTTGCTTATTACATTTAGTGGACTTTAATTTAAAAATGGGAGGAGGTACCCAGTTCATGTTTAGTGTCTTTGGAATTGTAAGGAAAAATCCTAACTTATGGAAAAGTTGGGTTTTCAATTGAAAAGTTTGGAAATGCCACTTTAGAAAGATTGGTATTTTCATGACTTAGATATTTAGGGCCTCATTAGGATGACGGGCGGACTTTGCCCACCCGTCATCCCATCGTAAATCGGGACTGCCGCCATAAGGGCGGGGGTCCCGGGGGTGCTATTAGGATGTGCCAACCAAAGTGGCAGGCACATCCTGTATTTTCAGCATTGTGGCAGGCGGTGCTCTCTGCACCGCCCGCCACAATGCTGAAAATGCACTTTCACATTGTCATTTACAAAACGGCAGGCACCGCGCGGTGCCTGCTGCTTTGTAAATGACAATGAAGGGGGGGTGCCACAGGTACCCCCCATGTGCACCCCCCACCTGTACTGCACTCTGGGGGCCCGCAGGGGGTCCCCAGAGAGAATGCCGCATGCCTTTCCGTGTCGGCATCGCCGCCGCGGAAAGGCACTAACAACCTTACATCATAATATAGCCGGCGGTGTCTGTTAGACACCACCACCATATTATTCCTTTTCCGCCCCGGCCGCAAGGCGACCGGGGTGGAAAAGCGGCAGACGGTCTTTCCGTCTGCAGTGGTCCCCCCTGCCATCCTAATATGGCGGGGGGAAATCTGGTTATGATATCGGGCGGATTGCCTCCGCCAGGCTGGCGGTGGCTACCGGCAGCCTGGCGGGGGCAATCCGCCCAATATCATAATGGACCCCTTAGTGCCTGCAGCCTGCCTCTGGGTCACATGCCTGGGTGTAGCTGACAGTTGGGCTTTCTGTATTTTTTCTAGACAGACAAACACAATATAGCATTGGTGTGCCTGGATGGGCCATCACTGGCAGGGTGGGAAGGCGGGGCACGGCATAGCCCTATGTACACTTAAATAGACTGTGTCTTGCCTCAACATTAAGAGCTGCATCATACCACCTGTAGCTAGTCTGGAGCCAGGACAGAGAAGGACTTCAAAGGAGAATTCTAGAACCTTCTCCCACCTTTCAGAGGAAGGGCACCAGGTATACATATTAGACCTCAGACACCAACTCTTCAGTTCACTTCTGGACCTGTGGATACTCTGCTAGGAAGAAGGACTGCTGTGCTGCTCCAAGGACTGCCTCTATGTTCGATTGCTGCTCTGAAGGAACACTGCTCTGCTTGCTGACCTGGTGACCTCCTGCCTGGGTGAGAAGGACTGGACCTGCATATGTTGATTCCAGGACCCCAAAGTGACTGTAAAGGGCTAGTTGGCTGGCCTCCTGACTAGAGCATCAGGGGCAGATGGCTCCAACAACCTTGAACCCAGCACCTGGACCCTGACATCTGCGAGTCTCCCCTGCCAAGTGGTGCCACCCCAGTCCTGGACCATTGGAAGTGGGCCTAGGGTGCTCTGTCAGCCTCTGTGGATCCAGTGGAACTGACGCATCCACTCTGCTACACAGCACAACCCAGAGCAGAGCTGACACATTAGTGCTGCGTGGATCGGTTCTGTCACTATGACACGCATTCCCATCACAGCCCGTAGCCTTATCAGAACTTCATCTGCGCAACGCATCCCTGGCGCAGGCCCTCGCATCCTTCATCGTTTCCCAAAATGCAGAAGGCACCTCTTTCAAGAGAGTACATATTTTCCAATATACATGAATCAGCTCTTTTTTTTAGGCTTCTTGATTCTTTGATATAGCACAAGTGTGCCCATTCTACATTGCCAAATGCAAGCCCAGCACCACATGTGTTAGGGATTGTAAAAAAACTGGATTAATATTAATGGAGAACGACCACCCGCCTCAAGAAATATTCACACCTCTTATCAGGGTGAGCCCTCAAAGTCACTAAATTAACCTGAGCTGTAATCCCTGTTAGCTATTGCACTGAGCTGACAGAATTAACTTAGGGTAATGTGGAAAGTATTTATGCAGTACCAGAAACGAATGGCAACCAATAAAAATCATAAAGTGAATTAGAAAAATAGAATGCCTTTTAATAAACAATATGACACCAAAATGAAAAAAAATCCAAAAAGGGGGCCAGGAGATATATATTTTTAAAGTTTTAAGTCGAAAGAGCACCAAAAGCACAACGCGTCAATTATAGTCAATAGTCATGGTAGACCGAGACCTAGGGGCGATTTGAGGCTGACCTCAAAGTTGGATGCATCAACCAGGTTAATCATGGTCAAAGAAATCTTCTGACTTAGTTTTTTAAGTCCCAACCAACCAAAGAAGTACACTTAAGTCCCCAGAACCCCAGGGCAGGGCACTTAGAGCCTCTCAGGGTACCAGGCAGAGGCCAACAGCAAAGTCTAGTCCATGTTCTGTTGCACAATAGTAAACTGAGCACTTTTGGAAAAAAAGACTCTTTTGTAGATCAGGATGTCCATGTAGCCTCACAGGAGGTCAGTCAACTGATCCTTGAATTCCATTTCTTTATCCTGTGTAAAAGGGGGTCAGAGAGAGCAGTTCCATTTCATTTTTGGTCTTACACAGCTGGAGTTGTGTTCTGAAGTGGGTGCCGAGCAACACCCCATTAATGCCTGGCACCAACAAATCGGAAGGTGTGACTTATGTGTAACCCAAAGCCAATGAGCTTAAAGTTCCCAGGACCAAGCGTACTCACTTTTCAGTAGTCCATGTTTGTCTTGCTACAAACAGTCCCAAAATGCAAGGTGTTGGGGCATTTTCAAGATGGTTAAAGTCTTCAGCCACACTAAACAAGTTCTCTGCGGGGTAGTGGTATGTGTGGGGTGTATACTATGGTTATTCTAATGTCCTTCCACACTGAACACTGCATTTGAGTTTGAAGCAGGCACTGCGCTCAGAACAAATCCAGAAACAGATGTCTGGTCGGACAAAAACAGGGTCCTTCATCAACCTGAGAGATGATCCTCAAGAATTTGTCTTAGCACCCTGTTCTATCCCTTTAAAGGGTGCCCCAAGAGTTAAATGTGGCTTAACAGGCCTGTCAAGAAGGATATGATTGTGTAGTGTGGTGTCAAAGGATGTCCACAACCCCACTCTGAATATTCTGTTAGTTCAGAAGAGTCATCACTTCCCACTCAGGTAAGCCTATTGTTTGCTCATGGGAGGCATGTCACCACTCGTTCACACTTATTCAAAAGGCTGAGCCGGTAAAGTCTTATCCTAACTAGCCTTCTGAATGTTTAGGCAGGAAAAGGGTAACTTTCTAAAAGTTAGCTTTACTTAAAATTTGTTAAAAACCCAACTTCAAAATTGAATTGGATTTGTAATATTTATTAAAACAATGTGGTTGAATTATTTTTTTAGCTGGTCCCATTCCTGAAATGTAGAAGTGTTTTTTTAATCTGTACTTTTGTTTTCTACGTCGGACAGCAAGGTCTGTTACAGTGAAAATTACATTTAGGGCTTTGCCACTGTAGGGAGATGGTGCTGTTCATTTTCTACATGTCCCACTTTTAGATACCATTCACCCTAGATCTCTAATTAAACACGGTGTAGAATGTGCTCTGCTATTGGAGGAACAAGAGATTAAACTAGCTTTTATTACAGAAGCGCGGACAGACCTGGCCTCTGGACCAGATTTTGTGAAGGCCATACCCCCTGGGTTTCATTGTTACACGCTTGATAGGTTGCAAAAAAAGGGAGGAGGTCTTGCGGTAATCTATCATGCCTCCTTAAAACCTTATTTCCTTCCGGTTTCCAACTCTACATGTGAAGCCTTAGCCTTTCACTTTCATTTTATGAGACACAGGATTTTTAAAGGTCTACTCCTCTATCGTCCTCGAGGACCCAAAAAAGGGTTCCTGGAGTCAGTGGATACCCTAATCGAAGAAAGGTTCTGCCAAGATTCATACACAGTAATGGGGGATTTTAATTTCCATCTTGAAAATCATAAAGATCCTGACACTCAACAGATGGATCAAATCATGGATGCGGGCCACCTACATCAGATGGTGACTACTCCCACTCATGAAAAGGGACACACTTTAGATGGGATATACTCAAACAACCATGTATTGTGTAGTATCTCAGTTCTCCCCTTAGCATGGTCAGATCACCAAATGTGGCAGGAACCAGCCAGCTAAAATCAAACTAGACCAGGGGATAATGACTAGAGCTTGGGGAAAACTGGACATCAATAAATTCGAGATCTCCCTCAGCAGCTCGCTGCGACCCCTTCCAACTGAAGTGGAAACTGCGGCCGCCGACTACAATCAATGGCTTGCCGCTTCCTGCAATTTATTAGCCCCTAGTAGAAAGTGGCTTCCTAAACGAGCTACGCCATCAGCCCCCTGGTATTCAGAGGAACTCAGAGCTAGGAAATTAGAATGTAAACTGTTAGAAAGAGCCTGGCGTAAAATGTATATTGATACAGATAAGGATACATTTAAACAATCCATAGCAAGTTATAAACATAGCCTATCTGAAGCTAAAAGACAGTTTTTCTCCAAGCAGATAGCACTTGCCAAGTCCAACTCTAAGGAACTTTTTAATACTATTAAAAAAATTGACCTTACCCTCTTGTCCCAAGAGTCACAGTAACCACTCATTTTGCAATGAAATCGACGCTTTTTCCAAACAAAAAGTTGAAGTGATATTTTCCTCATTTTCCGAGGTCAATGAAAAGACACAGGAAAGTAATAACAGTAATGGACTGGAAAGCAGAGATCCATTAAGAACTCTGGATCAATTTATACCATTGGAGATTCCAGAATTAATTAGGGTTTTGGCCCAAATTCGATCAGGAGCCCCTAGTGATCCCTGCCCTGCTTGGGTCATCAAACAAATACCAGAGATTATAGGAATGACCCTGACTCCCGTGTTTAATAATGTTTTTGCCACCGGGATTTTTCCTAAAATCTGGAAAGTATCTTCCGTCCTCCCGCTCTTGAAAAAGCAGAATTTAGATCCTAAAGAACCCAATAATTATAGGCCTATTTCATGGCTTACCCTCCCCGCTAAACTCCTGGAAAAGGTGATGAACACCCAACTCAGTGCTTTTCTTCATTGTAACAACTCTCTGGACCCCTCGCAATATGGGTTCAGGGCTGATCACAGCACTGAGTTGGCCCTGTTGAAATCTACGTAGGAAATCAGAGAAGCCGTAGATGGAGGAGGAAGTGCCGTTTTGATCCTGTTAGACCTGTCGGCGGCCTTTGACATGATCCATCATACCATTTTGATGGACCGGTTGTCTGGGATTGGTGTGGCAGTCCTTTTCAGCCGATAGGTCTCCAACAGTGGATCTGGATGGCAATTCATCTGAGCCATTCATACTCCCGTGTGGGGTGCCACAGGGCTCTTCTTTGAGCCCCATGCTTTTTAATATCTATGTGGCACCACTAGCGGGAGTTATTAGACCTTTGGCTTCCAGCTCACCTCCTATGCCAACGACACACAAATTGTGTTGTCCATAAGCAAGGGAGGTGAGAAAGAGACCGGGGAGCACTTTCATGAGTGTATGAGTACCATTTCCTGTTGGATATTCTCCACTCCAATTGTTTGAAACTCAACTCTAATAAGACTGAGGTGTTAAAGTTTGGGAACAATCCCTTGGTGTGGACACCAGAATGGTGGCCAGAAGAATTGGGTTCCTGTCCCACACCAACCAAGAAGGCTAACAATCTGGGGGTAGTTGTTGATGATAGACTTATCATGGGGGACCAAAACAGCCAGGTGATCTCAGCCTGTTTTATGATTCTTAGAATCATAAGGAAAATAAAGTTCTTCCTCACAGAAAGCAATCTGAAGACAGTAGTCATGGCTCTGATAACATCGCGGCTGGACTACTGTGACAGTCTATACTTGAATCTGCAAAAATGTCAGATGTATAGACTTCAGTTAGTCCAGAACGCAGCAGCCAGGCTGCTGTCTGGTATCCCCAAATTTGCCTCTGTCAAAGGCAAGCTCAGGAAGCTACATTGGCTTCCAATAAAACAAAGATCTCGCTTTAAAGCTCTTTGTATAGTCTTTAAGGCTATCAAAGGTATTGGTCCTGAATTCCTCAGGCATAAGTTCCAATGGTATGTGCCCAGGAGGACACTGAGATCTGCCAGTGCCAAATTAACACAAATTCCCAGGATAAAAAAACTCAATTGGGGAGGCAGGAGCTTTAGCTACTGCTCCTCAAGAGCCTGGAACGAGCTTCCATTGGTTCTTAAAAACGCTCCAAATCTCCTCATGTTTCAGAAGATCTTGAAGAAGTGGCTTTTTTCACAATGATACCTCAGCCAGCTTCAGGAAGCCAATGTTTAGCGCCAGGACACCAAAGGTAATCGTGCACTCTATAAGTGCTAATAACATAACATAACCCTAGCTTGTAGACTACAAGGCTTATGTATGGGTGATCCTCTAATATTTAAAAAATGAGATTTTAACCCATCAAAAAGGGTTATTTTAAAAGGCTGCACCTCAGGTTTTACACTGCAAAATTCAGGCTATACAGGGTAGGCCTTAAGCCATGTTTGTACTGCCACCTATATGGGATTGCACAATATATGTTGCAATCCACAAGTGGCATTTAACTTTCAGGCCCCATGTGCATTTTCTACACCACCTATTAGGGACTTGAAGGCACGTTTATAGTGCCAAGTAGGAAAAAGCCAATTTAACAATGTTGAAAGGGGGAGCAAAAGGAGTTTACAGGGCTAGATGTAGGTAATTGTAAATTACCGATTTGAAAATACAGAATTTTACTGATTCGGTATTTTCGAATCGGTAATTGCTATGTAGATAATAAATGGGCCATTCATTCCTATGGGCCTGAAGGCCCATAGGAATGAATGTCAATTACCGAATCGATAAATACCGATTCGGTAAAATAGGGAAAGAGTCAAGGGTGGCAGGGTGACACTTTGACACCCTTTTGCACCCCTGATTAGTGCTTGTGTGCACATGTGGCACACATACATGCCCTTAGGGCATGTATGTCTGCCACATGGCACAGTTGAAAATGCATTAATTTTCATTTTCTAAGGTATTCCTTATTTAACACCAACTAATAGTTGGTGGTAAATAACGAATCCTTAAATCACATGAGCACTGTTTAAAGTGCTTCCTACATGTCTTTTACCGATTCGGTAAATACCGAATCGGTAAATGATGATTAGGTAAATACCGAATCGGTAAATACCGATTCGGTATTTACCGAATCTGTAAATTGGCCCCCTACATAACAAAAGCCTATTACCGGTCGGTAACGGCCGATTTCGGCCGTTACCGACCGGTAATGGCCTTCCTACATCTGGCCCACAGTTCTAAAGCAAGCAAAAATATAGGGTCCAGCAAGAGGCATAAAATCGAGGGATGACCACATAGAAAAGGCAGGTTTTTTACAGGGATACATTAGGAAAATTGAAGTTTTCACCTCCACAAAGAAAAGTGTGTGCTACAGCTGATTATATTATGCTAATTGTTCCCTTTCAGATCTCATTTAACAGTACAACAAGTCGTCCATGAGTGATGTCAGCATGAGCCCATATGAGGAAGCAATACTGAGATTGTAGTTGTGTTAATGCTAGCACCAGTGCCCTCATCTCTGGGCCTGGTGGTAGACCCGGGCCATACAGTCATTCCATAGCCTAGTCATTCATCCCACGGTACGACTGGTATTGAGATATTGTGTTGTTCCTTACTTGCATCTTGTTGTTGTGTTGAACTGTATATTTGTAGTTGTGATAGGCATACATTGTTTTGCTATTATCTTGTGTTTTACTGTAGTTATTCCTGTGCAATTTTGCAATATGGTCCTAAAACATGCATAAATATTCTTGTAACACATTGCCACTTCACACATTGGATCTCCGAATACAGTGGTAAACATTGTTTTCACCAAGCAGTCTTCACTACCACCTAGGCAATGTAATAGTGTCAGTTCCAAATGTTTTTTTGATCTATGCACTACTTTAAAAAGCAATTTACTTTGAAACACCATCATACTTTGAGCCGATTACTGTTGCTGATTTTCACCCCACCATTGAAATTGAACTACTTCCTATTTATGAGAAGAGAAAAAGCATAGAAGGAATGGCCTTACATGAACCATCAAGAAGGCTGTGTTATGCACTGACTGTATGGTCAATGTTCAAACTAATGATCAAAATGTACTGGTGTATGAGTGATAGTGTAATTCATAACACACTTCTGCACTGCTGTACCACATAAAATCAATAAAAGTGGTTTTGAAAAAAAAGAAGGCTGTGTGATTCCAACGACTGATTCTTATGTTAGGCAAAGCAAGGTAATATTTCCCAAGAAACAGGCTTATATCCAAAAGCAAAGAAAATCAGAGGAATGGAAAAAAATGTTTGGACTCTGTAAAGACATTGCATGCAGAAAAGCTGGAAGCTTAGCCAAGGGAATGAAGTCTTTTAGTGCCATGATGATCATCTTATCTAGACAGGTTGATTCTGTCTGGATAAAGCATGTGCTTTCCATTACTTTAACCTCATAGTTAGTGTGTAGCAAAATCATGATCAGAAAAAAGTAAGGTCCAGCTGAGTTGTCTGATTTCAAAAACGATCAGTGAAAAACGTGTGCCCCCTTTGTAGCTACCCTCGGGTAATGCCTCCACTTATCAAAAGAATTTTAATCACAAAAGTGTCTTTTTCCACAATGAACAACAATTCTACACAAGGATTTTGCAAAATGGGTGTACTAAAAAACGCTTTACAAAAAATGCTTGTTCAGCTTCCTTGGACCATGCAAATGTAGTTCCTTTTCTTAATGGTAAGGGTTTTATCATTTCTGAGAAGTGATGAATAAATATCCTATAAAACTTGGCAGAACTCAGAAAACTTTATATGGTTTTTACTAAGATAGGAGTTGGCCCCTGAACTATCATGGGCACTTTTTCTTACCTACCCCAATGCTTTCATCTGAGATCATGAACCAAATAGTTTTACTTTCTTTGCAAGAAAGACATACTTATCTAATTTAGCAAAAAATTTGATAATTTCCTACATGATACCTGTGATTTTCAAGCATCTGAATAGATCAGAATTACACCCGGACATACAACCCAGAACACATCCAAGTAGGGCACTTAGTATGTCATTAATGATGTACATAAAGGCAGCAGGAGAATTACAGCATCCCAAAGACATGAACTGATATTCAAAAAATCCAACATTTGTGCAAAACTTAGTTTTCCTTTAGCCACCGTTGTTATTCTTAATGAAGTCTAGAAATGCTGTAGTCCAAATAAGCTCTCAACTAGTCCATCAAAGACATGCAAGTATGGCTCCATAGTATAGACGCATCACTAGCAGACATTGTGGGACATCTGGTTGTCCTTGTCAAGGATGAAGAGAACATGACTTTCCTAAAAGGAATCAGTAAAGCCCTTGGTGACATTAAGGAAGCCATACATTCATTCCAAGAGGGACAAGAGAAGAAGATGGACTCACTGTTGGATACAGGTAAAGGCCTCGGAATGACATGCGGTAAGCCTTCCTTTCACAACAATCACAAGCCACAGCACATGCTGCAGCGTCCAAGTGCTACAAACCTAGTTCTGTGCACATAAATGGCATCCACATCTGTGGTTACAACTACAAACATCATGGAGGAAAGGGGAGGGGCCCTTAGGAATAGCAAGAGCTCTGTCTCCAACAGAAGACATTAGTGCAGGACATAAGACCTATGTTTGTATTCATGCTCTTTTTCATCCTCCTACAGTCCCACATGTTAGGCAAACAACATACACATTGTGAAGGACACCCGTCGACAAGTTAGCCTTTTCATCTGTTGAGATGTTATGTGTGACAAATATGTAATTCATCATTCTTAACGTTTTGTAAAGTAACTCCACCTCCTATTCAGTCAGCTTCAGCTTTTATGTCCCCAAAACTTTGTATCCAATCCAGGCATAATCATTCAACATGAATTTCAACATTTTGTAAACAATAGTGGGCCTTATAAAAACATGGTAAATATTGTTCTTTGGAATAACTTGAAGCAAACTACTGCACACGTATTTGATTGTAAGCAAAGGATAACCATTGCAATTTATGTACAGCCAGGTTACCAACAATAAAAGTAGAACATGCAAAAAACAGTCAGTTTCATAGTCACTTGTGAATGATGTCGAAACGTGTTCATGTGGAAATTTTCATGTTCATGCTTAAGCTGCCCCCGTATCCAACCCTCTGTAGCAGCACGACTATCTACCTCAACCACGATGCAAACACCTACATTTACTTGAACTAGGTTGTATTTCCCAGCATCTGACAGTATCATACACATCTGTTGTGAATCCAAGTAACTATCCTCGTTCAACCTGAACCAAGCAGCATAATCATGATCTTAAGTCAAATGTTATAGAACTCTTCAAAATAGATGTCACTACAAATTATATTCAGGTGATGCTAAAACACATCAAAATGCAGATATTCATGTCTTGAATTTGTATACCTATCAAATTCCTCAAAAAATGGTTCATCATTCACATAAAACATTATGTTAAATTAGTTTGTACAGCGCATGGCTATCCTAAGGTGTCCAGGCACGGACTCTTAGACTAAACAGTACAGTCCTTGAACATTTCTAAAGGTTAAACAGCTAGGCTTTAAGTTCCTTTCTAAAGATGGAAAGACTGGGAGCCAATCTGATATGAACAGGCAGTGCATTCCAAGCTTTTGCAGTGCCCAAAATAAAAAGAATTTCACCCCATGTCACTTTCTTGAACCTGGGGACCACTTGGATTTTTGCCTTTGAGGAGTGGAGTATCATCTAATGCTCTGTCTGAGATGGTCACGTCGGGTATTGTGAAGGGCTTTAAAAGCAGCAAACAGGGCTTTAAAAGCTATACGGTGCCTAATCGGAAGCCAATGGAGAGTCCTATTTCAGCAGTAACAGATTTGAACCTGGGTAATCCGAGAAGCAGTCTGGCTGCTGCATTTTGCAGCATTTACAATTTTACTATATGTAATGTCTTTTTTCAGCACCGATGCAGCTAATCAGCAATGGCAGTATGAGATGGAAACTTTTTTTAACCCCTTAAATTCCGCTGTGGTGCTGGGCAAATAATGAGTGGGCGGGTTTGGACGGCCTCCGGCCGTCCCCCGCACACGCCCACTGTGACCCCCACTGTGACATCAGACGGCCGGGGGCTGTCCGCCGCATGCAAGGGGTTGAAAGGTGTTCACATTGTTGTTCAGAATCATATATTAATCGGTTCACATTGTTGTTGATTAAGCAAGGAAAAGCAGGACACAAACAGGGACTTTTGTAATACACTTGGTTATTAAGGACACACTTACTACAAGATCGTAATTACTTAAATAAATATCACCAGACAATCATCCTCTTCACAGAAAACATGTTGTTTGTAATTCTAAGTACATGTTTCTGTTTCTAGAAAATATATCTTTACATCTGAAAATCTGCATGATGATGTCAGTCAGTGTCATTATGCAGTGTGCATTCATAGGCAGCTATACACTGTCATACAACTATAGTGTAGGATTTGTTACAAACAACTTACAAACGATATCCCAGAACAAACGTTACCATGACCACACACTGGAAGCATGAAGGCTGCCTTTTCAACATTGTAAGATGTACCCATGTCATTTCAAATTCATGACAGGGCCACATACAGCATCAGTTAATGGCCCAATGTACTACTAGACCCATTGTAAATATTATCCACAATTTGCATAAGGACACTGTGTGATCTGTCTAACATTTAGCAATGAAAACAATGTAATAATAGTTTAGTCCAGAAATGAAACATTTGTTTTGGTTAATAATTATAACTACATAATGAATATTCCATATGCACCTTGCAATTTGTGAACCACTGCAACTGGATTTGTATGCAAGGCAAGGCATAGAACTTTTCCTAAGTTTACATTTCAACATTAAAAAAGTAAAACTTTCTAGGAAGGAGCTAAAGTGGATGAACTTTTCTTTTGGAATGTTTTGTCAAAATTTGTAAAATGGTGCCAAAGTTATTAAAGAAACAAAAAATGCTATTCCTACGGAAAGTCTGACCTAACTATACCTACTCACTGGTGACCGCCACTGTACATATATATATATATATATATATATATATATATATATATATATATATATATATATATATATATATATATATATATATATATATATGTCAGAATTGCGCTATGTATCTAGTCTCGCATCAGATCAGGAATCCGGACCCAAATAGACAAGCGGCACAGCTCCGGTAAGTTAACATGTTATTTTATTTATTTATGTCACACGACAAGAAAAAGACCAATGCGTTTCGGCCATTGCCTTTCACAGGGTCATAGAGTATATGCGCATAGATCGTCCATTTTAAAGCCACCCACCTCTTTTTCCACACATGTGATTTAAAAATAATTAGGCAACTGAGCCAGTATTTTAATATGATGTTTCTTCAGTGCGCCATTGTTTTCCATTTCGTGAACTCTGAATTTTCATTTGTAAAGTACTCAGTTAAATGCAATCATCAGCATAATTACACATTATTGCACTTAATGGAGCAACATTTCTATTTAGTTTGTCACGATTTTTATTCTATTGATATATTAAATGATATATCCTTTTGTCACTCAATACATCTTTATAACAAGACACTACACAGTTAGGGTAACTCTACAGTGTCTAAATCTCATACATTGAGCAAATCATCAAAATTAATATGTGCAAATTGGCAAAATGTGTGCAAATTGGCAAGATCGTATATTTTCAGATAGGAACATTTGTATATCTATGCTCCCCATTTATATGCATTCTATTCTGGTAAAGTACCAAAACAGTCCTGTGTATAAAAATATATACAGGATAACAAGATTCAAAATTACTGTATTACACTGACAGACAAACCCCTATTCATAGAATTGTTATCATTGAATAAGAATCCTGTCTCACATTTCAACAAGTACCAGACTTTCTGATGCCCTATGTCACTGTGCAAATTAGTAAATTCTATGTGTGCAAAATAACAAATGTGCAAAATAGCCAATGAGAGCATGTTTAAAATGGTAAGTTATACATATCCATTCTTCTTCTCCTACTGCTTTCTGTTCTAGTGAAGTGCCTAGCAACTACGTATTAGAAAGGTGCTATGCTAATTTTAAAAGTTATTCGAAAAAAAAAGAATTTATTAAAGAGGGTTGTTCGACAGAGGCCCATATGGCTAAACCATGCGTGCCTCTACAGTGCAGCCCGATCAATGAATGCATCTGAACAACGCATTCCTTTACCATGCATGTGGTAAAGATCCCACCCCAGCACCTCCACCCTGAGCCCTAAAACATTGGCCCCTGCCCATAACCAACACAACCGCCAAGCCCTAAAAACTACCCCACCCCTAAAACCTAAAACTTCCCCAATCAAACCTGCCCTTGGTCCTAAAACCCTGGCCACTGCCATATAAACAACCCAAAGCCCGATCCCTAAAAATGACCCAAATCCCTAAAACCTAAAACTACCCATACCCCCACTGCCCTGAGCTCTAAAACCCAGACCCCTGCCCTATAAAAAAACCTGACCGACTCTGAGCCCTAAAACTCCCCTCCGCTAAAACTACCTCGACCTCCAAACCCAGCCCCTCTTACCTATCTGTGTCGAGCTTTCTGCCCCGATGCTTCCTGTTCCTGTTCTTTCTCATCTGGATACCTAGACCATGCACTGCCTTAGCCACGTACAGACACTGTTAAGGCAAGCGTGATTGCACTTGAAGGAGAAATGGCATGTGTGGCTCTGTCCGCATTGTAAGGCTGTTTCCCATTAAGGAGCAGCAATTTTTTTACATATCTGGTAATCATAAAGTTCGATGATATTCCTCACAGTGCAAAGTCACAGTTAATTATGTGCAAAACAAGCAAGATGTGCAAATATGAAATTGTGTTTTATTTATAGACGATCAATTCTTCATATAAGGACTCTCCATTTTTTTGGGGAGGAGTTCTTTGTTGTTTCTTTGGTAAAGTGCCTAAAAAATATGAAAGCCTAAGGGAGATGCCTAAAATGCCACTTGCAAATATCTTTTCCTCAATTGTAATTTTTTTAAATCATTACAATCATACCTCATACACAAATTGTCTAGTATTTAACCCTAAACAGATTTTTTTTACCCGTAATAATTAGTCATAGTGCCTATAAGGAAATAAAACATCTACATTTAAATTCATATCTCACCCCTTCATAATCCTGATATAATGAAAAGTCATCATAAATTCATTAAGACATTTCAAGGTATACATGTAATTCAACATCAAGGTTTAAGCCCCATGGCTGTTTTGTTTCCACCCAAATGATCCATCTCGCCTCCATTCCCCACAGATCCTGCTCTCTAGCCTCACCACTGAGTTTCTTTTGAATGTTTTGGGTGCTAAAAAACTGCAAGTTCTTAATATCTCCCTCATGTCACTCCATAGATGTTTCGCCATAGAGAATGCAAAGTCTTTGTTTTTGATGGCTCTTATATGTTGGGGAATACACAATTTTAGTTTGTTTATCATACTTCCAACATCTTTGTCTACAGAGGCATTCCAAAACATAAATTACAAATGGAGTTTCAAAAGTTATCAACTCTTCAATATCATAGGATTTGCCATTCTGAGTTTTAAAATGAGTTCTGTTATAGACATACTGGCAGGCTTTGCATTATTGGCACTTCCAAAACCCCTTCTTGTTTTCATAAGCCAGTTTGTGACTAATGGTCTCCCCTTTCTTTCTTCTGGCTACAGAAAACTGTCTATCAGGATGTATGCTAAACTATAGAGCTCTGCATGACAAGACACTTGTCAGGACTGTTCCTCTGCGCCACTCCATCTCCGTCATCCATGCTGTTTGGCCCTTCCAAAAGCTACATTTCCTTCACCCCTTAACCCCTTCGGTGCTGATGACGGCTCCCGGTCTTCATCAGTTACGGTGGGCGTGTGCTGATGACAGCCGGGAGCTGTCATGACCACGCCCGCGATCAGAATGTGCCGCACAGGCGCAGAATTCCGGCCGCAGCCAGGGGGTTAAAAGCTGCATCTGCATCACCTCCTCACTTTACCACCTCCACAGCTTTAAATATAGTTTCACATTTATAAAACTAGGCCTGGGTTGAATTTTATTTACGCCAGAGTAATTGGAGTCATTTCAGAAACTTTGTGTGTGGGCAAAGTTACTGAATAGTCTGCGATTACACCTGTTTGCAAAATTATAAATGTAATCATACATTTCGGCACAAAAATCCTACCGTATGAACAAAGAAACTACAAATTTAACTAGCATCTGCTGACTGCTGCTGTTTATGTTCTGTTGCATTTATTGCTATTTTCTTAGTGCAAAATGCATTCTTTTGATACATCTTGGATGCAGCATACATTTTGTGCTAAGAAAATAGCGCTAAATGATAGGTTATGCTCGTTGTGTAATTTCGCAGAATCTTGCTGTTAATTTTCATAATTAAGCTATAGCAAATTACTCGAGTTACACCCTCCTCAATAGAAAACCAGACAAAACAAAGTTAAATACAAATATTACATTAAACACACATATTTACAATTAAAGGTGCAGCTAGCAGAATTCTGAGGTAGGATTGCTCAGTGAGCTGAGTGCTCGCTGCTAAAATATATGGTCTGCCGTCCAGGAGTTCAGATGCCAGCAACGATGACTGCCTTCCATCCTTTTGTAATCAATACATTGAGCACCAATAAATTGGGTAACAGTAACATTTGAATTTACAGGATTTGGAAATGGCACCAGTGTTGCATGTAGTGCTAAACAAAAATCGTTAATAATTGACACTTATCCCACTACACTGTGGTTGAGCCCAGTGCTATGAATGTCAGTAAGGCCTGTTAATGCCATGTTTGCAGACAAATGTCACAAACAGACCCTGGCCCTCTATTCATAACTACAGAGAGCAATAGGTCACCATGGCAAATAGATAGTGTGCTCAGTGTAGCATGAGTCACACCACTGCAAGGAGCTCAGAACCACTTATAGGAAAAGGAATCAGCACTTCAAATCCAAGCAATGAGGTTGAATGATTCCATTATAAATCATATCTGCCAGGGGTCAAAGCTTCTAAAAGCGAGCACAGTAAGCCCTGGGGTAGTTATTTCAGAAGATATTTCCCATAAGCTCTGGGATGTTCAGCAGGCTTTTGAAGAATAGAAGCGATTCTGAGCGGTGCAAGGCTGCAGGGAAATGGGTTGTCATAGTAAATTCAGTGAAGTGGAAATGGGCAAAGTTGAAAAGAACATGTAGTTTGAAAATCACACAGAAAGTGAACCTGAAAAATGTGTTGCAAAACATAGAAAGTTGATTTATTTCAAATGTTCACCAGACATCAACTAAACTTTATCTCACCTCACAGCAAAAGCAGAGAACGTTTGTCAATGCACAATGATTATGCGGCAATGTGGCATAGTACTCTGTTGTATGTGCATTCAAATAGTGCTTTCCTAACACTTACCATACGCAAAAAGACTTCAAGGTGGCAAAGTAAAGAAAGTATCTACTCTCCTGCTATGCATGGTTGAAAGAATGTAGGTAGAAATGTTGTCCATGAGAGGTATGTTTTGCTTTTGTTCCTTAGGATTGAAGGTGTACCCCAATACCGTTTAACAGGCATGTTACATCTTAATGTTGCATGAGATTCTGGCGTGAAGGAGTGTTAGTGATTGGATTATAGTTTGCATATGAAAAAAAACTTTTCCTAATAAAATCATTTGAAAAAAAAAAAAAAAAGTCCAATAGTTGTTGTGGGTATGGGCAGCAGTATTCCACCACCACACCGCTGGCACATACTGCCCAGTATTAGCATTAATTTATTTGCATTTATTTGTCAAACATTATGCAAACCTCTACAGCTTGCACTGTCAGTCGCCATAAAATAAAGGGAAGGCGTGGCCTGTGCTTAATCGGTGTTGGTGGGGGCCACTGGCACTCATTTTTGGGGACCAACACTTATTTTTCTGCACCAGACATTTACCAAGAGCAAGAGAGGGAAAAGCAAACAAAGTGGAAAAATGAAAGACGAGAAAGACGGACACACCATCATAAAGGGAGAAAGTGGGCACCTGCTGGAAAAAGAAGAGGCAGGGAGTGTCTGGTAGTGGATTAAATATGCATCTAGTGGATTCAAGACTACGCAGCCTTCTTATCAAGCTTGCTGATATTTAATAGTACTGGCCACAGCTTTCTGAGCAGAGCTTTGGGCACCAGCACTCATTGTTTTACAAATTAAGCACTAAGTGTAGCTCTGCTGCTGTGGTCCAGATGAGGGACAGGGCTTTCATGAATTAATGTCAGTTGGTTGGCCTGCCCGAGAATGTAACTTAGGGAACACGACATGAAAACTTTAGAGGCACGAAAATCACAATGAAGTAAAGATCATGGGAAATCAAAGACCAGAGCCCCAGATCTACCTTGCAATTTCTTGCAAGAATGTTCAATGACCTACTAATGTACCAGCAGGAGCAGGCAGAATCACAAATATTGTACATGCATCAACTGCCTTCTCCCTTGGTAGGTTTGCCGTCAGACTTCTGGTTACAGTATTAACATAGCCTCAGTGCCCGATGTAGCAGGCTCTACCGCCAATTAAAGTCCCGCTTCAAGGGCCTTTAACAAGGGAGTGGGTCTTTAATGCACAGTAGAGCGCGCTATGGTGGGCTCTCAGGCTATTAAAACATTCTGACCCAGAGGGCAGAATTTTCTGATTTGTAAAAAATAGGCATCATGGAGCCCGAAGGGGTTGAAATCCCCTCTGGGTCCATTAGGCCTTTGTTCACAGCACTAGCTGTGAACAAACATTGGTATGTTGATGCTCTCGGCTTCTACTGGCCATTAGAAGCCCGGAGCATTTTATTGTCTTATATGGAGCGCTCAACATTCCAATGTTCTAATAGAGGCTACAAGACACATATAATGCACACATAAGAACTGACAACTCCCACACAGTGCACCTGCAGGAAGTGCCAGAATGCAGGTTGTGCACCCTGAAAGAACTGTCAGAGCCAAAGCTGATGTACCTGCAGAAGTTTCCTAAAGTTACATAGGGTTGCTGAATAATCTACACAAGCACCAAACGTTTATGCAGCAAGAGCAAAGGCTAGCTCCCCCAGTAAATTAACTATAGGTACTGTTAAATCTTCAGATAGTGCAGTTGCAGAAACTGTCAGGTCCCTGACACTGTGCACTTATAACTGTCAGATCTTTAGAGACTGTGCCTCCAGAAACTGCTCGATCTCCACGTAGTTTATCAGCACAGGCTTCCAGATCCACAAACAGACATATCACTGCAGCCACTTCTCCAAATAGTGGGACAGTACAGCTGCAAAGAAAGATCGAAAAGTAGTTGACCCGGGCCCGATTCCTCTGATCATAAAGTGCCAAGTTCAAGTCTCATGTAAGAATCATTACAGTTCCTGCATGGGATCACAGCAATCAAAATGTGGAGACAGCACCAGAACACCAGGAACACCAGGATGCTGTCCTGTATCAGTTCAAAGATGTTCTGGGGCAGTCTTTACATTTTGAAAGACTCCATTGAGCATTTTGTTTTTGCTTGTCCCTTACCATTAGACAAGGTGAAGGTGGGTTAAGCCATGTCATCACCCTCACCCTGAAGCCAATTGGGGATGAGTGAACAGTGACACCCCTGTGGGCTATTTTTCTTCATATGTCCCAATGTTTATAATTATCAGTAGATGTGAAAAAAAAACATTTCCTGGGGTGCCACATCCAGTAATCCCAGCCCACACAAGGATAACAGTTTCAGAACACCTATGAGCTGTTACAAAATGTTTTTTATTATTATTTTATTTATTTCCCCCCTGCCTTGACCTTGGGAGGGGAGGGGGGAAGTATAATAACACACGAGCCTCTGGGACAGAGGGAGTAAGTGAAAAACAAAGCGTCTGGTGAGACTTTTATTAATATGTCCAAATATTTGTGACCATTAGGGCATATTAAAAAATCATTTACAACACCCAGGTCCTTGACCAAGGCTTGAGTGCCACAATCAATCTCTTACCCCTTGGCCAATACTGGACAGAAGAGCGATGAGCTGCTCCAGAAATATTTTTTCTTTGTTTTGCAGATAGGTGGCAACAAACCACCATCGCCCTTGGACAAAGTGGGGGTTGGTGAACAATCAAGTACCCAGCGGTACTGTATTTTTTTTTATATGCACTATACTAGTAGTGTACACCAATTACTGTATGTAAGGCACAACTGCAAATCCAGATCCTCACCACTGACCACCAATGTTAGAAATAGTGGCCTCTGGTTGGCAATGGTTTGCACCTTTGTCCAAGTAGGGGCCCTTCTTCCTAGTCGGTGTAAGGGGGATAGATTTCTAAAATAACCCCTGCTCACCCCCTTAGTAGCTTGGCACTAGCAGACAGGCTTATCTCAAAGGCAGTGTGGAAAGCATTTGTACACACATACAATAATACAGTGAAAACAATAGAAATGGACACCACACCAGTTTAGAAAAATACATAATCTTTATCTAAACCAAACAAGACAAAAACTACAAAACTCCACAATACAGTAATTAAAAAGTTAATCCTTAGAAGGCAAAATCAGTTCTGTCCATAATAAAAACAAATGCGACACTTTCAACACAAAGTACCTTGTATGCATCAAAATCAAAAATAAAAACAGCCACAGGGAAGGTGATACATCAGTTCCTTAATACCGGTAAGGTGATGCCTCAGTTCCTTACTGCCACGTAGGGCAGGCAATGCTTCGGTTCCTTACTGGAGGGGAGATGATGCGTTGGTTTCTTACTGTGTGGGAGGAGATGCGTCAGTTTCTTACTGCAGCCCTAGTGTTGATGCTGACTTGGTGCCCCGGTGCAATATATGGGGATTGGAGATGCGTCAGTTCTTGATGTGGCAGCAATGGCGTTGCATTGGTCTCTCGAGCTGCAGTCCCATGATGCATTGGCTCTTGCAGCTGCACAGCAGGACCTGCGTCAGAATCGATGAAGTGATGCCGGACTTCGGTGCACAGGATTCGCGTGCAGCGATTGCTCCAGCCGCAGGCAGTTGCTGAATTGGTTTCTTCAGCGCACAACAACGATGCATTGGAAGCGGGTGCGGATACATCACGCTTCTCGTAGTTGCGTCTCTTTTCCAGCTCCTAACAACAGGAACAACCTCCAGAGGCCCAACTCAGCCACAAGTACCTCTTGCCAGGTCAGAACTCTCAACTAGGAAGTCCAGGGGGGCTGGTGGTGAGGTCTTTGTGTCCCTGAGATTTTGGAACAGGAGGCAAGCTCTACTTCAAGCAGGAGACACAGAACACATTAATGTTTTTGTCCTCTCCTCAGAAACAGCCACTGCAGACCAACCCCAAACGGCACACAGCAAAGGGGCAGTATTTCTCCTTCAGTTTTACCACCTCTTCTCCTTGGCAGAGGTTCCTCTTGCGTCCAGAAGTATTCTAAAGTTCTGGTGTCTGGGCCCCAATATTTATACAGAATTTTGTTTTGTTCTCAGGTAGCAGGGAGGCTCCGTGTTCAGTCAAAACCAGTTCTTTCATCTCTGGTCCAGATTCCCAGCAGTAGGTGGAGACAGCATTGTTTAAGGCAGACCAGGCCCAATAAGGTGTAAGGAAATCTCCTCCCCCTACTCTAAATGCAGCCCAGGTCTATTCAGCCCACCTCTGACTCATTCAGGAAAGGCAGGACACACATCTCCCCCCCAGTCTACAGTGAATATACATCCCTAGCTCCTGTCACTCCAAAGCCGAACAGTCAATCCACAAACCAGCAGAGGCACAAAGGATGGCTAAGCAATAAAATACACACTTTCAAAAAGTGGTATTTTCAAACACACAATATAACACTCATCTTTACTTTTCATTTTCTGAGTTTGGGCATCATAAACTCCAACTTTCTATCTTGTCCCAATGGAAAGGTATACTTATAAGATGTTATAAATAAACTCCCATTCTATCCTATGGGACAGATAGCCTTTAAATATTAAAAAACGAAATACACTGTAGTTCACTATCAAGACATGTCACACACATCAGGACATGCTCTACCTTTCACTGTACCCTGCCCATAGGAGTAACTTGGGTCTACCTTAGGGGTGACTCACATGTGAGAAAAGGGAAGGTTAGGGCTTGGCAAGTGGGTACATTTGCCAGGTTGACATGGCAGTAAAGACTGCACACAGACACTGCTGTGGCAGGTCTGAGAACCTTTTGCAAGGTTGCTTGTGTGGGTGGCACAATCAATGCTGCAGGGCCACTAGCAGCATTTGATTTACAGGCCTTTGGCACACACAGTGCACTGTACTAGGGACTTTGTTGTAAATCAAATAAACCAATCATGGAAAAACGAATCCATAATAACCATTTACACAGAGAGCATATGCACTTCTGCACTGATCAGCAGTGGTAAAGTGCCCAGAGTCATGAAACCAACCAAATCAGGGTCAAAAACAGGAGGCCAAAAAGCAAAAAGTCTGAGGATAAACCTGCTGAAAAAGCTAGGTCTAACAGCCAGGATATCCTAATGTCACACCTAAGCTTACACAATGTACACAGGAGCAGATTTAGAGGTATTTGTTTTTTTATCTCATTTTTATCTGATTATCTCACCATGTTTTTGACTATGTCTTGAAATGTATTTATGCAGAGTGTTTATTGTATCTGTATTGTTGTATCCTTTTTCTTTCTCTTTTAAGGCTCATGACGAAATAAAGAGTTTTGACTGGCTGACTGAAAATATATATACAATAAGTAACAACACCTAAAGCACAACGTAATAAAAAAATAACACATATTCAACTAGTTCAAGTTCAAGTTTATTAGTTATAGTGCCGGGTTAATTTAAACCATTGCAAGAACAACATTGTACCAAAAAACATACAAACCACACAGTACAAACACATTACAAGAAGCAGAGCAACATACAGTAAGGACCAGCTAAGTTAAAATACTCAAGCCATGCTATACCATAAAAGAATCAATTATGCACAAATCATAACAGCTGTCCATGTGCAATCTTTACCATCATACAAAAATAGTGGCTATATTAGTGCAAACATTCAGCTTATAATTTATTTATATTTATTTAATTTTATTTATTTATTTTATTTAATTCATTTATAGAGCGCAGGCGAATCATCTCCAGGGGGATCTCTCGGCGCTTTGAGACAGCAGGTACTAGTGAGTGCGCATATCTAAAATAGCCATGTCTTTAGGAGTTTCTTGAAGCTAGATAGTTCGCCACAGGCCCTAATGTTCTGTGGCAGGGTATTCCAATGACTGGCGGCCAGGTAGGAGAAAGCTCTCCCATCCATCCTTGCCTTATAAGAGGGCATTCATGGATCCCTTGTTGATCTCCTTTTATCTTGTGCCAACATTTGGTATATGCGGATCTTCGTGCATGCTCTTGCTTCAGGAGACCGAATTCCAGTCTGTGCCAGCGATGTGAACCGCGGCAGACAAAAAATGGTTCCATAAGCTCCCACTTCAATGCTATCTAAGGAGACCACACCTCTACCTCTCATTGCTTCACTTCTGTAGGAGACTGTTGAGACAACTTTGGCCTGAATTACCTGAAGAAGTGGGGTGAGGCTGGAGCTATTTATGGTGTTATTTTAGTGTTTAAGGACTAAAGCTAATGCAATCCCTCTCTTGTTTATGTACAAAGGAGCCTTTGCCGTCCAGTATCACTCCCAGATGTTTTAATGTGTTAACTCATATTATAATCTACTAAATAATACCAAATACATAGTTGTGTCTTTCGTAGAGCTCAGAGCAATGTTGTTATATGAATTCCAATATGCAAAATCATTCATGGCATTTGCACTTGCATTTGTCACATTGTGAGTGACGTCACAAGCATTACACCTGGCCAGTCTCTCACTTTCAATCCTTATCTTTTTTCAGCGCTTATGATTGAATTGAACAAACTGTGCATCTTCATGCATTCTCTGCTTTGCAATTAGTGGATTGTGTAAGACTCCCTCTTTTCTCCAAAAACATACAGAAATGTCTGTTTGAATGGAGGAATGAGTAGGACTGTCTTAATATCTGCTAACCTCTTGTGGTGTGACAGAGAACAACGTCACAACCTTGTACCAAGAAGCGTACACTTAAGATAGTGTGGTGTTTATTTATGGAAGGCCAATGTTCCATGTTTGCATATTTGTATTTACAGACAGCAATCGAAATTTCCATTTAAGCAATCTTCCACTTGGAGAGGCAAATGTGTCCTCCTCTGTTCATTCAATTTTTATTTAGGCTGCAGAAGGTTGTTAACTCTCCATAAACATTCCAAAAATCAGATTTAATCTAATACTAGTCTTCAGTCCCACCTATGCTCTCTGTGCCTGCTTCTTAAATGCCCTGAATGTCAGTAGCAGGCCTGCAGAAACTGTCAAGCATCTGACTAGAGGTATAAAAGGCCTATAGCGTCACAGAGCTTGCTGAACATCTCTCAGTAATGAAGACATTTTAGAAATAGGGCAGCAGATGCTGTCCTGCAACTCTGTTCTGCTTTAGATTTAGTAGTGGTTTTCTGGTATGTCCCTAGTGGGAAGCAAGATAAACATAATTCTGCACTGTCATATATACAGTGGCCTGACTCACTAGAACAATCCAAAACATCATCAACTTCCTATTGGGCAAAGAAGAGTAATGGTCTTTTCTTTGTCTTTATTAAAGAAAAATGTCTTGTCAACACGTGTTTCGCCGTTAGGGATTAACCCTCGACTTCTTCAGGGCTTGCTGCCATTTATAATTCCTACCCGGCAGGTCAATTGTCCTTCTATTATCACAACACCCAAATGTATTTTCACAGGGTAAGGCTTAGAATGTAATGTCAGTTGTCTTGTTCCTTAATTGAAACATTTGGGCCGATTTTGGTAGAACAAAATTAAAACGAAGGCCATTGTAAGCGGAAAGATTCTAGAGCGAGTACGCCGTCCCTTCCATTCGATGCCGGGTACGCGTTCTGTAACTGAAGCGTGTGCATAGGACAGGGCATTGTTTACTTGACCTACCCTCTGGTCCCACATTTTGAGGATTTTAGGGGTTTTTCCCTCACTTATTGCACCACGTGAATTTCGTTTTGTTTGTACTAGGTGAATTTGTCAGGCGCAGTTTTTCCTGTGAAATTACCACCTCCATGACATTAGTGCCCATCGGGCATGACCGCCGCAGGGATACATAAAAAAACCTTCAAAATCAGGCTGCACTCCTCTGCAGGGCATAACTGTCACATATTCTGATGGGGCTTGACTATTTGGTAATACCTTGGGGCAGACAATTGAATGTAAGAGAGAGGGTATGCATGCTCATACCAGAAACATACATCCTAAAACTTTACCTCTTTAAGAATATGCGCATCTAAGTTCCTTTTATGAAGGCAAGAGCAACAAACTGAAGTGTGCAGCGAATTACAGAGTCAGGTAAGACCCAATGATCAATGCAACTTCGTTCAAATCCAAAGCTATCTTGATTCTGTGTCCCAATGTTAGGCTTTTATTTGAAGTGTGCTCAATCCAATGTCCTACCTCGAACTGGCGGATCAATACTGAGAAAATCATTGAATTGAGATTAGCATCCCATAGATGTGTATGTTATAACTCAATATGGCGCAAAGCTCGTTGTCATTTTTTCAGAGGAATAAAGCATACTTTGGCATTGGGTGAAAGCGAAGCTTTGACAGGTAAAATCAGAAACTGCACATTCCAGAATTAGGCACATTTTTCTGACTTTTTTGTGAGGGTATTCACAACACGCTATGTAACCCATCCCAACCCACTGCAAGGCAGGACAACTGCATCGAGATATGTCTGTTTTCTTGTAGCAGGCTCTTCACCCAGGTACAAGTGCTGGCAGGAAAGGGGGAGCAGGTACTATCAGGGTGACAGTTGGTGGTGGGTTCAGTTGCTGGGAGCTTAAGAGACTGAAATTAGTGGTAGATTTGGTTCAAGAGGCCCACCATGCGGGCAATAAAGTACTGTGGCTAATGATCAGAAGGCTACCCACTTCCCTGCGAGGCCGATCACTGCAAAGGGAACAGTTTTGCAGTGCAGCAAAGGGCGGCTTAAGGGTATAAAATCTACTTTTGTGAGCTTTGCACTTTTTGAACCACATAAAGTTCATAAAAATATAGGAACCTGTGATTCTAAATATTTTGCAAATTTTAACACCACTGGTTACTAAGACCCTGCAGCATAGACTTTAAATGCTCAAAATAGATTGGTCTGTAAATATAAAGTAACACATTTTTCCTGTGCTCAGTTGTTCATCAAATTAGCATAATATAGGCATTTTCTGGATCATTCGTGCATTGTGGCTTGTAGAAAATAAGTAGTTGTAGTAAATCCTACTCAGCAGTAATCCAAGATAGCCAATAAATCAGAATCCCATTAACATGTTAACAAAATTGGAAGCACATTTAATTATAAGATGACCCCTTCCACATATTGTTTTCTCATTAAAAAGGAATTATACATTTTTATTACACGATTGTGCTTCAGGCTGCCAGACACTCCATCTATGGTCCAAGGTGACAGCTCTGCCATAGATCCAAAGCAGATTTGTTTTAATGAGTTTTTGTTTTATTTTTTGAAGGGCAAACAAACCTTCATCAGGATTCAAAGCAGAGAGCACCTCTGGAAAGAAGGAGCAGGCAGATGCACTAGCTCAGTGGCACAAGCAGGAGCAGAAACATAAAGAAATTACACTGAGATGTCAAATGACTGTTAACTCTCTTTCAAACGATGTTTTTCTGTTGCCATCAATTGTTAGATTGCTAGGCACTGTTTTGGGGCACCTGACTGAAGAAGCATTTGTTATATTAGCTTGAGAATTGGCACGTACACAAATGTATACAAATAAAGGAGCATATCAGCAAGGGCCAAAGTTAAAACTATCGCCGCCTTAGCCTCCGTTTTCGGACGAAAAGCGGCAATAATTTTAACACCCTATTAGCAAGGACACGCTAACGCGTGAATCCATTCTTCTTCGCAATTTCCCTTAACGCCCAGCTTTGCATCTCTAATGAGATGCAAAGTGGGCGTTCCTCCCCAGGATAACGGGAAAAATGTCGCTTAGCGACATTTCGCCTATTATCAAGCCTCAAGCACAGAAGCATAGCGACAAGAAAAGTAGCGATAACATCTGTTATCGCTACTTTCCTTACACCTGCTTTGAAACTGACTTAACCAGGATACCTATGGAAGGTGGATATCATGGCTAAGTATGTGTAGCCCTATCAGCAAGCTATTGCCAAAAGTTGTGCGATTATCGCGGGATTTCCAGCGATAATCGTACAATTGGCAGCTTGCGCTCCCAATTTTATTGCTTTGGAGATAAGCGTTGCTGATAGCTTGCTATCTCCGTGATATAATTCAGAGTTGGCTGGCCATAATTATCCTTGCGCTAAGTGTGCTTAGCAATAATTATCGCCGGCCCTTGCTGATATGCCCCAAAGTTTTACATCAACTCCAGATTCCTCAAATGGAACGCTAATGACACATTTAATTCTGAAACAAGTGGGCACTACCCACTCAATACACTTCTGAATGCGTTACACTGCAGTGACAGTCAGACCAAGATAAAAATGTGCAGAAGTGCCCTTAGGTCATAAGTGAGCCTGATATTCATACCTTAGCATTGAAATTGCTATGCTTGAGATATCTGAGCATATTGAATGTGCATCGGTTACAGACGGCAGGGCTGTGCTGACTTTGTAAGATCTATCAGCGGCCTTTGATACGGTTCCACACTCTATCCTTCTTCATCGTATTCAGAAGATTGCATTGAAAGACTCTGAGTTGAGCTGGATGGACACTTTTTTAGGAAAAAGAGGACAAGAGCTTTGACCCCTACTTTTTCGTCAGGTACCACGGCCATAAGAGTAGGGGTCCCACAAGGTTCTGCCCTTAATCTCACTTTGTTTAATATCTACCTTACTCCTCTTGCCTACCTGGTTAAATCCTTTGAAGCCAAGATAATCTAGTACACAGATGACACACAGCTGCTCTTTGCCTTTAATAAAGACAAAAATATTGCGCCGGATTTAATTAGGCTATGTCTGGCTGCAGTATTCTCTCAGGTACACCAGAACCAGCTGATGTGCAATGCTAAAAAATAGAACTGTTCTTCTTTGGATTGCTCACACCCCCTGACTGGTCACCTTGCCGGCTGTTGGGAGCCCCCCCCGCCCTTCACTTCTGCAAACAGATGTGGTTAAGAGTTTAGGGGTCAAGTCTGATAATCATCTCTCATCCCAGCCTCATCAGGTTAGTGGGAGGGACCTGCTTTGGTTTACTCTATGTCTCGAAAAGGTTTTTATTCTTCTTTCTGTACCTGCCTGGAAAACAGTTATTCAGGCTCTTATCACATTTACGTTGGATTATGCAAATGTTTTGTACCTTGGACTGCTGTACTATGTAATCCAAAGGCTTCAAGTGGTTCACAGCTGCTTCTCAATCCTCCTTTGAGAGCGCAGGGTTCCCCACATCTCCGCTCTTTGCACTGGCTCCCGGTGAGAAAATCGGTTTTGTTTATGACTTTTGTTCTTACTTATAGAGCGTTCCATGAGCCCTAGACATCTGTCCACCAGAATGCACTTCTTCCTTCCTGATGGGAGGCACCGGTCCTCTAATATGGCCCTGGCTATGGTTCCAAAGATCCATTGTTCAAGGACAGGTGGTCGTTCCTTTTCCTTTCTGGGTCCTCCTGCATGGAATAAATTCCCCATGGACCTCTGTCTTGCAAGGTCACATGGCTTTTGCTCAGCTCTAAGCTCCTCGAAGCATCTGTGTGCTCTACAAATCCCATTCATCATCATCGTCATAAATTGGACAGAAAAAACTTTAAAGCTGTTGAATCGGCTGAGGCCTTGCGGTTTGCGGGTGCAATGCTTCAGAAAACTTTTTGTGGTGAATGGGCATTCACCACCCCCCATTGCTGGAACCAGATAAAGACCCACAAGACTGGGTTACAGTAGAAGCGGTGGCATCTGAAGACAGCAGCAGTGGGCCAAAGCACATTAGAAACTATGGGGCACATTACCAAGCAATAGCGATAATTATCGCTATTGCTTGGTTAGAGACAAAAATTTACCGCTGAGCTGCGGCGCTTTTTATCGCAGATAAACCTTGGTATTACCAAGGTTTATCGCAAATGAGATAAAAATCGGCCGCAATGCATGAATATCGCTGAAAAGTCAGTGATATTCATGCATTACCGGGCTAATGCTCTTAGCCATGTTATCCACCTCCCATTGGATAACATGGCTAAGAACTGCTCAGGGCAGGTGTTAGCTTTTGGAGATATTTGTGCTTAGCGCGAATATCTCCAGAAGTTGGTAATAGGAGATAGCGATGTTAGCGACTGTTTCCAGTCGCTAACATCTTGGCACGCCCACTTTGCATGTCATTAGTGATAAATATCACTGACATGCAACGTGGGGCCCAAGATGGTCGCTATCTCCTACTAGCTGTCGCTAACTGGTGTTGCGACAGCTAGGTAATAGGGAGATAATTTTATCTCCGCTTTCTTGGCTTTTAAAGCCAAAAAAGCGGAGATAAACCCCCTTGATAATATGCCCCTATGGCTTTTGGAATGTGGGGGTGAGAATCAACACAGCAAGGGACTCCAAGATTCACCATACTCATATAGGGAGCTGGATGCTACGGAAAGGCAAGCTCAGCTTTTAAAGTGCAGCTCACTGTGGTGGGGCACTGCCTTTTCCCACAAACAACCAGTACTCACACCTGAAACCAATTACCAATCAGTGAACAGCAAATGAACAGGCTCACCCACAGATGGGCATTGTATCAGCTACTTCCTCAGTGTGAGACGACCGGCTAAGACTGCTCCTGTTTTCCTGCCTTGAACGTTTAGGTATTTAGACTTTGCGCTGACCTTGTTCTAGTTTCTGCCTCACTTTCCTTACTCTTTAACGAGAGAGCCCTTGAATCTTCTTCCTCTCCACTTTGTCTTTTTGAACCCTTCTCCTACCCCCAGTAAGTTGACTCGTTTTCACACTTAGCGGCTCATTAGGATGGCGGACGGACTTGCGTCCGTCCGCCACCCTAGAGGAGGAGGGACCGTCCGCAGGGGCAGCGGCGGTCCCTCCAGTGCAATTAGGATGTGACCGCCAGCCTGGCGGTCACATCCTCAATCTTTAACATTGCGGCGGGTGCAGCTTCAAGCTGCACCCGCCACAATGTTAAAAATGCATACATTGCATTTGTATGCAGCAAGCGGCAGGCACCGCTCGGTGCCTGCCAATTACTGCATACAAATGCAGGGGGGTACCATAGGTACCCCCCATGTGCACCCCCCACCGCCCCTTCACCCAGGGGGGCCGCAACGGGTCCCCGCAGTGAAGCTCCGTATGCTTTTCCACGGTGGAAAATCCGCCGTGGAAAAGCATTTCTTTTTGGGCATCCTAATATGGCTGACGGTGTCTGATAGACACGTCACCATATTAGTGCTTTTCATCCGCGGTTGTAAGCCAACCGCGGCGGAAAAGCTGCGGACGGAAACCAGGACCCACCAGCCATCCTAATGTGGCGGTGGGTCTTTGGTGGGTCCGCTGCGGTTTTTCCGCATCCTCCGGGCCGGCGGTGGCTTCTGCCGGCCCGGAGGATGCGGAAAAAACGCTATCCTAATGAGCCCCTTAATTCAGACGGATTATACGTGGGGACTCCCTCTGACTGATTACTGCGACTTGCATCTATGCCAGTTTAGCAATGGGGATTTATAAAAATTTCTCTAAAGTTGCTGCTGGGAGTACAGATTATCTGCAGAATTGCATTCTGGATCATAAAGTTCACTTGGGAAGTCTAGTTGGTGAGGAAAAGGGGTGAATTGCAAAGAACATACTCTCACATTATACAATAGGTATATTTGACTCATTTTTCCGCTTATCTTGTCTCAGATCCCCTGGTGTCACCGCTGTTTCCTTGGCGCTGTGTGGACTCTTGGATGCCCAGTCTAATATACTGAAGAGTGGTTTACCCTTAATGGTGCAGGAAGGGTCTTCTTCAGATCCATACTGTGAAATTCCTATGGCAACTTCAAAATGTATTCAAATAACCACAAATGATAAAAATAGATAAGAGAGAAAAGCTGACACTATAAATTGAGAACAATACAAACATATTTTTTATTTTCTAATATTAATTCAATATATACAGTTCATAACAGAGTAGTAAATAGTTGAATCACATACATGCTACATTCATCCCCCTATCCATACCTGCTTCTCACTCAAATATTTTTAGATTGTTCACACTAACAAATTGTTGGAATCTTCCTAATATATTTGACCAAAAAGAACAATTGTCTAGGTTAGGTCAATACGTTTGAATGTTCTGATGGAATTCCAAAGGATAGACATAACAACAGATTCAGGATGTAGTATCTGTGTCATCTGATAATTATAATTGACGGGTGGTTTTTATATCATCTCTACGCGAGTTTCGGCAAAGACCTGCCTTCTATAGGAATGCCACCTCCAATTGACTTCTCACAAAGGATGTATGGGTCACAGATAACGGTAAATATTCGCAGTACGAAGATAGTAAAGGGCCGTTGGAAACTACACCTTAACTCTTGCCACAGTCATCTGGAGGCACTGCTGATGCGGGATACCAACACAAAGGTGAAACATCAATCTTTTCAACTCATCTCGTAATTGACATTACCAATCATAATATTTGGAGGTGCAGCTTACCTTGAGTGGTGCATGGACACAGACCTTTACACAAGAGGGAATATTGGCAGGTCCCTTTACCATCCCCATGTTCTACCTCCTCCACCCAAAACCACCAATCACATGAAACTGACCACGAATTTTCACCTAATTACCCCAGGCGACTTGAGGCCAAAGTCAAAGCTCAACTTCAACTGTTCCCTCTCTCTCTAAATGCCAATGACCACACCGAACACTTTAACAAATCCATCGTTGAGGTCCTTGACCAAATTGCCCTGACCAAACTAAAACGACAGAAAAGCTCCTCCAAATCCTGGTTCAATCCAGATCTCAACAATGAGCGTCGCACACTCAGATCTAATGAACGCGTTTGGAGACACAACCCCTTCCCCTTAACCTCTCTCTCCTCAGATCAGCCAGATCCAACTTTTAAAAAACACATCCTCAATGCTAAGACATTATTCTTCCCCTCACAACTCGATCGGGCCAAAAACAGACCTGGGGAACTCTTCACCATTGTGAAAAACCAAACTTCCTTTGCTCCCCCGAAGGTGATCGCCTCCAGTGAGAGATGCGAGGAAATTGCCAACTACTTCGTTGAACAAATCTGCAAAATAGATCAATTCCTTCACCCTAACTCCCCTCCTTAACCCACTACCCTCATTAGACATTACCTCTAAATCACCTTCACCCTCTACTCTCCCTCTTGACTCCTTATTGCTCCCTCTTTTCGTCCCGAGTCTTGAACCCGACCCCATCATACTGGAACTAAAAAATAATGCTACTTGGCACGACTTCCATCCGGTCACTGAACTTGATGTCCTTAGCGTCATTTCCAGACTGAAACCATCTTCTCACATTAATGATCCTCTCCCATCCAACCTTGTCCAAGACCTTAAACATATTATTACCCCCTACTGGACCTCCATCATCAACTCCTCCTTTGCCTCTGGTTGTGTCCCTGCCTCCCTCCAAATGGGACAAATCATTCCCATCCTCAAAAACTCCGCTGGTGATCCCAATTACCTAAATAACCTTTGTCCTATCTCTAACCTTCCTATTCTCTCAAAAGCCCTTTAAAAAATGCGCCCAGTTGCAACTTGATAAACACATTGATTCATTCAATCTTTTAGACCCGTTCCAATCGGCTTCAGAAAGGGTTGTAGTACAGAAACAGCAATGCTTAACATAATTTATGACATCCAACACGCCCTTTACAAAGGCGATTCCTCCCTTCTCATTCTCCTTGATATCTCCGCTGCTTTTGATACTGTAAATCACTCAACACTACTTAACACACTTAAAGATCGTTTTGGCCTCAACGGCTCAGTCCTTCAATGATTCACCTCCTTTTTCCAACACAGAATTCAGCAAATTAAAATCCGTGACTGCCTCTCTAAACCTCTGCCCATCTCCCTTGGTTTACTTCAGGACTCTATCCTCTCCCCCTCTTTATTTAATCTCTTCATTGAACCCCTCACCTCATCCTTAAACAAGCAGGAATCAATTACCACCTATACGCTGATGAAACCCAACTTTACTATAAAATTCAATCTCGCTCTGATGTCCTTCACCCCAATGATACCTTG
This sequence comes from Lissotriton helveticus, assembly GCF_964261635.1. Classification (NCBI taxonomy): domain Eukaryota; kingdom Metazoa; phylum Chordata; class Amphibia; order Caudata; family Salamandridae; genus Lissotriton; species Lissotriton helveticus. Next base: position 1,909,596,390 of record NC_136067.1, on the reverse strand, counting down.
AGTAAAATTCAATCCTGGTTCCACTTTAACCACCTCAAACTCAACCCAAAAAAGACTGAAATCATTCTTTTCTCCCCTAAGAACTCGCTCCCCATTCTATCCTGGATCTCGGACCTTACTGCACTCAAATGCTCTCTCACCATATCCAACTCTGTTAAATCACTTGTTTTTTAACATTGACCTGAAGCTTTCTCTTATCCCCCACATAAAAAACTCAGCCAAAAGCGCTCTCTACACACTCCATCACTTAAAGAAAATAAAACCCTTCATTTCAGCTGACCACTTTAAATTAGTTGTCTAATCACTGATTCTGTCGAAAGTCGACTATGGGAACACCATCCTCACTGGAACTCCAAAAGCACACCTCGCCCCTATCAAATCGGTTCTTAACCTTGCAGCTAGGCTCATTAGCGACCTTAAACGGTTTGATCATATCTCCCCCGCCCTTAAAGCCCTCAAGTGGCTGACCATTGAAGGAAGAACCTCATACAAAACTGCATGCATTGCGCACAAAGCCCTCCATCAATGCTCCCCACAGTACCTCACTGATAAACTTCACTTAGCCGGCAGCTCTAGATCACTGAGAAGCTCCAACACCCTCGCTCTTGTACCTCCTCTATTAAACAAGAAAACCACTCAATCCCGCTCCTTTTCCAGGAATGCTCCGAACATCTGGAACTCGTTCCCCAAAGATCTTCGTTGCAACCCCTCCTACGCCAGCTTCAAAAAAGACCTCAAAGGTCTCCTGCTGAACAAATACTGGGGTCCTTAAATCCGCCCCTGGGAGCTCTTTCCACCCCTGCCTCCTATTGCTCTATCCCCCCTCTCTCACCATCCTTCTCCCAGATAACTACTCCCTCATGTCCTCCCTATAGGACCCGTCCCGTTTCACCTGATATGTTCAAAATCTCACCCCCGCTCCTCAACCTAGCCCACCACCTTGCAACTACCCATCCCCCCTCCTCTCCATGCTTTCCCTCCCATGCCAAGCTAATATCCCAGGACTAGCTGGTAATCCCTCTCGACTCATAAATTATGACGATGTTAATTCTAGAACTGTTTTGACCTTTTTTTGGGGTATTGATTTCTACCTCACTCTTATCCTGTTACATTCAATTAATCCTATCTATGTATTGCTGTATTATGTTGCCCTAATGATCCCCCTACCTTCCTCCCCCATCCCCATTCCCTACAACCGCCTTTGTTTTCGTTTAGACTATGCAATATTTTATAGGCTTTTTACCATTTGTATTGATTTCTGAATACTACCTCATTGTTTTTCTTTTACCATATTGCAACAAATTACTCCTGTAAAGCGCTCCTATACCCCCGGGTGGGAAAGGAAAGGGAAAATTAGCGCTATATAAAACATGTTAAATAAAAAATAAATAGAAATAATGTCCAAAAATGTAGACACCATAGGTCCACTCAGCTCTCCTTTTTCCTGATCCTGATCAAATGAGTCCGATGAGTTAAGAAACATTAGAACATTGGAATGTTGGGAGCTCCATTGCAGACAATGGAGTGCTCCCTGCTTCTACGGGCCGGTAAAGGCCCGCAGAGCAACATTCCAATGTTCTACAAAGGCTTCTCGAAGTTCGAGGGGATTTATATCCCCTCGAGCTTCGAGAACCCTTTGTTTAATTTGTTAAAACATTCTGCCCTCCAGTGGCAGAATGTTCTAATAGCCTTATAGCCCTTCGTAGCAGGGCTATACCGGCTATTAAAGTCCAGCTGTTTCGTTAAAGGCCCGAGCCGAGATGTGCAATATAGAACATAATAGTGTGTGTTTTACTTTGCAGTGATTAAACCACAGCTGAACTGCGGCACAGAACGACTGTCAGTTTCGTTCCTGACGACAACGTGTTCTCAGTCATGTCTGTCTAATCAGTAAACATAACAAGGGTTTAAGACGCCATTTTATTTTCAATATGATGCAATGATGTTCAGCATCTATCTACACATTAACATTTAGTGGGGTCCAGATGCAGCTCCGTTTCCGTACTTATTACTAATTGGACTGGACATTTCCCGGAATATGATCACTCCAGCCCTATTTGCTTTATGAAAATCCAGGGTCACACGCCATAAACTATGGTTAATGAGACAAGATGTCATTTGCCTGACAAAGATTTCATAAATGTTTATGTTTGGCACCAATTAAACAATGTACATCAGAAAATAAAGATGCTGATTTGGCAGCAGCCAAGTAAAGCAGATAAATGGCGAAATTATAAACATTCATGCACAATATTTAATTAAAAGGAAACAATTATGATAGGCTTCAATACGGTAGACAGCGGAGCGGGCCTTTTTTCGTGTAAAAAGGAAAACATTAAATAGCTCGCTCTAGTGATCGGATAATTCTTCAATTACAGCGCTGGCACATTTTAGCGTAATTCTCCGATACTACGAGCAGATGTCTTTTTGAATCTGATCGTTCGTTTTGTTGTTTGCAAAGTTGCTAAAAACTTTATTTTCCAAAATGATATTGCTGCTTGCAGATCATTGGAATATTGGCTTCATTAATTATGACAAACACAATTCTGAACCAAAATCCTTTTCCCTTGGAAGCTGTAGATACTGAGGTGAATAAATAATAATTCTGAGCTCTCGGGTTAATAACTAAGATGAGGACCAGGTAGGACCCGCACAAAGAAAGCAAATCAGTGCACTGTTAGATGAGCACACCTAGTAACAACGGCAAAAAGGAGCTGGCTTTTCTCCAAATAAATGCGGGATAAGTTCTTAAGCAGCACCAAAACAAAATTAAACAATATTGAAGTCAAGAAACCAATGAATACAGGAAGGTTTAAAGGTAAAACAATGGTGTTGAGAAAGTCAATGTTAGTGGCCACCGGAGGGTACTACTGCACCGAAAACAAGAGCAGGAAACTGTTCTGTCTGACAGAAGCGAGGAGGGCAGGGGCAGAGTTAGTTACCTTTCTGGCTGGTCCAATCAAAAGCTTCCAATCTTCATGGCACTGTTCTGGAGGACGCAGGCCACAGATCTAAGGTCTAAGGTGGACACAGACCTCTCTACAACCGCTTTCTACTGGAGGCAATTGACCCAATTGCTTCAGATGCTGGATACCTTCCACCTGGTTACCCTGCAGGCTTCCAGGAGGCTTTTAGGGTCCAGAGTCTGCTGGTTCTGCTTGCAAAATACCCTTCTTCAGCCCTTTGTCCCCTGAGGCTACTAGAGGCCACCTGATCTAGCCTGTGAGTACCTCCAGAACTGGGGTACAGAGGAGAGCGTGTCTGGACCACTGTCCTCTTCCAGGCAGACACAGAAACAGGTTCTTCCTCTTATGTCATGTCCAGTTCAGGTCTGAGGAGGTGATGTATGTCACTACAACGCATGCTTTTACAACGCATGCCATTACGACGCAGGTTTTACAACGCAAGTCGTTACAACGACTTGCGTTGGGGGGCGCTGGATAGTGAATAGCTTAATTTACTATTCCAACTCCAGTCCCCGTGGATAGTAGGGAAGGTGTTGGATAGTAATTAAACTATTCCCTATCCTAGAGCGCCCCCCAGCGCAATTCGTTGTAATAACTTGCGTTGTAAAAGTTGCGTCGTAATGGTAGTTCGTTGTAAAATTTGCGTTGTAAAGGATGTTTCCCCTGAGGAGGTGGTGATGGGCTGCGTTTCTTACTTTATTTATATTTCAGCAGTGACGAGATACAAATTAACAACGCAATAGGCGCTGAGGGTGGCGTCAATCTTATGATCACACATGAGGGGTAGGCATAATGCATAACACATGGTCTCAATCAGAGCAGGAGGGCAGCAGAGTGCTCAGTCCAACAATGTCAGAAGCCATGGATATCGGATGCCTCAGCAGGGTTGCATGCACGAGGGAACTCTAACGTATGGCGGGGTATCTCTGCACTGCAACCAAGTGCTGGCTGCAAAGGGGCCTAGTCTTGTGGGTGCTGCAGCGAGTATGTTGTTTTTTTTAAGACATCTTTTATTTTTTTTACTTTTAAATAGGGATTTTATTGGTCAAAAAGATAAAATACAATACAATATTCAAAAGCATATTGGATAATTATGTAAATAATATTGCAAAATGTTATGGGTGGGAAAGGAAAGGGAAAATAAAGGAAGAAATGAGAGGGGGATACAAAGATAGAGAAAGGGAAGGGATATAAATTCCATATTAAACTTTATAATTTGCATCAAAACAAATATGCATAGAGATTCCTACTATAAAATGTCGACATCTTTTACTGATTTTATGAAAAGAACAGTAACAAATATATAAACAAAACCCATCCCAAACCAGTTGACACAGAGCTGCAGGTCAACACAGCCCATGCCATACACTGATACAGATGTATTACACCCGTTCATACTCCTCACCAAGTGCGGCCTTAGTCATCAAGTATCTGTATTCGTAGACTTTACTTCGCCATCTGATGTGAGTACCTGTGAGCCCCCCGGGTCTAGGAACTTATCCAACAGCTCCCCCATACTCTCAAGACCTCCTCCGCCTTCTCATCACGTCTACACTTTTTGAGGCGCACCTCCTCTGCCACAGCCCATTCAGCCACATCATTCGCCATCTTTCCACGCTGAGTCCAACTTGCCCCATCCAGGTAATTGCAACCCTTCTCTTAGCCAAAAGCAACAACAGGTGTAAGAGTTTAAACTCCATTTTTCGAGCCTTATGCCGTCGTATATCTCGAAACAGGCAAACAACCGGATCCGCCTCTGTAAGCGTTCTCACTGCGGTAGCTGCACGCACAATAACAGTCATCCAGAAAGTGTGTACCACTAGACAGCTCCACACTAGATGTAAGAAAGTTGCCACAGGAGCCTGGCATCTGTGGCAACCACTGGGTTTGCTGGGATCCATTTTATGGAGAAGTACTGGTGTCACATTTGTATGGTGCAAAACCATTAAAGTGTATTAACTTAAACCTGGCATTATAGGAAATATACTGGACCAATGCATAGATTCTACAACATTGTGCGTGTTCTCTAGTTGGACCCATAATTTTCTCTCCCAGGCTGCCCGGGCAGGGTATGGGCAACAGCGCTATCATCCATCATGGCGTTATAGAAATAGGAGACCAAGTGTCTGCCCCAGGGCAGTTCCAATAACCCCAGAAAAGTGAGTGATGTAGTCAGAGTAGCAGGGAAGTTGGGCCATACATCTCTGACCATGGCTGCTATACTGGTGTGTGTTAAGAATTACCCAGGCCTTAGTCCACAGGCTTCTGGCGCAGCCTCATAGGTAATAACCTCCTCAGTGGGGTAGAGGTCTCCCTGGTTGCAGCCACCCTTCTTCCAGGCATTTATATTGAGTCAGCAAGTGTCTCAAATGCTGGTAGGTCCCAAAAGTTAAACACTCTAGCAAAGGAAGACCTTCCCAACTAACTTTGACAGTCCTATTCCAAAGGGAAACTGTGTGTCTGACAAGGTATGCTACTGAGGCTGTATCCCATCCCCCTGTCATCTGCAACTGTGGGAGCGAAGAAACTAGCATCACGTCTCCTAAGAGTGATTTTTCCCAGCTACCCCTTCAGACAGTCAATGCACAGTGTACTGTAGCTGAGAGGCCAAGTATTACAGTTCTAAATTGGGGCCCACAAGCCCATATCAGAGTAGTAAGGGGGGAGTGCAATCTCCACAGACAGCACAGGAAAGAGTGTCAAGTGGGTGCTGCATAGTATACAGGCAAAGAGTTAAAAATACCATCTTGTCAATGGCCACTTAGCCCATAAGGGATAGGAGGTAGTCCAAAAGTGATCCAATGCTTGCAATCCCTCAGTAATCATTTCTGTTATACTGCCTGCGTTTTTGTGGCGTGTGCGCCACTGGGACCCCTTGATAGCGGATCTGATCAGTTTTCCAGCATAGGGGAAAAACCGCAGAGAAGTCGACTCCTGGGCAGCCAAAGCACATAAAGGGAACAGCATCAATTTTCTGTAGATAATTTTAAGACTCATAAGCTCCACAAAAGCATCCAAGTATTGCAATAGGAGTGGATGGGATCTCCGAGGAGCCGAGAAACAGAAATAAGTGTCATCCGTGTAGAGTGACACTAGATGGTTAACACCTCCCACTCTGATACCCCAATCAGGCATGACCTATTAAATCTGTATTGCCAGGGGTTACAGTACTATAGCAACGATAAGGGGGAATAAGGGGCATCGCTGATGTATAGGTGGCATCATGTCGGCATATATTTCGAATTGCTCATTAGAATACACTATCTCAGCAATCCATACCTTGAATTTGGGGGCTCGTCCTTTACCCCACCTACAAGCTACCAGGCGCTTCGTTAGCAGCAGACCTAGCGCCGCAAACGTCCTGTGGTTGCCTCTACCTCTTTAATGTACCCTAGGAGGCCCCCATGCAGGTCTACAGCAATCTCATGGATAGTCATGGTGGGCAGGGCACTGAAAACCTCCCTCCAGTAATCTCGCACTCGGTGCCAAGTCCAGGCGAGATACAGGAATCCCGCACCCGAGCCTTCACACCTCCAGCAGTGGTCGTTTGCTCTCAGATCATACCTATGGAGCTGTTTGGGGTGTAGAATGCTTGTTGAATGTATTTGAAATGGATATTGAGAAACCTGCTGCTGGGCGTAGCCTGGCCAAATTTCATGCAAAAGGAACTCCAGATTGCATCCAGTATTTCACCGCCCAGCTCCTCTTCCCATCTTTTTTAAGCTAGCGAGGGCTGAAGCGCAGTCTCATCCTCGGATTTACAATAAAGCATAGCAATGAGGCCCCTTTTGGCCTGGGCCTCAAGTAGGCCATCTAAAGTTGTGAGAAGCCGGGGTTCCTTAAGGAACACCGGAATAGCACTTTTGGCATCACTCTTGACTCGATAATATGTAAACACCTCCAGCGGAGTACTAGGGGCATCCCTTAGATACTCCTCCAATGCAAGAAAGGTGCTCTGTCTAAACAAGTCACCCTAGCCTCTCAGAGCCCTATTATGTAGGTGTGACTAAGCTAGCTTTTTGAGTGTCACTACTAGAAGTGGGTGATGGCCAAGTGGCAGGCGTGGAGAATATATAGTATATTCACCTGTTTTTCTCAGTAATTTGTCCTATGCTTACAGTGTAGATTTGATTGTTGTATAGTGCTTAGGTCCTACCAAGAGTGAGGTACCAAAGAGTGATTGTAGCAAAACAGGCATTGACGTTGTCCGCTTCTATAGCCAAGAAAGGGAGAAATTAGGTGGGTCAATACCAGTGGGTGGTGAAGTGTGCCTGAGCACATATATAACAAAGCTCTAGATCAGTCGACCAAATCCCCCCCCATGGAATGGCAACATGAGGGTTTCTCGCCTTAACCGTGGCTTTTTGCCAGGCCAGGCAGGCCAGCTGTGTTCTAAGCGTCGTAAAATAAACTGCTCTAAGAGGAAGTGGTATGTTAATGAATAAGTACAGAAGCTTGGGGAATATAACCGTCTATATAAGCCCTATACATCCCGACAAAGAGAGTGGGAGTGCCATCCATCTTGATATGCGGTCAGTGCATCACTTGGAGGATGATTTGTACGTCACTATCCTCCTCCCATTTTCGGTCCGACACTTAGGCTCGCCCCACATCCACTGCTCACTCAGGGGCATGCATCTTCGAGCCCTTGTGAGAATCAAAGTGTAGTGTCAGTTTTCCCCATCGCCGAAGAGTTCTGTGATATAGCAAATTAGATTTAGGGGCTCTCTTGGTGCAGTTTCACAGCTGTTGAATGCCACTAAACCACCTGCAAGTATTCATTCTCCCCTCTATGGTCCACTATGGGGCACTTACTTGACCAATTGGATATCAAGAACCAGGTTCCGCCTCACCCCCTTGCAATGGGATGGCAGCAAGGGCGCATGATGGGGGGGCACAAGCGTACCTTACCTGGTACGGGCCTATTGCCCGATTCAACTGCAAGGGCTCAATCTTGCACCTCCTCTGCGCTCCGTCCACTGTGGCCATCAGAATTGTTTTCCCACAATACCTTATTATGTGGGTCTTCCAAATAACAAAACTCCAGGGCCATTGTTTGAAGCTTCAAAGTACCTCCAAGAACTGGCTTAATATACAAAGTATAGCCATTGAAAACCAACACTAGTTGTTTCAGAGACCAGGGTCCCTTCAGCTAATGGAAAGACAAGTTGGCTGGCAACAGACCACCATTATGGGCTCACTAATACAAAGTCTATATGCCGGCCTTGCTGATCCTGCCCCCTCGCCTGTCCCACATTCCAAAATTTGTGGCTCTGGAGGAAATGTTACTACATGTTCTCTGCTTTCCTGCCAGCAATTCAAGCCTATTGTCTTCTAAGAGGAAAGACCACATTTATACCTCATTAAAAGCTAACACATTTTGTGGGAGAAGGGTGAGCCTACTTCGAACCGGTTTATCTACTGTCCAGACTTTAAAGAACAGTAATGAAAGTTTTATTACAGTAATATTTAACAAATATCTATGTTTGCCACTAAATCTTATTTTTTAAAACTTTATACGGTCATATCTAAAGCTTTTTTCTAAGTAGACTTGCAAAACAATTCTTTCCAAATGTGAAAAATATGCTAGCATATACATTGAAAATAGTCGTAGCATACTGTTTCTCACACTTACCTAAAGTCTGGGTGTGCCTTACATTTACATATTATGCACCCACTACTTGTGGCCTAGACATTAATAATAGGTGACTTAGATAAAGTCATAAGTAGGTTTTTGGACAGATCCAATATTCTCGCATTTTGACTCATGGTATTTCAATCAACACAGGATTGCAAACAAGGAGCCCATGCAACATGGCAACTTTCTCTACAATAATCATATGTCTCATGAATATGCATATGCCAAATAAAGCCATAAAATACACCCCTGCACAGTAATGAATACTGAAGAAGGGCAAACGCTGTTGCAATGAGCCTGCTCCTTCCACCAAAATTGACCCTGGAAGGTTTCATCCATGTTTCTTTTTATGTTTGAAAAGCTTTATTGAAAAAATTGTTAACATGCATAGACATCAGCAAAAAAGAACAGATAATATGTTCAAATATAATAGGAAATATAAGCAGCGCTGATATCAATATTAAGAAACAAACCGCATTTTGTGGGGTTTTTAAAGATGAAGGGAGTGGGGGAGGGAGTGGAGAAAAAAGGAAAGAAGGGGGAGGGGACTAGAAATGAATCTAGCAATATATAAATATGAAATAGTAAAAGTATTAATTACAGCATATATGTAAATGAAATAAACGTTCAATACATAATGTTCAACTTAAAAATGATGTAACAAAAGAAACCTGTAAAAGATGACAAGAAGGGAGAAAGTCAAATTCTTCAAGGAGGTTTAAAATGTTCTGAATTGATATGCAGAGATTTCTTTAAGGCCAAACGTTCCAAGTATGAGGTAAAAGGTAACCAGAAGAGATCAGTGTTACTGATTGGTTTACGGGAGGAGGCAAAGGTACAGCCACAGCCCGTGGAGGGAGTTGCGGTGGGGCAGACAGGCGGGGCGGGGGAGGGGCAGGGTGGAGGGTGATAAACACCGGAATATGGATGATTGCAGGTAAGTAAACAATTAAATTAATAAAACGAATTTTGTAGCGTGCCCTGCATCGCAAAATGCGAGGCAGGGCACGGAACGAAATTCGTTTTATTAATTTAATTGGTAAGTTACCTGCAATCATCCATATTCCGGTGTTTATCACCCTCCACCCTGCCCCTCCCCCGCCCCGCCTGTCTGCCCCACTGCAACTCCCTCCACGGGCCGCGGCTGCAAAGGTAACATCCAGTCTGTGGAAATGACATAGAGTATTCCACTAACCTTGTATGGAAATGTTTGTGAGGGACTTCCAATTAGATGAAATGTGTTGAAATGCAAGAGCAAGCATGAGGTCAAAAAGACCATGTTCTCATGGCAGTAATTCTTGACCTTTATTATTCTCTTCCATCCTTCTCATCACCTATATCTTGTTCTCCTCTCCTTAAAATTCTCAGTACCCTTCCTAAAGCATCTCTTGTTTATAAATTGTTCACCTCTCCTAATCCAGGTCGTACTAAAACTAAACTGGAACTCTCCTGGGAAGTGGACTTTGATTGTACTTGGTCTGTTGCTGTTTGGGATAAGCTATGGTCCAGATCCATGTTTTTTTTATGACACTCCTGTCATAGTATTCCTTACAGTGTTGGATTGAAAACATATGGATGTTTACTCCTCATACACAAAATTGTCACTTGGCTTCGATGCTTTCCGAATATTACAAGATGATAGCTGCCTCAAAATTCAATCCATAACTGGCTGGCGAGTGTTTTCATTAGAAATTGGACAAATACAGCATTCCTACATAAACAGTGACATAGAGAGGAATGTTAGCCATCAGAATAATATATGAAAGCACCAAGTGATCAGGGGTATGTGTCTGGAGTTGTTGAGACACATACCTTCAGAGCCTTCGGTGAAGTCCTGAGTATATAAACCTTATTATAAAAAAAAGTCTTGTTGCAATGAACTTCATAAAGGGGTATAAGAAGAAAGAGCTAAATGAAAAACAAGGGTAAGCACAGTCTGGTAGAACAGGATTCAGGGGCAGGGATACAAGACAAAAGCAATTGTTCACAGTAGACTCAATTAGGAGGCACCATTACATCAATATGGGATGCAGCCGGTATCCATGAAAGAAACACCAAAGCAATAGTAAAAATGAAAATTTATCCAGCAATGTAAATGCTAACAAATGATGAGAACCAGTGAAGAAATTCCACCTAATACAATTTGGTATGATTTGCACATAAGTAAATCAAAGGCTCGGAAGCTGTAGGAGTGAGAATCGTGTGATCCAGGATGCATGTAGTATGGTAGAGGAGGTACCAGTATCTCCTCATGGCTATTGCTGGCTCGACAATGAGGAATTTTACCCAAATCACCAAGGGATGTGCCAACAAGTTGCCACAGAGCAGAGGTAGAATTCACAATCTCGATCCAAAAATGATTGAAATATCTGGGGCCCAAAATGAAGGGGCATGGAAAACAGTCCTTTGTGTGGCCCATGTGATTTCATCACTGCCGTCTTTGTTTGAGAGAGAAGTCAGCTCCAATAGTCTAAGATTGAACAATCTAGTAACATGACTTAATTAGGGCATATATGTTTTAATGAAATAAGTTAGATCAGAAGTGTGGTTCTCTGTAAACGTTTGGTAACATAGATAAGGCACACCAGTGGCAAAATGGTAGACCTCGCTACTGATGAAGGATGTTTTTTGGGCCCTGGGTGTCCGATATGATTTCACTCTCTCCTTATTTTTTTCTCTTTGACTAGTTGGTTTCTAAACTGATCTGAACTTCCCAGACACCCAAAATCATATTTTTACCAAAGTATTCCTGCTGTTGTTGCCTCAAGGTTGGCGTGTGATCAATGGGCAAGCCTAAGGGCTTGCGGCACAATGTTCAGCAGCAGTCCCTTGTGCCAGAAAGGTGTTTTAGTCTTTGTACTATTAATAAAGTTAGAAGAAAATACATTGATTCTGGCCCCAGAGGAAAGAGTGGTAGCTACTTAAACAGGCTATTGAGGAGACCTGTCACCATTGTGATGTGGGTTGTGAGAGCTCACACTCCATCCAAGCAGAGGTCAAGTACACATCCTGTCCACCAGCATATCCTTGGAGCACTCATGTCATGTTATTGTAAAAGGGTTTGGGAGGCATTTCTCCCACCCTTGAGTGTTAAGGCCTTGTAGCTGTTGGACGGAACCTATAAACCTGGAGGTTAAGTGCGGGTTTAATGGGCAAAGAGACATGGTTTCAGTTTTCCCAAACTTCAGTTCAGTTTGTTCCACTTTCAGGCTGAAAGGTATATATACAGTTCTAGGTTTTACTGCCAGGGCACAAAAGGCACGGACACTAGCTCTGGAATGAGAGATTGCCGTCATTCTGAGCGGCAAATTGAACAAATGGTATATTTGACATGAAAAAGCATAGATGAGAAATGTATTTCCGAATAAGGATGGCTGCTATTGTGGACGGCCTTTTGAAAGCATAAGTGATCTTTTTGTGCTTTTCTCCTAGGATAGTGCATTCAAGGCTTAGTGGGTGACCAAGTTTAATGAATTGGATTGATGCTATTAAAGAACCAAATCCTTGCAAAGGATTTTGTATACCAGCGAAGGACAGGCACAGGCGTGTGCTCACTTGCGTTGCATTTATTTACAGCCGATACAGGCGAAGAATGAACACTCTCACATGCTCTTACCCCCCCTCCATGTCACGGAGGCTCAAATGAGACTGCGGAAGTGGGTGAGACCTGGCTAACAATACCTCAAGGGACTCCATGGACTTGATTGTAGGTCAAGAAGAAGTTGTTTGCAAGAGATGAAAACACAGCCTAGAAAGACACTGGTGCGGACCAGCATGGTTATGTTTATATGAGATTTCTGCAGATTACACCAATGTCTTCCAATGGATACTTTTTAAAACTTATTTTTCTCCCTGGTAGTACCCAATTCCGACGTTCGGAACATCAATTTCCACAAAAAAGTAAGGAATCTCCAGACCCAATGTATTGGCTCCTCCTAACCTTAACAAAACACTGGCCAGAGAACACATTTAAAGTTCCTTCAGCTTTAGAACGGGTCATTGATTTTTTGGTTCTCTTTAGGTATCTCGTGAAGCAAGTCAGAGAGACTTCCATACCCCAAACACTCCAGTCACTTAGATATCTCTCAAAACCTAACCCTTATTGTACCAAGCACGCATATGTAATCTCAGTAAACCATGTCAAGCGTAGAGTCCTGCAGTAGAGCATTCTGCGTAGAGTCCTGCAGTAGAGCGTTCTGCGTAGAATCCTGCAGTAGAGGGTTCTGCGTAGAGTCCTGCAGTAGAGCGTTCTGTAGACACTGCTGACATATTTATATGTGTAGCATAATCAAAGTCCTGGCTTAAAGAGAGTCCAGATGAGCAGAGCCCTCTGGCATTTACAAAAACTTGGCACACTGTGGCAGAGTCTAGCTTGGCACACATAAATAACACTGGAATTGTATCAACTCAGCTTTTAGTAGGATTGCAAAAATAACATTAATGAGCTGTATTAGAAAGTGTTTTTAAAACAATGCACAGTAGCAACCACTTGGGTAGGTTACATCGTCAAGCTCTCCATCCACCAGTAATTTAGAAACTGCAGTTCTTTAACTTTCTATTCATTTAGAAATGTAGTCCTACTGCATACCACAGTGGAAAAGCCATTGCAGGCTAGGAGCAGCAAAAGGCTGACAAAATAAACACAATTGAGTTTTCAGTGTAAAGCCATCAATGAATGTCAATATTTGAGCAGCTCTAGTGAACCAGTGACAAATGTTGCAGTCGTTTTTTAGTCTTCTCCAGAACAGTATAAACATGGCATTCCTTTCCTTTCTGGTGTGTAGTGCATGGACATCATACTGTGATTTTCATTAAAGACAAGACAAGAGTGGACCCTATGATTGCTGTTTAAGGAGTGGTAGATTCCAACTACTGCAGACTGATATCAATATATCAGATGTTTATAGCAGCTGGGTGTCGTAGGTGGGACTAATCACAAAACATACTTGGAATTAAACTCTTCTAGTCATGTATGCAATAAAAGGGTCGAGGTGTGATTTAGTCTGAAGCTGGAACTCACTAGCCTTCCCCCTAGAGGCTAATGTGGGGGACTTCCAGTCTGCAGCAAGTACGGACAGCCAGACTTGAATAACACTAACAGGTAGACATATGACAAAGTCTAATGCTGCAAGGTGGGCAGCATGCTGCTTTGCAGTTACTTTGAGGTTCACCTGTGTGTAATGTGTTCACAAGTGGACCATGATGCCTAGGGTTTTCACTGTGGCTCAGTGGCATTCCACTCACACATTTTGAAACACAGCTATCAGGGCTGTAATATGGCAATATCTGAAAGAAAAGTTTTTAGAAAAACGAGTATCAGTTCACAGCTTAATGCCCATGTGTGAGAAAGGGAATTATTAAGATGGATAACCTTTCTTTCAGTTCATTAAAACCATAAAGGGATTCAACAGTACAGTGAAAAGAAAGAAACAGCACTAGAGGGAGCAGAATAAAATATAGATGTGCCAGCAGTAAATGTACGAAAAACAAACCAAAGACATTACACAGCTTAAAAGATTAAATACTTCAGATAGCTGAAATCCATAAAGAGATCCGAGGCCAATACACAGATTTAAAACCTCAAATAATACATCACCATAAAAGAAAATATCCTTAAAATGCTACTAATATAGAATCAACTCAGAATAGTTGGTTGAAAAGAATAGGAGCCATGATAACTGCATACACTGAGCTATAAAACGCTTCACACTGTCTCAGACACATGCACCAAAGAGCGCGAACGTGAATCAGTGGAATCAGATACTGGAAAGTCTAGGAGAGGACAAAGTTACACAGGATATTCATTTACATACATTACGGTAACTTGACGCACTTGGAAGAGGAAAGAATGCAGGAAGATTACCACCCTTTATTCTACTAATATAACATCGGTGCACGTGCACCACACAGCGGGTCTACCATCAAACCAATTTCCAAATCTGCTGGTTCTTCACCACCAGAAGTGTGCATCAAAGGAAGAATTAGTTATGTGAGGAAGATGTGTGCATTAAGGACATACATGTCCCAATTCAGTGTATTATTCAAATGCAGGCTGCTTCTCTCTGTGCCACAGTGTCTCTAGTACTTGTGATCTTTTTTTAATAACCTCTCTTGGTCACCCTGTACTCTCTGGCTTTCCACTCGTCTTCTTCAACACATACTACATGATTTCTCTCTTCCTCCACCTGTGCACAGATTCTGTCTCTCCCCTTGTCCCCTTTTGTGCTGGGAGTCAATCCACCCCTTCCATTCCCCATGTGCTGAATTCTACCTCTTCCTTTGGCTCTACATTCTCTTGCATACCTTATTTTCGCCGTGTTTAAGCAGAGGTCTTTCCAGTTCTCTATGGCGTCTCTCTTCCATTCCCTCTGTTCTCTGTTATTTCTAATCCCTTTTCTGCGCCTTTCCTCTCTGCCCTCTCTCTCATCCTTTCTCGAAAAACTCTTCTTGTTCCTTATTTCTCCTCTTTCCTTGCAGACTGTACTCTTTCTCATTCCCTTCGTCGCCCTGTGCTATCTGCCTCTTTTACTGCAGCTCACCACATGTTTCTATGACCTCTCTCATTGATCTTTTTCGCTCAATGATCACAGGCCTCTCTGACACCTTCTATACCTCTCATGCTTTTCATGTTTCCTCTCTCTCCTGCCCCAAATCCTAGCTATCCGATCAAAGGCCCCTCACTGTGCACAAAGCTCATTGGCCACTGTCTAAGGCGATGTTTAGCAAGGTCTGGGTGCAAGGCATGACTAAATGTCAAGCCATGTGTTCAGTGCCACTACATTTGATCCAACAGCGATGCACTGTGTGATCTTTGGCATGGAACCAGGGTGTAGGCACTGTTTTGGCTCAGAGCCTGTTTCAATGCCTGCAGTGAGTGTTAAAAGTCCTGGCCTGGAAGAGTCTCAGTGCGGGGAGACTAGGTAGGTGGCACTATTGAAGGTACACACTGTGCCTGTCAGATGCAAGGGATGGCTCAAGACCAAACCCTGTGCCTAGGGCCGAATGGCACGCGCTGCAGGTTCGAGGGGCATGGAGACTGAACACAAGATGGGCCTAAAGCCTGCACCCTATGGCCAGGACCTGCAGAGACCAATCAAAAGCAGCACATCATGGTACAACGGGTCTATGCACAGAGTGGGGGGTCCAGCAGGCCTCCAGGACCGACTGGCAATGACACATCTATTCCTACGCTGGCCTGGCACCACTGCATAACATACAAACGTCACAAAAAGTCTATAAACGTCAATGTACTTCCGTCAGCTTGAACTTAACGTCTGTTAATAAAAAAAACCATATAGAAATATCCTTAAAACAAGAGCGGAAGCGACGTTTTAGTCAAAAGTCCATACAAAAAAGTCATACCTCCCCTTCCAATGTACAGTCATTGCATCACTGATGACATCACAGATGGCATGCCATGGGATAATATTGATGACACAACTCAGGGCATCACATATCACATCCACACCAACGAGTTCACTCGAATGAACCTTTTGCCAGACGGGGTCGGCTCCGGACACGACGGCTGGGCTTCATCCTGGCCATGTGCACTGTGGGCAGACAGGGGAGCAGAGACCACTTCATCCACAGCCAGCATCTCTGGGTGCAGGGGGTCCCTCTGGCCAGGCCCAGTGCTGAGTGCAAAGGGCTGCTGACCCTGGAAGCTACTTTAACTCTGGTCAGGGGGGGGCTGTGGTATATGTCATTAGCAATAATAGCTTGGATCATTCCTTCAAAGAGCATGGCCTTGTAATGTTCTTTGCAATAAAGATGGTGCCTCAGGGGTCAGGTTATTTGGTCTAATGGCATAAAGTTTAGAAAAAACAAACATGAAGCACACTAAAAGCTCTTATAGCAGCAGAACTTTACCTTATGTAGTATTACTTACTCCCTCCTATTGCTAGGTGCTTACAACATCCTATTGCTAGGTGTGTACACCCTTCTGTTGCTATGTGTTTACACCCTCATATTGCTAGGTGCTTGCATCCTCCTACTGCTAGGTGTTTACACCCTCCTATTGCTAGGTTTTTACACCCTTCTATTGCTAGGTGTTTACAACCTCATATTGCTAGGTGCTTACAACCTCCTACTGCTAGGTACTTACACCCTCCTATTGCTAGGTGTTTACACCCTCCTATTGCTAGGTATTTACACCCTCCTATTGCTAGGTGTTTACGCCTTCCTAATGCTAGGTGTTTACACCCTCATATTGCTAGGTACTTACACCCTCCTATTGCTAGGTGTTTACACCCTCCTATTGCTAGGTGTTTACACCCTCCTATTGCTAGGTGTTTACACCCTCCTATTGCTAGGTGGTTACACCTTCCTAATGCTAGGTGTTTACACCCTCATATTGCTAGGTACTTACACCCTCCTATTGCTAGGTGTTTACACCCTCCTATTGCTAGGTATTTACACCCTCCTATTGCTAGGTGTTTACGCCTTCCTAATGCTAGGTGTTTACACCCTCATATTGCTAGGTGTTTACACCC
Organism: Lissotriton helveticus; assembly: GCF_964261635.1. NCBI lineage: Eukaryota > Metazoa > Chordata > Amphibia > Caudata > Salamandridae > Lissotriton > Lissotriton helveticus. The sequence continues at coordinate 1,909,579,294 of NC_136067.1, read as the reverse complement.
TCCTATTGCTAGGTGTTTACAGTGTCTAGAAGTAATTTTGGAAAGAATGAAATTACCTGACATGTCGAGTGTCTCGAATGGCTCGATCACTGGGGATCCGCTCACTCTCTCGCTGATTGAACGCGTAGAGTTTGTAAGGGTCTTCTCCGGCCCGCCATTTCTGTGCACTTAGGTACCGCCTCTCTTCAAACTGGTCCCAGAGGTCATCCCAGTCAACATCCGTGCCCTGCGCATAAGAAGGGACAGTCGGGCGGTCAGTTACTCTTCAACAGTGTTCTATAAGACATCAGTCATCAATCGCTCTTTCATCTAAACCTATGGCCCAATGCCAGTCCAATGTCAGGATACCAGCTCAAGTGGCAATATGGCACTGCGCAATAACTGCCCAACTTTTACTACAAATCACTTTAGGAAATCCCACGAAGAAGGGGCAGATATTTTTAAAAACATTTCTTCCAAACTAAAACAATATAATTTGATGTTTCACTTGATTCGCTTAAATAAGTCGCAGCTACAGTAGCACACTAAAGAACAACATGATTGCAATCAAGAAAGGTGCAACAGTTTTCGATACTACAATCAAAATGGCATTTATCCTGCTCAAGCACTGCTAACAATGTAAAAAGTACATTCTCCTGTGCCACCTGCCCTTTTTCCACACATCTTTGTGCCTGCTATGCCTGGGCCACCCATTTTCATCCACTCACGCATCCAAGCCCTGCTTAACACCTCAAAGTGCAGCATCCACCACACCTTGACGCCTCCTACTCAACATCCGCTCAGTTGTCAGACACACCATTAAAGTCTGGGATCTCCTGCACAACCTCTCTAAGAATCTTCCCTTCATTAGGTTGCACCCAACACCCACCCCCACCATCGCAGTGGCCCCTCTCCTGGCTACAAGATTGCAAGACAGCCCAAACCTGGAGGAGGACTAGCCATCATCTATACAGAAAATATTCACTGCTCCATCACTTCTGTAAACCCCAGTGACCATCTCGATAACCTTCCTTTCAAACTCAACATTTCAAGCAAATCCAACCTGGGAAGGGCCTGGCTCTACAGATTTCCTGGACCCAGCTACAACTTCAGAAACACCATGAGGGGCGTCATCACCCCACCGGTGCTTGACTTCAGCTCCTTAATCCCCTTCAATTACCTTAACGTTCACCTGGAGGACCACAATGACCCAAAGACCAACAAACTCCTGGAATATGTGAACACACTCAGTGAAGGACCCCACCCACATCACCGGGCATCTCCTCCACCCTCTTTTTACAGACTTCTCCGACATCACAGAGGACAAGCTCATTCCCCTCTCTCATCCGATCCAACCTCCACCTACCATGGCATTATGGAACTACATTCACTAAAACCACCCAACACAACTGGAACAAGATCCCAGAGGAAATCTGAATTCTAAACCTGCTGCCCACCATATCTAGATGACCTCTCCTAATCTATCACCAGCTTTAACTCCTGGATCACCTCCTGCACGGACACCATGGCCCTGCTGGAAACAATCATAACACAAAGGAGTAGATCGCAAGCAAGCTGCACACAAATGACCTACATCATTCATAAAACAATGAACACAGCTGGAATGCTAATAGTGACACACCACAACAAAAATGACAGACACATCTATAGATCAGCCTTCGGGGTTGAAGACCAACATCACAGATCCACCAATCAGATTGAAAACAGCTCCAACAACTCTAAATACATGTTTTCTATTGTTAGAAGCGGCTGTCTCTAGTTGGCAGAGGTATACACTTCTGACAAATAGGGACACACCTTTTCTAGTCAGGGCAAGGAGATCACACACTTAGATAACCCCTGCTCACCCCCTTGGTAGCTTGGCAAAGCAGACAGGCTTATCTCAGAGGCAGTGCGTTAAGCATTTATGACCACATACAGTAATAAAGTGAATACACTACAAATGGACACGACACAGTAGTATTATAAAAATAAGTATTTTTATATAAGGCTTAGCACAAGACCAAATAACGACAAAAATATACCACAGTCTTAATAAATACTCTTGGAAGGAAAAATAATAGTTCAAGCACGGTTTCTTCTTAGCACAAAGTCTTTAGTATCAAAAGCAACTCTTCTTCTCTAAAACACAGTTCTTGGCAACAATGTAACCCACACGGGAGTCACACGACGTCGAGGCAAGGTTAATCCAAAGGTTCGGCGTCGACCGCGAGGAGCGCTACGTCGAGCCCGGAGTCGCACAGACCCCAACAACACAGTACCTTGGAAAAAGTGAAGCACTCGATGATCAGCGGCGTCGAGATGTCCGGCGTCGCGTCTTCGGCGTCGATCGAGCCTCAGAGTCGGGGCGATCTGCAGCGGCGTCGACCGAAGTCAGGCGGGAGCAGCGCTCACGGAATGAAGCGGGATACGGCGTCGTCGATGTCGATGTTGCAAGAGTGAGCAGCGCTCACGGCGTCGAGAGGGCTCGAAGTCGATGCGATCAGCGGCGGTGCAGACACGGGGTCACTTGGAGCTGGAGCCGAACTCACTACTCACTGGCGTTGCTGCTGGCGTCGATCGGGCCCGGCGGCCGGCGTCGAGGAAGCGGGACACTGGAGCCGTTACTCACGATGTCGAGCTGGATTCGGCGGCGTCCGTCGGCGTCGAGATTGCTGGATTCTTTCAGAGGTGCTGGATTCACAAACTCCAGCAAATAGCACTTTAAGCAGATGAAGTCCTTTAGCCCTGTGACTTCAACAGGAGACTGGCACTCTTCCAGCCCTTGGAGATTTTCTCAGCAAAGAGTGAGAGTACACACAAAGTTCCTCTCTCCTGGTTCCTTGGCAAAAATAAAGAAGCAATGCAGGATTCCCCCAACAAACAGCACTCTGGCAGAAGGGGTAGGCAGTCCTTAGATCAGCAGGCTTCTTGTCCTTGGTTCAGGTTTCCTTGTCAGAAGTGATCTGATTTCTTGGTTCAGGGGTCCTTCTCTTATACCCCTTTTTGGCTTTGATCCCTTTGTCCACGCAGGGGAAATTCCCCCCATCCTGGGTTTGTTGTGGGTGTTGCCAGGCCAGAGCACCTGGCCTATTCACTGGGCAGGGCAGAGTCCTCAGCCGCTCAGCAGGAGCGGAGCCAGCATTGTCACTGGCAGGGGCAGGGCCATCAGCTGCCCGGCAGGAGGCGGGCCAGGAAAGTCCCAGGCAAGCACAGAGTCATCAGTCGCCTGGCAGGGGGGCGGAGCCAACATTGTATCAGGCAGGGCAGGCTATCAAGAGCTACTCTCCCCTACTCTCAGTGCAAATGCCCCACTCATCCCACACTGACTCATTCAGACTCTCTGGAGCCACCCAGCTCCTGTCACACGCACACCAGAACCAGCAGAGACCGGTAGACAGTTAGACAAGAAAATAGCTACTTTCTAAAAGTGCTATTTTCAAACACAGAGTCCAAAAACCATCCACACAAACGGATGCGTTATTAAACCCTGAGTTCAGGGATACCAAACTCGACATTGCACCATGCTCCCCGAGCCCGCTAGGATTATAACATTAATAATCCTGGCAGCCCATTCTAACTGATGGAGAGCAGGCTACCTTACAATAGTGAAAAACGACTATGGATGTAATTCACTATTAGGACATGCCAACCTTGTCAGGCTTGTCCTACCTTATGCTTACAATGCACCCTGCCCGTGGGCCTACCATAGGGGTGACTAAAATGAAGTTAAGGGAAGGTTTAGGGACTGGCAAGTAGGTGTACTTGCGCAGTCCTCGTGACAGTCAGACTGCACGTGGTCTGGCAATGGCAGACCTTCAGACATACTTTTACTAGGCCGCTCTTGTGGGTGGCACAACATGTGCTGCAAGCCCACTAGCAGCATTTGTATTTACAAGCCCTGGCACTCCTGGTGCACTCTACTAGGGACTGACAGTAAACCAAATAAGCCAAACATGGAAGTCAATCAATACAGCAATTTCACATAGGGAGCACTTGCACTGTGGCACTGATCAGCAGTGGCACAGTGCCCAAAGCATATACCAGCAAAAACATCGTAACCAGAGGAGGCAAACAGAAAAAATGGAGGAGAGACTCATGCCAATGATGCCAGGTCTAACACGTGTCCCCTCCAGCTGAAATGTGGGGAGAACTACCCTTACCCTAGGGAGTCCTCATCACTAAGGCGGAAAAATCTGGACAGACCATCAGCATTGGCGTGATCTGTGCCAAGGCGGTGTTCCACCGTGAAGTCCATCCCCTGTAGGGAAATGGACCACCTCAACAGCTTTGGATTCTCACCCCTCATCTGCATCAACCATCTGAGGGGCCTGTGGTCTGTCTGCACCCGGAAGTGAGTCCCAAACAGGTAGGGTCTCAGCTTTTTCAGTGCCCAGACCACAGCAAATGCTTCTCTTTCTATCGCACTCCACCTCTGTTCCCTGGGAAGTAACCTCCTGCTGATGAAGGCTACAGGTAAGTCTCGGCCCTCTTCATTCACCTGAGCTAGAACAGCCCCCACGCCATGCTCTGAAGCGTCCGTCTGGACAACAAATTCTTTAGAAAAGTCGGGTGCCTGGAGTATGGGTGCTGTGCACATTGCAGTTTTCAGGGTGTCAAAGGCTGTCTGACAGGCGTCAGTCCAGTTCACAAGTCGTGGCTGCTTCCTGGAAGTCAGCGAAGTCAAGGGGTGCACAATGTTACCATAATCCTTGACAAACCTCCTGTAGTAACCCGTGAGACCCAGGAAGGCTCTCACCTGAGTCTGGGTTTTGGGCGGTGCCCATGCCAGGATGGTATCAATCTTGGGTTGCAGGGGGGCCACCTTGCCGCTCCCTACTTGGTGCCCCAAGTACACCACTGAACCCTGCCCAATCTGGCACTTACTGGCTTTGATTGTGAGGCCTGCTCTGCGCAGGGCCAACAACACTTCTTGGAGGTGGCACAAGTGTTCTTCCCAGCTGGCGCTGAACACTGCGATGTCGTCCAGGTAGGCGGCACTGAAATCCTCCAGCCCAGCCAAGACCTGGTTGACCAACCTCTGGAAGGTGGCAGGGGCATTCTTCATCCCAAAGGGCATAACCCGGAACTGGTAGTGCCCATCTGGTGTGGAGAATGCTGACCTCTCTTTTGCCCCATCGGTCAAGGCGATCTGCCAGTACCCAGACGTTAGATCAAACGTACTAAGGTACTGGGCAGCCCCTAACCGATCGATGAGCTCATCAGCTCTGGGGATGGGGTGCGCGTCAGTCTTGGTGACTGAATTGAGTCCTCGGTAATCCACACAGAACCGAAGTTCCGGTGAAGCACCAGGCGCTGCAGCCTTTGGAACCAAGACCACGGGGCTGGCCCAAGGACTGCTAGAGGACTCAACCACCCCTAGGGCAAACATCTTGGAGACCTCCTCCTTGATGTATGCTCTGACCTTGTCAGTCACTCTGTAAGCCTTGTGCTTGACAGGAGTGCTGTCCCCGGTGTCTACATCATGGACACACCACTGAGTAACACCAGGAATCAAGGAGAACAGATCAGGGAATTGCCCCAACAAATGGCGACAATCCTGCTGCTGTTCAGGGGTCAGTGTGTCAGAGAGGACAACACCATCCACTGACCCATCTTGCTCTTTTGCATACAGGAGGTCAGGAAGAGGCTCACTCTCCTCCTCCATTCCAGCATCTGTAGCTAGGAGCATGCCCACTTCGGACCTTTCTAAGTGGGGCTTCAAACGGTTGACATGCAGGACCCGCAAGGGGTTCCTGGGAGACTTTAAATCCACCAGGTAGGTGACATCGCTCTTCTTCTCCACAACCTCGAATGGTCCAGTCCACCTGTCCTTGAGCGCACAAGGTTCCACAGGGGACATGACCCAAACTTTCTGTCCAGGCTGAAGCTCTACCAGAGTGGCCTTCTGGTCGTACCACCGCTTCATCTCCTCCTGGCTGGCCTCCAGATTTGCCTGAGCAAGATCCCTGAAGCGCCTAGTCTGGTTCCTAAAGGCCAGCATGTAACTGTATACATCCTGGGGAGGTTTCCTGGGAGATTGCTCCCAGCCTTCTTTGACCAGACTTAAAGGTCCTCTTACCGGGTGACCATACAAAAGCTCAAAGGGGCTGAACCCTAGAGACTTCTGTGGCACCTCACGGTAAGCAAACAACAGGCATGGCAAGAGGACGTCCCATTTACGCCTCATTGGTTCTTCAAGACCCATGATCATGCCTTTAAGGGTACGGTTGAATCTTTCAACCAACCCATTACCTTGAGGGTGGTAAGGAGTGGTGAACTTATAAGTTACCCCACACTCCTTCCACAGAGACTTCATATAGTTGGAAATGAAGTTGGTGCCCCGGTCTGACACCACCTCTCTGGGGAACCCCATTCGGGAGAAAACACCCATCAGTGCCCGTCCCACCACGGGGGCAGTCACTGTTCTGAGAGGGATGGCTTCCGGGTACCGTGTGGCATGGTCCACCAAGACCAGGATGAACCTGTTGCCCAGGGCTGTCTTGGGGTCCAGTGGCCCAACAATGTCAATCCCCACCCGGTCAAAGGGGGTACTGACCACGGGAAAAGGTTGGAGGGGAGCCTTCTGCTTCCGCCCGCTTTTCCCACTTGCCTGGCAAGTCTGACAGGTCTTGCAATGGACATCTGTGTCCCTTCGCATCTGAGGCCAATAGAAATGGGTGACAAGCCTGTCATAGGTCTTGTCCTGCCCCAGATGTCCAGCTAAAGGAACGTCATGAGCCAAACCCAGTAGGAAGGCTCTGAAGCGCTGGGGTACCACCAGCACACGGGCTGACCCAGGCTCAGCAGCCTTAGGCTCGCTATACAGGAGGTCGTTCTCCCAGTAAACAAAATGTGACCCTGACTGATCACCTGAGGTTTGGGCTGAGGCCTGCTGCCTCATACCCACAAGAGAAGGGCACACTTTCTGTTCTGCACAGAATTCTTCCCTGGAGGGGCCACCATCCTGCTGCCAGTGGGTCAGCTCGGGCAGGTCTCCCAGTTCAGCAACTTGCTCACCTGTGGGTTCCAGGGCATACCCCTCAAGGTCTGCCTCCTCCTGGACCACGGGAACTACGGGGGACGGTTTCCCGCGCCCCCTGCCTCTTCTCTTCACAGCTGGGTCCTGGGCCATACTTTCAGGCTCCAGAACCCCATCAACACCCTTACTTGCTGTCATGGATCGAGTGGTTGCACACACCCACTCTGGCACACCCAACATTTTCAAATGTGTCTCCCTCTCCACCTTAGCCCAAGGGGAGTCTTCCAAATCATTGCCCAGGAGACAATCAACAGGCATGGCGGGCCTCACAGCAACCTGAAGTGTACCCGAAACTCCCCCCCATTCAAAGGAAACTTGAGCTACCTCACACTCTCTCTGGGAGTTGTCAGCAGCTATCACAGGGTAGAATGCGTGGGGAACAACCTGCTCTCTGGACACCAAGTGACACTTGACAGCTGTCACACTCGCTCCGGTGTCTCTGAGAGCTTCCACTCTATGGCCATTAATGGTCACCCACTGCCTATGTTTCTTAGTGTTACTAGGCAGAGGGGGTGGAGGGACCAATTCCATGTCTCCTAGAGAGACCAGGGACATCTCCGCGGGACCCTCCCCACCATGGGCAACCATCTCCTCCCCTCCCAGAGCTACACTAGCCAACTGACAGGGTGGTGCACTGGGTAGTGCACCAGACTTCTTCAAGGGACACTGAGGGTCATAAAAACGGTGTCCTACCTGCTTACAAACGAAGCAGGTCAGTGGGCCCCTATGACCAGGTTTACCTGGCGGGGCCTCTGATTTCTTCACAGGGGGAGGCTGGGAACCTTTCCCTTGGTTCCCTTGGGGATTACTTTGGGGCCCTTTCTGGGACTCCTTCTGTTTACCCCTGTCCCCCCCACTCTTCTGCTGGGGACCCTGCCCACCTTTGGCTGAGTCTCCCACTGGACCCTTGTGGACCCTGGTACTGACCCAGCGGTCCGCCTCTTCAGCAAGTTTTCTAGGGTTAGATATCTTGCTATCAATAAGGTGCTGGCGCAGCTCTGGAAAACAGTTATTAGACAAGTGCTCCCAAGCAAACAAATCATAAAGAGCATCATAACTTTCCACTTTGCTGCCCTTTACCCAACCATCCATGGCTCTGCAAAAATATGACACATACTCCACCCACGTGGTACCAGGCAACTTCTTACATTCTCTAAAGGCCTGTCTGTACTTTTCTGGGGTTAGGCCATACCTTAACATTAAAGCATCTTTCATATGAGCATAAGACGTCCTATTCTCAACAGGCATGTCTAACAGGGTATCTCTTCCCTCATTCACAAAGCGACCCCACAACCCCGCTCCCCAATCCTTCTCAGGGACCCGGTGGGCCAACAATGCTAACTCATATGCTTTAAACCACTGACCAATATCCTCATTCTTCTGAAAATCTTTGATCACATCTTTGGGAAAATAAAACCTACTTTCTGCAGGCACAGATGGGACGCTGCCACCAGAGGGATTCAATTCTAACTCCTTAGCTTTGAGCTCCATGTCCCTCACCATTCTCTCACGCTCAAAAGCTAACTTCTCTCTTTCAAACTCTAATCTTTTGATCTCCAAATCAGCTTCTCTCCTGCCTCTTGCATTCTCTATCTCCAACTGCCCATTTATCTTAAGTTTTGCCATTTCCACGTTGTAGGCTCGCTCCTTCGCCCTTTCTTCTCTTTCTTCAGGGGAAAGACCTTTGGAGGAAACACTGCTGCCAGGAGGGGATACAGGCCCAGTCACGGGCACTTCCTCCTCCCCTTCCTCTGTCGGTACCACCACCGGGGCAGAGGGATTCCTGGCCTCTAACCAGGCTTCCAATGCTTTGCGAAATTCTGGTTTGTTTTTGCAGCCTGTGGTAGGAACTTTAAATTGCTTGCAAAGGGATTTCAGCTCCCTTAAGGAATAATCACTTATCTTACTCCTATCAAATTCCTCCTCAACAACAACAAGGGGAGTGACTCCGGCGTCACTCATGGTCAAAACTGGCAGTTTCAAAAATCAAGCTTCAGGAAAAGCGGAGAACAAAAATAGAATATCCAACCAAAACAGATTGTGGCTGCGCTATGGTCTGCTTTCACTATGTAGCGCACACTAATCACTGCACATGGGTCATAAATGCAAAGTTCAAAATCCCACCGCTGACCCACCAATGTTAGAAGCGGCTGTCTCTAGTTGGCAGAGGTATACACTTCTGACAAATAGGGACACACCTTTTCTAGTCAGGGCAAGGAGATCACACACTTAGATAACCCCTGCTCACCCCCTTGGTAGCTTGGCAAAGCAGACAGGCTTATCTCAGAGGCAGTGCGTTAAGCATTTATGACCACATACAGTAATAAAGTGAATACACTACAAATGGACACGACACAGTAGTATTATAAAAATAAGTATTTTTATATAAGGCTTAGCACAAGACCAAATAACGACAAAAATATACCACAGTCTTAATAAATACTCTTGGAAGGAAAAATAATAGTTCAAGCACGGTTTCTTCTTAGCACAAAGTCTTTAGTATCAAAAGCAACTCTTCTTCTCTAAAACACAGTTCTTGGCAACAATGTAACCCACACGGGAGTCACACGACGTCGAGGCAAGGTTAATCCAAAGGTTCGGCGTCGACCGCGAGGAGCGCTACGTCGAGCCCGGAGTCGCACAGACCCCAACAACACAGTACCTTGGAAAAAGTGAAGCACTCGATGATCAGCGGCGTCGAGATGTCCGGCGTCGCGTCTTCGGCGTCGATCGAGCCTCAGAGTCGGGGCGATCTCCAGCGGCGTCGACCGAAGTCAGGCGGGAGCAGCGCTCACGGAATGAAGCGGGATACGGCGTCGTCGATGTCGATGTTGCAAGAGTGAGCAGCGCTCACGGCGTCGAGAGGGCTCGAAGTCGATGCGATCAGCGGCGGTGCAGACACGGGGTCACTTGGAGCTGGAGCCGAACTCACTACTCACTGGCGTTGCTGCTGGCGTCGATCGGGCCCGGCGGCCGGCGTCGAGGAAGCGGGACACTGGAGCCGTTACTCACGATGTCGAGCTGGATTCGGCGGCGTCCGTCGGCGTCGAGATTGCTGGATTCTTTCAGAGGTGCTGGATTCACAAACTCCAGCAAATAGCACTTTAAGCAGATGAAGTCCTTTAGCCCTGTGACTTCAACAGGAGACTGGCACTCTTCCAGCCCTTGGAGATTTTCTCAGCAAAGAGTGAGAGTACACACAAAGTTCCTCTCTCCTGGTTCCTTGGCAAAAATAAAGAAGCAATGCAGGATTCCCCCAACAAACAGCACTCTGGCAGAAGGGGTAGGCAGTCCTTAGATCAGCAGGCTTCTTGTCCTTGGTTCAGGTTTCCTTGTCAGAAGTGATCTGATTTCTTGGTTCAGGGGTCCTTCTCTTATACCCCTTTTTGGCTTTGATCCCTTTGTCCACGCAGGGGAAATTCCCCCCATCCTGGGTTTGTTGTGGGTGTTGCCAGGCCAGAGCACCTGGCCTATTCACTGGGCAGGGCAGAGTCCTCAGCCGCTCAGCAGGAGCGGAGCCAGCATTGTCACTGGCAGGGGCAGGGCCATCAGCTGCCCGGCAGGAGGCGGGCCAGGAAAGTCCCAGGCAAGCACAGAGTCATCAGTCGCCTGGCAGGGGGGCGGAGCCAACATTGTATCAGGCAGGGCAGGCTATCAAGAGCTACTCTCCCCTACTCTCAGTGCAAATGCCCCACTCATCCCACACTGACTCATTCAGACTCTCTGGAGCCACCCAGCTCCTGTCACACGCACACCAGAACCAGCAGAGACCGGTAGACAGTTAGACAAGAAAATAGCTACTTTCTAAAAGTGCTATTTTCAAACACAGAGTCCAAAAACCATCCACACAAACGGATGCGTTATTAAACCCTGAGTTCAGGGATACCAAACTCGACATTGCACCATGCTCCCCGAGCCCGCTAGGATTATAACATTAATAATCCTGGCAGCCCATTCTAACTGATGGAGAGCAGGCTACCTTACAATAGTGAAAAACGACTATGGATGTAATTCACTATTAGGACATGCCAACCTTGTCAGGCTTGTCCTACCTTATGCTTACAATGCACCCTGCCCGTGGGCCTACCATAGGGGTGACTAACATGAAGTTAAGGGAAGGTTTAGGGACTGGCAAGTAGGTGTACTTGCGCAGTCCTCGTGACAGTCAGACTGCACGTGGTCTGGCAATGGCAGACCTTCAGACATACTTTTACTAGGCCGCTCTTGTGGGTGGCACAACATGTGCTGCAAGCCCACTAGCAGCATTTGTATTTACAAGCCCTGGCACTCCTGGTGCACTCTACTAGGGACTGACAGTAAACCAAATAAGCCAAACATGGAAGTCAATCAATACAGCAATTTCACATAGGGAGCACTTGCACTGTGGCACTGATCAGCAGTGGCACAGTGCCCAAAGCATATACCAGCAAAAACATCGTAACCAGAGGAGGCAAACAGAAAAAATGGAGGAGAGACTCATGCCAATGATGCCAGGTCTAACATCTATAGTGAAGGAAATCACCTCTCTTGCAACTGGCTCCACGACAGGTACTTCCTCACATGATCTATGAACCTAGCCCTCACAGTAGCTTAGCAGTAAAATCAGCACCATACACAACATACCAACTGGATTGTCCTACCCTTGCTGCCCTCCAACCAGACAAAATGAACACGATGGAAAACACCTTGAACCTGCTGGCCTATCATTACTTCTCTGGAAACCACCAACACCTTGCACTCCATCTACTTGGGAGCATCACAGGATGCTTGGACAGGCTTCATCATCACCAAAGGACTAAAACCCATCAGCACTGTCCTTTGATACTCTGTCATCGCTGTCACCTTCCCATATGCCAGGAAACATGCCACCATCTTACCTCAACTGAAAAGAAATTCTGTGGGTGCTGAGACACTGGCAAACTACAGACCCATCTCCTTGCTACTTTACACACCAAACGTCCTGGAAACACTTGTCAACAAATGACTGTTGGCTGAGTCCCTTAACAACAACCACATCCTGGACATTTCCCAATACGGATTTTAGCCCAACTACAGCACTGAATCTATCCTCATTACCGCCACCGATGACATCGGACTTATCATGGACAAGGCAGACACACTGCCACTCATCCTCCTTGACCTCTCTGCCACTTTCACCACGGTCTCCCACCACATAGTCATCCAACGCCTCCACCAAATTGGAATACTCTGACCCACATTCCAATATATCAGATCCTTCCTCTCTATACGCACCTAGGGCCCGATGTAGGTAAATTAGATTTACCGATTCATAAATACCGAATTTTACCGATTCGGTATTCATGAATCGGTAAATCTAATGTAGGTAATTTTTCGGTAAAAAATACCAAATCGGTAGGATTCGGTATTTACCGATTCTGTAATTACCGAATCGGTATTTATCATTGATTCCTATGGGCCTTGAAGCCCATAGGAATCAATGGCAAATACCGATTCGGTAATTACCGAAACTGTAAAATTACCGATTTGCCAAGGGGGACAGGGTGTCACTTTGACACCCTGTTGCACCCCTGATTCTGGCTTGTGTGCCATGTGGCACACATACATGCCCTAGAGCCCCAGGGCATGTATGTGTGCCACAGGGCACAGATGTACATGCACAGTTGTGCATGTACACTAGAATTCGTTATTTACCATGCAATAGTATTACATGGTAAATAACGATTCGGTAATGGCCTGTGGCACTGTTTTCAGTGCCACCTACATCTGTATTTACCGATTCGGTAAATTTACCGATTCGGTATTTTACAGAATCGTTACATTTACCGGATCGGTAAATATACCGATTCTGTATATTTTAATGCCCCTACATCTCCATTTGCAAATACCGGTCGGTAACGGCCAAAATCGTCCGTTACCGACCGGTGTTTGCCGACCTACATCTGGCCCCAAGTCATTCAACCTGCCCCATAACCACCTCTGCCTTCAACTTGCTCTGTGGCATCCCCCAAGGCACTTCGCCCACCCCAATATACTACAATGTCTATATGACACTGCTCGCCAACATCGTCTGAGCTCACTGACTCAGCATCATCTTGTATGCCCCTGAGACCTAGATTTTTCTCTCCCTCTCTGATGATACCGCCAACACTCAGAAGATATCCAAGAACTGCAGGTCCAAAGTCGGAAACTGGATGAAGGTCAAATGCTTCAAGCATCCAACAAGATGGAGGTAGTATTCTTTGAAAAAGACACCTCTCTCTGGTCCTTGGCCAAGAACCTAGAGATCTTGATTGACAATCAAATCTTGATGATGAGCCAGGTTATCACAGTCGCTTCCTCCTGCTCTCACACGCTCAAACTTCTCAGGAAAATATTCAGGGGGGGTACCTACTCAACACCTGAAGAACTGTCACTCAAGCCCTGATCGCCAGCAAGCTGGACCATGGAAATGCTTTCCAAGTCGGCTTCAATGCACATCTGAACTACAGGCTCCAGGTCACAGCAGCCATGCTTGCGCTCAAGCTCCCTCAAAAACCTCCACTTACTCATCTTTCACAAAGTGCCTTCTTAAAACTCTTCAATCATAAATAGAAGGCTATACACAATCAAGGTCATGCATAACTTAACCACTGCATCTGCTTCCACACACTGACCAAACACCTTCCCTCTGAGAGCATCCTGCTTTCCCATATGACCCACATCTGAAGAACCGCGGTTGCTCATTTTCATACCTGGCTCATAAAGCCGGGAATGACCTTCCTCTTCATAACAGAGCCACCAGCTCAGTCCTAGCATTCAGTGAACATCTGAAAACCTGGTTATTCTAATAGGCTCCAGTCAGGGCAGCACCTTCCTTCCCAAGTCACCAGGATATCATCGTGGGTGATATGCGTGCCATACAAATACACATAACATAAAATAAGACTAAGCGGCGACCTATGGTTGCTGCCTTATATTGACTTAAGATTTACATGCTCCAGCTAGAATTCCAAAATAGTTAAGAGACAGATACAAATTATCCATACAACACTATCAGCATTAAGCTATTGAGGAGTGTGAATATTTGAAAGAATTGGCCACTAATGTTTCAAATTTTTCTGTAATTGTGTCGACCTTCTTCAGGATAGAAAAAAAAATTCCATCACTTTCTGATTTGCCCATTATTCAACATTACAGTTTATCATCTGATTTTTTTGAAAGTACGGAAATTACCAACTACAGCAACATGATGATGAGAGTTTCTGATGTCCATACCTGTTCCAATAATTGGCCAGTCCAGAAGACAAAATTGGAATCAATATACTCTCACCATGCATTTATTTGGAGGGGAGGAGTGTGATTTCCTCTCTCAGTGGAATTTAATTGACTTTACTGGAGCCCAATATAGGTAACATTCACTCTGCAGCAAGTGCTGTCAACCAGTTTTGGATAAAATGAGATGAGAGGATCAAGTAATCTTTTCCACGAGATTTAGTGTCAAGAAGACACTTTCCAGAACATAAGCGCAGACGAGTCTCCCATGATTCTGTCTAATGTATGTGTTCATAGTCAATGAGTTAGTCAAAAAACTTTCACTGTATTGTCTTTCAAAAGTATCTATATAACAAACTGACCTATAATGGGCAGCTGCAGTGTTATTTCTTGACTCTACCTAGGTCAGACATTTAAGTGTTTGGCTCACCTGTGCATGGCCCAGCACACAGACCAGTCATCCTGCAAGCCTCGACGGTGCGGCAGACCCACCTGCCTTCACTGCTGCAGCCTGCGTCCCTGCTAGACATGCTCGCGACAGCAACTTGCACGGAGGGCGCCCCTCCCACCCTCATCATGATTGTCTCAGTGGCTGCCTCCTGATCGCTCCAGTGGACACACCTGCTCCTCCCTGAGTGCCAAAGCATCCCTCCAGTTGTCACCGATGCCCGATCACCTCATCAACACTCCTGTTCTCTGTGGGGCCATGCCACTATGTAGTGCCACCACAATCTGCCATGCCAGCCTGAGGATCCCCAGCCACACTGTGCCACACTGTGCCACACCTGCTCCTCCACCGCATCACCTCCAGGGCCCGATATCAGCCCTCCATAGCAGCTCGCACCTCCTAGTGGGCACCCATTAGGGTGGCCACCACTGCCCAAGCTTCCTGCTCCCACCTGTGAGTACTACGCAGCCTACCTAAACCTTGTCAGCCAAGGTATATGTGACTTGTGAGCTGCTGTTGCCCCAGTATGACATCCACTATGCTCTGGAGCCTTTTGTTTGTTAAGGGCCCCTGCCAATGCAAGCTGCCTGAAGGAAAGCCTAATGGAACTCCTCAAGGCGTATTTTGAATTCATGGACATTGAGGATGGCAGGAAGAATCCCCTGCTTCTTCACCTGGGCGGGCCGACGTGCATAAGATCTCCAAAAGCCAAAGCGGGCCTGCCGCACACATACACAACACTCAAGAACGCCATCGCTGCTAACTTTGAACATTTTGCAAACCCTGTCTATGAATACTTCCTCCTCCACCAGGCACGGCAGAAACTGGATGAATAAGTAGATGTATTTCACATTTGCCTGAAAGAGCTGGTGAACACTTGCACCCTGCTAGAAAAAGAGGATGGGCACAGTTCATCCAGGGAGCTCATCTGTACAAGTTAGAGAACGCATTTTGCAGTAGCCCAACATGTCGATGCAGAACATCCTTTCCCTAGGCCGGTCAAAAAAACTCTCCAAAGCAAGGGCAGCCCACATGGACACAGCAACGCAATTGCCCACCAGGGAAGAACCTGTCAATGGCATCTACAAAGAGACCCAGAAGTTGAAGCCAGAGACATCCAAACCCAAGCCGACCCTGCAGATGGTGTTGGGGTCCCTACCCCTATTAAGGTAACTGCCCAGCGCGAGGCAAGAAATATGCTACATGCGGGAAACTGAATTATTTTTCCAAAGTGTGGGGCTCCACCCAGAGATAGTAGGCAATCCAGCCAAAACTGAGGGTCCGCACTGGCCACATGCACCCGACACACTGACAGAAAGCAACATGAAAGACTGGGAGCAAGAAGTTGTCCACGGTGTGTAGTCTATCAAATCACATTGTACAAATCCCCAGTCTCCCCCATGTGCCTCCTCAAAGTCATAGGACAGCTGATTACCGCTCTAACCGACACAGGTGCCACAATCAACCTCACGGCCGCAGACCTGTACCACAACCTACCTGCAATGCCTGCCCTTCGCTCCACCAAAGTTAAGGTCTATGCTTTTGGTAACCACTCGCCACTGCAGCTTGCAGGAATCTTTTACACTGAAGTCACCCTTCATACAACCCCTGGAAAAGCCACAAAGTCTATGTTTCCCAGGAAGGTTCTGGTTTCCTTCCGTAAGGGATATCAATAAATGTACACAATAATTTGCCCCCCTATTTGACTGCATATAGTCTCTCAAGGGCAAAGCTGTCCACCTGCACATCGACAAGTCAATTGCACCCGTAGCACTCTGCCACCAGAGGTAAGCATATAATCTCCAACCCTAAATGGAGCAAGAGCTGAGACACCTTAAAGAGCCCGCATTATTGAAAAGGTGGCAGGGCCTACTCCATGGGTCTCCCCATCGTAGTAGCTAAAAAAAAACCAATCAAGTGACATGCTGATCTGTGTCAACATGAGAGAGCCTAACCTGGCCATCAAACAAGAGCGTCACCTGACACCCACCATTGATGACATCATTGGGGAGCTCTTTGGCTTGAAGCGGTTCTGTCCAAAATGGGCCTCAGGTCTGACTACTTCCAGATACCGTTACACCCAGACTCACATTCCATAATAACCTTTTTCTCCCACAGGGGTCTCCAGAGATATACCCAACTGAACTTTGGCGCGACCTAGGTCTTCCACACATGATCAAGGAGGTGTTAACCAGTCTCTCTAGGATGCTAAACGTGAGTGATGACATATTGGTACATGCCACAACTTTGGATAGGACTTTCACCCAGCTCCAGGCAGTGTTTGCTAAGCTGAGGGATCACAGTTTAGCACTTCACAGAGAAAAGTGTGAGTTTCTGAGCAGGAGCATCAGTTTTTTTGGCTTCTAGCTCTCTGACTGTGGCATAGGGCCTGACCCAGCAAAGGTGAAAGACATTCAAGATGCTTCAGCTCCCACCTCAGTATCAGGGGTCCACAGTTTCCTTAATATGGGGACTTACTGTTGACGGTTCATGGCGAATCTGTCGTACATCTCAGGCCCCCCGGCAAACTCACCAAGTCCAACAGCCTGTGCATGTGGGGAGGGGAGCAAGAACAACTTTTCTACAACACAAAAGAATCATTACCTGCTCATACGACCTTAGCATATTTCGACCCAAGGAAAGATTCTCTATCTTGAGACACCGAGCCACACACCTAACTCACGGGGTCCACCAATGAGTGGTAAACCCCAAAAACAGGCTTAGAAACAAAGTCTGGTGTCCTGGCCTATATCAACAAGTGGAAGAAGTCATTAGAGACTGCCCCACCTGCCAGGCAGTTAGGCTAACCAGAAGCCCCAGCACTCATCATTACGGAGGAAGATCCCACCGTCCCGCAGCAGCTTAGAGATTGGCAGCATAACTGACAGCTTGCACATGCTCATTCACATAGATTACTTTTCATGGGACCCGGATGTGGAAATGGTGCCAAACACATCAGCATTGGAATGCATCCAGGAAGTAGAGAAAATCATGGCCAGGATGATCGAGGAAATCTGCACCAACAACAGCCCACCATTCAACAGCCAAGAATGGGCAGAAATCTCCAATCAAGGAATACAATGCAATGATGCATCACGACACGGTGGCCCAAAGCCAACAGGGAGATGGACAGGTTTGTGAGGACTTTGATGAAAGTCATCCGCATAACTGTAACTGAAGCCAAGAACGTGGAGAGTACCATTTACACATTTCTACGAGAGAGTAGGCTAATGCCTCAATCCAACACTGGCACTGCCTGAGCCTCTGTGCCCTCACAGGGTGATAACGGGCACCATTTCCCACCACCCCCTATCAGCAGATAAATCCAACCCCCTAAAACACTTTGACTCCCAACAAGCAAGAAGTAACAAATACGCCTCATGCCGGCAGTGTGCTAGGAACTGTAACTTTCACCCAGGAGAAGAAGATGCATGTTAAGGACCGACCCCCAGGAGGCAAATTAAATTCTGCCTACCGTTCAAAGAGACATCCAGTGACGTCTCCTCCACTAAGGCGAAGAAGCGTCGCCCCACTGCATTTCAGCAGAGAGATTAAACGAAAAATAAAATGATAATAACTCGTTATTAGCATTTTATTTTTTCCTGCTGCTGCATCTTTGCGGGACGGAGTGGGGCTGCTCTGCAGAAGGAGGAGTGGTGGGCACTATGTAAGTGTGCTTGAATGTTTAGACAGCCGTCTCGGGCCGGCCAAACCATCATGCACACTTTGCATGTTCTCCACCCAGTTTGCATTACATCCTGGATGGAGAACATGCCCAGGCTCACAGCCCCTGCCTGAGCGCTGAACCAAACTGGGGTGGCATAGTGGGCAAAAAGAATGATGGATTTAACCCAGATCTTATGACTAGGGGAGAATGTGTGCATTGCAGCATTCTGCCCATCGTTTGCTTGCTGTAAAACTTTTCACCCTGAGTGGGATCGGTATGCCAATACTTGGGTACCTTGCTCACTGTGCAACTGGATTCAAGCTAGCCTGGCTGAAGAAGGGTGACATAGTGGGCAAAAGAACGATGGATTTAACCAAGATCTTTTGACTGAGGGAGAATGTTTGTATTGTCAGCATTCCGTCCATCATTTGTTTGCTGTAACACTTTTCGCCCCAAGTGAGATGGGTATGCCCAGACGTGGGTCCCTTGCTCACTGTGCCACTGGATTCAAGCTAGCCAGAAGAAGGGTGACATACCCTGAAACCGGTCCCAGGATGCTTGTTTCCGGTCCAGGCAGGACCTGGCCTGGCAGTTCGGTCTGGCCTGTTCCCATGAGGCACAGGGTCAAGACTGGTTTTCATATGGCTGGGTCCAAACTGGGGTGGCGTAGTGGGCAAAAGAACAATGGATTTAACCCAGATCTTTTGACAGGGGGAGAATGTTTGCATTGTCAGCATTCCGTCCATCCTTTATTTACTGTAACACTGAGCGCTGAACCATGGCGCTCAGACCAGTCAGAACACTACATTGCAGCTTTGTGATTGGCTTAGGGGAGTGTGGTAGTGGAGCAGTAAGGTTAGCACTATGATAGAATGTAAAATGTAGAATGTAGAATGTTAGAGTTTCTTGGAATGTATTGAGGTATTGTAGAATGCTGGTCAGACCTGAGTTGTACCTCAAGCTTATTTCTTACCAGCTATATCTTATTCTAATAAAGAAGATAATGCACTGAATCCTGTGTGAGGAAGTTGCTACAGATTTGGCAATGAGGGTGGGATACGTGCCCATGCGTGCAATGTGTATACTATTGAATATGTTCCAGGGGTTAAGAATGTTGTTGCAGATTTCTTAAGCAGACTGTCCTTGCCCTTGAGAGAGGTTGATCATAACTCATGGAATGAGTGCTGTGTGGCTGGAGTGTTTTCGGGTTCTCAGGGTTTGTCTAAGGATGAGTGGGGAAGTGAACGTACAAAAGATGTGGTTCTTGATGGGGTCAAAGAAAGGTTCACTAATGGTTGGCACACTCATTCGAAGGCTGAACCTCAGTTCAAACCATTCTGGGAGGTTAGAGACAAACTAAGTGTTGATGGCACATTTGTTTGCCGTGGTGATAAGCTAGTTCCACCAAAAGGTGTTCGTTCAAAAATCATTACTTTTGGACATGAAGGACATCCAGGTGTTTCTAGCACCAAGAAGAATATTAAAGCGTTGCACTGGTGGCCTGGGATTGATTTAGAAATCGAAAGGTCTGTAAGAGAATGCATCAGTTGTGAGTGTTCAGATAAAAGTCAGAAAACACTCAGTCTGCCAATGTCTTTGTTGGGTTGTCCCAAATTACCGTGGGAAGAATTGGCGTTGAACATTATGGGACCCATAACATGGCAAGATGATTCCTTGAAATACATATTAATTTTAGTTGATTTGTTTTCAAGATGGATAGAGTTGAAAGTTGTGGGCAAAATTAACACGGAAATAGTTATCACATTTTTGGATGAGTGTTTCATTAGAGAAGGTATGCCTGCTTCTATCTTAACTGATAATGGAGTGCAGTTTAAATCTGATGCCATGAAAGTGTTCATGGAGTCTACTGGTGTCAACAAGAGGTTTTCAGCTTTGTATCGTCCGCAAGGCAACTCTGTTGTGGAGAGAGTTAACAGGGTGACTAGAGGTACGTTACAGTTGGACAACAAGGGAAGGAAGGATTGGCGCTGTGAATTAGATAAAATGTTTTGGTCGTATAGAATAACGGTACATGATACATGTGGAGAAAGTCCTTTTGGCTTAATGAGAGGTAGATTTCCTTATTGCAAATTTTATCCTGTTTGGATGGGAAGAAGTAGGAAATATTTTTGGGATTCAAGGAAGGTCAGAGAAAACATTAGCATATCTCAAGGTAAAAACAAAATGTATTATGACAAAAAACATGGAACCAAGGAGACACAGGTTGAGGTTGGTCAGTTAGTTAGAGTTAAGATCTCAAAGAAGGTTGGAAAACTTCAACCACGATTTTCGGATCCCGGGACAATCACCAAAGTAATGCGCAATACAGTTATGTTAGATGACGGTAGCATTCATTATTTGAATAAGATTGCCTTGACTAGCTGTTTTGAGTCAGGAAACAGTTTCGAAGAGGGAGATGGGGGTGATGGTGCTGGTGAGTGTGCTGACTACTGGTGGTTGAGTCCTGTTACTTCTTCTGAGCTGATTTCTGTTCAACCAACTGCTGTTCATGCCCATGACAATGTTGTTTTTGATGATAATGTTCCAGATGTGGCAGGTAATGTGGATTTGGGTCTTCAGGTTAATTCAGATCCAGGTTCACATGAATCTGTTCCTGTGAGTTCTTCTAATGACGCTAGTATGGAACAACAGATTTACACCAAGAGTGGAAGGAAGGTAATTGCACCTAAATTCTTAGAAGATTATGTTTATAAGTAAAGTTCTTTAGTTTAATTTTAGTAGTTCACCATATTGTCCTCTTCTTTTCTTTTTATTAAGAAGGGAGATGTGTGGTAACGTAGCAGTAAGGTTAGTACTATGATAGAATATAAAATGTAGAATGTAGAATGTTAGAGTTTCTTGGAATGTATTGAGGTATTGTAGAATGCTGGTCAGACCTGAGTTGTACCTCAAGCTGGCAGCACCCTTATTTCTTACCAGCTATATCTTATTCTAATAAAGAAGATACTGAACTGAATCCTGTGTGAGGAAGTTACTAAAGGGAGCCTCGGTGCTTCCTGTTCTGGTTGGGAGATTCGGGGATACATGACAACAGAAGAGAGATGCAGCGAGGAGGTAAGTAAATGTTTCCTTTTTGTTTTTACACCCTCTTACCAGCCGCGGCCGGTAGTGGGAGGACCGGCCTGGTGGTGACATGGGGAGGGGTAGGATGGGGGGTGGTGATGTATGGATTACGGACTTTAACAGGTAAGTAAACATAAAAAGAAATTAAACAAATTTCGTTGCACACACTGCATCGCATTTGGTGATGCAGGGTGTGCAATGAAATTCGTTGTATTTATTTTTATGTTAACTTACCTTTTAAAGTCCGTAATCCATACATTACTACCTCCCACCCTGCCCCTCCCCCTCCCCACGTCACCGCCCAGCCGGTACTCCCACTACCAGCTGCGGCTGCCTCTTACCCCACCATGCCGTCCCCCAGCCAAGCCAACCCCTGATCTGGGCCATCTGCCACTGGAAACACCATGGGCTGTCACAGCCATCATGTATTGATGTAGTGTTGCAGGCTGTTAGGCCACCATCACTTGGGACGCCCGGTGGGGAGGAGGGTTGCCTGCATTGCCCCATGATCGTATGCACCATGGTTTAACCTGGCATCCTGCGTCAGGCATTTAATAAATGCAGCACGTCTTGGCAGGGAGTTTCAGTTTCGTCTGCACTACACAACCTACTGTGTCCGTGTCGTGATTGCAGCAAGTGCACGCTCCATTCTACAAAGGTCAATGATTTTATGGTAATTGGAGCATGTGCGTTATTCCGCAGCAAGGCAAGGACTAGTCAATTAACAGCCAATCAGCCCAAATGTATCATGGTGCAAAAACAAGGGTAGCCTATGTACGAACACATCATTTCATACCTGCGATACTTTCATCAGCATTGGATTGTATTGGTTTGCCAGCTTGCTTTGCAGCAAAAAACACACAAAGTGCCTACACCACCCTTGTTTATACACAATCTTATATATAAAGGTCAAACACCAGCTTCTTTAATTTGACCAGGTATTTTTATTTATACCATCTATTATATAATATAAATATATAATATAAATATAAATAGATGGTATAAATAAAAATACCTGGTCAAATTAAAGAAGCTGGTGTTGGACCTTTATAAATAAGATTGTGTATAAACAAGGGTGGTGTAGGCACTTTGTGTGTTTTTTGCTTTAAAAAGGGTCCAGCCTACCCCAATGCCCTTATGGGCCTAACTCCTTAGTTTTACAAATCTTGCTCTGCAGAACAAATTGAATTCATTAGACATTTTGCTAAACACCTCACTTACGTGCACAAAAGGTTGTATTTGCATTCATAAATTGAAACACTTGATTCACCTCATCAGTATTCACAAATGTTCACAAACTGACATACACTTATTCAAGAAAGTATATATAATTTTTTGCCAGTGGAGGGAAAAGAGGAGTACACTAGTGTCATGAAAGGAATCCTTGAGATTTCAAAGATGTGAGAGGGAAGAGAACACGTCTATAATTAGTAGGTTTTGGAGGAAGTGTGCGTATAAATGTGAATTTCTGCAATGCATCTGTATGTGTATTGCCTGACTGGCAGAGTACACCCATTAGTAGATTTTAGGTAGTAGGAGTACTCCTGCCAATGTATGACCGTTGTGTCTGACACAAGAGTTTTGTAAACGTCATAAAAATTAAAAAATCCAATGGTCCGACGAAGATGATAAGGCAAAAGAGGCATGCAAAGTGGGCTCCATAATAATCAGACTGGTATTCCGTCATTTGCAAGTAGATCCATTACATTGCTAAGAGTAGTAATGTAAATAATTGGATACACTGAAAAGGAGACATATCCATCTCCTGCCAACATTATTTAAAAGGCTCTTTGTGGTGAGTTCACACATGAGTGTGGGACAGAGAAATATTGGTCTTCTTTCATATTTCCATGCATAGCTGTCCTAGGGCGCGAATACCAGTTAGGAGATTCAGAATAACCTGAATTTCAATTTCTGACTAATATCTCTGGACATACTCTTACGAGTTAAACCCAAGAGAACAAGTAATAACTGAGCTGAGCCACTATTTTATGGGCAAAATTCTACATAGAAATCCCAGCTACATGTTGGTGAGCAAAATGTAAATCTGTGAGAGGGGGCCATGCTGGAAAGAGACGGGAGTAGATGGTGGGAAGGACAGAAGGGGTGTGGGAAGTGTTGGACTTGGCCCTTTTGCAGGGTCACCCCCGGACTTTTTGCCTTTTACCCTTCACTTTTTGCTGGATTTAAAAAACGTTTGCCAGGCCCACACCTCCCTTTTTAATTCTAATAGGGTAGGCCATGGACAACCCAGAGAGCAGGGTGCAATGTATTTAAAAAGTTGGACATGCACTTTGAAGTTTTATATGTCCTAGTAGTAAAAAAATCTTAAATTCGTTTTTCAATACTGCAAGGCTTTCCTAAATTGGGGTTACCTTGTTACATTTTATAAGTGTAGTTTACAAATGGGACCAGGTAACCATTTCATGTTTTGTGTGTCTGGAATAACAATTCAAAATCCTAACATATGGTAAAGTTTAAATTGCAATTCTCAAATTGCCACTTTTAGAATGTTGGCATTTTTTGCCTTAGCCATTTGGTGCCTGCAGCCTGTCTCTGCGTCACATGACTGGGTGTAGTTGACAGTTGGGCCTAGTGTATTTCTTCTAGACAGCTACATACAATGAGGAGCTTAGCTGTGACTGAGCAGGTCATCACTTGCAGGATGGGTGGGAGGAGGTGGGTCCAGCCCCACCTACACTTGTGTAGGCTATGTTCTGTCTCCACTCAAAGGGTTCAATTACCCGCTGTAGTTAGGCTGGAGCCAGGGCCAGGAATGCAGGGCATCAGTGCGCTTCAAAAGCATGCCTCTCGAAGTTTCTCCCCACTTCAAAGGCACAACTGTGTATAAACACTGGACCTAAGAAACCACCACTTCAGTACACCTCTGGACCTATGACTCCTCTACCTGGAAGAAGGACTGCTGTGCTGCTAAAAGGAATGCCACTTTGCTGGACCGCTGCCTTGCTGTGCTGCTTGCTGCTACTTTGCCCAGAGTGGCTCCAAGGGCTAGTTGACTGGCCTCCTAATCAGAAGCCTCAGAGACAATACAGGCTTCCAACAATCTTGTCCCCAAAACCTGGACTCTGCCATCTGTGAGTCCTGCCCTCCCAAGTGGTGCCACCCAGCCCTGGGCCCTTAGAAGTGGGTCTGCAGGTGCTGCTGATAAGTCCAACTGTGGTCCTCATCAGAACTGACGTGAAGACCCGCAAAGCCTCACTGCACAGCTGTTTGGAACTGCCGCCAGACGTCGCGAAGTCTTGCAATGCCATGCAGACCATGCCCCAGGATTTAAGGTACTGTGTTCCATGGTCCCAAATGGGTCCATCTACCAGGCCCACGCTCCATCACGGTCAGCCTGAATTTGTAATTTTATACCGGTTCGGCCCGACCAGATAACCGCAGTTGCCTCTTTGTGCTTTTATGTGCTATTTTTACTGAAATCTTTAAAAGTGAACATCTCCTGTTCTACTCATTTGATTTCTCTTCTTTGGTCATGTTTTATTTATTGAGTTTTGCTCTATTTCTTAACCTGGTGTGGGATATTTTTGTGTGGTGTTTTCACAGTTTTACTGTTTGAAGTGTTGCACAAATACTTTACACAATGCCTATAATTTAAGCCTGACTGCTATGTGCCAAGCTACCAGGGGGCTGAGCAGAGGTTAATATGGGATTTGCTTGTACCTTACCCTGAGAAGTATTGTGGTTCTGTTTGACCAGGGCTCATACCCCAGTCAACCAGTAACGCAATTTCGAACAGGGAGGTTGATGATTTTGCTCCCCCATCTCTTGGAAGTGGGTCCGGAAAGGGATTTTTTCAGCTGGCAATACCAGTTCCGGTATTTCTCCATCCAAGGAAATTTGAGTGCAGGAACACCAGAAAATGTATGATTGAGTGAAGATGACTGCCACATGGGAATTCCGTTATGCTCATAAAAGGAGCCTTGATGATTGCTGGGAAGGACCAGTCCTCTGCATGGTAAGAGATGTGTACCCCAACTGTACTGTTGTCTGGATCCGTAAAGCTGATTCTTTTTCATAGGCGAACATGGATTATGTGTGTGCGCATTGACATAGAGCTGTCTCACTGACTGGTGGCTTGTTGGACCAGGAGGGGAGCACAAAGAGCTGCCCTCATAGTGGTGGAAGGCTACCGCCTTCTCCAGAAGTTAAACAACTCAAAGTCAGTGATGGCAGCATACCATGTAGTGATCAGTGGTAGTAGACAGGACCTTTTTACCCTGTGTCACTGCAGTGAGGCCACAGGCTCCCCATTTTAAAAGTTCTGCTGCTGTGTGCTTAATTCACCCCTGGCCTACATAAGGTAGATGTGGAAGGGCATGCGTAATAGAAACATGTGCTGAGTGCATGTGTGTGATTGCAAAAAATGCACTACACCAGTGGTGAAGTGTGGGACGGTGTATTCATTGTAAATGTGTGCATGATGACAGTGTGTGTTTTTAAAATACACACTCTGGTACAATACAGAAAGGCTGGAGTACAGAACAGTATATTGGATGTAGTTAATTTATGCATGTGTTGGCATAATACATGAGGATAACAGTGCTGTGCAGTAAGTGTGCTGTGGATATACACTGAGTGACAGTGTGCCTGCATTGGTACATTTCATGGAGCATCCTGGGTTCCATTTTAGGAAGGCATGGCCTGCCTGGTGGAAAACATGAAGAGTGGAGGAATTCCTCCTTCCACTGTATTCCGCCCTCCTCTCCCCCCTCAAGACAGATTTGTGTATTGCTGCATTTTAGTAATCTGGGAGGGACATTTACAGAAGGATGAGAGAGGCAGGCTTTCTCTGTACATTACAAAGGACTCAATGATAGATCACAAGGAAGGGGCCTGGACACATTACAGGAAGAGAGAGCTGTTACAGACACCCTTCAGGAAGAACACAAGGAAAAGATGTCCATTTCAAAGAAGCAGAACCCCATCATAAAACTTCAAAGACTCAAACATTCTATTGAATTTTATGTTTGGTAAAGGACTATAAGTAGGGGAGTTTGAGACCACAAATGTTATAATCTGCTGAGCAGTCAGACAGGCTGTATGAGGAAGGGAAACTCTGAAAGACGTCTGCCTGTGACCAGGACTCCTGACTCAAGCCTGCTTGTCTCCCTGCTAGATGAGGTGACATCACCCAGGGAAACCAAGATCTGCCCTGGAGCATGGATCACCAGCGCCTGCCTGCTTGCCAAGTTTAGTGTGCCCTGTGAGGAAGAGGCGAGTGTTGGAAGGAGATAGGTCCGGTAGGAGCCCTATCATGAGGACTCCCTGTGTGGGGTGTGCGGAATCTGCTCTTGCACCGATCGGGGCATAGCCCATGTGCTGGACGTCAATCCAAGTGTGCCAGGAGGTGCCGCCATGGACTGAGATGATGAGCAAGGTTTGTGTGGTCATCAGGCCCGCATGACCTCGTGGTGGGTGGCCCAGTGTCTCACAGAGGGGGGTCACCGTGAATATCAATGCCATGTCAGCGTAACTAGACTTGTGAGTGCCGTGTTGGCAACCCCATATGCCAGGAGGGGCCACCAGAGATGCTGAGGCTAAGGGTTCATGCCATCGTCCAGGGACCAAGAAACTGCTGCTGTAACCAAAGCGGATCCTGCCTGCATACTGCAAATTGCACTGAAGTAAGCCAAAAGATCAAAGGACATTGCCCGAGCCCCATTGGAGCAAAGAGATCACCCCACCTTGAAGAGAAGTGAGACTTAATGTGCAATCACCGGAGCCGGAAGTACCAAAATAGCTAGAATCAATCGGTACTGTGGTTTGGAGGAGAGAGTCTGCGCCCGCCTGGTGCTGCTGCTTGTGCCCACGCGCAGCCCGACTTTGCAAATCCAGAGCAGGACTTCGCTGCACTGCTGAGGGGCTCCATACTGCCGGAGCGGGTATGCCATGAACTGGGCCTTTGGGGCCCCAGAGGACATACTACGATCGGTACTGTGACCCATAGATACTTGTAACTGAACTACTAAAAGGAGTCAAAGGGGAGAACTTACTTTAAAGTAAGGTCTAATGGTGTACATTCACTTGATGTGGCCATCAGTGAATGCAGAATAATATCAAACTTGTTACACTAAAGTTAGTGGGACAGGGAGTGGCCTCACAACCACTACAGCCCCAACCTCAAGGGGGATTGTGTTATTGCTTTTTGTCTAGCTTTGCATGTGTACTTCATTTTATATCAAAACAAGTATTTGGCTGGACATTGATTCATTGTTCGCACTGCTTGTATGTTGAGTTATGATTCATGTTCACTGATCTGTATCCGTGCTTCCCCCGAAGGTGCCTTGACAGCTTGTCTGATGCCACCTAACTGAGAGACAGGTGTAGAAGGGAGCTTGGCCCAGTTGAGCAGGATCTATAGTAGCTCGGGCCCCGTGACATATGGAGTAAAAGTTTCCAACCACCACGAGTTGGCTCTATAACTCCGGCTTGCCCCGTGGCCCAGAGAAAAGGGGCTCCGACAGTGCTCATAAACAAAAATACCCCCAAAACAACTTCCTTCTATTGGACACATTTGTTTCATAAGTTCTGATAGCATGAGGCCTCTAATTTGTGCTCCACTGTTTGAAATATGTGATAAGCCTACACAGCAGCGCATACATTAGAGCTAGCTTTAGAGCACAAGAAACAATATAATACCAAGAACCAGGGTTTTTTTCATAAAAGAGAGACTTACAAAGCTCCCAGTATAAAAGTGCCCAGACATCTGGGTTACATTCATTTACATAACGATTGATGTGCACTACTCTCAATAATGGATTAATAATTTAGCGAATCTGCCGTTTGCATCTAATGAACAAAGTTATAAAACACTGGCTCTTACTGTGATCCACAAATCGCTTGTGTTTGTGAGGTAGTGGTTTATATCAAACCAAACAGAGATTTTTTTAGGATTTTTTAAAGGGCTTCTAAGATGTGTTATATCTGTTACCAATATACTCAAGCAGAACCAGATGAATTCACCTGTGAGCTCCAAAGAAAATTAAATCCAGCTTTCAAGTAAGTAATTATGGAATAGTGGGGTCCTTTTTCGAAAACTGAATATAATATTTTCAAGTTCAGGAAGGCATTAAAAACTTGTTTATTTAATCAACCAGTTTACCAGTGATTTCTTAAGACAGTTTTTCTTTCGCATACATTTCTGTAGCACTAAGAGATCTCATAGTGGGGTAAATCTTGCACTGGATCTAAGAAGAGTCCACAACTCAAAGTCACACTTTTCATGAGTAGGCATTAAATATATTTTTTTGCATGAGTCTTTCGCGACGTCAACCGGTTCAGATTTTTTAGCAGAACCCAATCACCAACTTTCATCTTCTTGAGCTTGGTCTGACCTTCACAATCATGATAGAGCTTATTTAATCCTTGCTACTGGGCAATTCTCTCTACAACCACTTTATCACCAGCATGCACAATTAAGGAATTCAATTTGATTATCTGGTTTTATGGATGGTTGCACTTTCTAATATATTAAATGTCAAGGGGAGTTGTCATCCCATCACAACCCTTGGCAGATCCCAACAATGTCTAAAAATGGGTCTAGAGACGTGGTGGTACCACAAGTCTTAAGTATGAAATAGGTGTGAGATAAATTGAACTTTTTCCACTCATTTTCACAAAAAGTATATGTATTGTACGACATATACTTGAGCCTTTGCCAGTCTGGAAATCAGGGGTGGGGCTTGATCAGTAAGATTGGAGGGTGCGTCACTTTTTCCCATGTTAAAAGTGACGCACCGGTGGCGCAAGGAATTCATAAATAAGGCCCATAATGTTTAAATATATTATACAACATGCAGGGTGCCTTAGAGGGGCCTAAGGGGGGAGGGGGGCGGAAAGTGAATGGAATGCCGATTGGTAGGGGTGCCAAGAGAGAAAACACTATATTTTGTAAAATAACCAATATTTTGAGGACTTTCAAATCAGAGCGGGAGTGAGTGTGAGTGCATTTTTGTCTGTGTGAATGTAAACATCCCTGGTGAAATCCGACTGACATCTAACAATACAAGACTGAAAGCACCTGGACCCAACTATTTATCCAAAAATACATTTATTAGGGGGGTGTTACACCCCAAATACTCCACCATCTCCGAAGCTACGCTCGGCAGAAAACTGTACTAGAGCTGTGCGGTTACATATACATGTCATGTGAGATACCCAGTCATGGTATATTCCATGCAATTTTCAAAGTAACACAGTGAACATTGCTAGCACATGCCACTGTGGCGCACATCCAGTTTCCGGCAGACATTTTCTAGTCTAACTAGTTTACTATGGATGGCAATTGGACCAAAGAGAGTGTGCGAAAGTAAGAACTTGGGGGAATATTATCAAGCATCGCGTTATATTTATCGCCGCTTTAGCGGCAGTAAAGCGGCAATAATGGGCTTGATAATATGCCGTAGAGAATTCCCATAGAAGCCCATGTTGACACCAGAACATGGGCTTCTATTGGAATTCACAAGGGCATATTATCAAGCCCATTATCACCGCTTTAGCGGCAATTTTCTGCTGCTCAAGCGGCAATAATTATAACGCCATTCCTTGATAATATGCCCCTTAATTACACGAAATGCACACAAACTAATAATTGGGATTGATAGAAGATTTCGTTCCAGTCAAATAAATTTCCCTCGGGCCAAGCATCAAGTGACACAGTGCTTCCAGAGAGGTAATATTGGATGCTGTAGGCAATTATTTCAAAAGAAGTAATCAATTAGGTATATGATGTATGGGACATGCCAGTTCGCGAATTCACTTGATACCTAGCTTCAATTTCAATGGTAGATTCTTTCAATTTTAATATATCCATTGTTTACACAGAATTAAAATCTTCACTAGCCATTAAATTCAACACAAGATAGTCATTGTCTTTGCTATATGGAATTTATGTTCTTTCATTCTTGTTTTACAAAATTATTGTTTTAGGAAATCAATACTGGAAGCCAAACATGACTGCTGCAACCTGTTTACTGCCCTACAAATTGAAATATTCCTTAACCCCTTCTGGGGCTTGGTCACAGTCACACGTTTTGAACGTGTACAGCCTCGGAAACAGGAGCTGCACTGGATAGCATCATATTCTTGTAGCAATTCAAAATGTTAATCTCATGTCAAATTGGGAAGGAGAGTGATTAAGCTTTTGCACGACGCCAAGCTGGCGTGAAATCAAATGCGATTTAATCAAATGAGTGATCACTTTAATCTGAACCGCTTTCTCATGACTAATGCTACAAAATTGAGCCTTCACAATGTGCGACTTTCGTGCAGTAATCCTCTGTACTGAAACGCACAGGCAGGGCATGCATTTGGAAATAAATGGAACTTTACTTTCTTTTTTTAATTTTATTTTATTGGCTGTTTTTCTCTCAAGGAAAATATGTTTAAACAATTGTAACTTCGTACATTCCCCTGCTGTGCCTACCCACTCAATAAGAGAAGCTGGACTGCTCACACTATAACCACCACTTGAGCCAGGTGTAGGTTGGATGTGCAAATAAGTGTGGAAAAAGAATTGCAATATATTTGTCAAACCCACAAATCCTCCTTTGCATTCTATTTCGCTCATTAATCCACCTATTCTTCCACAAGGACGGGCTGCTATTCTGAACTAAGTACATAACTACTTGTGCATATTTAATGCAAGAGTTCACCTCTCAGAGGTAAGCAAATACTTCCATACATGTAAAGTCCGTTATTAAATCACACACACTATGGGGTCAATTCCGATCCGGTAAAAAGCACTCGGAATTGCCGTTCGGAGCATTTTTCCCATACGAATCGTACCCTGCAACGTCCCCCGTACGTATGACGAAGTACGATTTGTAACAGGAGCTGGACTCCGTAAGAATCGTACAGGGATCGTACAAATGAAAATCCCCGTACGAATCTCCCTCGGAACCCGCTGTACGCGACATCTGTACAGTTCGCGGCTGCTTTTTCCAAACCGGCAAGTACGATTCGTGTTGGGTATGCACCGTACGACCCTTTTTCTACGGGAGCTGAAAACAGCCGTAAAAGCAGAGTTCGCCCCGAAACAGGTACGGAACAGCCCCCCCGGGTACAGTGCGTACCCCCCCATGATCGCAGGGGTAGGCACCGTACCCCTGCGATCATTGGGGTACTCACCGTTCCCCATGTACGCTGGGTGTACGGTGCGTACCCCATGTCCGTTGGGTGTACGGTGCGTACCCCCCATGATTGCAGGGGTACGGTGCGTACCCCTGCAATCATGGGGGGGTACACACCGTACGATGTGCATGTGAATGTGCGCTTTTCCGTACGAATCGCCCTTACCTGACGTGGACCGTACAAATCGGGTCCTGATACCCCGGTCCGGATCGTACTCATCGAGTCGTACGGTGTGTGTACGAGTCATACGGAGACGGCTCCGGATGCGAATCGTACGGGCGAGAATTTTACCGGATCGGAATCGGCCCCTTTATGTATACATAAGTATCAGGACAAATGTCTCAAGAACATCTGGGCCCACATTACGGAAGTGCCCAGGAGGAGCAATGGGCGTTTGTGCACCCTCGCTCGGGGCACATTGGTTTTTACAGAAGGGGCCGTAGATACTTGTGCGACGCTTTCTGTAACACAGGTCGTGTTGGCCCTCTTTCAAGTGGCCGCTCCCTCATTTGCATGGGGGTGTGTATCCATGAAATGAGGAAAACCTCTGCGTCCGCGCCTTATTATGTGCACGGGCACAGAAGTAAAGAAGCTGTCGGGAGACGCACTAACAGTGCGCCACAAAAAGGTGGTGCACTTTCAGCTTTCCCCCCTAGTGGCCGCCCTCTGGAGGGGGTTAAAGAGGTCTTTTTGACCCCCAGACATCCCCTTACAGCTGGGTGTGGTCACTCACTGCACCTACTTGCAAGGGGATCTCTCTCCCCTCCTTAAAGTACAGACGGGTTACCGCCTGCACAGTGAAAGATTGAGCAGCTTTGAAGCAGAAGCTCTGTATTTCACTTGAATGAGCTGCCCCCAGGGCAGCACAAGTTCACAGCTGTCTTGGGGGCAGGGCATTCATCCTTACAGGGTGCACATTTTCCCTGTTTGTGCCCGGCGCACCTGTTTGAAGGTGCACCATGGCGCAAACTGGGAAAGTGTGCCCTGTATGTATTAAGGTCCTTGTCATTTTTGTAAAGCACAGCAAACCATCAAGTTAGCCTCATAATGCTATGATTCAGGTACAGAGATTAAAAGAGGGTCTACAAATATGTAGAGTAACAGTAACCCTAAACCAAGTGATATGATAACAAATTGTAAACAGATGGTATCTAATATGCTCATATCTGTCTCAGAATGAGGCTGCAAGCTGGTTAACTATGATTGTTTGAGTAGCTGAGTTTTCAACTGTGATCTAAATCTGAGAATTCGGATAGAGATGATCCTCGCATGTGAAGAGTCCGGTCTCCAACTTCCTACATTGGTATGATCAGATGGACAGTAAATCATCAGAGGAGGATTCTAGATGGATTCTAGACTTCTGGAACGGAGCTAAGGGAGGAATAGCTTTGGTAAGTAGTCCGGTGATTGACCATGCAATGCTTTATGGACAAGCATCAGGATTTAAAATTAGCTCTTTCTTTCACTAGACAGATTGTAGTACATGTGAAATGTGGTTCTAAATATTAAGACCATACAGGAGAAAGGTAGCATGATCCTGGGCCCTATGGAGCTTAGATAAAGATTTATTGGAGAGGCCAGAGTAGAGGCTGTTGCAGTAGTCAATGTGGATATTACTACTGCTATTATGACGGTGAATTAGGACCAAATGGTGGCAGGCAGATTTAGAAACACCATTTATATAAGGAATGAAGGGAAAACTGCTGTGAAACAACCTACCTGAAGCTCAGCCTTTATCCACTGGCTCCAGGAGTGAGGTGCCCAAGGACTCAGACCAGGAAAAAGAAAGATGGAACGGAATAACAGATTTTCCCACCATTCGGGCAGAGCAAGTTTTGTGAGAAATCCAGTGAGTTACCAAAATTGTCATCAGGCTTGATGTGTTGATGACTATCATCAATGTGCATATGATATTTGTTGTGTCTTACATATTGGTGATATATTAGAATCAGAATGTCTTTGGGATTCAATGTTACTGGCCATGTAGACATTTGATGCTACTGGTCAAGTAGACATTTGAAGTGGAGACTAAAGGCCTCATTAGGATGGCGGACGGACCTGCGTCCGTCCGCCACCCCCGTGGAAGAGGGACCGTCCGCAGGGGCAGCGGCGGTCCCTCCATGCAAATTAGGTTGTGACCGCCACCCTGGCGGTCACATCCTGGATCTTTAACCTTGCGGCGGGTGCTGCTTGATGCAGCACCCGCCGCAAGGTTAAAAAAGCATGTTTCACATTTACATGCATAAAGCGGCAGGCACCGTGCGGTGCCTGCCGCTTTGTGCATGGAAATGCAGGGGGGTACCGTAGGTACCCCCCATGTGCACCCCGCACCCCCTTTACCCTGGGGGCCCGCAAGGGTCCCCCAGAAGCAAAGGTCCACATGCTTTTCCACGGCGGAAAAACCGCCGCGGAAAAGCATGTTTACTCATGCTTCCTAATTTGGCTGACGGTGTCTTGCAGACACCGCCACCAAATGGCCCGGCAAAACCCGCGGATCAGCGGCGGAAGGACCTGCCGTCCGCCGCTGGTCCCACCACATTCCCACCGCCATCCTAATCTGGCGGTGGGTGTTTGATGTGGCCCCGGCGGTGAATCCGCATCCTCCGGGCCGGCGGTGGCTTCCGCCGGCCCAGAGGATGCGGATTCACCGCCATCCTAATGAGGCCCTAAATATGGAGTGCAGGAGCATTGGCGAGGGGTCTGCATGCAACTGTTGATGGTGATAATATATTCTACAAGATTAAACCTTGAAACAGTCAGAAGCTTGGAGTGTGTTTATTTTGGTGAACAAACTCAACAATATTAATATCCTACTTCATAAGAGTCACGAATCCTAGTGATAGGGGTCATTTAAACAGCATCGGTGATACTGTTAAAAAAGGCAGGACTCCATGGGTGAGATCTGCAGAGGAATCTAGAGAAAAATAGGACTTATCTGACCTGGGCTGTGAAACTTCCAAAGAAAAAAAAAGAAAATAAGATAGTGAAGTTCCACTGATGCCAGCACTCGAGGAGTACAGGATGGTCAATTGTGGCGAATACTATGGAATGGCCCAGGAGGATAAAGGCACAGGGTATTATGGAGTTAATACATTATTCAATGATGTTTAGAAGCACTGATTCTGTGCCAGTTTGAGGTCTGATGGGAAGGGCTCCTTGAGGTGCACAGAAGAGGACTCATTGAGTTGCAGGGAGGAGGAGATCTATTAAAGTACAATAAAATAGATTACTTTATTCAACTTCTGCCATTCTTTTATAGTCCATTGTGTGAGCTAATTTGGCAAAAACAAATTTTCCTGTTTTCTTTTTCATTTTAAACAATTACGCCACCAGTTCTAAGGAAGGCTCATGCATCAAGTCAATTAGAGGAGTCAAAATATGGTAACAGATCTTTAGGCATATGCTTGGACTGCCTCTCCAAACTATAAGTTGGTTGCATGGCATATACATATTCAGCAGTTATATTACTGGGTTTTCGGATCTTGCGAGATCTCATGTATTTTGCTCTGTAAACTTGTGGTTTCACACTACAACAGATTTTTGCATAACTTTACATAAAATAAATGATAAATAGTAATCAGGTAGTGTCTACTGAATTTAACATTACTATTTCATGTTATGTTTATTAATGTTTACAAATAAATGCTGAGGAAAAGTGGATTATTCGTTGCGGTGACTGGTTGTCCACCACAAGTAATAAAGTTATTATTCTTTTTAGGCTGAGTAAAGGTTTCTAGAATTTAAACCTGAGCTCAACCCCTTGTAGTTATGAGGAGAGAGGCTTTACATAAAAAAATATGGAAAGCATTTAGAAGTACAAAACAGTTAAAAGTTTGAAAACACTACAGAATAAACAGGTAGATTCATCAAGCATTTTTGCGAGCGCAAACGGTGCGAATTGCAAAAATCGGCGGATTCATCAATGGTTCATGCTCTCGCAATTTAAGAATTTGCAAATAATTGCGAGTTCTCAAATTGCGATTGCATTCAAGGAATCGCAATTTGCGATTCCTTATATGCAATGCATGAACCATTTTTGAACTGCGAAATCGCTATTTTTGGTCGCTATTTACCGCGAAGTCTGACTTCGTGGTAAATAGCGAAAACTTAGAAAAATGCACTTTAGTGCATTTTTCTAAGTTGTATGTTATACACACACATGTCCTTTGGACATGTGTGTGCGCAATATCAGTCTACATTTACATTTCAGGGGTGCTACAGGGTGTCCTTTGGACACCCCTGGCACCCTTGAAATCGCATCCTTATTTGCGATTAGCAATTTGCTAATCGCAAATAAGGAAGCTGTAGAAATCGCAAATAAAATTGCGATTTCTACATGAATCCTGTTTTGCGAGTCTTTAATAGCGATTCCTTAATAATCGCTATTAAGGACTCGCAAAAGGGGACAATGATGAATCTGGGGGATAGTTCCCACTCCAACTTTTTAAAATAGAGAATATTGTAATGCACACAATAACACCAAAATGACAAAAATCCCAAAAGGGGTAT
The DNA here is from genome assembly GCF_964261635.1 of Lissotriton helveticus. Taxonomy (NCBI): domain Eukaryota; kingdom Metazoa; phylum Chordata; class Amphibia; order Caudata; family Salamandridae; genus Lissotriton; species Lissotriton helveticus. The sequence continues at coordinate 1,909,543,177 of NC_136067.1, read as the reverse complement.
CGCAGATATGAATTTTTAAACTTTTAATTACATTTTAGTGCCAAAAGTCACTAAGCGCCAACTGCAAGCAACTGGTCGGAGTAGACTGGGATTAAGATAACGTTTAAGGCTGACCTCAATGGAGCATGGGTTGGTTACAAGGCCCAGGCAGGTCTTGGTCAAGGACTTGCCTTTAGACTTAAACATTTTTTGAGACTGTAGATCATCTTGGGGCAAGGCACCAAACAGCTATGCTCTGCCTCACTCCCCACACACTACAACTCGCACACGCTCGCCCCGTCTGCAGAAGCAAAAGTGGAGGTCACTCTTTCTCCTACATTGCACCGAAGACTTGGAATGGCCTCCCTCAACTCATCAGAGCCTCCTCCTCACTTCATCAGTTCTGCAAGAAGCTGAAGACCTGGCTCTTAACTACCTTGTGGACGGCACACCCACACACTTGCCCAAGTGCCTGGATATCCTCTGGTGTGATTAGTGCGCTACAAAAATCAACATAACATAACATAAAAGGCTGATTTTGAAGATGAAGTCATCAGCTCTGGGTTGGCGAATGATAGGGTCTTTGTGAAGCTGGTGACAAAGGTGGTAAAAGCTCTGAGTGGGGAAAGGTTGGAGTTCGCACCCACGAAGCTGTTAAGTGGATGCTGCTCAGCATCGGACGCGATGAAGAGTTGTACCTTCAGAGGGTTCAACATTGTGGGATGCCGCTCAGTGCTGGGCCCACTGAATTGTATTTACAGCTGTGGATTAGAACGTAACAAGAACTGTGGTGAAGTTAAGAAAAGTTATGCCTAATGCAACTTCAGTGGATGGGTTTGGAAGGTTGGTCCTGATCTTCTGTTTGTTTTCCAGCCAAATAATTTTGGAAAAATATCTAAATCTCAGGTTGTAGGATTAGGCAGGAGGATTACACTCTGACACTTATCTAAGGGCCCCAGGACCTTACAGACACCACTTGGAGGTCAGGACTCAACCCAGTAGAACAGCAGCAGAATTTTGGAAGAACTTGGAGTGCATTCTACTATAATTTTACATGATGCATATTTTTCGTCCATAGTTAAGTTTGCACTCGCAGAGATTGCGGAGTCGTTTAATCATTCAATAATTGAATATGCGTCTGAAGTTCACTTTTCGGCATAGCCTGATATATTGAGAACATATAGATGCATCCCCATTCATCACTGTTTAAGAAGCAATTGTGGATATTTATTAGAATTGTTTACGATTGACCATGTATTTAACTATGTTGTTGTGGGGATTATTTTTATGCACATTGTAATTCTTTTAAAAAGTGTTGACGAATTACTTTTAGTATATTGTTAGAGTATTAAGAGCCTATAACCTTTAGTTTAATGGGAATGGGGTGTGGCTTAAGGGCTAGAGCAGTCGACCTCGAAGTTGGGGAAGACTTGGCAGGGACACTCAACATCCTATGATTCTGGGCAAATCACTTAATCTTCATGTGCCCAACAAAATAAATGTGCCTGTCTGCAACACAGCTGGGACTCATCTAAAGTGCTCTGATACCTTTGAGTAGAGTTCACGCTATATAAAAGTCCACAAAAAATAAAAACCTCTTAGGGGCATATCAGCAGAGCGGCGCTATAACATTTTCGCCGCTTTTGCAGCTGTTTTCGGACGAAAAGCAGCGATAATTTTATCGCATTATCAGCAAGGTCACGCTATCACGTGAATCTTTGCTTTAGCGCACTTTCCCATAACGCCCACCTTTGCATCTCTAATGAGATGCAAAGTGTGCGTTCCGTCCCAAAATAACTGGAGAAATGTAGCTAACTGACATTTCTCCAATTATCAAGGGAATCACTAACCTGCTTAGCGATTGGAAAAGAAGCGCTAACCGCGCTTAACGCAGGTTTCTTTACGCCTGTCGCCGATCTGATTTAGCCATGTAATCCAATGGGAGGTGGATTACAACGCTACGTCCACCCTGCCCTATCAGCAAGTATCGCCTGTGTGATTATCGCCGGATTTCCAGCGATAATCGCACTATTTTGTGGCTAACGCATGGATTTCTATTGCTTGGTAGATAAGCGTTGCTGATAGCACGCTAGCTCCGCGATAGAATCCAGCATTAGCCTGCGATAATTATCCTCACACTAACAGCGCTGAGCGATAATTATCGCAGGCCCTTGCTGATATGCCTCGGGTTTTTTCTGATCACGGGCTATAGTTGCCACTCATGGTTTAATTTAAGACACATGTTTCACATGAGCATGTTAATTTTAGGCATTCACTTGGGATTGGAAGGTTTGAGTGTTTCTTCTCAGCAGGTAAATTACACGTTAAATAGAGGCACTGTGAAGTTGTTTTATGTCGTAAGTAAAGTGATTTATATTTGCATTTTCCCTTGGGATAGGAGGGTTTTGGTGCGATTTATGTAGCAAACTAACTTAATTTTAAATCGTGGCACGTTTTAGTTCTTTCACTTTATAAGTTAAGCTGGGACATAGGTATGGGTTGAACACATCAACACTTGCATGTATATATTTTTATGTGAGTTTTGGAGGACAGAATGTTTATTTATTTGGCAGAAACACACGTTAATTATCATTGCACTACTGATTGGCTGTTTATTTTCTGCATGTTTATCTATCTGCACAGGGAGGTGGTCGATCAGTAGCGATTTGATTCACAAATTAACCTGATGCAAATAAAATGTCATAGCAGATTTTAACCCCTTCGGTTCTTGGGACGGCCCCCTGCCGTCATACGTCACGGTGGTCATGTGCAGAGGAGGGCCGGGGGCCATACAAACCCGACCCGCTCATTACTTCTCCCACACAGCGGGAGAATTATCACACCATGCAAGGGGTTGGTTGCTGTTGACACTGATGGGATGTTTTTATTATAGGTATCCCTGAGGAAGGGCAGTTTTGCCGAAATGCATTGTGTTCCATTTCATGTACTATGCTATGAAGAACTGTGAATTGATGTGTGTTTATAGGAAACCTTGATCGGCACCTGTTGTACTTTGTTGAACCATATGTCTAAAACTCGGGAAAAATGGGATACTAATGGATTACAACTCGATTAAAACAAGAAGAAGTATGAACATGTCTGGCTGTGAATTCCTTTGGTCGTGCATCCTGGTGCTTGTGAGAGAGCACAAATCTGAAAAATGTATAAGTGCACCATATTTACAAGCACGTAGTTAGTTTAAATATATTATGCACAAGAGTGTCTTATATACAGTAGTGAAATGTATAGAGTGTTCAAGTAGGGTAACAATAATCATAGCAATGTGAAGACTAATGTAGAAATGCTGTAATGAATATGAAAACCTCACGTTCTCATGTTAAAGTGATCATGTAAGAGGAAAATAGAACCTTGCAAACCAGTTGAATGTGTAGGCCTTATGGCAACTCACAGTAAATCTAAACGTGCTGCTAAAATAATGTGAGGTGGGGTTGACATTGTTCATTTAAATGTATTATCGAATTTAGTATTGAAATATATGCTTTATAGATGTGTTGTATTTTAGAAACGTGTGTTAGTTAAGAATACTGTTTAAATCAAGTTAAATGTTTTCAGAGTGCAGGGATCCGCTTCATGTAAATCAAGTAGGCCCAAACAGATAATGTCGTTCCTTTGATCTGCAATGTGCTCGTTAGAGAAGAAGTCGAGAGGCGCCAAGTACTGTGCTTTCCATATGTTTTACGACCTATAGATATGGTGGAGCTTGGAATTTGAGGCCCACTGTAGGACGGCCTGTATGCAGGTGCGAGGGGTCTTAATCAGTTGAAATGAATGGGGCTTTGTTCAGTGGCGCTTGGCGCAGGCCTGTAGGAGTCTTCAGGAATTTCAGGGGGTACCGGCGCTGGAGAAGAAGCCTGGAAACCAAGGTCAACTTTAACGAGGGTCTTGAAGAGTACCATCATGGAGTCTACCGCCAAATTTGATACCACGTGAGGGGCGTCCCGAGGGGCGTTCCTATTGGAAATGTGATTTTGTATTAGGGAAAGCGACCCGGGAGGAGGGCAGAGCAGATGATATTGGAAGCCTAAGAGAGCGGTTGGGTAGGCAGATAGGCTGATCACAAGAGACCGATTTACAGAAGAGACAAGGAGAAGTGCGGGATCTTTTTAGGAAGTCACCACGGCTGACACCTTTTGGGGTAAAGATCTTGTTAAGTAGGGATGTCACTTAGTCTAGTGCAGGGACAGACTAACCTGAATTTTCTTTTCTGTAATGACTCTTAAGTTGCAACTTGTATCCATTTTGGCAACACTAATGATTTTCGAACTTGTACTTATTATTCTGTTTTGTAGACTCTTCAAAGAATTTATGTTCATAGTGATACCTGTATACCTTTTAAACCTTATCTTGAGAAGTTTGTATCTTCAGTTATCTTTGGCTTTATATTAAATCTTTAAACTTTATCACTGGTCAGTGGTTATTTAGAGTGGTGTAAGTTCTTAATTGACTAACTTAGTAGTAGATTATCTTTTACTCAATGACAGGCACCAACGATCCAGTGCGACTTGATTTGGGATCTGGTAAGGTAACTAGAAACCAGAAACCCCGCGTTAACAGTTGGTAGCAGATTAGGATGGTTATCTTCTTGAGGAAGGTAATCTAGAGAGGTTAGATTACCCCAAGGCCCCTAGACATCGAGAGACGAGCAGCGGAAGAATCGTGCGCCGAAGGTACAGACGGGGCGAGGAAAGCAGCAGTATCGGAGGAGAGTGAGTATAACAAGGGTCATGCGTCAACAGATTGCGGTGTTTTGTGTTGTAATTGTAGTGTAATGTCTTGCGGAGTTGAATGCCTGTAGCGTGATTGTGAGAAGGTTGTGAGCGCGCGCAACCTGGTGAACTGGTCACCTGGTAAACGGGTGAACCGGTGAATCTTAAGTTCAGGCCAGAGCTTAAGTGGTTTTGGGTGTATCGAACATCCAGAGTAGTTGTCGACCATAGTACGGAAGTCATGAGGTACCATTGACCGCCATGGGACCGAGATAGGGGGAGTGTAAGAGTGAGCGTATGAGTAACGGACACTGGTCGGAAGTTACTGTGTGTGAGTAACCTATCAGAGAAGGCGATTGTCTGGAAGTAAACGGAAAGACATTTCGTCAAGTTAAGGGGACAACTACAGAAAGACTGTGGGCGTACAGTCAAGAAAGGTGATCGCTTGGACAGAAGTAATCATTTTTCCGAGTATGAATGGGATGCACGGATGACCGAGGAGACGAGCAGAAGAAGGAGGGGAACTGCTGCGAAGGGGGACGAGTGACGTCAGAAAGAGCCGCGCTGAGATAGGGTGGAGAGTGAAGAGCCGCGACGCGATAGGACGGTTGGTGTGACGTCGGCAAGAGCCGCGACGCGATTGGGCGGCTGGTGCGACGTCAGCGAGAAGTCGCGGTCGGATAGGCCAGTTAGCGAGAACAGCGCGGTGATTGGTAGATTGTCATTAGGAAGTAAACAAACACGGAGAAAAGAGAAATCATGAAGTGCTTTAAGTGTTTGAAAGGGATTTTTAAAAGAAAAAGAAGCGAACATTATTACGGGGAAGAGGCACCGCCGGAGGGTACACCAGCTCATTATATGGCAGCGAATGTGGGGCTGCATACAATATTGCGGATTGGGGCTTGGAATAAGATTACGGAAGGAAATGAGGAAATGCAGTTCCCGAAGTACGGGACGTTTAAGTTAGAGGTGTTACATCGGCTAAAAGCAACCATGTCCTCATTGAAACCCTCACCTAGACCAACCCAGTTTGAGGCCCTTAATGCATGGATCAGGGCGGCACACGATAGAAATTTGAACAGGCGTCAACAAAGATTGACTCGATCGGTAAGAGCAGTGCGAGATTCTAAATGGGATGAGGAAGCAAAGAGATGGAGGGTACAGGCTATCGAGGTAGAGAAGTTGTATCCAATGAGGGAGGTGGTAGGTGGGAAGAACCTCATGGAAGAGGATGAGGAGAGCGAGTCGGAGGACAATGTGATAAACAGATTGTTGATAGACAGACCTCCTCCGAGAGTTGGGGAAATTGAAGATAGAGGGCTTGCAAGGGAAGATGGGACTGCCATAGAGGGGTTTACACCACTCCCTATATCGGAATGGACACCTATTAAAGGCGAGGAGACACCTCAAAATAACACAGTACAGAGTGTAGTGGGAAGGTTTGTGGTACAAAAGACGCCAAACACCGAAAAGGTTGAGTCTTTTGGATTACCGGATGCTCTTCAAGTACCTGTTACCATAGGACCTATAGTGTCGATTTACAATCCAGATCATGGGAAAGGAGAAGAGCAGGCACGGTTAGATAGAGAAAGGATAGAGATGGAAAGGAGGAATAACACGACAAATGCATGGAAGCAATTGCCAGGATCGGTAACGTGGAACACCCCATTTGATACGACTGTGGGTCCCAACACAGGACAGGGAGGTCAGAGAGGACCGATGGACCTGAGGGGACCACGGCCAAAACCCTATACGGAATTAAGAGCTGACTTGAGAGAATGGGATGGGTCCGCAGTAACCCCGAGTAATAGGTTAAGAACAGAACCCGAGTGGGAAAGCCGAGGTAACGGGACTGTATCTCATTGCGGGGCTAGCGAAAGCAGTCAGGGCCGAGAAGGTCAAAGTCAGGAGAATAGAGGAGTTACATGTCCTATGAATGAGAGGGAACAACAGGAGCAGAATGGTAGGAGTATAGAGTGTGGGGAGATGTCTCGTCTCATGCAAACCGAGGGAGACCGAAGAACACAAGAGTACAGGGATAAGTTTAGGTGCACTCATCACGCACCTGGGGAAAGAGTACAGCACTGGCAAAGAGGGGACAGTGAAAGGTCACGTCATACATCGAGTGATCTGAGGTCACAGATGCATGAGGAAGAAGGAGGGAGTAACGGAATATCTTACCATGTATCCCGTGAAACTAGACAGGATGGGGAACGCGGGGCTATGAGGCGCGAAGGAGTGTTTCACCATCCACCCCGAGAAGATGGAAGGGCATGGGACCTAGAGAGATGGGAGCATGGGAGGACTCCCCATAACTCACCAGTGCTTAGGCGCAGGACTAGGAGCTGGGATGGGAGAGATGCGGAAGGAGCACCTGGAGCCGAAGTACTAAAAGCTGCAATAAAGGTTAAAAGGCTTGATGTCTCCAGTCTAAAATCCGATCTAGACGAGATTATAGAAGGGACGGTGCCTTTAGAAAGGATTGATTTGTACGAACAAGATGAGCTGCTGTTCATAGCGAAGGATACTACTAGGAAGGCTAGAGCGATTCATGAGAAACTGACTAATTTGGCAGACAGGTATGCCGTAGATTTATCTAGGACAAGGGCATTGCAGAGTAACCATAGGTTGCAGTATTCAGATCAAGACCTAGACGAGAAGAGAACTACAGGGTTACAAACACACATAAGAGAGTTGGTATCGGGAATAAGAGTGTGGAGAGAACTGGACAAATGGGAGGAAAGGTGGTCGAAAAAGGGCACAGTTAGACGAAGTACAAATGTGATGACCCCCGAGGGAAGGGTAATGCAGATGGAGGCATTCCCTTTGCGAGAAATATCAAATGGGAACTATGTACATGTACCATGGAGTAGGGGAGATTTGGCTGCATTTACCAACTCGTTTCCGAAACTGAGGGAAAACCCAGTCGAGTGGTATAAGCAGGTGGAAAGGTTTGTAAAGATCTCCAAAGTATTGTGGATTGATTTGAACACCTTGTTCGACATTGTGGTTCCAGGGGATTTGTGGGTAACGTGCAAGATTAGTGTCCAGTGGCCAAATGCAGAGCCTGAGAGGAATGCTAGAACTAATGGACCATCGGACAGTGTCATGGAGAAGTACGAAAGGGTAATAGCCTGCTTAAAGGATAAAGTGCCTCCACAAGATATAGATTGGGTAAAAATAGACCGAACAAGGCAGGAACCCAAAGAGACAGTTCACGAGTTTTATGAGAGATTACTGAAAATATTCAAACAGTATAGTGGACTCGATGTAATGGATCCCAAAGACATAGGGCAGTTTGTGTCAAAATCCGTTTTGGGGCTGAGACCAGATATTTGTTTGATGATTCAACAACATTTAATCTGTTGGCAAAACAAACCACTAGATGAGATCCTGCGATATGCGAGATATTGCAGTGACGAAATAGATTCTAAAGCAAAGAATCTAAAGGAGAAGTTGATGGTAGTGCAGATGCAGTCAGCAGGGAAGGGTGGACAACAGAAGCAAGGGATGGGACGAAAGCCAAATGGTCAGAACAAGGATAATGAAGAAGGCCAGAGACCTAGGGTAGACTTTGCCACTTTAAAGAAAACGACAAAGTGCCATTTGTGTCACCAGGTGGGACATTGGCGACGCGAGTGTCCCTTTAACCCTGAAAATGGAGAGCTGGAATTAGAGGAGCAAGTTCAAGAGGTTCCAGCTCAAAAGGCAACAGTCCCAGGAAGCAAGGGGGTAAAAGGGGGGACTTCGGCTCCGAGAGCTCAGTTCCCACAGGCCCCGAAAATAGCGTCAGGGGGAAAGGTCTTTAAACAAATGCCTCTCTTTATCGAGGAAGAAAAGTGTTATTATGTTGACCCATTGACAGGACAGCGTGTGAGTAGGGACGAAGACTGTACCCTCGGGGCAGTCCTAGAGGTGGATCAAAGGGGGCCATTTGTTGAGGCTGAAGTGGCAGGATGTCCTACAACGTTCTTGGTGGATACTGGAGCTACTCGATCAACGTTGAGATCAGTGGTGGTTCCAGATTTACCGATGTCAGGGGAAACAATTCAAGTGGTAGGAGTTGCAAACAAAAGGATGACTAGTCCTCTGACTGAACCAGTGTCGGTGAAAATAGGAAACCATATGAATGAACATCAGTTTGTGGTATGTGATTCGAGTCCGGTATGTCTGTTAGGAAGGGATCTGTTGTGCAAATTGAACTGCACAATATACTGCACCCCGCAAGGGGTGGAGGTACAGACTACAGATGATGACGCTACCTTTAAGGTAGCCAATTCCAAATCTTGCATAGAACTATATCCTACTCTGACTGTAGAAGATCTTCCCCTGGACCTGCGAGATGCAGTGGCGTCAGAGGTATGGGATTTCACGGGTGAGGAAATAGGATTGATTAAAGGGGTAGAACCAGTAAAAATCATGGTAAAGCCAAGTGCCGAGTTTCCCAGAACACCGCAATACAAATTGTCCCAGGAAACGATTGCAGGAATAAAACCTGTGATCGAGTCAATGATTCAGCAGGGAATACTAAAAGAAATCATGGGAAGTCCTTGTAACTCCCCGATTATGGGTTTGCAGAAACCTAGTGGGAAATTTAGAATAGTTCAGGACCTCAGGAAAATTAACAATATAGTTGTTTCATGTTGTCCAGTGGTACCGAATCCATCAGTGATACTGTTTCAGATACCATGCCAAGCAGAATGGTTCACAGTGATAGATCTTTGCCAGGCCTTCTTTTCAATCCCATTGGATGAAGAGAGCAGGTACCTTTTCGCTTTTAAAATGGAAGATCGCGTCTTAACATGGTGTCGAATCCCACAAGGATTCACAGACAGTCCATCAATCTTCAACCAGTTGTTGAAGAAGAATCTCGAAAATCTAGTACTGCCGCAGAATTCGGTTCTGGTTCAGTACATAGATGACCTACTTGTTGCGTCAGAAACTGAGGAAGCTTGTAAAATAGATTCCATTGCCTTATTGAACCACTTAGCTGAAAATGGACATAAGGTATCTCCGAGCAAGTTGCAGTACTGTCTGACCGAAGTGCAGTATTTGGGACACCGGTTAGAAAAGGGAAAACGTAAGGTGTCTCCAGATAGGATTGAGGCGATAATGAAAATGAATGCGCCTACAACTCAGAGAGAAGTTAGGATGTTTCTAGGAATGGTTGGTTATTGTCGACAGTGGATAGTTAACTTTTCACTGAAAGCAAAACCCTTACAGAAACTGACGCACAAGGAGGTGAGTGATCCGGTACCATGGGACGATGAATGCCTAGTGGCATTCCTGCAGCTGAGAGACGATTTGTGTCGTGCTCCGGCTCTGGGGATGCCCGATTACGAGAAGTCTTTTTCACTTTACTGCTGTGAGAGAGAGGGATGTGCTTTGTCAGTCTTGGCACAGACCCATGGAAATGCCCGTAGACCAGTTGCCTACTTTTCGGCTACATTAGATCCGGTAGCCGCAGCGTTGCCCGGATGTCTCAAATCCGTTGCTGCAACGGGTGTCAGCATTGAGAGGTGTGAAAGTATTGTGATGGGACACCAGTTAGTGGTGTATGTACCACATTCTGTAGAATTGTTAATGACCAGGACCAAGACGCAGCATCTGACCAATAGCAGGCTCACGCGCTACGAGCAAGTTATCCTTGCTGCGGAGAACGTGACCCTTAAGAGATGCTCTGTTTTGAATCCTGCTACATTGATGCCACTACCTACTGTAATAGAAGGCGAAGAATGTGAAGACCACGATTGCCTTGATGTGACTGAACTATGCACGAAGCCCAGGCCAGATATTGTGGATGAGCCGTTGTCTGACCCTGATGAGATTTACTTTGTCGATGGCTCATGTTTAAGAGACAATACTGGTTGATTGAGAGCAGCTTATGCTGCTTGTACCATTACTGGAGTTGTGGAAGCCGCTTGCCTGGAAGGAGTACATTCCGCACAGGTAGCAGAAATCATTGCCCTAACTCGTGCCTGCATAGCAGGAAATGGAAAGAGAGTCACCATATACACTGACAGCCAATATGGTTTCGGTGTGGTTCACGATTTCGGGCAATTGTGGTCTCAGAGAGGTTACATGACCTCTTCTGGTTCGCCCATTCGAAATGGAGAATTTGTGCGGCTGTTGTTGGAAGCATTGCAAGGTCCAGCCGCCATTGCGATTGTAAAGTGTGTAGCTCATACTAAGAATACAGATTTCGTGTCACAAGGTAACCGATATGCTGATGAAGTCGCCCGCTATTGTGCGGAGCAGGACTATTCCTTCTCAAAGATAGAAATAGATGGGGCGGAAGAGAAGACAGAATTGAGTATGTTGTTGGAAACTGTAGACACTTGGGAGGATTTAAGAGTGATGCAGGAGAACGCACCTGAAGCAGAGAAAAAGGCATGGGAGATAGCAGGTTGCGTGAGAAGCGAGATGGATTTTTGGATATCAGCAGATGGGAGGGCTGTGTTACCTGAGGAACTAGCAAATCCCATGGCAAGGCAAATACATGGTCCAGTACACCTAGGAAGAGACGCTATGCTGAGAGTGTTTAGGCAGACTTGGTATTGCCCTAAATTTAGGATAGCAGCAGAATCAGTATGTAAGCGATGTGTTACCTGCCAACAATTAAACATAGGGAAAAGAACACCAGTTACACTGAGTCAGATTGGGAGGTCTGGGGAACCTTTCAATAGAATGCAATTGGACTTTATTGAAATGCCAAAAATCAACCGCCTTCGGTATGTTTTGGTGGTTGTATGCATATTTTCCAGGTGGGTTGAAGCATACCCTACACGCAGGTGCGATACACTCACAGTAGCCAAACTGTTGCTCAGGGAGTTGATACCACGCTTCGGGGTGCCTGCCTCTCTGGAATCGGACAGAGGAAAACATTTTAACAGCGAAATTGTGAAGATGTTGTGCTCTGCATTAAAGATCGATCAAAAACTGCATTGTAGTTATCGGCCAGAAGCCTCAGGGATTGTGGAACAAGTAAATGGCACTCTGAAGAGTCGACTAGCTAAAGTTTGTTCATCCACATCTTTGAGTTGGCCAGATGCTCTTCCTTTAGTGCTCATGAGCATGCGCAGCACACCTGACAGGAGGACAGGTCTCTCTCCACACGAGATTTTGATGGGGAGGGCCATGAGACTTCCTACGGTTCCAACTGCTGCCCTATTGAATATCACAGATGACCTGATCTTAGATTATTGTAAGGGACTGTCTGACGCCATCCATTCTGGGTCCCTTCAGGTGCAGGCGGCTGAAGTTCCATCATCAAGGAATCTGTGTCATGATCTGAGTCCAGGGGATTGGGTGCTGGTCAAGAAGCACGTCCGGAAGAACTGCCTAGATATACGTTGGCGTGGGCCCTTTCAGGTAATCCTGATCACGAATACCGCGGTGAAGTGCGGAGGGCTGCCCAATTGGATCCATGCATCCCATACTCGGAGAGTTCCAGCACCTCTAGAAGAAACAGCTCCTCTCCCAGACGAAAGTCCAGCAGTGGAAGAAGAATCCCAAGGGGGGACCAGTCAAGCTGTGGGGGTGTCGGAAGAAGTTGGGAACGCATCTGATCCAGAAGAGGAAGGAAGGCAGGACGGCAGTGAGACCGAAGACGCAACTGAAGGAGAGAGCTGCAGTGAATACGACTCAGACATAGATCAGTACCAGAGCGAACAAGAATCGAGTGTGAGGACGAGAAATAGGAGAGCAAGGCATGGAGCAGCCACCTGGCCAGAAGGAAAGAGGAGGTTGAGCTTGAGGTCTGCTCGAGAAGAAACGCTTGCTCCTATATCCGAAGACTCAGATCCGGAAGAAGATACGCAGGATCAAGCCCAAGAGGGTCCCAGAAGATCAAGGAGGGTGCGAGTGCCTAGCAGAAGGTACTCTACTCCTGATTGGACCTACCTCGTTGCAGATGTCCGTGGGACACAGAACCGGGAGGGTCAGGGAAGTGAACCTGATCAGAACTGATCCGATCATCACAGTGCAAATAAGGTTCCTGCTACCAGGAGCGGAGACCGAAAGGTTGCTGACACTCAACATCGTCTATCCTCCTCTCCTGAGCGGAATAAGAAAATTGATTTTAGAGACAGTTGATTTTCCGGTTTGCTGTTCACGATATCCAGTATTGGAGGGAACTCTTCTTCGACTGGAAATGCTTGAACGAGTAGTGGAAGTTCTTGGAACACTAATTGTCTTGGATTAATACCTTGTTGCTGATGTCTTCAAGGGGGCGCAGAACCGGGAAGGTGAAGAAAGTGATCTTGGTCAGAACGGACCCCTTTGTAACTGTGGATGTAGAACTGATAGTACCCGGAGTGGAGATTGAAAAGACATTAACTCTTCACTTTGTTCGTCCACTTGTCCAGAGTGAAATAAGGAGAATAATCCTAGAGACAGTCGAATTTCCATGTTGTTGTATGAACTGCCCAATATTTGAGGGAATCCTTCTTCGTATGGACATCTATGAAGACGTAGTGTCACTTCTTGGAACACTTATAGCTTCAGATTAATAAAAGATTTTGGAAAAGAACTTTGTAAATGTTGCTGCAAGATAACCTAGCGCCGAGTGGAAGAAGAAAATGGTAGGGACTTCCTTTTAGCAGACGGAGAAGGGCTAGGATTGTCTATTTCTACAGGACTCTAATGTTGTTTGCGGAGTAAACTGTCAGCTTCCAGGTGTTCAAAAGAGAAACGCTGTTCAAAAGAGAGACTTTGTTCGGAGAGAAGGAAACTGGTGCTAGAAGAACACCCAAAACTACACTGTTTGAAGACATGGAGGCCGGCAACCCGAACCGCAGGGCAAAATGTATAGTTGGCACACTTTTAGGGGTGGTGATTTCACTTATAGTTTTAGTGGTTACTGTCTCATACATAGTGGGACATGAGAGAGATGCAAAGGAAGTCAAGGAAGTCAAGGAAGGCAAGGGAGTGTCAACACAGAGAACAATGACTGTTAATAATAAGGGAAACATAAATGATAAAGACAAAGCTTTGTTAGACGCGGAAATTAAAAGGTTACATACGGATGAATCACAGGGGAACTTCAGGTCAAATGCTTATGCCAAATTGCTTTACGAATACATTGATGTCATGGAGGCGAAGAATTGCTACGTTTGTATGCAATTACCAGCTTCGGTGGATGAGGGTATCAGATACCATCATCTTCCATTGACATATGGAATCACATGTAGTTTGTTGTTAAGCATATTCTATGGACGAGATGGGTTCGAGTATTATTTCTCGAATTTTGACTCGACATTGCCAGAGGTCCCAAATTACAAGCATCTGAACAAGTGGGACTATTACAAGAGCGAAGACAGACTACACAAATGGTTCATTCCATGGAAGACGTTAGATACTTCACATGCCCGAAGAAATAATCTGACTTGTCAAGTGTCAGAAATTGAGAAAAAGTTTATAGGGCAGGTAGATACTAGATACAGGAGGCAGAAGATTCTAAAGGCTTCAGGACAATGGGAAACAGATTGGACCAAGGAAGAAAGGATACACGAAAGAAAGGGTAGCTTTGGTCCAATTGCTTTAGACAAGGAGAAATGGGGGAAACTGTGCATTCACAGGAGTTACTCCTATTATGAGAATCTGTATGTAGGTCAAGTCAGTTGTGAACATGCTTTCCAATTGGAGTACTACTCCAAAGATTTTTTGAAAGAGATGCAAGCAATTCCAAATGTATATTTTGTATGTGGAAGAAATGCATATGTGAAGCTACCAGATAATTGGTGCGGTTCATGCTATCTAGCAATTGTCTTCCCCAAAATATATCATGTTGAGAATTTAGAAAAGAGAGGAATACCAACTAGAGGGAAGAGAGGGCTAGGTGCAGCAGAAGTAATTGGGGATGTATTTGGTGCTGCGTTCCCTATCTTGGGAGTGATACTGAATGACATCAAAATTAGAAGATTGGCTACAGTCGTAGATAGGTTATCTGCCAGTACTGCTAGATCATTAATGCTGGTGGAGGGTGAGATGCAATCGATAAGGGCAATGGTTCTTCAGAACCGACTTGCTCTAGACGTTCTGTTAGCTAAAGAGGGAGGAGTTTGTAAGGCTTTGAAGGTCCAGGAATGCTGCACTTACATTCCGGACAATTCAAAACCTTTAGAAAAGTATATACGAAACATCACTGCAATTCACCACGAAATTGAGGATCTGACAAAGATAAACGTGTGGGAAAAAGTAGGTCATGGAATGGGTAAAGTTGGAGGGTGGTTTGCCAACCTAGGAAAGGGTATCGTTTGGTACATACTGAAACCCATCATCATAATTGTGATTTGTGTAATCACTTTGTGGGGATTGGTGCATTTGTATCAATGGTATAAAGCAAACAGGTTGCAGAGATCTATGAGAGAACAGGAGAAAAGGTTGACAGCGATGCAAGATACACAATATAAGAGTCTGAAGGCATTGGAGACAATGAAAAGAAGTGGTACTGCCATGACTTCACTTTGAAGAGTCCTACATTTTAGAGATGATGTCTTGATGGTGATGACTCCTGAAAGTCATCAAAGGGGGGACTGAGAGAGCACAAATCTGAAAAATGTATAAGTGCACCATATTTACAAGCACGTAGTTAGTTTAAATATATTATGCACAAGAGTGTCTTATATACAGTAGTGAAATGTATAGAGTGTTCAAGTAGGGTAACAATAATCATAGCAATGTGAAGACTAATGTAGAAATGCTGTAATGAATATGAAAACCTCACGTTCTCATGTTAAAGTGATCATGTAAGAGGAAAATAGAACCTTGCAAACCAGTTGAATGTGTAGGCCTTATGGCAACTCACAGTAAATCTAAACGTGCTGCTAAAATAATGTGAAGTGGGGTTGACATTGTTCATTTAAATGTATTATCGAATTTAGTATTGAAATATATGCTTTATAGATGTGTTGTATTTTAGAAACGTGTGTTAGTTAAGAATACTGTTTAAATCAAGTTAAATGTTTTCAGAGTGCAGGGACCCGCTTCATGTAAATCAAGTAGGCCCGAACAGATAATGTCGTTCCTTTGATCTGCAATGTGCTCGTTAGAGAAGAAGTCGAGAGGCGCCAAGTACTGTGCTTTCCATATGTTTTACGACCTATAGATATAGTGGAGCTTGGAATTTGAGGCCCACTGTAGGACGGCCTGTATGCAGGTGCGAGGGGTCTTAATCAGTTGACATGAATGGGGCTTTGTTCAGTGGCGCTTGGCGCAGGCCTGTAGGAGTCTTCAGGAATTTCAGGGGGTACCGGTGCTGGAGAAGAAGCCTGGGAACCAAGGTCAACTTTAACGAGGGTCTTGAAGAGTACCATCATGGAGTCTACCGCCAAATTTGATACCACGTGAGGGGCGTCCCGAGGGGCGTTCCTATTGGAAATGTGATTTTGTATTAGGGAAAGCGACCCGGGAGGAGGGCAGAGCAGATGATATTGGAAGCCTAAGAGAGCGGTTGGGTAGGCAGATAGGCTGATCACAAGAGACCGATTTACAGAAGAGACAAGGAGAAGTGCGTGATCTTCTTAGGAAGTCACCACGGCTGACACCTTTTGGGGTAAAGATATTGTTAAGTAGGGATGTCACTTAGTCTAGTGCAGGGACAGACTAACCTGAATTTTCTTTTCTGTAATGACTCTTAAGTTGCAACTTGTATCCATTTTGGCAACACTAATGATTTTCGAACTTGTACTTATTATTCTGTTTTGTAGACTATTCAAAGAATTTATGTTCATAGTGATACCCGTATACCTTTTAAACCTTATCTTGAGAAGTTTGTATCTTCAGTTATCTTTGGCTTTATATTAAATCTTTAAACTTTATCACTGGTCAGTGGTTATTTAGAGTGGTGTAAGTTCTTAATTGACTAACTTAGTAGTAGATTATCTTTTACTCAATGACAGGTACCAACGATCCAGTGCGACTTGATTTGGGATCTGGTAAGGTAACTAGAAACCAGAAAACCCGCGTTAACACTTGATAGGCTTGACGAGGGTTGGGCTTTATTGCGTATACTACCAAGCACAGACGAAGCGCGTTCCTGGGCAGCATGTCCTACATATTTGCCTTTGAGCATCAAAAGAAATTTGGAAGAATTTGGAGTGCATTTTACAATAATTTTTCAAAAGGTTTATTTTGTATGGTTGCATTGGCAGTTTTAAAACTATGGAGGCTGCAAGGGCAGGCCTGGATACAAGCTTTGCATTGGCACTTTAGTGGTTACATAATATGTGCTGCAGTCCACTAGAGGCATTTAACTTGCAGGCCCTGGTTACAGTTTTTTAAGTTAAACATGCCAATCAGAACTGTAGCTAATTGCACCATATTTATGAGGTCACTGGGGCCTGGTTATCAGTGTCCCAGTGCTTTGATTCACAGCCCAGCAGCATCAGTCTGGAGGGGTTACCTTACAAAAAGAGGCATTTTCCTACAAACGCAAACTATCTGGTTATTTGTAATGGGGTTATTATTTTGAGATGAGGTACCCTAACAACTTGATATATGCACTTTATTTAGGTCAAAACCCAGTACTTAGAGAATTTCTGATCAATCCCAGGTAGCTATGGCACAAGCAGCAGGCGATCCCCAGAGAAGTGTGTGTTAAGTTCAAGCAGTACCATCATTTTCAGAAACACAAAACAATAACATTTCCAAACCAGTTTAAAAAATAAAGAAAACTTTAATGGCCAAACAGACACCAAGATTGTTTAATTTCGAACTGGAAATCTTATTTTTAAAGTTTTAAAGCACAACAGCACCAAGTAGAAATAAGGTCAGACACATTTGCCACCTTTGCCCCAGTCTAAAGTTTTGCCTTCAGACTTCGTCACTTTTCTTGGAAGACAGAATCCTCCAGCGGGGCAAGGCTGGATGCCTAGGTAAGCTCTCCTTCCACATGACCGGCTCAAACTGGTTATGTCCCCTACTGTGATTTGAGCCTGGATGCCTAGAGGTTCCTCGGGATAAATAGAAGAAGACTCCTTGGTATGCCCAAGTCACACAAGACGGTGCTAAAGCTGCCCTTTGTTCCGGCAACGCTCCCTGTCTAATCAATTAAAAATGGTCAGCAGTTAACACCCATCTGCTTTTCCTGGTTTTGGAGGAAAGCTACTGTCCTATGAGCTAGGATAGCTAACTATTACAACCAATGATATGCATTCCAGCTATCTGGGGACTAAGTGATAAAACCTGGCTTTAGGCTAGTTTTGGATGAGGCCAGGCAAAGTACATTTTTACAAAGCTACTTTTCCTCTTCAGTTATCAAAAATCTGATTTCACCATTAAATCAGAGCATAGTTTGAAAATTAAGTAGGGCATAGCATTGAAGCATTTTTCTAGCATTTTCCCTGGTGAAGTTAGGAAATAAGAATTGTAATCCCATCTAGGTCTGGTTAGGGAAATGTATGCAAAGCATAAACAGTTAAATAATGTTTGGGTTTCATTTTACTGTAATAGCACACTTACTCCAATATATCAGCATTCTTCCCTGTGGGCTTACAAGTCACTGTTTAGGGATGCCTTATGAATATAAAAATAGCCTTTCTAGCACGTCAAATTTATTTTCCTTGTGGCGTGTTACTGCAGGGAATTTGAACTGCAGTCCAGCAAGGGAACAGTGGTGCTCCTGGCAGACATTTATTCAGTCATATAAGTGGGTGGTGCAAATACACGCTGCAGCCTACACATGCCATTTAACTTCAATGCCAAAGGTATATTTTATACACCAATGGTATTACAAACATTTAAATAGAATGATTGGATTAAACCAATTTTATCAATAATAGGGATGGGGGCACACATTATCGTAGGGACTCTCAATGCCAAAGGGCACAGAGCTCTAATACCAGCAAAATCAGGGTCCTAACCCCCCCAAAAAATCTGCAGTCATCACAAATAGAATGGAAAGATGAGTTTGCTACACAGACAAAATCATCTAATATGTATTAGAGCACTGGAATGTTGAGAGCGCCATTGAAGGCAATGGCATTTATCTGGGCTAATAAAGGCTGGTATAACCTCGGAGATCCAACATTCCAATGTTTGTCTGAGGCGCTTGCCTATAACCCAGGTTCTGGCCCTTTAAAAGCCAGTATAGCCCTCAGCAGCAAGCTATAAGGATAAAGTAATATTATCTTTCCTGTTCTTTTCATATCACATTTGTATTAGTGATAATATAATTGTAATAATCAATATATTAGCACAAATCATCTGATAGTACGACAGTCAGATACAAGAGAAGTACAGGGAAATAAAGGGGTGAAAGAAAGTTTTTAGAAACGGGTCTGAAGATTAATTATGTTTCATTAACTAAGCATACACATCTCCATAAGCATCCCACGTTTTTTTTATTGTATGTTCATATCTTGACAGCATCAATAGCTCATAGCCTATTCTTCAACAGATTAACCTTTCAGTTATCTACTCGCTCAATGTAAGGTTTTCAATCTGCATATGAGCCCTGTAATTTAAATGCCGACACTCACATCAGCAGTTGGGTCCATGAAGGATGCCAAGGGGAGGGGTTATGAGAGTCTAAAAAGTAAACACCTTTCTTGGAATAAATTGCCCAGATGTGGGTCCTGTGCTCACTGCACCACTGGATTCAAGCTAGCCTGGTTGATGAGGGATGATGCCCCGAAACCGGTGCCAGGATGCTTGTTTTTGATCAAGGTTCAAGACTGATTCGTATATGGCTGGGTCCAAACTGGGGTGGCTTTGTAATCAAAAGAACGATGGATTAAACCGTCATCCTTGTGACTGGAGATGAATGTTGGCATTGTTCAGCATTCTGTCCATCATTTATTGCTTTTGCTTTTGTCATACTAAGTGGGAAGGGTATGCCCAGATGTGAGCCCTGTGCTCATTTCGACACTGGATTCAAGCTAACCTGGCTGATGAGGGGTGATGCCCTGAAACTGGTCCCAGGATGTTTTTTTCTGGTCCAGTGAGGACCTGGATTGCCAGTTCGGACTGGACTGTTCCCATAAGGAGCAGGGTCAAGACTGATTTGCACATGGCTGGATCCAAACTACGATGGCGTGGTGAGCAAGTGAACAATGGATTAAACCCAGATCCAAGTGACTGGTGGTGAAGGTTTGCATTGTTTAGCATTCCGTCCATCATTTGTTCCTTTTACTTTTAGAAAGTGGACATTTCTCTGCACTTACTGCTCTTTGTGCCTGACAGACTGTCTCCAATACACATCTGGGTTGGGTGAAATCTACACATTGTGCATTCTCTCTAGACACTCTCAAACACAGGAAGATGAGGCTCTGCAGCTACTTTGCTACAAAACCGACGCGTCGTCACCTTTGCACTAATCAGAACAGACACATAGCCCTTCGACGCTGATGCAGAGGTAGTATGATGACAGCAGTTCTACAGCCTGCACGGCCCAATGACAACACTCTGTGTGGCTTGACAACGACGCATTGCCTTCACCCCAGCGAAGCTCGATGATGACATAGCACCCCGTTTGCGTAGAAGAGCTTGACGCAGCAAACCCTCAGTGTCAACACTTTTCTCCAGCCAAGGTACTTTCTCAATGGGCCCTGCTTGGGTCCTGTAGTCAGCATACCCCTCCATCATGGTCAGCCTGAACTTTGGATTCGCATGGGTCCTTGCAACCTCAAGTAACCTTTTGGGCGCTACTGACTTCTAAGCACTGTTTTGCATTTAATCTTAAAAGTTCATATCTCGACTTCTACTGATTGAATGTTTGTCATTTTGGTCTTCATTTACTCAGATAAGTATTGTCTATTTTCCTAAACCTTTGTGGAGTCTTTTTGTGGTGTATTTATTGTACAACTGTGTGTGTGTGTTGCACAAATACTTTCCACATTGTCTCTTTAGATAAGCCTGGCTGCTCTATCCCAAGCTTACCAGAGGGTGAGCACAGGTTATATATTAGGGGGTATCTAGCTTACCCTGACCAGAGCTGTGGTTCCTGCCTGACCTGGGCCAACCAGGATCCCATTTCTAACAGTTATTAATACTTACGTCTTGAAGTAAGCATAAGTGCTTTTAATAATGCCATTTTATATTGAACTTATGATTACACTTTTTGTATTATTCTGTAGAATTAATATAGTGTTACCTCTATGTGGGTCGCTAAAGCAGTTGCCACATCAAAGGCATGCTATACTTTGGATGATATGTGGTTGGAAGGGTGCTGCATTTGTCTTGATCCAATGTTAGAAGTGTTTCCGTGTCATGCAAGATAGCCACGGAGTTGCAGGTATCATGTTGTGGGAAGCAGAGCTCAGAAGTGTGATAAATGAGGAGGTGAAAAGACTGACTTCACTATGCTGGTTACTGCACAGGGCAATGCAATCTGAGAACTAATAGTCCTGATCAGGCATAGGTGGTCAGAATTGACTGATTTACAGTCATCCCTTTTGTGACTGCCATTGTAAGATACCAGAAGAGGTCATATTCTATAGATATTCAGGATCTGTAGTGGTGGACTGTGTTAGAGCCATCTGGTGCCCATCAATGTGTGGATCTCCTTAGTCATTCCATGTCTATTCGGTTGATGATAAGTGGTTAATTGCTAAGGACTAATAATGGTACCGGATGATAGACATGACCTGTTGCGGTACTGTCTCATATAAGTATAAAAAGGTCATGTGGTACAAGAAAATTAGTATGCAGCCTCTCTTGGTTACAATAAGTGATTATTACAATATCAGTCAGGACCAGAAACGTATAGGTATTGGAGAGTGTTGGACTTGGCCTTTTCCCCAAAAATTTTTTCGCTTTTGACCCCCTAACTTGAATGTCTCCCCCATGGGATTAAACCTGTATAGGCCATGAGTGGTGTGAGACACCTTGTGAAAATGTAATTACCTGACATAATGAAAGCACTTGTAAAATCCCCCATTTTAAAACTGCACCCCCATTTTGGAAATGTACCTGACTGAAATGTATTGTTTTTAAAATGGATGCCATGGCCATGGGTTTTGCCACTGGACTGACATAGGTCAGCAGTCTAGATAATATTACCCAGCTACCCCTAGTTTTGGAGGGAAAGCCTGGCACCCAGGGTGCTCACCCCCTCCCCTAGAACCAGTTTAGGCTAGATGTGCCAACATTCTAGAAGGTCCTGGCACTGCCTGGGAGGAGGGTATAAATAGGGTGAAGTGTCACCAGAGAGTCAGTCAGCGCTGGGACAAGGAAGGGAGGGGGACCTGCTGTGAGGTGCTACCGCCACATGGACCTGTGAGCTGGGCCCTGCACCCCTATAAACCCCCCCGCTGCTGTCCCCATGGGCCCCTGACAAGGGAGGACTCTTCATAGGTCCCTGACGCTGTGGGACCTTGGACTACGCCAGCGCTGAGGGAAAAAGGTACCCAGAAGAGGAGGAATGCTGTGGGCTTGAACCCCCCAGGAGGTGAGGAGTGTGCCCCTGGGGCTGGCTGTGGAACTGTTCGCCCCCCCTCCGTGAGGAGCCTACTTGGAAGCCCTGGTTTGCCTACCTAAGCGCTGTAAACTCCAAGACTGTTGTTGCCCTGACCTGAACTGTCCTGCCTGGGAAGCGCTATAATTTGGAAGTGCTAGAGAAGGACTGTGAGGAGCTGCGTGTCCCTAGAAGCCCTGAACTGCCTCTATTCTGTTGGGCTAAGAGGGAGGAGCAGTGCGCTGTAAATAGCGACATCTGCTGAGGAGAATCGCGCTGTGGCCTGAGGGCGCTGTGAGGAGGATCGAGTGTGAGGAGCCTACCCTCGGTTTGGCGCTGTCCGCCATATAAATAATTAAATAAAGGGAGCCTACCCCTTATCACCGCCGCAGCCCGGCGCTGCGAGGAGTCCTTCCCCCGCTGTGTGGCACATCGTCGCGGCGGCCCCCGGTGCCAGGAGAGGGCCGCCGATGTGAGGTGGAGGCCGCGCTGGGCCCTGAAGCCGTCCGGGCCCGCGTCACATGACCGGGGCGCCCGGCCGCGTCATTGGCCGCGCCCCCGTCCTTGCCGCGCACGGATTGGCTGCCCAGACAGGCAGCAGGAAGAAGCCCGCGGAAGCTGCCGAGAAGCCCCGGGTTCCCGGGAGGCCGAGGGAACCCGGGCGAAGCTAACGGAGGTGTTTCGGGACTCCCGTGGTGAAGAGGGAGTCCCGATTGAATCGGCAGCTAGAGAGAGGCCGCCGTAAGTGAAGAGAGGGGGCCTCGAGGCACAGGATCGGTGCCTGGTCCGCCTCCTCAGCAGCCAGCCATTGCTGAAGACCGGAGTGGGAGGCCACCCCGTCGGTGAGTGCCCCGGGCCGGAAAGAGGAAGAGCGCCGGTGTCCTCGTGAAGAGAGGAGCCCCGCAATTGTGAAGGAGCTGGGCGGGAGCCTCCCTTGTACTAGGCCCCCGCCCCCAAAGGACCCGGCAGCCTCACGAAGGCCACTTTGAAGTCCCGGGTCCTCGTGAGAGAGGAGGAACCCGGGGAAGCAGAGGAAGAGCCCCGCCTGTTCCCCGTGTCTGCCGCCAGCTGACGTGGAGAGGGGAGAGAAGTTCCCTTTGAGTGCGCTACGCCAGGGGGGCCTCGAGGCACATTGTCGGTGCCTGTCCCCTCCGCCTAGCAGCCCGGGTCCCCACTAGATAAGAGGGGCCTGGGAGAAGGCCGCGTGGAGCCTCCGGATCGCCCCCCCCTTACAAAGGGGCCAGCAGTGTGGTTGGAGCCCGGAGCCAGAACCCAGGAGCAGCCGGTGAGTGGGGCATATAAAGAGGGTGGAGAGGGCAACGGGGCACAGGGTCGGTGCTCGCCCCCACCCATGACTGGTACATTTAAGACACCTTGTGATAGGGCACGAGATTGTAGTGCTTCCAGTTGGGGCCGTATAGGTGGACCCTGGAGTGGGCAGTCATCTGAAGAGTGAATTGACAGTGATGCCTAGTAGTTGCCTGTTACCTGTGGTGCATAGGGTCCCTAGAGGATAGGCTTAACCTTCAATCTATACGTTTATGCCCTGAGGAGGATCTACCCCATGTTGAGGTTGGTAGGCCTTAGGTTCTATGCCCTGGGGATATTGTCTCCTCTAAGGTGACCCGGGAAGAGTTGTTGCCAACGCACTGCCTGCCTGTTGTTCTATATCCGCAGGTGGAGGGTGGAGTAAAACTGGGTGTTCTCTTTTACTGCAAGGGTGCCACTAAGCTGGCCTGTCGAGTTATCTCAGGCCCCTGTCTATGCCCCAGATTTATGAGCTGTTGAACTGATTCGTTACAGGTGCTCCTGTCTGTTATTAAATGTGCTGGTATGCCACGATGTCTTTTCTTACAGGGGTTATGCAGGATGCTGTCTGCTGTAATTACAGCCGCTACCAAGGATGAAGGCCTGAGTTGGCCCTGCCTGACGCATAGTTCCCTAGGTGGAGGGGGGAAGAAACCTGATGTCTTATTACAGGTGTTCCTGCCTAATGTTAATGCCAGGTGATTCCTATTCTTTTTGCAGGAGTCGCCAATGCCAGCTATTTTGGGTTCTTATCCCTAATGTTTGATTGCATGTTTAATGGGCGAATACGCCAAGTGCATTTTTCCCTTATATAGGTGTCACTGATGTTACGTGCCAAATGCTAACCTGTTTATATTTCAGCTAGACACTATGGACTATGGACTAAACCCTTTTTGTCCCATGTAAATAATCCCCCACTGAAATACTTGGCTCTGGTGCCAGTTGGCGCCATGTTATGATGACACTGTTAATGCACTTTTGCCTTGCAGGTTGGAGATACTAAACTGCTTAATTTTCCAACTCAGATTGGTGTCCTGCCTCTTTTGTGGTGTGCCTGGTGTGTTGACTGAGGGTACTGCGTGAGTGCTTCACATGTCCTCGAAGTTTGGCCTGCCCGCTTGATGCCATGCTACCCCCTTTGAGACTTGGGCAACCCCCATTTCCAACATTTGGTGGCAGAGCGGTGGGATAGGACTTGTGTTTGCGCAGTACCACAGCGGCCACGGGTTACACCACAAGTAGAGCCTTGTGGTGGGGATTATTGCTGTTTGGCTGAATATTGTTTTTTGATTGCTTCCTCCTGAAGAGTATTCTGAATTGTCCCCTTGTTCCACTGGGAGGGTGTGTCCCGGGTGTACCTCGCCACGATGGGGTTGATTTACCAGGAAGTGGAACTAATGGAGTACACCGAACAGGAGGTGATAGACTTCCTCCTGGAGAGAGGGATACCCCCAGTAGGGAACATTAGGAGGAATTTGTTTCTCTATGAGGCCCTCAAGAGGGGAGAGCCCTTAGAGGTTAATGGGGACTTGTCTGACTACCCCCCCGAAGTGTTGAAGGGTCAGTGGGTTAGAGACCAGAGAGAGGGCTCCCCATCCAGAACCCTGGGAGGTAAATGCTCCGATGAGGAGGAGGAAGAGTCTAGCAGGGCAGAGACGCCAGTAGCTGTGGAGGACACCGGAGATAGGGAGTCTCGCACTGGGTCCAGTCCCGGGGGCACTGCCCCATCCCTTTCCCTGTCCCCAGAAGAGTGGGTAGATAGGAGGGAGGAAAGGGAGTATCAGCTGGCGCTGGCAAAGCTCAGGCATGCCGAGGGCTTAGCGCAGCTGAGGGTAGAAGAGCAGCGACTAGAGACTGAAAAAGTCCTAGCGCTGGAGAGGATGGCAGAGGCGGAGAGGGCCTTCGCCAGAGAGAGATCAGCTCAGGTGGGTAGGTTGTCCCCTGAGAGTGGTTTTAGGAGTCTGGATTCACCGAAGAGGGTGGGATCCAGTGGTGGCAGCGAGTGTAGGTCCAGTGCAAGGAGTCCCACTCCCGAAGCCCAAGAGACTGTGCCTGATTCCCCGGAAGAGGAGGACGGGTTAGTGTTTAGGGGCAGGGGTAAGCTGTTCCATCAGTCCTGGGGAGAGTTCGAGGAGGAGTGTTGGACTGTACTGGAGGATTGGGTGGTGAGGAGAGCAGTGGAGGATTGGGAAGGGCTGTGCCATGCCGTTATCCGGGAGCACATGCTGAGGAGTTGTTTCCCAAGACTGCGTCACCATCTGTTGCAGTGCGGGTTCTCAGACCCCAGGGAACTTGCACGGGAGGCAGACCTCTGGGTAAGTGCCAGAGCGTCTGGGAAGACATTGGGGAGTGATCCAGAAAGGAGAGGTGCAGGGATCTTCCGACCCAGCGTGGCGGGAGAGGTGAGAAGCCCAGCTAGGTCCCAGGATAGTGGGCGGGTTGTAGGGCCTCACATCCCATCTAAAGAAGGGAGTGAGACGGGGAGGTGTCCCGAGATGCCCCAACTGCAGTCACAGGGACTGGAGAGTTCTTTTAGGGAACCCCAGGTTGGGAGTCTAGGCTGTCCCGGTGTGCCTTCTCGTGGAAAGGATCCCCTCATGTCAGGAGGACCCGGAGCATCATTAATTGGAGCTCCAGTGGTTCGGGGGTTTGACCAGTCACAGGGTTTAGATCCTGGACTGGGGTTCCAGGTTAAGGGGTTGCCTGACCTGGAGGGTGGGGTACCTGTAATTCAGGTCCCTACCAATTTGACTCCTAGGGGTACTACTCCCAGTGGGAGGGTGCGGAACTCTGGGAGGGGGTGCAGAGGGAGGAAGGTCTCTTCTCTGTCACCAGCTCAGCCACAGGGTGCAGATCCTGGGTTGGGTGGCCAGGGACAGGGTTTGCCTGCCCTGGTGGGAGGGACCTCTGTAACCAGGGTCCCCCCGGAAGTGACTCCCAGGGGTACTACTCCAGTTAGGAGGGTGCGGGACTCTGGGAGGGGGTGCAGGGAGAGGGAGGACTCGCCCCTGTCACCGGTTCAGCCTGTGGGTTTCGGCTCCAGGTTGGGGAGAGAGTTGTGTGAGGGTGTCCCCCAGCGTAGGAGATGGAGGAACCCTAGGAGGAGAAGTAGGGGGAGGAGAGCCTCGCCCCTATGGGCTGGTCAGTCTGAGGGTGTAGACCCCAGATGGGTGGACCAGTGGCAGTTTGGAGAGAAGAGAGTGGTCCAAGGGAATTACAAGCCTGAGGCTAGAGCCTCCCACTCTAGGAAGGAGAGACATCCCACTAGGGAACACCAGTGGGGTGGTGATGTTGGTGAAAGGAGGGATGCGAAAAAGAACCATTGGGTTCCAGAGTGGAGGAGAGACTGCAGGTGCTCCTGTAGTTGCAGGCCTGCGTCCACCTTTTTCCGCCCCAAGCAGGGAAGCCCATCAAGGCATTGATATGTCTACCCTGGCTTTTGGCTGGGGGGGAGTCGTGTTGGACTTGGCCTTTTCCCCCCAAAATTTTTCGCTTTTGACCCCCTAACTTGAATGTCTCCCCCATGGGATTAAACCTGTATAGGCCATGAGTGGTGTGAGACACCTTGTGAAAATGTAATTACCTGACATAATGTGAGCACTTGTAAAATCCCCCATTTTAAAACTGCACCCCCATTTCGGAAATGTACCTGACTGAAATGTATTGTTTTTAAAATGGATGCCATGGCCATGGGTTTTGCCACTGGACTGACATAGGTCAGCAGTCTAGATAATATTACCCAGCTACCCCTAGTTTTGGAGGGAAAGCCTGGCACCCAGGGTGCTCACCCCCTCCCCTAGAACCAGTTTAGGCTAGATGTGCCAACATTCTAGAAGGTCCTGGCACTGCCTGGGAGGAGGGTATAAATAGGGTGAAGTGTCACCAGAGAGTCAGTCAGCGCTGGGACAAGGAAGGGAGGGGGACCTGCTGTGAGGTGCTACCGCCACATGGACCTGTGAGCTGGGCCCTGCACCCCTATAAACCCCCCCGCTGCTGTCCCCATGGGCCCCTGACAAGGGAGGACTCTTCATAGGTCCCTGACGCTGTGGGACCTTGGACTACGCCAGCGCTGAGGGAAAAAGGTACCCAGAAGAGGAGGAATGCTGTGGGCTTGAACCCCCCAGGAGGTGAGGAGTGTGCCCCTGGGGCTGGCTGTGGAACTGTTCGCCCCCCCTCCGTGAGGAGCCTACTTGGAAGCCCTGGTTTGCCTACCTAAGCGCTGTAAACTCCAAGACTGTTGTTGCCCTGACCTGAACTGTCCTGCCTGGGAAGCGCTATAATTTGGAAGCGCTAGAGAAGGACTGTGAGGAGCTGCGTGTCCCTAGAAGCCCTGAACTGCCTCTATTCTGTTGGGCTAAGAGGGAGGAGCAGTGCGCTGTAAATAGCGACATCTGCTGAGGAGAATCGCGCTGTGGCCTGAGGGCGCTGTGAGGAGGATCGAGTGTGAGGAGCCTACCCTCGGTTTGGCGCTGTCCGCCATATAAATAATTAAATAAAGGGAGCCTACCCCTTATCACCGCCGCAGCCCGGCGCTGCGAGGAGTCCTTCCCCCGCTGTGTGGCACATCGTCGCGGCGGCCCCCGGTGCCAGGAGAGGGCCGCCGATGTGAGGTGGAGGCCGCGCTGGGCCCTGAAGCCGTCCGGGCCCGCGTCACATGACCGGGGCGCCCGGCCGCGTCATTGGCCGCGCCCCCGTCCTTGCCGCGCACGGATTGGCTGCCCAGACAGGCAGCAGGAAGAAGCCCGCGGAAGCTGCCGAGAAGCCCCGGGTTCCCGGGAGGCCGAGGGAACCCGGGCGAAGCTAACGGAGGTGTTTCGGGACTCCCGTGGTGAAGAGGGAGTCCCGATTGAATCGGCAGCTAGAGAGAGGCCGCCGTAAGTGAAGAGAGGGGGCCTCGAGGCACAGGATCGGTGCCTGGTCCGCCTCCTCAGCAGCCAGCCATTGCTGAAGACCGGAGTGGGAGGCCACCCCGTCGGTGAGTGCCCCGGGCCGGAAAGAGGAAGAGCGCCGGTGTCCTCGTGAAGAGAGGAGCCCCGCAATTGTGAAGGAGCTGGGCGGGAGCCTCCCTTGTACTAGGCCCCCGCCCCCAAAGGACCCGGCAGCCTCACGAAGGCCACTTTGAAGTCCCGGGTCCTCGTGAGAGAGGAGGAACCCGGGGAAGCAGAGGAAGAGCCCCGCCTGTTCCCCGTGTCTGCCGCCAGCTGACGTGGAGAGGGGAGAGAAGTTCCCTTTGAGTGCGCTACGCCAGGGGGGCCTCGAGGCACATTGTCGGTGCCTGTCCCCTCCGCCTAGCAGCCCGGGTCCCCACTAGATAAGAGGGGCCTGGGAGAAGGCCGCGTGGAGCCTCCGGATCGCCCCCCCCTTACAAAGGGGCCAGCAGTGTGGTTGGAGCCCGGAGCCAGAACCCAGGAGCAGCCGGTGAGTGGGGCATATAAAGAGGGTGGAGAGGGCAACGGGGCACAGGGTCGGTGCTCGCCCCCACCCATGACTGGTACATTTAAGACACCTTGTGATAGGGCACGAGATTGTAGTGCTTCCAGTTGGGGCCGTATAGGTGGACCCTGGAGTGGGCAGTCATCTGAAGAGTGAATTGACAGTGATGCCTAGTAGTTGCCTGTTACCTGTGGTGCATAGGGTCCCTAGAGGATAGGCTTAACCTTCAATCTATACGTTTATGCCCTGAGGAGGATCTACCCCATGTTGAGGTTGGTAGGCCTTAGGTTCTATGCCCTGGGGATATTGTCTCCTCTAAGGTGACCCGGGAAGAGTTGTTGCCAACGCACTGCCTGCCTGTTGTTCTATATCCGCAGGTGGAGGGTGGAGTAAAACTGGGTGTTCTCTTTTACTGCAAGGGTGCCACTAAGCTGGCCTGTCGAGTTATCTCAGGCCCCTGTCTATGCCCCAGATTTATGAGCTGTTGAACTGATTCGTTACAGGTGCTCCTGTCTGTTATTAAATGTGCTGGTATGCCACGATGTCTTTTCTTACAGGGGTTATGCAGGATGCTGTCTGCTGTAATTACAGCCGCTACCAAGGATGAAGGCCTGAGTTGGCCCTGCCTGACGCATAGTTCCCTAGGTGGAGGGGGGAAGAAACCTGATGTCTTATTACAGGTGTTCCTGCCTAATGTTAATGCCAGGTGATTCCTATTCTTTTTGCAGGAGTCGCCAATGCCAGCTATTTTGGGTTCTTATCCCTAATGTTTGATTGCATGTTTAATGGGCGAATACGCCAAGTGCATTTTTCCCTTATATAGGTGTCACTGATGTTACGTGCCAAATGCTAACCTGTTTATATTTCAGCTAGACACTATGGACTATGGACTAAACCCTTTTTGTCCCATGTAAATAATCCCCCACTGAAATACTTGGCTCTGGTGCCAGTTGGCGCCATGTTATGATGACACTGTTAATGCACTTTTGCCTTGCAGGTTGGAGATACTAAACTGCTTAATTTTCCAACTCAGATTGGTGTCCTGCCTCTTTTGTGGTGTGCCTGGTGTGTTGACTGAGGGTACTGCGTGAGTGCTTCACATGTCCTCGAAGTTTGGCCTGCCCGCTTGATGCCATGCTACCCCCTTTGAGACTTGGGCAACCCCCATTTCCAACAGAGAGCAAATAATTTCACCTTTAGATGGGAGGCAGGCACATTTTTAAAAGGTTGATGATCTGTGAGTTGGCTTGGAGCCTTCATCGCTCCAGTGGGGTATGGATTTCAAGTGACAAGTATTGGTGGTTGCTTGTAATACTTGGTGTGGTAAAGTAGCTACGAAAGGCTTAGCGTGCCACATTCCATCTGTATGTCAGGATCATTGTTAGACGATAGTGCATGCCTAGATACCATCATCATGGGAGGGTCATTCAGAGTGCCCCCCCATTCGAAAGAAGGGACATTTTTGTGATACAACATTTGTGTTCAAGGCTTTGTGAAGCACAGCTTAGTCTCAAAACTTAATTCATTGGAGGGCTCTCTGCAAGGTAAGGAAGTGGCACTGCACTGCTTCCAAACCATACTTTTAAAGGTGTAAAGTGATAATGGAAAGTGCATCTATGCAAACCTCTAAGTGACTTTTTAATTTCTTAAATTCACTGGCTTGGTTGTCTCATCTTGCTAAACATGAAAGCCAAATAGACAATACCAACCATAAAGCTGCACTTATGAATAATGACGGATTTTGGCAATCTCAAGTAGTCTACCCATTAGGATACACTCTGGCAAATCTATCTGATTACAGTGGCACAGTAAACAAAAGAACCATGTCTGGGCACATCCTTGGCCACTTAGGGTGTTACAACAAACACACAAAAGTTGATGGGAGGAATGTTTACAAATAGACCAGCCATTAGCAGTCTCTAGGGGTAGCATTCCCACCCATCATTGTTTTCCCATCATGCCACCTTTGATTAGACACAGCCATAGGCAAATCAGCCTCAGTCCTGCTCCAATAGAAACAGTTCAGGCCGAACCTTTTAGCAAGGGCTTCTCTGAACATAATGAATGAAAAAGGTGATATTTCTGATGCATTATTATTGTAGGTCTGTACTATCATCCTTAACAGTGTGACACTTAACCTCATCAGACTTTTAGCATCAAGTTGCATAGGCACCCAAATGGCCACGGAAAGGATCAGATGCAATACCTATTGAATGTTCAGGGCACTCAGGACCATATTGTATATGGGGTGGACTGCCCTGGTCTGCTGCAGAGCACCTTTAGCAGGGTGTTCCAGGCGCAGACTTGGACAATGTTCCTTCCAAAGCTGAATGCACTTACATGTATTTTCGCCTGCATTGGGAAATGCACATTAGTAAAAAGTGGAATAGTTGTCTGAAGCCACTGTTGCACCTTTCACCTTGCAAGTGGCAATTCGGCCTGATTACAAAGAGGGGCAGAGATCCCCACGTTGGTGGGGTCAAAAAGCAGCTGCACTTTCAGGAGGGAAACCTTGGAAGGCCCATGAACCTACCTCTAGGACCCTCGGCCAAGGGGTGCTCACAGGAGGGCAAAGTAATTTTGTGTCACATCTATGTGGAGAAACCAGTATACCTACATCTCCAGATGGTGTCTTTGCCTCTTTTTAGAATAAGGTGCTAGCGCAAAGGCAACATATTTCCTTATTTGCATGAGATCTATTGAGGGCAAGTCCACCTCGGTATCTGCTGACCCACACTTAGCGCTACCTCAAACTGTGGCTCGTTCTGTAATAATGTGTGCTAGACACGTTTCGGAAGACACAACTGTGAGGGTAAGTGTAGTTCAGTGGTATGCAAAAATTTCAAAAATATTGTGAGGCTTAAATATCAAGGCATGAATTTAAACCGAAATAGGTAAATGCATGTAGGTAAGAATAAATGTACTATTCTTATCTCCATATCCATGCACCTTGGAGGTATATACATCATCAAGGTAAATATATGCGAGGTTAGGAACAGGAAACCTATACTTACCTACATACAGTTACATTCACAATATTTAGTCCTTGTGGTTTGGCCCCACTAGGGTTTTTTGTTCTCTACTGCTACTGAAAACAGCACCTGCATTATCTTCCTTTCTCTGATTTGCCAGCCAAGCACACAGCGCTGATCGCCTATTCAAGGTGATGGAATAATAGGCAAATGGGGAAAACAAAGATCATCCAGCAGCAATAAGCGTCTCACTGGTAAATGTTGTGAATCAGTCTACTGCACCAGATCTAGTGTGTTCAACACATAGTATGCAATGGTGCTGAAAATTGTTTTTTTATGATAACCTGTCATTCTTCTCAACTGTAATTAGCCAAGAGCAATAACAATGAGCGAAAAGTCAAACAATCTAAAGAGTTAGAAATGTCATAGTTGTAGCTAGGATCAGTAGAAATACATTGGGATTCTTTCATTTCTACATGAAGCTCGCAACTGTAATTTTTGCATCACTGATTAAAGTTCTCCAAGGGAGATTTATACATGATTGCTCAATAAAAGAAGGATTTTTTCTGAGCTTCAATATTATTGTACATGGTTTTTGTATATTGATTACTTTGAATCATCTTGGTTTCTGATGTTTTACTGTTCATGTGTTCTGTTACACTTTAGTACTTACAGCATAAAGTGATACACTCTTTTTGAGGTTTTAGAGTAGTGCACTTGGAGGCTACGTCTTTTGACCTAGCTTACACAAACTTTCTAAAAGTGGAATTTTCAGAATTGTG
The DNA here is from genome assembly GCF_964261635.1 of Lissotriton helveticus. Classification (NCBI taxonomy): domain Eukaryota; kingdom Metazoa; phylum Chordata; class Amphibia; order Caudata; family Salamandridae; genus Lissotriton; species Lissotriton helveticus. Next base: position 1,909,510,581 of record NC_136067.1, on the reverse strand, counting down.
ATTAAAAATACGAATTTACCATTGAAGAGGGCTTTTAATTATAATTCTTGAGATAGCAAATTCGAGCAATCTACCTGGTTCGAATTAGAAGTTATAGCTATTAAATGTAATAAGGGAACCATAATGTTATCCTGTAGGACAGGTAGGCATTGCACTACTGAAAAACTAATTTATGAGTTTTTTCACTACCAGGGCATATACATCTTTTAAATGTACTACGCCCTGTCCTCTGGGCTAGCCATGGCCTCCACTAGGGACGATTTACATGTATTAAAAAGGAACTTTTGTGTGTGGCAAAACCTTTATTTTGCAAGGTCGAAAGAGCAATTTAAAACTGCACACATGCAGAGTCTGCAACAGCAGACCTGGGGCATGTTTAAGGCGCTACTTAACTGACTTTGTACGCCGAGGGGTGCTTGTTGTTTCAAAATTGATTGTCGTTGCACTCTAAACAGTGTGTACAGTGTTAAGTAACACGAGTAAAACCAAGCAAATAACATAAGTGACAGAATTATCAAAACAAAGAACTCTCAATGCGTAGATCTTGGAGTCTTTAATGTTGCGAACAGCCAGCCGACACGTGTTTCATCGCATTCGCGATTCCTCAGGGCTGCAATGAACAAAAGTTGACAATGGAGCATGTATCTCGCACAATTACATTTCACCGTAAGACCTGGTTACATGATCTTGCATGCTCAGTGGTTGCTGCTACCAATGTACACAAATGTATCTGTGTATCTTGAGTGCCACCCCAACACATTCGTGTCGTAAGTGTGAAGTATTATCACTATTATTTCTAACCGTGCAGTTCAATAGTGATTTAGTGAAGTCATCCTTGGGTGTGACAGAACAATTCACATGAAAGAGGCAGAATCTCTGTGATAGAAGTGGACTATTAGTGTACGATTCAGTCATACAGCATGCTATAGTGAATATGTGAGTAGTCCAAAGACTCCGTCCCTAAAAACATATCCGTCACATACCTAACAGTATTGTTTTTGTCCGTATATTTGACTTAAGACAATTAGTAATGAGGTTTTTCCGTTATCATGTTTTATTATTCTGTCGTGTGGATATATAGACCTTCTGACTGGATCTCAGCCAATTAGGTATGTGACGGATATGTTTTTAGGGACGGAGTCTTTGGACTACTCACATATTCACTATAGCATGCTGTATGACTGAATCGTACACTAATAGTCCACTTCTATCACAGAGATTCTGCCTCTTTCATGTGAATTGTTCTGTCACACCCAAGGATGACTTCACTAAATCACTATTGAACTGCACGGTTAGAAATAATAGTGATAATACTTCACACTTACGACACGAATGTGTTGGGGTGGCACTCAAGATACACAGATACATTTGTGTACATTGGTAGCAGCAACCACTGAGCATGCAAGATCATGTAACCAGGTCTTACGGTGAAATGTAATTGTGCGAGATACATGCTTCATTGTCAACTTTTGTTCATTGCAGCCCTGAGGAATCGCGAATGCGATGAAACACGTGTCGGCTGGCTGTTCGCAACATTAAAGACTCCAAGATCTACGCATTGAGAGTTCTTTGTTTTGATAATTCTGTCACTTATGTTATTTGCTTGGTTTTACTCGTGTTACTTAACACTGTACACACTGTTTAGAGTGCAACGACAATCAATTTTGTTCACATAGGGGTAGTTTTCTTTCTACTCCATTGAGTGGTTCAAGGTCTTTCCACTCGCCGTTTTGCACCATAATAGTCAGCAGGTTCTAACTGATGTGCGTCTTTACGGGCTGTGCACCCATTTCTCTTACTGATTAAAAGCCTCTTTTTGTTAGTGCTTGTTGTTTCACACAGCATGCTTGTGGCCCAGCCTAGTCCCAAGAGACACTTGCCTACTCCTCCCTTCCCCTCCCCCCCACGCTTCCTCCCTTTGAGGATAATTGCTGCTACAACATACAGTGCTACACCCTCAGTTGGGACGTAGATCTCCTATCATTGACTGTATTCAATCCCCCCGGACAACTCTATTGCTTCCCTAAGGTTCTAAAATTGGGGACTTCCCCCGCATTACTAATCCCAACGTTATATTCCATGAACACCTACCTCTTTGATGTTGATATATAACCCATCCCCTCCATCCTTATTTCCCCACCCCATCCTTCCCCTTTCATCCCTTCTGCCACGTGTTCCAGGTGTGTCCCCAATCCTCTCCCCTCCTCCCCTTTGTTCTGTGCAGTTTTCCTACACAATAGCACACTTGCACCTGAAATGACAATAGACTCCTTTGAGTTTGCCACATTGTGAGTTATTTCTATTACTATGTTCATTTTTAACTTTCAATAAAGAATTACGAAACAAACATAAAATAAAGCGCTACTTAAATGGGTGGCACAGTCAGTGCTGTAGGCCCACTACTCACATATAATTTACAGGCCCCGGGTACAGGTTTTGCCACTTTACTAGGAACTTATAAGTAAATTAAATATGCGAATTGGGTATAAGCCAATTCTACCATGTTTTAAGGAGTGAGCACAAGCACTTTAGCACTGGTTAGCAGTTGTAAAGTGTACAGAGTCCAAAAAGGCAAAAAAAAGGGGTTTAGAAGGGTGAATGCAACATTTTTGGGGATCACCCTGCAGAAAAAGCCAAGTCCATCAGTCTTCAATATTGTAATTTTACCCATATATCCATAGCCATGTGCCATAATTTTGTGTGAATTCATTTAAGTTAAAATTACATTTCAAGTGCATTTACTTTTTTAATTAAAAATAACATTTTATAATCTGTATTCGTCCTCAAACTCAAAGAGTTTTTCATTATGCAAGGAAACGCACTCGGTATTTTTGTGAAAAAATACACAATTTATTGTTTAACATGTTTTGTTTACACGTTTCCAGCTCATGCTGGTGTTCCCACAATTCAAAGGAAATCACACGAGTTCAAACACTAAAAATGTGTTCTGTGCACGTGTTTTCCTGAAATAGGATTATAATTTCCATAAAATATGCATATAGACTGCACATACCAAATTGCAAGTAACTGTCATTCCCTAATTAATCTATTTGCATAAAATCACACAGATCTGCCAAGCGAAAACCTGAAACGTCAGAAGCAGATCTAAATCTAACCTCAGATCTTTCAAAATACGCTCAACAGAATATTAATATTCATTAACTGACTCTATCTCATCTAATGAGTTATGAAAACCATCTCAAATTGATCAACCCATATCTAATCCTGCCCTTTGCCATTTATTGGCAATGTAACTGTGCTGCCAATTACTTGGTGGAAGCTGAAAACTTTAGGGTAAAAGTCCAGACGATGAACTGTGAAAGTACACATGGCTGTCTGAATTAACTTTATATGCTGTATATACATGTAAAACGATTTTGCAACCTATAGCTTAAATGATTTGCATATGTTTCTTCGAAATGTCCTGGTTATGAGTGGGCCGTATACCTCTGACCCCTGTGCAAACCCCTCGTAATAATATTGTAAAATAGCCCAGCACTATATTTATAGTCAGCAAAGTCTCCAAACCCTCTCTCTCTGTGAATTACCCATTGAGGGGCGGATGCCACCCTTGGATTATCCAACCTTTCTGCTCAAACCGATTCTGGCAGCTAAAGGCTTGGAGGAATTTTCACTGATTTATGTATGCCAATCTAACCATTTTAATTAGTGGGTTTTGCTTAACTCACCTTAAAAGTCTGGAGGCCTGAGGCAGAATTTTCAGTGGACTAAAACAAAAAACAGTAGCAGTCAACACTGCATAGTAATGTGCCGACACACCTTTTAACCAAGTGAATAGATTTTAAAGACACTTGGCACCCTGCTAACTCTGACAGCTAAAGGTTGGCATCAAAAGATCCCTGAAGATCAGCCCCCAGGAAGAAACTTTAAAAGTGGGCAAAAATATGTTTTCTCATTTTAGTCCTGATAAGCAGTTTTCCTCTCATCTACTAAGGCTCCAGAGAGCATTAGCACTTACAGGACACCCTCAGCATATTTCAGAAGAGGAAAGATATAGACATGCATTAATTAGAAAATCTGGAAAAAACATTGGCGAGGAAAACTACTGAGCAAATATTTCAGCAGCCAAGGAATTTCTGCTGACATAAATGGAGAATATATGAAAGCTTTTACCTATATTTCATTATGGGAAATAAATTGCTCTGACATTTCATGTGAAATAAAAAAAAATCGCCGCCTGCATAACTTCAAAAATATTCATAATTTTCACATGCTGCTGTACACCACAACAGCATGTTTTTTTTTACTTTCTAAATTCTTCATGTAAGATGAAAGGCTTCAACCCATTAAGATTTGCAGCCTGCAGTCAATTTTATGGCATGACTGTTAGTAATTAAAATCTGGTAGAAGCCAGGTATAAAATGCAGACACAATGAAAGAAACTGAGAAATAAAAAGACTCTCTGTGCCGACTTCAAACATCACACCTGTCCTCCCGGGGAACTGCAGATCCGAACACTTGTCTGTCTGTGGCTGTTAGTCGCTGAGGCAAGCTATCTGAGACCTGTCAGATTGGCCACGGCTTCTTCAAAAATGCTGTTTTTCTTTTTATCTTAAGCGCCCTTCTCAAGAAGCTCTTGCTTATATACCATCCCACTGAAATTAAAACATCTTCATTTTACTAGCATATTTGTGAGTATTGAATTACAAAATGGGTGATTTTCTCTAATTGGCACAATATGTCCAAAAATGCACCCAGGTAACAGAGTATGCATACTTTGTGGAGACAGATATGCGGAGGCCAGGTGAATGACCCACCACGGGTATGCATAATCATTTTTCTTCTGGCCTCACCATAGAGCAGTCTTAAGTCTTCAGGGTACCAATGGATGGTCATAGCAGTAGAGTGGTGCAGTGTTATATGTAAACCTGTGCTTATATCTATAGTACACCTTTACATGCTTGTACATGCCTTTGTGATTTGGCATCAAAGCATCATTTTCTACTTTTACTAGCAGAGTTGGACATTCAGGTGCTGATTCCTAAAGGCATGTAAGAGTGTGTAAAGTAGTACGCCTGGAGTACTACTTGCTGTACTCAGAAATGCTTTGGCGAATTAGCCCCTGTATATGTGTAAACAACTATTATTGACCTCAATATTGTGACATACAACCAGTGGTGCTTTAGATATTAAGGTAATGTAAACCTCGCCTGGCTAGGGAACTCTATATGCAGGAACAAAGTACCACTTACCTAGGCATGCTACTTTAAATATTCGGGCATTGTGAAGCCTCGCCCGAATATCCTGCTTTACTTACCGGGGCAGTGTGAACACTGTCCTGGCTCAGATACTCGGTATACTCGTAATCACTCTCATGGCTGTGGGCTCTACATATAGGGGAAGTACTGGCTTGGATATGGTGCTTTATACACTCAGTTAATGGGGAAATAGGTGTGGCTGTGGGATTTTGCATACTGAGGCTTAGAGAAAAAATATCTTTACTTTCAGGGCATTTTGGATACTTGGCTTGTTGCTGCGCTTCTTTAAATGTTGGGTGAATGTAAGAACTGGCATTGCTATGTTGCTTTATTTTACTAGGGTAATAAACAACTTGACTTCACTATGTACCTTTACATAATGGCCTGATCTTAATGTTTTAAAAGTCATACTGGTTTTAGGTAGAGAGGGTCATTATGGTATTATTTACAGTAAAATACATAGGAAGTCCTGCAAAAGTGGGTAGGTGCACCTCTGGGTATGTATACCCCTTTGGTTAGGGACAGGCCAGGAGACTGCCCCAACTACAGGCTGGCACTGGGCATAAAAGTGGAATCCTCAATACAGTCTTCAGGACACCTCTGGGCCTGTGGAAAACAGAAGAAGGGCCACACCTTCTGCTGAATCTGTACAGAGAAGCAGCAAGGGCTGGACTTGCTCCCCACATGTTTCCAGAATAGAAGAGTGGACTCAAATAGCTAGCTGGCTAGCCTCCAGTTGTGCTCTAGGAACACAAAAGCTGCAAGCGCTCTATTTTCTGCTTAGCCCAGAAGACCACGGCCAACTGGAATTTCCCTAGACCCTGCTGATGGCTTCCGGAAGATTGAGTCCTAACCCCCAAGTGGTGCCCAAAAGGTCAGGGATCCTTGGCTGGTGTTAGAGTGTTCTCTTTCCCAATCAAACACTGCCATAGTGGACACATAAACAATTTCCAAACTTTCTGCAGAAAGAACCAGCGGCTACCACCTGAATGCTACTGAGCTGCAGCCATAAATATTGAACTAGAATTTAGGGTTAACTTACTGGTTTGCTCCACTGAAAGGATTCAGACTACCAGAAACAGTTCTAAGTCCAAAAGCAGTAGCGGTCCGTGGAGGGAGTGCTGCGGGGCAGTGGGGCGGGGGAGGGGTAGGGTGGTGGGTAGTAAACTCCGGCTCACGGCCGACTGGAGTACTGTAAACAAACAAACAAATAAAACTAATTTTGTTGCGTACGCTGAAATGCCAAATTCGTTTTATAACCTACCCTTCCCCTGCCACGCCTCACCGCCCGCAGCACTCCCTCCACGGGGGAAACGTAATTTAGAACGATGCAGCTATTACAACGCAAGTCGTTACTACAACTTGCCCTGGATGGCGCTGTGGGATAAGGAATGTTGTAATTTTATATTCCAACACCTTCCCTACTGTTACGGGGACTGGTGTTGGAATATAAAATTATAAAATTCCTAAATCCGCGCCCTCCAACGCAAGTCGTTGTAACGACTTGCGTTGTAAAAACTGCGATGTCAAGTACCGCGATCTAAAAGATCGCGTTGTACTGACATACATCCCCTCCATGGGCCTCTACTGTCCGAAAGTAGAGGCCTTCACCTGGACCAACGCCAAGCAGCACCCCACCACCGCTGACACCTCCCTGGACCCAAACTTCACCCACTTGGAGTTTTTTTCCTGCCATCAACTTCGACTGCGTCAAACTTTCCACTAGAGCCGAGGCTTCCACCGAGGACCTGCACTTCAACCGGCACTGTCAACAGGGGCCTCTTTGGTTCCACCTAACATACAGACGTGACAATGTGCACTTTTCTCCAGAAAAATGACTGCCAGAAGGCTGACTTTTCACCAGGACAAACTTTTCCCTGCATCTGACTTGTGCTTCTTTGTGATCAGTCTTAACTTTTGACTTTGACGTGATCAAGCACAACCAAATACCCAAGGTTGGCACTTTGTGATTTTGGTGCTAGAATCATCTTAAACTTTAAATACCATATCTCTGGTTCTCTACATCTGATTGTTATTATTTAGGTGTCTATTTGCTCGTTAAAATGTTGTCTAATTTGATAAGTTAGAGTGACATTTCTATTGTGTTGTGTTTTCTACTTTAATGCTTTACATATTCTCCTAAATCAAGTCTGTCTTTTCTGTGCTACAGCTACCAAGTTTTTAAATTATTGAGACCTAACTGGACCTAGTAAGTAATAATGTCATTATTACTTGAAGAAGACTATCATCCACTTCAACTAATAATCCACTCTGTGACACCCTGCACCAGTGCAAAGTGTCGCAAAGTGAGACACAGTGCTGCATGGTATTTACTTTCTAGCTCAAAAGGCAGTTTGTGCTAGAAAGGTGCCTTTTTGTCAGCGCTAAAAGTACTTTGTGTCACATTGCATTGTTTTTCGTCAAGCAGGCATTAATGGGGCATTATTTGGATGGAAAAGCACAAACATCTAGGGTTTATGACGCACAGCCCAATCTTCCAAGATAGCCAAATCGGGGCTTTGTGTCAAAAACGAATCCCTCCTTGAAGAAGGCACTAACAAGGAGAAATGCTTTAATTCTTCACGAAAGAAATTCTGCACACTGCAGATGTACAGAAGTGCACAACACACATGCAGTGTGTGGAATACTTCTATGTTTGTCTATATATAACAATTTGTACTTGAACAGCAAAAGATATGCACGACAGCCATTTCGAATGACAGCACATGGCATGACAGCAGCATGAGGCTAATATTACTAGATATGGATCTGCCTTGTGTATTCCTACCTTACACAACACAAAGCATAACATTTGAGGAAAATATAGTTGCGTGTTGCATGAAAGATGATTAAATCTGGACCCCTGTGACTACTACCCGATGCTCTCCATGGCTGTTCTCCAGGTAAAATATATCCAATATGTTCCATCTCTATCAACCAGACAGATGACTAAGGGCCGGGATGGCGTCCTTGGCGGTTGGGATACTCCGTCACAAATGTGATGGATATCCCATCCGCCAAATGACTAGTTCCAGAGGATATTATTAGATTGTAATTTGGGAGACGGGATATCGGTCATGTTTGTGTCAGGCCCTTTTTTATACATCTTAACCCTTCTGGCTATTAGATTAAATTACATGGGGTATTCACAAAGGTAACTTACAGTCAACACTAGGCTTACTCTCACTCTTTTCAGTAACTTTACTACTTTTGGCTATTGACCAATTATGATTGTAAAGTTACTCAAAAGTAAAGACTTGCATGTATCCACCACTTGAAACAAGCTACTACTGCCAAAAGGAACAGTAGTTAGTCCAGTACTACACATACACAAACACTGATACTGCAACACACTCCCATAGAACATGATAGAGTATTTATATAAAACACAAAAAAATACTAAGCAGTAACAAAGTTAAAGCAAACATGGGTCCCAATATATATTATATTAATAATATTAATATTACAACAATTATTCCAAATATTAAATATATTAATTATATGGAATTCGGATAAATCTGCTGATCCTCACCCCAGTCTATTTTTTATTAACAATTTATTTACGAAATATACCTTTAAAACATTTAATTACAGTCAGTGCCTACTGTATGCTGCTCTATGAAGTACATAGCTTTTTCAAATTAACTACTACAAGATAAAAACGTAATATATAAATGATTTAATGGGTAATGTGTATATATATATAAAGTACCTTGAGAGTTCCATGACCATATAGAAGAACGAGGCCAAAGGCCAAGTTTCTTTATAAAGTTATGCAACTCTAAAGTGACTTACAATATCCTTATCATTTGAAGTATGGTGTTGTTTATTCATTATAATACAAGGTCACACCATCACCTTTCCCACAAAACACTTCAATCGTTGGAGCGTAGGTCTTTCATATGAAAGAGAGAGTTTGTTTGTGAACATGAAGAATAAAAATGTAATCTCTATTGTAAAATTAATTGCATCAAAAAAAATGTTAGATATTTGTTGCAAAAATATATTAGAGGCAGTCTATTATAGGTCAAATGAAAATGGGGCAGTAACTCAAAAGTGTAGATGCAGGAAGACTAACATTTCTATAATTAACTAAAGAGAGCAAAAAATAAACATGTTGCTATAAATATCTCCTTTCTGCTTGTCAATATACAGCTAGAAGTAAGAAAACCCATGATCCTTTCTCGTTCAGCTGGTTTAATTATGCTTCGTGACCTGACCATCCTTACTCCTCCACTGCTGCTCAGGCAGCAGGCATTGTGATGTCAGAACTCAACTGTAATTAAGTTATCACATTTGAGTTCTGTTGTCATTTTTTTACATTAAGTGTCTAGGTGATTCACAAGTCGCCTAGTATAAACAAATTAGAGACACGTTTTTATATAGGAATTTCTGAATCCCATGTATTATAAAGAAATTAAAGATAGGTTTGTACACAATAATTATAGATGACCTTGAATTATAGTCCTACATTGCTATTGTTGGGTTCTGGTGATATTTGCAAATCACATTGCCAGCGGACTCATTGTTTATGGTGTCCCTAGACTCTTAAAGGCAATAATAAACCAAATCTTAAGGTCTATATATGTATAAATACATTTTATTAAAGATATAAAAACAAGAAAGACGTTTTAAGGAGAAAAATGTTGGGAGTGTGAAGTATGGTTAGGAAACTAAGAATGGTTTACACATCCATGTATAGAGTTACACAAATCTGTTGAGTTACATATTAATAAACTAAATCTGTCAAATAGAGGTTGAAGGTCAATTTAGCTCCTTTCTACACAATCAATAAATCATTGTTGTATAAACTCTGATTATGTGTTCACATAAAATCTTTGAAAGGTAAGGTAGTTGATTATGAAAAACATGGGGAAGAATTCAAGTATGGTCATGTCATGACTTTGGACTTTTGCAAACTCTTAGTCTTTTTTTCCCACATTGCACATATAAATTGATAACTATTGGGTACTAGTGATGCAATGACTATGTGAACTACCTTAAACATCCTTATTTGTCCACAGGTGCAAATGGGATTTGTTCACACAAAGAACGTATCTATGGCTGCATTGTTTGGCGGTGAAGGTGGAGCGGCTCGCAGTTATCCTGTCCTTGTGACAAGATTTTGCCTGAGGCCGCACATGTCAGAAAAGCAGGGTGAAACGGACTACTTGGATATAGAGATTTATGACCATCATCAGGGCATACCAAAGTTAGAGGTGCAACAAGAGAAACTATGTTCTAGGAGCATGTCCATGGCCATATTAGACTTATTTCTGTTAACTAATGATGCTTGCATGTGATGTTCTTCCAAATGATACCAAGAGCTGTTGATTGATCCGTAAGATTCTGGCAGGTAAGGTACTTATTACGTTTCTCGTTCAATAATTTGTTCAAATAATCATATGATGTGTTGTGGCATGGTAAACATCCTTTACAACTACTACTTTACAAAGCATGTCATTACCCCGCATTTTTACTCCGCAAAAACTTTTACAACGCAGGGCTTTACATTGCAAACCATTACAACGAATTCCCCATTACAACGCCCCGGTGGAGTTAGAATAGTAAATTGCGTTGCAATGAACTATGCGTTGTAATGGATTGCCTTGTAAAGCCCTGCGTTGTAAAAGATTTTGCGGGGTAAAAAATGCGGGGTAATGGCACGCGTGAGGGAAAAACTGTCATATTCGCTGCGGCATGCATACTTCTTTTATACAACTCCATTAGCCAACCTGTCCTGAGTTTTAAAGTTTGACATGCTTGTGTGCTGTGTAAGCGGTTGAGAACTCCTCTGAGGAGTTTTGGACTCATTTATAAGCAAGAACCCTGAGCGTGCGAAGTGTTTTTGAGTGTGTGTGCGATTGATGGGCGTAATTTTCTCATTTCTTGTTATTACCATAAATTTAAAGCTGTCTGGAAGTTATATAAATTAGGTAATGAAGTCCAAATACTACATTTTATTTTCTAGATTTCAAAACCAATTTACTCTTGAAGTGAAAAAGAGCAAATCAATATTCTATTTGGCTCACTTCATCATGCACGAGACAATTTCCTTCACTTAATGGTTTTTTTTCTCGTAGTGACACCCGTTCCTTTCTTCAGAATTAGAGAATCCCTCCTCCAGTGCTGCAGTATAATACAGGTCTCTAATTATATGCAGCAGCCGCGCTCCCGGCAGGATTTGACGGACTAAGCTGGCCTGTGAAAGACAAAAAGTCATTAGCAGCTCAAAATGAACAGGACAGCTTACCAGCCAGATAAGACCTACATTTCCACCTCCACGTTGGGAGACCTGCTGCTTGAAAACCACTTACAGCCACTAATCTCCGCAGGAGCATCCCACCAGGGGGCAGGACAGTCCACACATGTCCTCGCGTCCTCTCTTGCTCCCTCTGCATGCAGCATCATTTCTTTTTTTCTTTAATGGGGCTATCCTCCCACAGCAGACACGGCAGCAGAGAGTACGCAATTGTGATTGCATTTATATAGCGCTTACTTCACCTGACGAGGCATCGAACCGCTTTTCGGGCAGTAGCATGCTACTGCAGAACCCAAAGAAGATTAGTGGTGAATTAGTATAGGAAGATATGAAATTTATTTGAGCTGTGGACATGTGAGTTTGTTATTTGGATTTAAAAAGGATAGTGGAGGTATAGAGAAGGGAAGGGTTTGCATTTATATAGCGTTTGCTACCCCTGTTGAGGTGTTAAATCGCTTTTCGGAGAGTAGCACGCTACTCCGGAGCCCAAATAGGATTAGTGGGGAATTAGTATAGGGAAATTCGTTTGAGTCATGAACATGTGTGAGTGTGTTAGTTGGATTGAAAAGAATAGTAGAGGGATAGAGGAATAGGGATGCTGAAAAAAAATCAAGCTGTGTACTACTGTGAGGGCAAATGAAGACAGGACTTGGAATTTACGAAGAATAATAGGAGGGTGGTTTACTCTCCTGGTATTTTTCTGGACATTTTTCTCCAATGCCGATCTCTCTTGCTTTTGTTCCAATAGGATAGGGTTGAGTGACTATTTTTGGCCATTTACTCATTTAACTTTGGCTCATTTCCCCATTTAAGAAGCATGTTCAGATTGGAATTCTAAATCTAAACATTTCTCCTTTACTGAAATGCAGTGACTAGAATGCTGCCCTAATACGGTTTTCTGATAGACCTTGCAATGTACTTTAAGAATATTCATCAAAGTTTGTACCTCACATATCATTGAGATGTGTATGGGAGAAGACTAAATGGTTATATGTGAGATTTCTTCATGTTACTCATCTTAATTCCATAAAGCGTTTTCTGGTACTAGGTTCATGCCACTCTGATGATACATCTGATAAACTAGCCCAAGTGTACATTGTAAGGGTATTATAAGTCACAAAGAGTACCATCACCATATAGGACCCTCAGGCACAGTATATTATTCTTTATAAGACGGTACTCCAAGGAGACTAATATACATGCATGTCTCATGCATCCAAGATTTTATGGCATTACAAAAGAAAATTGTACACTGATTTAAATTCATTGTTGTAGGAAATCTGTCTTTTCTGCAGGATTACCCCAGAATGTTTGCCTTTGCTAGTTTTAGGACTCTGTGATCGATTGCCCTGCTAACCAGGAGTAACTGTCCTGTGCCCCCCTGGCCCCCTCCCTTTAAATAGGCTAGATAGGCTTATTTCTAACTGATGCATTTAATATGCCTGTAATCCCCTGACATTTGCTGCAGAAAGTGCATCCAAGACATGGAAGTTAAATGTCATTTGTGGACTGCAGCACCTATTGAGCCCTATATTACAGTGGTAGTTCAAACATGGCTACAGGCCTACCCTGTGTAGCCTGACTGCTGCAGTATAACCTCTGCAGTGCGCCCTGACAAAATAACCCTTTTTGAGAGGCATAGACCCTCCTTTTAAATTTTATGTCACCCCTATGTTGGCTTTCAAGACCACAATTTTAATCACAAAGAAACCTAGGGGTCTCATGCCGAGGAATATACGAAAACCTCAATCCATTCTAAACTGAATGGATATAGCAGACATTAGGAGTGAGATAAACAATATCTGAACAGGAAGATGTGTCAATGATTGTGAGTAGAACCCGCTCAGTTCTTAGGATACCCATCAAACTATTGCATGATCATTTTTATCATCTGGTCATCCCACAGCGGTAATAAGTCTCTAGATCAGTGTTTCCCAAACTGTGGTCCACGGACCCCCAGGGGTCCCTGACACATTCCCAGGGGGTCCGCAGGCAGCAGTTTTAAAAGCACTGCAAAGTATCTTGTTTAATTAGCAGTTTTCAAAGAACAATAAAAGTGTCGAGATGACGCCAGTGATTAATGTCCCTGCTGGAGAGAGATGAGAGTTTTGTCTGGTGGCAGCTTTGACTTATCCAATGTAGCACAGAGGGTTAATATGCTTACTGCAAGGAAGTGTACAATGAATTTTAAGAAACAGTATTTTATGTGCATAGGTCAGTGGGTTACTGATGTTGCCACAGGGATTCTTTTGTTACTCTGCAGTTCATAAGTGACAGTTGTAATCTAGCAAATAAACTTATAAACTGTCATCAAAGAGCTGCTTGCAAACTGTAAGGTACAAGTTAGTAACTTATGTTTTTCCCAGTCTTTCATTATCCTGATCCTGCTAAAAAGGTTTATTTGGGTGGAACTACATTTTTATTGTTAAAGTCAATGCCAACCACTGTGTTATTTTCTGAATCCTGGGTTTGTGCTTCTCCAGAACAAGTACTCTTTAAAAATGCCTACCAGTATGAATGACGTGAATTCTACACCTTGTAGTCCCCTTTGCCTTATGTAACATTTTCTATACACTGATTTACATGTATGATTCACTGTCTCTACATGTGTGTGATGTAAAGTGCTCTGACATCCTACAATGGTATGAGAGATGCTATAAAAAATGAAATACACATGACAGAGCGGGGCTATGGAGAGATGAGACGCACTGTTGGAGGGTGATAGTGGAGGAATCATTGAAGAACCCCCAGAAAGATTGTCGTATTCTGGTGCATAGTCAGGTCTTCATTTACTATTCTTGAAAAGCTACTACAATTCAATATATAATGATATGTGTTGTAGACTGCACCATTGTTTCCTTAATTGCTTGGGGGAGAGCCACCCAAAGTCCCCTTTGTAGTGGTCAGGCTCACTCACTGCACTCAGTGTGCACCGTATGGGGACTGGTCTGAAATCATTGCAAAGGACTGCTTTGGGTTTCCAGTTTGGCCCTGGCAGGAGCAGGTGCCTCGTACTGCGAAATAAAGCCAACCATTAACAAGCATTTACAATGCAATGGTTTCGCCTTTGGAAAAGTTAGAGCTATTGACATTGTAAATGACAAAATTTGTATTTATGTGTTGGTTTTGAAAACATAAATGAATGGCATTGTCATTTACATTGCCATTAGCTTAATCTCTCGCAAATGTGAGACCTATTGTACCCTACGGACGAGCTCAGCAGACAACAATTACTACCACACACACACACACCCAGAGCCACACACACCCAGAGCCAGCCACACACACACACCCAGAGCCACACACACACACACACACACACACCCAGAGCAACACACACACACCCAGAGCCACACACACACCCCGGAGCCACACACACACACACACACCCAGAGCCACACACACACACACACCCAGAGCCACACACACACACACAGCCACACACACACAAACACACACACCCACCCAGAGCCACACACACCCACCCAGAGCCACACACACTCAGGGGGCAGGGAAGCAAGCACGGCGAGGGGGCAGGAAAGCAAGCACAGCGAGGGGGCAGGGAAGCAAGCACAGCGAGGGGGCAGGGAAGCAAGCACAGCTAGGGGGCAGGGAAGCAAGCACAGCCAGGGGGCAGGGAAGCAAGCACAGCCAGGGGGCAGGGAAGCAAGCACAGCCAGGGGGCAGGGAAGCAAGCACAGCCAGGGGGCAGGGAAGCAAGCATAGCCATGTTTCCAGTGCTTGGCTATTCGGAACAAACCATTGGTATCCGGCCTGCCACTCAAACGAAAACAACTCCCAGAATACCTTAAATAGCTAAATGAAACCTCAGAAGTAGAAACATTATGTCCTGACTACTCGAGAGAGGCTGCAATTGTAACTGCGAGGGACAAATACCACCTGAACCACACAGCGCGGATCCCCTACAAAACGACAAAGTTAAATTGCCCCTGTCCAACTACCTTGCCAAGTAGCGATATTTGCTTAAAATGTTGAAAGTGACTTTGCATGTCAGAGTGTATTGCTCAATATCTAAATATAAAAATACAAGCACACAGATGTAAGCACAGACTGAGGTTGAATTTAGGAGGGGCAACACTTGGACTAAGATTTAATTTTTCCACGGGAGCGATCGCTTAGTTTCCTCTACCTGTAAGAATCTTTTGAAGGGTTGTTTTGGAAACTGAAATGTTGTCACTAAAAAATGAGACTCCAGCTCAGACCTTGTCAATAAGAATTACTTGATAGCTACGGTTTTAAGTTTTAAAACCGTAGCTATCAAGTAATTCTTATTGGCAAGGTCTGAGCCGGAGTCTCATTTTTTAGTGACACAACATCAGTTTCCAAAACAACCCTTCAAAATATTCATACAGTAACTCTAGTGCAATGGGCTCTAGTGGAAGTTCACGGCCGGTCAGCATTTTAAGGCAGAACACCCCATCCCCCCCCCTAACCCGCCCCCCCCTACCATTTGTTTCAGAACCATGTCAATGGCTGTAATCCGTGCTCTGCGTTTAATTGCGAAGTAATTGTAAGTGCACAAACAGGTAAATGTGTATCACCTTCTGTATTTACTTTACAAATACGTCGGAATATGCAAACAATAAAAACCTATTCTGGGCCTTACTATACTGAAGGCGCAGTAAGATCATTTAGAGTCAGTCTTGACAGAAAGGAAGGATGTCGCAGTCGAGCAGCCTGCAGACGTAAAACACCATTCGCTTACCTGCCTTTGAGCTCTATACGTATCTCCGCATCAAAAGAAAGAGACCCGCAGTTACTCCTGTGACTCGTTGGCCAGGCTGGTTAACTCGGCTCCTAGCGCTCTGCCCCAGTGCCTGTGGAGTAAAAGCTTAACATGGGGAGACCCTGTACGTTACAGAGCAGTCAGGTTGCCCATCCACCTACCTTTACTGGGTAGGCTTCCCCGAGAAAGAGGGCACACGGCAGATCAAAAACAGAAGAGAGGCGCTCTACCTCCGACCCCTGCTTTCGGCCCTTCAGTAAATGTAACGGGCAACAAAGGACACCAAACATTGCACTGATAACACTTTCATGACCCAACTTTCTAAGCGCCGCGGAACACCGTCAATCCACACAGCGCTATAGACGAGAACCAGATACAGCAAAATGCATTCCTAAAAGTGCCCCCGCCCTGCTCGTACCCTCAGCCTTCAGACACGGTATATGGAGCCCGTCACTCAAGAGGTGGCAACAGAGAGTGCGATGTGTCTGCATACCTCGATGTGTGAGAACGAAGAACGTTCACCCCTTGATGTCTCACACCCAGTATCTGTCCATCACTGAACATGTGACAACTATTAGGGGGCGGGAGGGAGAAGGTACGGACAACGGGAGGGAGGGCGGGGGATAAACAAGACGAGGTAGGCTCGGATGAACTTAAGAGTTCATAGATAGGTTGGACAGCATATATACGTCAACAGAAGTAATTATACGGCCGTGGGGTGCCGGTAGGAGGGGGAGGGGGGAGGCAGAGGATCGGGTGCAAGCGAGCTCCGCACTGCTGCACTCATCACAGAAGTCCCCGGTCACCATCGTGCTCTGCCGACGCTCTGATGCGGCAACTCCTCTCTTTTGGCGACCTCCCGCCACTCCGGCCCAGAGGCACGCACAGCCGCCGGAGGAGCTGCATGACCCCCCTTCCCTTCCGGCGGACACCAGCCCAAATACGGCCGTGGGGTGCCGATACCAGAGATTCCAGCGTCTTGTCTGTGCTTAATTCCAGGATTTTACCAAAGCGACCAACAAGAAAACACCTGAAGAACAAGTGGGGCCGAGACACGGACAGCGGGAGGGGGGGGGGGGCGGGAATGGGCAGAAGGCAAGAAAAAACAAGGTGGACTGACTGTAAACTGAAGCTGCTTAGGGACGGGGAAGAATACAGCAAGTCCAACTGGTTTTGGTCGCTTGTTTCCCCTCCACCACCGGCACCGGCTGAAGGCAGAGAGCAGCTGTCCCGCGTCCCCTCTTCAACACAACAAAACCTCGGCTCTTTCGTCTTTGTTTAAAACCAACACAAATCGCGCAGCCCACTCCTGAAAAAGGCAGGACGAAAATATCAACAAAAACATGGCGTAAAAAAAAAAAACACCCGCCCACCGCCGCATGACGTTGTCAGAAGGGGCAGGGGCAGGATGAGAAAAACATCCCAGGAACGCCCACGAATCGCCTCGGTGAATGACGGACGTCTCTGTCTTCCAATGGCTAGCCTCCATTTATGGAGCTAGCCAATAGAAGAAGGGGCGGATTCAAGTCCACCATACTGTAAACTAAAGTTTTCGGCCTGGGCGGAGCACTGCTTCGCAGTGCCCTCGCCAGGTCGAAACCTAAAAAGTTAGTCACGGAGACGCAGCACCAACCTTCCCATTAACATTTTTTGTTTTCTTGCAAATTCTTTCAATATAAAATACAACTGAAGTGGCGAAGAGTGTCTTTAGCCTCCTTGGCTTAACAACACACTCGCCACTTCAGAAAAGCAGGGCTGCACCATATTTACAAGAATATGGTGCAGCCCTGCGTTTCCCCTACGCTGGCCCTACACTTAACAGGGGAAGGTTGTTTATGTACAGGAAGGCCCCCCTTCCTGCACATAAACAAACTTGAAGTGTTGTTTTGTCACTTCTATGTGTGCTGCTTAATGCAGCACACATGAAAGTTATAAAATGGCATTTTCTTTTTAAAGATTGTTGAGGTGCAGGAAGGGTCACCTTCCTGAAGATAAACAATCCAAGGCATTTTGCAAAAACGAGTAGAAATTAGGCATTTCTCCTTGTTTCCCCAAGTTAAGATCCGGTTGTCCCTGGTCTCAATTTTGGCGCTGCCTCCCATTTACGCTGCCCTCGTAAATACGGGGCAGTGTCAAAATCAATGGGTGTTGCAGGGGAAACGCCCACCGCAACACCCACTGCCCACCCCTTTAACGCTAAGCATTTGGTGAACGGGGGTCTTATTTACAAGGCAGCGTTAAGCCACGTTAAGTGGCTTAACGCTGCCTTGTAAATAAGGCGAAGCCCCTATCGCCACGGGAACGTCGCAAAAAGTGATTTTCCATGGTGATAGGGGTTTGTAAATATTCCCCTAAAATCATTAGTAATTAGAGTATTTGTTTTGTGTGCACACATGTGTTAATTTTTTTCGAATTACTGTTTTAATGTTTGAAATTTAAATCCTACAAATTGCTTGGGGGTCCCCGGCTTCCAGTGGTAACTCAATGGGGGTCCTCAGGAGTCAAAAGTTTGGGAACCACTGCTCTAGATCATTGAGACCAAGTCTTACCCTGTTTGAGAACGGGGTCACTGCCCACAAGCACTTAGTGACCAGTTGAATATGAGTAAATGGGTAGAAGTGCAGTGCAAAAAATAAGAAAGTGTGGTGGGTTTAAAATAGGATAGAGGACAAAAAAGTAAGAAATCTTGGTAGGAATATGACCTCTTCCTAATTAAAAACAAATAGAACAGTGCAAGAATACAGTGTGGAACAAATTACTGCATTATGGCCAACATGTTTCAGTCTCAACGGGGAAGACCCAAGGCTTTCTTCAGGACCTCTGTTCATAACATTGCTACTGCAAAGTGTAAAATCAAATTCCAAATAATTGAAAAAATTAGGATGTATATAATTGAAAGAATACGATATATTAGTTACTGCTCCTCTGTGTAAGTGGATCCTTAACGTGATCTATAAAAACACAAACACAAACATACAACCACTGTTCAGATAAAAGGGGGAAAAATTCAATCTACCACTCCATATTTTGAACATAAATGGAATAACTCACTCACCCAGCAATACCGGGGAAAAGACCTCACCTCGCCTGGACTCGAACTCAGGGATAAATGAGGCCCCGCTCTAGAAGAAACAAGGAAAGCACATGCTAGAATGCCAGCGAGTGAACAAGCCTATTCTCCTCAAACTAGCATTCTATGAAATAGCATTCCTGTGATCCTTATTTCAATTATCCTTCTTATACGTGCAATCTCCAATCACAGCCAACTCAACCTTAAGAGACAATCTCATCTAAACTACTCGTTTAGTAATATTGCAGAAAATACGAGCGTTTATGTTTAACAGCAAAACCTATACTTGGTACTGAGCATAGAGAACTTGGTACGTTATTGACAAATGTTATTAGCAAAAGCAAGCTGTTTAATTGCTAAATCTTACCTCTCCGTCGTAGCCTCGAGCAATACCCGAGTAAGGGGGAGGCAACGATCGGGGAGGAAGAGGAGTTTTTGTGCCCCAGACTAAGACCCGCCTCTCAAACGTCACAACCCCAAACTAAGAGGGGTGTGTCTAGCGAAAGTACTGCGTGTTACTACTTAGATGTTATTCAATGAACCGATAGTAAATGTAACACTTATTGATGGTATCTAATGTTATATCGATTGTCGCCTTACCCCTCCTCGTATCTCCTTACATTCAGGAAGTGCAACCGGCAACACGTAGTGAACGCCCCAGCGCACTGTCTCGCGATAACTGAGAACTACAATCTGACGTCAAACTCGTCACGAATGTAGTTCACTGTAGAGCAACGAGCATCTGTCCTGCGTGTGATAATTGCAAGCCACTCTTTGTAATAGTGTCAGCTCATGTCGCCGAGTGTAAGTTGATCCACTCAATATCTGATAGCTAAGTCTAAAGAGAGAATTACAAAAGTCCTGAATATTAGTTTGAATAGAATAACCCCGATTCTCAAAGACCGGGTAATAAATTTCTGGATCTCGATATTCTACTCTAGGACTCCTGTCTTAAGTGGAGGGTCATTATATACCCCAAGGATGTAGATTATAAACATATTAATACCAAATGAAGCTGATATTCATAAGAACGCCTAAGCAGATAGATACAGATACCAACTCTAGGATTCCTGTTTTAAGGGGAGGGTTGTTATAACGCACAAAGATGTATATTGTAAACATCTTAATAACAAATGAAGATGATATTCAGCAGATAGATACAAATACCATCTCAGAGGGTGGTCCAGGGAATTTCATCGTTGAGCCATCGGCTATCCAAGCGTAATCGGTAAATCCATTTTTGTTCTTTAAGAAAAAGGAACGTAGTCACATCCCCAACATGATCCGGAATGTATGGCTTTTCCAAAACGGTCCAACTAAACTCAGTTTCCTTGTCATTTTGTTCAAGGAAATGTTTAGTCAATTTGGACACACTTTTTTTACACTTAAAAGAGCTCTTATGGTCTAACATGCGTGTCCGAACCTTTCGGGTTGTCATCCCGATATATCTCTCGTTGCATGGGCAGGTCATTATATATATGACGTTCGAACTATTGCAGTTCGAGAAATGTTTTAGTAGCCATGGGCGGCCTGTCCCTATGTCAATTTGTGTTGTTTTACATGTTAGTGCACACATGGAACAACCACCACATGGGTGGTGTCCCTGTACTTGTGGTAAGTCCCATAGGGTATCACTGGACTCTTTAGATTTCTCTCTTGGACGGGTATGTACTAAACAGTCCTTCAAATTCCTAGAGCGCTTGAAAGCGAACAACGGTTGCTCTATTTTGTCATTAGTGCAATTGAGAATACGCCCTCTTGGAGCCAACTGTGGAGAAGCCACCTCTCACAAGGTTGACTTTTGTAAGTACTTTCAGCACCAAATCCAATCTAGTTCAGAAGATTGTAAGACGCCACTGGCGTATTCTCAATTGCACTAATGACAAAATAGAGCAACCGTTGTTCGCTTTCAAGCGCTCTAGAAATTTGAAGGACTGTTTAGTACATACCCGTCCAAGAGAGAAATCTAAAGAGTCCAGTGATACCCTATGGGACTTACCACAAGTACAGGGACACCACCCATGTGGTGGTTGTTCCATGTGTGCACTAACATGTAAAACAACACAAATTGACATAGGGACAGGCCGCCCATGGCTACTAAAACATTTCTCGAACTGCAATAGTTCGAACGTCATATATATAATGACCTGCCCAAGCAACGAGAGATATATCGGGATGACAACCCGAAAGGTTCGGACACGCATGTTAGAACATAAGAGCTCTTTTAAGTGTAAAAAAAGTGTGTCCAAATTGACTAAACATTTCCTTGAACAAAATCACAAGGAAACTGAGTTTAGTTGGACCGTTTTGGAAAAGCCATACATTCCGGATCATGTTGGGGATGTGACTAAGTTCCTTTTTCTTAAAGAACAAAAATGGATTTACCGATTACGCTTGGATAGCCGAGGGCTCAACGATGAAATACCCTGGACCACCCTCTGAGATGGTATTTGTATCTATCTGCTGAATATCATCTTCATTTGTTATTAAGATGTTTACAATATACATCTTTGTGCATTATAACGACCCTCCCCTTAAAACAGGAATCCTAGAGTTGGTATCTGTATCTATCTGCTTAGGCGTTCTTATGAATATCAGCTTCATTTGGTATTAATATGTTTATAATCTACATCCTTGGGGTATATATTGACCCTCCCCTTAAGACAGGAGTCCTAGAGTAGAATATCGAGATCCAGAAATGTACTACCCGGTCTTTGAGAATCTGGGTTATTCTATTCAAACTAATATTCAGGACTTTTTTCATTCTCTCTTTAGACTTAGATATCAGATATTGAGTGGATCAACTTACACTCGCCAACATGAACTGACACTATTACAAAGATTGGCTTGCAATTATCACACGCAGGGCGGATGCTCGTTGCTCTACTGCGAACTACATTTGTGACGAGTTTGACGTCAGATTGTAGTTCTGAGTTATCGCGAGACAGTGCGCTGGCGCGTTCACTACGTGTTGCCGGTTGCACTTCCTGAATGTAAGGACATACGAGGAGGTGTAAGACGACAATCGATATAACATTATATACCATCAATAAGTGTTACATTTACTATTGGTTCATTGAATAACATCTAAGTAGTAACACACAGTACTTTCGCTAGACACACCCCTCTTAGTTTGGGGTTGTGACGTTTGAGAGGCGGGTCTTAGTCTGGGGCACAAAAACTCCTCTTCCTCCCCGATCGTTGCTTCCCCCTTACTCGGGTATTGCTCGAGGCAACGACGGAGAGGTAATATTTAGCAATTAAACAGCTTGCTTTTGCTAATAACATTTGTCAATAACGTACCAAGTTCTCGATGCTCAGTACCAAGTAAAGGTTTTGCTGTTAAACATAAACGCTCGTATTTTCTGCAATATTACTAAACGAG
Organism: Lissotriton helveticus; assembly: GCF_964261635.1. Taxonomy (NCBI): domain Eukaryota; kingdom Metazoa; phylum Chordata; class Amphibia; order Caudata; family Salamandridae; genus Lissotriton; species Lissotriton helveticus. The sequence continues at coordinate 1,909,487,898 of NC_136067.1, read as the reverse complement.
TAGTTTAGATGAGATTGTCTCTTAAGGTTGAGTTGGCTGTGATTGGAGATTGCACGTATAAGAAGGATAATTGAAATAAGGATCACAGGAATGCTATTTCATAGAATGCTAGTTTGAGGAGAATAGGCTTGTTCACTCGCTGGCATTCTAGCATGTGCTTTCCTTGTTTCTTCTAGAGCGGGGACTCATTTATCCCTGAGTTCGAGTCCAGGCAAGGTGAGGTCTTTTCCCCGGTATTGCTGGGTGAGTGAGTTATTCCATTTATGTTCAAAACATGGAGTGGTAGATTGAATTTTTCCCCCTTTTATCTGAACAGTGGTTGTATGTTTGTGTTTGTGTTTTTATAGATCACGTTAAGGATCCACTTACACGGAGGAACAGTAACTAATATATCGTATCCTTTCAATTATATACATCACAATTTTTTCAATTATTTGGTATTTGATTTTACACTTTGCAGTAGCAATGTTATGAACAGAGGTCCTGAAGAAAGCCTTGGGTCTTCCCTGTTGAGGCTGAAACATGTTGGCCATAATGCAGTAATTTGTGCCACACTGCATTCTTGCACTGTTCTATTTGTTTTTAATTAGGAAGAGGTCATATTCCTAATAAAATGACTTACTTTTTTGTCCTCTATCCTATTTTAAACCCACCACACTTTCTTATTTTTTGCACTGCACTTCTACCCATTTACTCATATTCAACAGGTCACTAAGTGCTTGTGGGCAGTGACCCCGTTCTCAAACAGGGTAAGACTTGGTCTCAATGATCTAGAGACTTATTACCGCTGTGGGATGACCAGATGATAAAATTGATCATGCAATAGTTTGATGGGTATCCTAAGAACTGAGCGGGTTCTACTCACAATCATTGACACATCTTCCTGTTCAGATATTGTTTATCTCACTCCTAATGTCTGCCATATCCATTCAGTTTAGAATGGATTGAGGTTTTCGTATATTCCTCGGCATGAGACCCCTAGGTTTCTTTGTGATTAAAGTTATTGACAGGGGGTACAACCTAGGCTAGGTCTTTAAACTCCCCTTTAACCCTTTTTTACCGTTTTATTATAATTTCAAGACCACAAGGCAGGGTGCACTGTATTTAAAAGTGGTACAGGTAGAAAATAGTATTACAAGGAGCAAGGCCACAAACGGTATTTTCACTGTGGCAGGCCTTGCTGTCCTATGTAGAAAATCAGAGTACAGATAAAATTATTGCATTTTCGGAATAGGACCAACTAGAAAAATAATTCAACAGCTATTTTTAATAGTTACTAAAATCTAATTCAATGGTAAAGTCATATTTTTAATAACTATTACCAAAAAATAACTTTTAAAAGTTACCTTTTTCCCGAGCGAAGTTGCTGAGGGCTAATTTGCATTAACTCTCCAACAGCTCTCAGCCTGGGAAGACATGTGAAAGGTGTGTCAAATTTCTCACAGGAGCACACAGGCTGACATGAATGGGCAGTGATGCTTCATCAGAGCTCAACGGTATATGCAGGCTGGGGTCTGGGGCAGTTCTGTTGACATCCTGCCTGTTGAGCCACATGTAACACTTTGGTATACTTGAAAGGTGGATAACAGGATGACATGACTATTCCTGTGTATCTCCTGTCTAGCTGCTGAAGGGCCCTGCTTTTTTACTACCAGATTTCTGTCTCTGGGTTTGCTGTGACTACAGTGCATATTTCAAACTATATTTTAGTGTTAGATATAGGTGGACACTAGTGATGACCATAGTGCACTACCCTACACACCCACAACCCTCAGAGCCCAAGCTTACTGTGGCTGAAGACGTTCACAGTCCTCTAAATGCCTTTACACACAGCATTTTGGTCCTGTCTGCAGTAAGGCAAACAGGAACTACTGCAAACATTGGGTAGGGTTGCTGCTAGGAACTTAAACACCATTGGTTAGGAAATGCCAAGGGGCATCACCTAGTGGCAGGTATAAATGTGTCACCCCACCAGAACACTTTCTGGACCTGTGGAAGACCAGAAGAGGACTGGACCTGCTGGCTGTGACCTGATAGGACCCCCTGAATGACTAGACCTACATCCCCCCCTTGTAACCAGAAAAAGTGGGTTTTAAGTGTCAGTTGGCTCATCTCCTGTGTGGCTACAGGGATACAAAAAGCAGCTAAAGGTCTTTTCCTGGAAGTACCCAGCTGACCAATGGCAACTGGACCTAGCTTAGACCTTGCTGTTGGCATCTCGTTGACACCTTGTGAGTCTTTAAGTGCCTTCACTGTGGTCCTGGTGGCTTTAGAAGTATATTCCTGTAATTATTTTGCCATCGGAAGAAAGTTTGGAAACTTTTGAAAACATTTCCTCCACCCAAGTAGGACATAAAACAATTTTTGAACTTTTTGACTTACAGACTTTCACTGGGTCAAATCAACTTGGTGTATCTGATTCGGGCATCATCACAATCAGACTGAAATTGCACCTGGATCCCGGTCTACTGGAACCATTGGCAATCATTGAAGCTTTACTTACTCTTGATGCTTTTCCCACTTAAATCTTTATACATTCGTATAGCTGGTTCCCCTTATAGAGTTTAGTCATTTTTGTGTGATTTTGTTCATGACATTTTTCCCTATTTTTTAAATTTGTGTTGGGATTATTGCTGCTTGGTCCTTTGATATTATGACTGTTTTGGTACTGCATAAATGCTATGCATCCTGTTCCAAGTTATGCATATTTGCTCCGTGCCTTAGCTATTAGGTGTTGGAGTTCATGTTAATTAAATTACTTTCGGGGTTCACCCTCACAAGAGTTTTTGTTACTTGAGCGGGGCAGGTGCCAACCACAAATAATAATCCAGTTAATTACAATTGTGTAATGTTGGAAATGGGATCCCCGGCTGACCAGGGCTTTCGCCAAAGTCAGTCAGAGACCACCACGCCCAAGTCAGGGCAAGGGAGTTACACGCCAAGATAACCCCTACTCACCCTCTAGGTAACGTGGCGCGAGCAGCAAGGCTAAACTTGGAGGCGATGTAGGCTAAGTATTTGCGCACGTACCCCAGCAACAACAACCAAAGGCCCACCACAAAGGAAACTCCACACAAGGTTATATAAAAATAGCCTTTGTATTACACCAAAACACATTAGATAAAACACACACTTTACAATGTGCCTGGGGCACGGGCAGAATTTACAGGGGATATGTACAAGACAGGGCCACCTGGACCACTGTCAGGAATCAGAAGTAACACTTTCAGAAATAATACTTTTGCATGTAAAATCACTGTAGCACACAATAAAAATAGAGCACACAACCAGTCACTACTGGTAACAGGACCTCACTAGCACCACCTGTACTAGGGAGAAAACAACCACCTATGTATTACAATACCTGTAGGGGTGTAAGAGGAAAACACATGATGCAATGCATAACATTCATTCAGAGGTGTAAAGGCACATGACGCATAAACAATACATTCAGAGGTGCAAGGAACAGCAACACAATAGCGCAAAATCCACATTTGCCACCACCTGTGGCAGTCCCTGTGTCCCAATGTCAGGGCCTAAACGTGGCAGCTGCCCACAAAGTGCTGGGCAGCTGGGAAGCAATGCTGGGGGGGACAACGTTGGAGCCTCTCAGGCTCTGCAAAAAGCACTTGTTTCCTCTTGAGCCTCGCTGGGCTCTTCACGCTACCAAATGCCTCCTCTGAGCCTCTCTGGGCTCTGACACATGTGGCGCCGTGAGCCTCGCACTGGAGGGGAGGGGCGGGCACCGTCAATGTGCCCCGACGCCCCCCTCTCCCTGAGCAGTCACTCACCGGCTGTCTGGGCTGCAGGGCGGCTCCTCTCCTCTCGTCCCGGGGCTCCAGGCACGACGCGGCAGGCTCTGCTCCTCGAGAGCTCCCGCTCCTCGGGGCTCTCTGGACACTTCTCCCTGGGCTCTCCCTCACTTTGGGAGCCTGGGGAGGAAACGGGAAGACGCCGGCTTCTCTCTTCACCGGAGCGCGGGGTGGCCTCCCGTCCGCTTCCGGTTGCCTCTCTGTCCTGCCCCCGGCCTGCCTGACTTCCGGGTCGCGGCAGCGGGGCGGGACTTCCGGTCGGCCTCTCGGGCCGCGCTGTAATTGGTCGGCCGCCTCACCACTTCCGGGTCGCCGCGGGCAGCGCGGCGGCTCGCTTTTAGGCAGGCAGGCGGGCTCCCAGGATCCGAGGAGTGGGCTCCCTCGTGAATCCAATAAACCACGGACCTGGGCAATGCCGGGTGGGCACCGGCCTCCTAATCAATTATAAAGCGAGGTAGGCACTCGCTAGGCAGGCAAAGCGCTCCTCAGCGCTTAACAGGCAATTTCCAGCGCTCCCTGCGCTAGGCGGACAATCACAGCGCTCCCAGCGCTATAATCAAAAACAAAGCGCTTCCAAGCGCTAGAGGGCATAAAGCGCGCTCCTAGCGCTACAAACAGGATAAAGTGCTCCCAGGTGCCCTCAGCAAGCAGGGCAGTAGGCAGAGGGGCAAGGCTGGGCCCAGAGCCAGCACACTGGGTCTCCAGGCAGGGAGACAGTCCAAGTGGCGGTCCTCTGGCCCAGCGACAGCAGCAGCAGCCCCCCTCAGGATCCTGGAAAAGAACAACTTCAGTGGGGACACAGCCCCATTTTTATACAGTGCATTCCTTTGTCTGAGGGTGCAGAGTGGGGGCGGAACCAGTCGCATCTGGTTCTTGAGTACTCTGTTTACCTCAACCACCCTCTCTATTCACTGGCAGGGCTTGGGTCATTAGACACACCACAGGGGGGCGGAGCCAGCATTGTGTGGGGAAAACCCAGCCCATCCAGGACACAGGTACACTCCTCCCACACATCACTCATGCTAATCTCCCACTCACCACCGGGCAGACCCATCCAGACTTCCTGGAGCCTGGCATGCCAGCCAGCTCCAGCCAATCACATGCCAGCACCCTCACAGCACACGTACAGCCATGTCTAGAAATGGCGCTTCCCTACTAGACACATACATGCTGCATACACCGTTGCGCAGCATTCACTCACACGAGTTCACACATACCAGACTCAAGCCTGTACACCCCACGCATCAGGAACTACCAGGGACACATACATTCCCCATGCATTCCTATGGGCGGGCAGGCCTAGCTCAGCACATGCACTCAGAGTGCGCACGCACTTTCCACTGGGACACAGTGAAAGTGCGCAGAATCCCAAAAATCACCATTGACAGGTCACCATTTAAAGCAAAAAGTCTAGGGGTGAACCTGCCCTAAGGGCCAAAGTCCAACATAACCCCCTTCCAGCCAAAACGCAGGGGAGACCAATCACCACCGTGATGGACTTCCCTGCTTGGGGCGATAGAACACGGACGCAGGCCCGCGACTGCAGGGACACCCTCCTGTTCTACGCCACGGTGAACCCATGGGATTCCCTCTAAACACACTGTCTGGACCAACTGGGCTACCCCACTGGTACTCCCAAGTTGTCCGCGGCCAGGACCAGGCCCTGGGCCACCCAGGTGCCACTGGTCCATGCCAATTCGCAGAGCGGGGGGTAGTAACCCCTGGCACATAGGAGCCATTTTCCACTCTTCCTGTCCGCAAGACAGGACTAGACTGCCACTGGTTCTCCAGCCTAAGGCCTACAACCTCAGGCGGACCAGGAGTCTCAGGGAAGGCTCTCCTCCCCTTACCTCTTCTTCTAGGGTTCCTCCTCCCTCTGCGAGGGGTACCCCTAGAACGCCATTCCAACCCAGGACTTATCCACTCAGGTTGCACCGGGGTCAGAGGTGGGCTCTCACACCCTCTGCACCCCCTTCCAGAGGTCTGCCCTCTCCCACCTGGAGAAGTTCCTCTGGAAGAAGAACCGGTCAGGACACTGGTTACAGTCGTCCTACCCTTCAGGTCAGGCTGATCCTGAACCTGGCCTTCCAACCTCTGGTCTAAAACCTTCGGTGGAACAATTGCCTGGCACTCCAGCACTTCTGGGGACTCACACACAATCCCCCTGAGGCTGGCACATGGCCCATGTATTGTGTGACTGTCTGTCTGGCGCAGATCTCCCGCTCCCTGTCCACCTGACAGTGCGCGAAGATCCCCCAGACCAGAAGTGGTGTCACCATGGTCACTACACGGGAACCTAGCCCAACTGGGTAGTCCCTGACCCACTGGTCCAGCCACTGGGGAACTCCCCCAATCACTCCTCACTCTGGACTCCTGTACCCTCCCTATCGGAGCGGTACTGCCAGACTCTAGAACCACAGGAGCTCTGGTTACAGACGCTCCAGGTCCTCTACTCACTAGGAGATCCTCCTCAACTGGGTTAACAGGACAGCCTAGGTCCCCAACCTGGTGTTCCCTCAAGAAACCACCCAGGTTCTGAGACAGGGCTTCGGGCCTCTGGGGGCTCTCAGCCACCCACTGACTCCTGCTCCACTGAGCCAGGCAGTCAGCCCCTACACCCTTCTCACTAACCAGGGACCTAGCTGGGCTACACTGAGCCTCTTCCACCACGCTGGGCTGGAAGATCCCTGACCCACTACTTTTGGAGTCACTGCCTAATGACTCTACAGAACCCCTGGTACCTTCCCAGCGGTCTGCTTCCCTTGCCAGTAACTCTGGATCAGTAAATCCAACTTGCAACAGGTGTTGGCGCAACTCTGGCGGACAACCACTGAGCACCTGCTCTTTGACAATAAGATCAAACAAGACTTCAAAATCAGAGTCAGTGTGAACCTCTACCCAAGCCCACAGTGTATCACAACATTCATCCTCAAAATCTACCCAAGACTGGTGAGACAGTTTCCTACTGTCCCTGAACTTCACCCTTAACTCCTCCTCTGGGGAAACAGGTACCATACTCTGGGAACTGGGACTTTCTACACTGTGATTTAAATAGCTGCCACCACTGGACCCAACCCTCCCTGGGGGATCCAGACACTCAACACTGCGCGCAGGGGATAGTCTACCCTCCAAAGCTACTTTGCCTCTGGTGGCGGCCCTCTCAGCCTCCTCTATCCTTTCCTGCGCTAAGACCCTCTCGGTCTCCAGCTGTTGCTTCTTAACCTCCAGCTGTTGCTTTCTAATGCCCAGCTGTGCCTTAGCCTGGGCATGCTCCAACCTGAGCTTCTCTAAAGCCAGCTGGTGCTCCCTTTCTCTCCTCCTATCTTCCAGCTCCTCTGGGGACAGGGAAAGGGATGAGGCGCTGCCTCCTAAACTGGACCCAGCAAGGGACTCCCTATCTATGGGGTCCTCACTCTCTGCTGGCGTCCCTGTGCTGTCATCTTTTTCCTCCTCCTCAGACTCTTCAGGGCTCCCCTCTGCCCCACCACCCTCATGGTGTGAGACCAGGGCCCTCTCCTCACTGTGCTCACGCTCCCAGTCATCCTTCTGCCATTGGATCAGGTTACCCCTAAGTTGGGACTGGGTGTCTGACTCATTCACTGCAATGTCTCTCTCTTCGCAAAACTCTCTCAGTTCATGCAAAAACAGACCCCAGACATTAAAAGCAGACTCCATCTTGGCAAGATGCTCACAGACACGTGCAACACAGGGGACTTAACAATCTGAAGTAAGAGGACACAATTCCAAAACTTCAACAATCTCCTTATCAAAGAGTACTCATACTCATGCGTCCAGGAAAACACACCATTCATCCACACACACCCTCCCCTCGGATCGGTAAGGCAGTTTCCACCACCCCTGACTTCTCAACCTGACCAAAAGCGACACAGGTACCAAACTCTGGAAGCAGGGCGGGGGACAAATGTACTGAACACAATCAAATGACACTCTTCAGGAGAAGAAAATAATGAAACTTCCAAAACAATACAATCCCCTAAAATGTGGTCATCTAAAATGCAGAGCTTTGAAGTGCGGCCAGCCGCTACTGTGGTACAACGCAAACACAAATCCTTATCCCACCGCTTGCCGCCAATGTTGGAAATGGGATCCCCGGCTGACCAGGGCTTTCGCCAAAGTCAGTCAGAGACCACCACACCCAAGTCAGGGCAAGGGAGTTACACGCCAAGATAACCCCTACTCACCCTCTAGGTAACGTGGCGCGAGCAGCAAGGCTAAACTTGGAGGCGATGTAGGCTAAGTATTTGCGCACGTACCCCAGCAACAACAACCAAAGGCCCACCACAAAGGAAACTCCACACAAGGTTATATAAAAATAGCCTTTGTATTACACCAAAACACATTAGATAAAACACACACTTTACAATGTGCCTGGGGCACGGGCAGAATTTACAGGGGATATGTACAAGACAGGGCCACCTGGACCACTGTCAGGAATCAGAAGTAACACTTTCAGAAATAATACTTTTGCATGTAAAATCACTGTAGCACACAATAAAAATAGAGCACACAACCAGTCACTACTGGTAACAGGACCTCACTAGCACCACCTGTACTAGGGAGAAAACAACCACCTATGTATTACAATACCTGTAGGGGTGTAAGAGGAAAACACATGATTCAATGCATAACATTCATTCAGAGGTGTAAAGGCACATGACGCATAAACAATACATTCAGAGGTGCAAGGAACAGCAACACAATAGCGCAAAATCCACATTTGCCACCACCTGTGGCAGTCCCTGTGTCCCAATGTCAGGGCCTAAACGTGGCAGCTGCCCACAAAGTGCTGGGCAGCTGGGAAGCAATGCTGGGGGGGACAACGTTGGAGCCTCTCAGGCTCTGCAAAAAGCACTTGTTTCCCCTTGAGCCTCGCTGGGCTCTTCACGCTACCAAATGCCTCCTCTGAGCCTCTCTGGGCTCTGACACATGTGGCGCCGTGAGCCTCGCACTGGAGGGGAGGGGCGGGCACCGTCAATGTGCCCCGACGCCCCCCTCTCCCTGAGCAGTCACTCACCGGCTGTCTGGGCTGCAGGGCGGCTCCTCTCCTCTCGTCCCGGGGCTCCAGGCACGACGCGGCAGGCTCTGCTCCTCGAGAGCTCCCGCTCCTCGGGGCTCTCTGGACACTTCTCCCTGGGCTCTCCCTCACTTTGGGAGCCTGGGGAGGAAACGGGAAGACGCCGGCTTCTCTCTTCACCGGAGCGCGGGGTGGCCTCCCGTCCGCTTCCGGTTGTCTCTCAGTCCTGCCCCCGGCCTGCCTGACTTCCGGGTCGCGGCAGCGGGGCGGGACTTCCGGTCGGCCTCTCCGGGGCCGCGCTGTAATTGGTCGGCCGCCTCACCACTTCCGGGTCGCCGCGGGCAGCGCGGCGGCTCGCTTTTAGGCAGGCAGGCGGGCTCCCAGGATCCGAGGAGTGGGCTCCCTCGTGAATCCAATAAACCACGGACCTGGGCAATGCCGGGTGGGCACCGGCCTCCTAATCAATTATAAAGCGAGGTAGGCACTCGCTAGGCAGGCAAAGCGCTCCTCAGCGCTTAACAGGCAATTTCCAGCGCTCCCTGCGCTAGGCGGACAATCACAGCGCTCCCAGCGCTATAATCAAAAACAAAGCGCTTCCAAGCGCTAGAGGGCATAAAGTGCGCTCCTAGCGCTACAAACAGGATAAAGCGCTCCCAGGTGCCCTCAGCAAGCAGGGCAGTAGGCAGAGGGGCAAGGCTGGGCCCAGAGCCAGCACACTGGGTCTCCAGGCAGGGAGACAGTCCAAGTGGCGGTCCTCTGGCCCAGCGACAGCAGCAGCAGCCCCCCTCAGGATCCTGGAAAAGAACAACTTCAGTGGGGACACAGCCCCCTTTTTATACAGTGCATTCCTTTGTCTGAGGGTGCAGAGTGGGGGCGGAACCAGTCGCAGCTGGTTCTTGAGTACTCTGTTTACCTCAACCACCCTCTCTATTCACTGGCAGGGCTTGGGTCATTAGACACACCCCAGGGGGGCGGAGCCAGCATTGTGTGGGGAAAACCCAGCCCATCCAGGACACAGGTACACTCCTCCCACACATCACTCATGCTAATCTCCCACTCACCACCGGGCAGACCCATCCAGACTTCCTGGAGCCTGGCATGCCAGCCAGCTCCAGCCAATCACACGCCAGCACCCTCACAGCACACGTACAGCCATGTCTAGAAATGGCGCTTCCCTACTAGACACATACATGCTGCATACAACGTTGCGCAGCATTCACTCACACGGGTTCACACATACCAGACTCAAGCCTGTACACCCCACGCATCAGGAACTACCAGGGACACATACATTCCCCATGCATTCCTATGGGCGGGCAGGCCTAGCTCAGCACATGCACTCAGAGTGCGCACGCACTTTCCACTGGGACACAGTGAAAGTGCGCAGAATCCCAAAAATCACCATTGACAGGTCACCATTTAAAGCAAAAAGTCTAGGGGTGAACCTGCCCTAAGGGCCAAAGTCCAACATGTAACATACCTTTCATACACATAGCTTGGTTCAAGGTATGACTCTGTGCTATTTTTGAGATACTAAACTGTTTTCATCTGCTAATGATTATCAGTGTAGTTCTAGATTCGACAAGACAATTAAAATTAAAGGGGAGAGAATGTGGCGCTCGGGCCAGCACTCCTGACTGGGGAAACAGGTTCGAATCTCGGTGTCACCTCAATATCCTGTTATTCTAGGCAAATATCTTTTTTTCCATGTGCCGAATAAAACAAAAAATTAATGTGTCCTTGGGAAATATCACCGGTGCCCATGTAAAGTGCTCCAAAGTCTGCGGGTCGAATTTGTGCTGTATAATACTTCAAAAACAATGCTAAAAATATGGAAGATTGTTACATGCCTTTTTTTTAAAATATATTTTTATTAATTAAAACACAAGAGTAGAAATGTACATTTCGGGTATCGTTGGTAGCACATATTACAGTGGCGAACGGGCAGATGAAATAGAGAAATACATTACAATTGTAGGTATCCGAAAAGTATCAATACCAGCCGGAGCTGGGTCAAAACAATACAATACAAATAATCATAAGCAAACATTATCAGAATCTGCCCACCAAGGATACAGGATATAAAAATGGACACTCGACACCCGAATATGCATAACAACAAGCTCAGGAGAATATGCCACATCTCTTGTGAAGAAGGGAAAAGGGAAAAAGATAGGTCATAGAACAAAATAAAGGAGAAAAAAAAAACTCAACCCCCCACCCAGCACCCCTGCGGATGGCTACGACCTAACCCCACTAGCAGCGTGCCTGTCGCCCCCTAAACTACACCCCAAGGAAGGGAAAAGACGGAGGAGGAATATCTTAAGATACGATGCGGGCTCCCGGACTCCCCTCCCCCCGCCGCGAGCAGATATTCCCTACCATGGTACTAAGCGAGGTAAAGCAGGCTTATAAGCAAACTGATAGGGAAATCACCAAAAGAGAAAATACCTTCCCGCCCAGCCCCAGACACCACAGAGGCAGCAAATCCCATTGTCGAACACAGTCAGTACACCAAACCCCCCAAAAAAAAAATGCAGAATCCCATCTGGCCCTCACTCCCACCGATGCCACCCAGCAGTGTCAAAAGAAGTCCCTGTACAGAATCAAAACAGTCAAGTTCAGCCCTGGCCTCTACGATCCATCACACAAACACTATTCGATAGGACCAGCATAACAGCAAAAGAGTCAAAACGTTGTAGAAAAGGGAGGAGATCAATATAGCATGAAAGGGTCAGAAGAGTCAAGTCTCGAAGTCTATCAGAAACACGAAAGTCAATCCAAAGAATATCGATGGAGGTCTCCGGAAACGAAGAAAGAAATAAGTCCTGTGCGGGCGATGACTTTGCCGAACTTGCTGGCTGGTCAGGGGCTCCAGTCGCGGGCTGCTGTAGTTGCGCAGATACAATAGGCATCAGATTATAATGATGCTCGGGGTTCTCCTCTCGAAGAAAATCAAGCTTCGCGGGGGTCACAATATGTTGCGGGTCTGACTCTGGGCTAGGGTCCGGTCTCGAACGAAAAGTCTCGATGCATACAGTCAAGTTGTGGAGAGCAACCTCCATTTGCCAATGAAGAGCCCCGATGGCGGCCATTACAGTCCCCAGTGTCGGTGCACACGTCATCCGATCCATCTCCGCTAATCGATGACAAAGCAGGTCATCAACCCCGGAGGCCGGCTACTCCGGGGAAACCAACTGGAGTGGGGTGGGCGAAGGCGACTGGCGACTGTCAGGCTTTGCACTCTTTACACCGCTGCCGAGAGCGGGGGCCCCCCCGCGGACCCCGAGGGCTGCCGCAGGGTCCCAGGAACCGGACCCCCACTCACCGCGGCATCCCCGTCTCGTCGCCGTCTGGCCAGTATACGCAGGGACTCGAGACCACCACCAGGATCGAGAATTCGTGTCACTCCGATGAGACCGGACCCTGCCAGGTACCGGCAGCCGATGTGGTTCAACTGAAACCCGGCTGGGTCAGTACTCGAGGCCCCGGCTTATAGTCTGGAGTAGGCCCGAAAATGACAGACGGTTGAACTTCGTCAAAAAAAGTGATAAAGACTCCGGGATTGCGCTCCTGGACTCAGAGACGATTCAGACACACAGGAGTCTGGCGGGAGGTCAGGATTAAGTTCAGGATATACCCGCCAGCGGCGGAGGTCGACGAAGCCGGGAGCTTATGCGGCCATCTTGGTTGCTAGCGTAGCTCCTCCCCGTGTTACATGCCTTTTAACAGCTTTCTAATAGTGGTTTAGAGTTGTTACACTTATGCAGACACACAGGTAGCTGCCAATTTCTGAACAACTCTGATTCTCTTAGGATGAAATGAGCTTACTGGTTTTACATCATGGACCACTTAAGGGCAAGAGCTGAGAGTGTAGCATTGCACCGAGAGGAGACGGCAGGGCTCCGGATGTATCCTATTGCGCTGGAGTGGGATGGTATCCTGACGGCCTACCACCAGGTGTGTTTACAGAATGGTATTACGTGAGTGTTTACCCCATACTCTCCAGTGACACTCCTAGTGTTATTCTCGTACCCAGCCCCCCCTCCCTTTCTCCCTCCCTCCCTGCCCCCCCCTCTCCACAGAGTTTCCCTTACGCCCTACTGCACACAAGAAGGTTCCTATGATCACCATGTTACCGGCGACACGTCACAATTAGATTGCACTCCTCTCCGCACCACAAGCTCCACACATACACACATGATCACTGTTAGACACCGCCTGGTTTATGGTTTCCTATATATCTAGGATTGTTCCTTATAGTTGATAGTTTTCAAATGCAATTTTGAATGTGCAATATCTTGCCAATGTGAACAACTAATCTGTTTCTCCGGTCATGGTATACCTTGAGTGCTGTATGGAATAAGACTAGGATATGCAGTTACAATACAGAGGTTCTTTGCACCAACGTTGGGCACTGCCACTACTGAACATTAATGTATCACGCATATGCTGGTGCTATACAGACTTGTCCTGCTGCTTAACTGTGCACCTGTTTAGTTGGCACTTTACTACCATACCTCCACGAGGGTGTGGTGGTCCACGAAGCCTGGGACACAATACCTTATGTAACAGCGCCATTTATCCGCTATGACTGCATATGTGTAATGCTGTACAATGACAAAATGCAATAAACATATTCAAACAAAAAAAATATCATGGACCACTAAAGGCTCTTGGTGGCTCTTTTAACTTCCCTTACCCCCGCCTCATTCTCCCCGACTTCTAGGTGAGACATTTGGAGCAGAAGTCCTTAGACAGTTTGTCTATGAGCATGCAAACATTAGATTCAAGAAAAACATAACTTTACTATGGAGATTTAATTTCCTTCCATATTTACTGCAGTATCCTATTCATGTACACTGGAGTTTTTTTCTGGATGGGTGTTAAATCGGCAATTCTGGCAGATATTGCAAAAGATACAGAAGTGGACATAGTGCTGAAAGAATTAAATACGTGTTTGCTCTATGTTAGAGGGTAGTAATATTAAAAGTGTATGCACCACATGGCTATGGCTGTATTAGCTGACCTGGTTTATTCTTGATTCAGATTGCTTTTCCTCCTATCTGCATAACAAACTGAACATCGTTGGTGCCCAAAGGGAAAGGAGGAAAACAGAATAACTTTTCCTGAAGCATCCCGCATTTAAACAATATACAATTGTATGAAACAGGCCTTCCCAGGAAGTGCAACAAGAATCTGGAACTCCCTCCCACCAGCCCTTCAAAGGGCCCCCATCTTGCTGCCAATCAAAAAAGACTCACAATTCTTCTACTTTGAAAACAATTTGATGAAGGCCAAAATCAATTCGTATATTTGATAGACATTTGACTAAGATCATGATTGCTTATCTGTTGCCTAATTTTCCTTTATTTTGACCCAACTGTCTTGCTCAAAGCTGCAATGCTCTATTGTGCTCTATTGCCCATGGGCCACATTCGTGCTCTACAAAAATAAAAATCAACGTGTCTCTTGATAGCCTTTTCCTTGCAAAACAATCCACACCTCACATAACTTCGACCTACTATAAAACACCCAAAAATATAAACTGCCTGAGCAAGACCAGTAAAACAATATGTCTAAATAAAAATATTACCATGTGTTAAAAAAAACACTGGCAAATAACATTCAGAAGTGAATAAAACATGTAAATGTGTTAGATCAGTGGTTCGAAACCTTTTGACAGTGTGGACCCCCACTTATTACTCAAATCCGGGGACCCAAACAGAATATTTTTTTTTAAACTGGGGACTCATTACTGAAAGCAGGGGATCCTGGCTTAAGCAAATTTGAACCGCAAAACAACATACAAAAAATTCAAGAATTCAGCAAAGAAATAAACAAATTATGAAATATTTGATTTATTTCACAAACAAATATAAAAACAATTCATATTGTAATTTGAATAACAAGGGTGGAGGCTTTCTACATTTGACTGAGGTCTCTAATTTCAAATTCCTTCACATTTATAAAACGTTTAAAAATTTCCAATTTTACATTTTGCTTCTTCATTTGTATGCACTTTATAAATCTGTTATTATTATTACATTTTCTAACCAGTCACAGACCCCCTAAGTAAGGTTCATGAACCCCCAGTGGGTCTTAGACCACAGGATGAGAATCACTGTATTTCACAAATCACCCACCTACGTCCAAGATTACTTAACACCTTTGGTGCTCATGATGAGCTCAGCTCGACATGAGGCAGATTGGCGCTGTGCGACTGCTGCGGCGCGCCCACGCGGGGATAATTCCTCTGCTGTGCTGGGCGTTTTTTGTTCTGGGCGTGGTCATGACAAGCTCAGCTCGTCATGAGCACAGCGCCACCATGCTGCTTGACGACCCGTGCTCGGCACAAATACCGCGGCACCGTGCGTGGTCCCCCCTGCCCCCCCGTCATGGGGGAATTAGCCCTGCGGCGAGGGGGTTAAAGATCGCAATCAATAGAACCTTAGCCAGCAACTGCGGGTAAGGTTCTATTTATTGATAATGCTCTACATAAATATGTGTTTTATGAAGTTCACGGAAACAACCATGGACAGATGGGAGTCTGTGCTGGAAAGCCCAAGGTGATGTTAAAAGCCGCCAATAGCCTTTCAGCAGCGGTCTACAGTTCTTTCTTATAATGATAAGTAAAATAAATAATCAGAGAAGTATTTAATGTTTTCAGTCCTTCATTCAATTTCAGCACTAACTCTCTCTGACGGTTCAACTACTTTCCTCTGTCAGTTTTACTGCCATCTTGTCCACCCTTAATTCAGGGTCTCACCACCTGAAGTCATCAGCTTGGTTGCCTCCGCTATTTTGTGGATCTCTGTCTTCCGAGATGTCTACTGCTTGCATTATTCATTTGCTACTTGCCGTTTGGAGACCGTGTTTGGCGCTGGAGGACTGTGGTGGTGCGCCGAGGTTCAACAGAAGCGCTTTGTAAGGCGCTACCTTTCGCCGGACCCGCTCCGCGGGTCCCGCTTCACGGAGCAGAGCCTTGCAATTATTTGACCTCACTCCACTAAGGGTCTCTGGCTTACAGGGCTGCGAGCGAGCATACTGCTGGACTCCAACTTCCAAGAGTCCCAGCAGTTTCCATCACCGATCCCACCTGGTGACGCTCTCCCTGTAGGCCACGCCCCCCGCTCCTCTGTGAAAAAGCTCCGGATCAGAAACAGCTGCGGATAACATTATTCATTTGCTACTTGCCGTTTGGAGACCGTGTTTGGCGCTGGAGGACTGTGGTGGTGCGCCGAGGTTCAACAGAAGCGCTTTGTAAGGCGCTACCTTTCGCCGGACCCGCTCCGCGGGTCCCGCTTCACGGAGCAGAGCCTTGCAATTATTTGACCTCACTCCACTAAGGGTCTCTGGCTTACAGGGCTGCGAGCGAGCATACTGCTGGACTCCAACTTCCAAGAGTCCCAGCAGTTTCCATCACCGATCCCACCTGGTGACGCTCTCCCTGTAGGCCACACCCCCCTTCATCAGCAATCTACAAATAGCGTGTCAGTACACCGCTGCGCGGTAGCGCGCGGGTAGCGCCCGGGAGAAGCCCGGGACAAGGGCGGGCCCTCTGTGGCCCTCAGTGGCCGAAGTTGGCTGGGCTGGGCCCAGTTATTTTCATCGTCAGCAAGTACATGTGATTTTGTTTGAGGCTTGTTTGTTGAAGAAAGCTGTTTTATTGTGATACTTCATATCTATCTGGCTTTTATCGCCTGTGTGTTTATTTGCATCTCCTAGACTATTATTTTATTATCTTGAAAGCCCATTTTTAATCCGTGTTATATTGTCATCAGGAATAATTTTTTTATTACAACATTCTTTTGTGAATATACCGGTTTGGAACATGTCTAAAAAATTAAGGTCTGGTAGGGAAGTGGGTGGTATTCCTATGGTGACCAAAGATATTAACCGTACCAGAAATAAATCAGTAAATAACCCCCCCTTGAAAGGACAATGCCAACTGTTTGAGTTTTGGGATTTAGCCTCCCCCAAGTCCGTTAATTTATCCACAACTAAAGGTGCAGGGGTTTTAACTCGAGGGGGCCCTTGCCAAGCAAATGTGTCAGGGTCGCTCTCTTCTGGGCAGCCTTTACAGCAACAGCTTGCGTCGGGGGCATCTCCCCCCCGCGTTTACTCGGAGGGGATTGGTGAGAGTGTGCCCGCCTTCCCAATAACTGATGGGGAACTTATGCTTGCTCAATCTAGCCTGCCACCCGTGTCCCAAACCCCGCTGAAGGGGCATTCGGTGGGCGAGTCATCGGCTCTCTCCATTGACTTTGATCTCTGCGGTCGATATGTTAGTACAGGGAGGGTGGAGCCTCTAGCCCCAGGTAAATCTTCTGGGGGTGCTACCCCGTCTGGGTTGTTGCTGTATAGTAGTACCCCCTCGCCAAATGGTCAGGATTTGTCTGATTTGTTAATAGCTTCTGGCACTCCAGGACTTGACTTATCAGGTATTGGAGGGCCAGGCGCTGCATGTGAAAAACCAATCTCTGAATCGATGATAGCCTTGGAACAATTGCTTGCTTCTATTTTATCTCTTTTGGGGAAATTTGTGGGTAACTCGGATTGTATTTTGGAGTCTGTCACCCAAATACTGAAGGCCCTGCTACAAAAGGCATCGGTAACTGGAAGTGCCCCCCCGACTAGGATGGAACATGGTTCATTGGGGGAACGGATCGTCCCTCCAGTGGATCTTGAAAAGAATGTGGGGACATTGGTCATGACATCACATCTTGTTACTATGCCTCAAACTGCAGTGCCCAACTGTATTAACAACTCAGTTCTTGAGATTGTGGAGGAAGATATATCCACATCTGGCCCTAAAGCTCCTCCAGAGCTCTTTCCTATTTTTATGCCTGAAAATAATAAAGAATCTAATAGTGATGGTCAAGAGATAAAGCCTAAAACCGGCAATTTTAGAAAGAATAAGGGGAATAAAAAGAAACCGTTGAGGAAATACAAGAAGAAAAGGCAACGTCGGATAATTTTTCGAAATTCTCTGACTACCCCGGAGAAAGAAGTGTTTGTTGTAGATCCATCTTTTCTACCCACGAATGTGAATGTTGAGATGGAAGCGAACCCCCCTATTTCTACCTCTTATAATGTGGAAGGTGAAATGTGTCCATTAACATCCTTGGATGATTTTCCACAAAGGGGGACTCTACCTCCCAGCTTGTCACTCTCGACTGGGATCGTTGGTTCCACACAACATCCATCGGGGGCTTTGAATCCTCTGGCCTCTCCTTTCTTAGTAGTCGCTGAGAGGGGAGAGCGCCTTGGTCCTAATTGTCCGGTAATAGCCGTAAAAACTCCTGTGGAAACTCTTGAGTTAGACTTCTTACCTCTTTTTGACGGGGACTTGCCCTTAAATAGGTCTTGGCTCCTCAAACGTTTTTTTGAGATAGAAAGTCTCCGTCATATCCAAACTAGAGATATAGAGCTAGTCACTCTTTTTGGTGAAGTAAAGGTAACAAGTATTAGGGTCAAATTTTATTCACCCATCATTGTAAATTTGATATTAGGGCAAGCTGAGTATTTTCAACGTTCAGGTATTGATATTCTTCCGATTTTTAATCGTGAAAATACAAACCTGCTTTCTGGGGAGTTATTTAGAGGAGCAGAGATAAGTGGTGCGGATTCCGCCTTTACAGACCTGAGGATTTGGGTATCTAAGGGTAAACGTGCGGTCTCCCAAGTAAAGCCTCTTCCGCTGTCCCAGAATTCTTTTATGTCTGAGGACAATAATCGGTGGAACTGGCTACAAAGCGCCCTATCTACAAGAACCAAAGATAACCCCAGGTTGTTTCAACATATTTAACACCTCATTTAATATTATTTCCTGGAATGCGGCAGGGATCCACAATAGCCCAGAGAAACTGGAGTTTTTATATTCCCTGGGTGCTGATGTGATCTGCCTACAGGAAACGTGGTGTATTAATACGTTGAAGATTTCAAAGGACTATTATGCCCTGGAAGTGCCCGCGGTCCCTTCTAAGAAAGGCCATGCTAGGGGGGGCATTGCTTGTTTACTTTTAAATAAATGGCAATGGAGATTCTCTCACTATATTGATCCAAGCAATTTGTTCCATGCTATAACCATTGATAATTTGTCGAACAATGGTATAAAATCCCCCATTGTGATTTTGAATGTTTATATCCCTCCTGATGAGAGTTTTAATAAGATTTTATTGCAGGTTTTTCAATATATAGTTTTGATTAAAAATGTTCCGTCTCCTCCGGAAATTTTGCTGGTGGGGGACTTGAATTCCAAAATCTCCAATGTTAGTTTGGAACTCTTTAGGAATATACCGAGGGAAGAGGCTTATTTTATTCCTCAGTCACTGTTCCCTGATAAATTAGTGACAAATAAACGTGGGAAGATTTTGTTGAATGAATTAGCGGCCGTCGACGGGCTCATATTAAATGGGAGATTACCATCGGATGTGCCTGCTAAATTTACTCATAAGTCTCCCTTTGGGTCTTCTATTCTGGATTATGTAGTCACGGACTATGGTTTGTTCCCTTCCATTCTGGACCTTAAAGTTATAGATACTCCTTTAAGTGATCATAGCATATTGCTGGTAACTTTCTCCTTAAAACCTGTGACTACCGCACCGTGGTCTATGCACGGTAGGGATGTGGCTTTCCACGCTTCTTCTGGAAGATGTTTTTGGAATCCTTCTGCCATTAATGAGGTGCAGGATTTCCTAGCCTATACACTATTATCTCTAGATGAGTGGCGCGGTAATGAAATGGCTAACTTTGCGGAATTTATGCGTAAAATTACCTCGTATGCTAAAAGAAAGAAAATGCCCTGTCCCAAAAATGGAGAAGTAGTGCCTAGCGTTTTGCGTAGCTTGAATGTGGAAATAAACAAACTGGTCCGTGAACAATATCTTGATAGACTTAGAGACCGGGGAAAAGAAATTTCTAGGTTAAAAAGAAAGAGAAGTAGACTTCGGCAAAAAATAAAAAAGGAAGGGGAGGATAAAGTATGGATTAGTCTGAGGGAGGCAGTTCTGCATGGCAGGATCAGAGAGTTTTGGGCAATAATCGGTAGGGGGTGTGGCTCTCATATAAGCCCTTCCCCTATCGCTATTGCGGAAAAAGCTTGGACCGCCTATATTCAAGACCTTTATTCAGGGAATGGGAGCTTAATTATGGATATTACAAAGGGTGCCCCCATCTGTAATGACTCCGACAGTGGTGTCTCTTCTTTGGGCCTTTGTATTTGCCCCGCTGAAAAAGAAATTGAGTTGGCGATAAAAACTATGCGTGTCTCTGGGGCAATGGGCCCTGATGAACTACCCATGACGGTCCTAAAATCCGATCCTGTAAGGTGGAGTAAAATCCTGTATCCACTTTTTAGGGCGTGTTTTTTGTCTAAAACAGTACCACCCTCGTGGAGGGGAAGTATCCTGGTCCCTATCTTTAAGAAGGGTTCCAGAGATAGTCCTGGTAACTATCGTCTGATAGCACTTCTCGACTCCGTCGGAAAGGTATTTGCGAAATGTATCTTGACATCCCTCTCCGACTGGGCCGAGGAGAACAATATTTTGCCATTAGAACAGACTGGTTTCCGCAGGAATCACGGCACGCTGGACAATCTTACAGCCCTCCAGGTGGTAACAAATAAATACGTGCAGGTGAGAGGTGGCGTTGTGTACGCTGCCTTTATTGATTTCTCCACGGCGTTCGACAGAGTTGATCGTGGAACGCTGTGGAGAAAATTGGCAGCGTTCAGGCTCCCACACTATTTGTTGGAGTTGGTGAAGGCGCTACATACAGAGACCTGGTGCAAGGTTTTGATGGGGGGCGAAAGGGGGTTATCCGGTACAATAAAAACTTTGAATGGCCTTAAACAAGGCTGTTTACTGGCTCCCCTTTTGTTCTCCCTATACACGGCAGACCTTCCGGCTGCCCTGGCCGCCGGAGAGGGCTTTCCCCCGGTGATTGGGGGGGCACCAATTTCATGCATGATGTATGCCGATGACGTTCTCATCCTTGACCTAACACCTAAAGGTTTGGCAAATCGGCTTCATGCTTTGCATTCGTTTGCGGTAGCCCATGCGATGAAGATCAACATTAGTAAAAGTAAAGTCATGTGCATAGCTGGCAGGAAGAGATGCCGTTCTGTTGATTATGGTTGGTTCATTGGGGATCAAAAACTGGAGGTGGTAAAGTTTTACACTTTTCTAGGGAAAATTGTTACAGCTAACTTGAGTGAGAAACTCCATATTGAGCAGTGTACACGCAAAGCTCTGGCCCATGGCAAAGGTTTGAATGCCCTGTACCATGTAACGGGGAAACGGCACTTTCCTATTTTATTGGAAGTATTTAGATCCAAAATCCCCGCTACAATATTATATGGTATTGAACTAATTGATATGGGAAAATGGGACTTTTGCCATAAGATCGAGGGGAAGCTCCTAAGATCTCTCTCTTCCTTAAATACTGCGTGCTCGCTGGCAGCCTGTAGACTCGATTTTGGACTTAGGAGTAGTTGGGCCCAGGGAGTATGTGCCATGGTAAGATGGGTGGCTTGCCTTGCTAGAGCTGAAGTAGGTACAATGAGAGCCCTCGTCAGAACTGAATTGTTGGGTAATCTTAAGGAGTTTTCTCAACTTGTCTGTAATTTTAGAAAAGCTGTATCTTTGCTAAATTTAGATGAAACCACGCTTTTTCTGTATTCACCATCACAGTTGAAATCAGTGCTGAAAGCTGCTTCATGGGATCTATGTTTTCGCTCTGATTTAAAATTAATTTGTGGGAAAAGCCATGTCGTTCACCTCCTTGATTCGTATCAGTTGAGACGACCTCAACCCTATGTTTCATGGTCCCTTCCTCATGGCATACGTAGGTTCTGGTTTCTCCTACGCTATGATTTAATACCTCTTAACCAATTGTTATCTAAATGGAATGGTTCATCTCCTCTGTGCAACCTATGTAAAGTGAACAATCAGGACTGCATGCATGTGTTATTGATCTGCCCTGCACTTCGTAAACTGCGTGGCAGATGGCTAAAACCTATCTGTCTTCGTTTGGGTATACTTACACTGAATGCTTTCCTTTCTGCACTTTATTGCCCTCCCAACGAAATGTTTTGTTTTTATATTTTTAATTTTTTTAAGGGCTTCCTTGTTATTTATTAATTGAGTTCTGGGAGGTGGTTTTGTGGGGTTGATTCTGTATATTTTCTATGGCACATGTTAGCACTGTATTTTCCCCATGGTTCCGTAATTAGTATTGCATTTATTCTAGGGTTTGTAAATGGTACATGTTCTACTCTTGTTATTAGCTTTCTGTGTTTATGTAACCGATATGTTTGGAAATATGTACACTTTCATGTGGTTCTTGTGTTTATGTAACCGATATGTCTGGAAATGTGTACACTTTTATGTGGCCCTCTTACGAGAGCCAAAATCATAATAAAATAATTTGATTTGATTTACTTCTACTGCTTGCCTACAGCTTCCACGCCTTTCTGTGATTTGCTAATATCTCCTACTGCCACCCAAAATTACACTTAACTAACTTCCATATCCAGCGTCCAACTCTGGATAAACCCAGTTAACCTTCAATTGATATTGCCCTAATCCATAAGCGCTCTTCAGAGCAGCATTTGTGGTTTGTGCGCATCTCCTGTCCTGGGTATTATATCAGGAAAACATGCAAATGTGCAAAGTTTATACCATTGCTTTCATTATGTGCCAACATATCAAATGCCCAATTACTATTTCTCCATGATTCAATGCACGTTTATGTTCCATGTTTGATGATGGACCGCTAGTGTCATCTTCTTTACTCTACCACTATTTTTCTAGAGCTGCAGACATCACCCAAGCAAGATGCTATTCTCTTTATCCAGTGCTTAATTTGAGCTGGCAGTTGCAGGTAGGGCCCACTGGCACTCTTTTTTGGGGACCAGCAATTATTACTCTGGTCCAGAGAAAGAGAGAGATAAGCCTAATAAGACGAAAAAAGAAGGACGAGAAACCGAGATAGCAGGAACTCAACAGAATCTGCATGAGTGGCAGAGTCAGGGAGTACCTGATAAAAGAGGCATGATGCGGAATCAAGACTAAGCAGCCCTAGCATTCATCACCCTGGCCTTCAAGAGCGTCAGTTTTTGCATGAGCAAACACTATAATCCCCAACACTTACTCTTTTACAAACTAAGCACTGCCTTTATCTCATGTCTAACCCCACTCTGGTTCCTTAATGGTGGCATTCTTCCCATTCCTTTCCATGCATCACCTTCTGCCTATAACCTGACTGCAGTGCCTCTACCTTTCCCTTTCTGCTCTCCATCCTCTTGGATGTATGACGTTACAACGCATACTTTTACAACGCATACCTTTGTAACTCATTTTTTACAATGCAGCATCCATTACAACGCTTTCCATTACAACGCATGCCATTACAACAAATTTTTAAAAACTACCTTTACAACACATTCGATTACACAAATACTACCTTTAAAGCGCATACCATTACAACGCATAACATTACTTTGCATGTTTGGTAAGTATTGGATAGTGTAGGGGTAAAAATTACTATTCTAACTCCAGGGGGGTGCAACAGTAGGGTAAGTGTTGGATAGTGTAGGGGTAAAAATTACTATTCTAACTCCAGGGGGTGCAACAGTAGGGTAAGTGTTGGATAGTGTAAGGGTACTATGCGTTGTAATGTTATGCGTTGTAATGGTATGCGTTGTAATGACATGCGTTGTAGTAGTATGCATTGTAGTGTCATGCGTTGTAATGGTTGCGTTGTAATGGCATGCGATGTAATGGATGTTGGTTGTAAAAGTTTTGTTGTAATGGTAGTGCGTTGTAAAAGTTGCGTTGTAAAGGTTGTTTCCCATCCTCTTGATTCTCGGCTTCTCCTCTGGGTATTTCCTTTTTAGGTCTAGTCTACTGACAGCTTTAGCTTTACCTATCTGTTGGCCAAACCTATTCTTACCAATGCATTCCAAATGCATAGACTGGACTTTGGGTCCGCCCCTTGCTGAGTTGTGTCCTTCAGGGGACTCTTTTGGTTTTTTTGGACGAGCACTCCATGGAAGTGCATGTATTTCCTCTCTCCCTTCCTGTTTTTCCCTTTCCCTGTGCTCTCTGTTGCTTTTTTTCATATCCTGTTTCCTGATGCTTCTTGCCACGTTGCCCAGGTTGTTCATTTTTGTACTTTTTTATTTTTTAAGAGGGTCCAGCATCTGTAAAGTGCTTTCTGGCTGCTTGCATCGTTTTTTGTAATTTGTGCACCATTCTTGCTCACTTTCTATAAATTGTAATATATCGCTCTTAGAAAGCTATCTGGGACGTTAACATGGTCAATAGGGATGGTTGTTGTAAGAAATGATGCGTCAGCACATACACATCATATAAACATGTGTGTGTCACAATGCATGTCAGCCATCTTGAAATGGATTTTCTTTAGAAAGCCTGTTACAATATTGCTGCGTGTGTGTACGCATGCTTTGTTACACTTTTGCGCTCGCATGCGGTCAGGAAAAAGCACTGGCAAGGCCAAAAGCTCTTCATTTTAGAACCAAAACCTATGGTCTTTGCCAGTGAATGCTTGTCCTGGAATTCTTTCTACAGCAATTGAAGGCACCACAATTTTGCTCTATTAGCATTTTTGTGTCTATTTATTTACATATGTTTTCTCTCTTGACTTCTTCCTCTTTCCCTCTTTTCTGTTGTCCTTTTCTGAATTGCAACTCTTGTCCCCACCTCCTCCCCATACCCCGTTCCTTCTATTTTGCTTGTTCCACATCTGGGTGTTCTTACCGCGTACCTGTTACCAACCAATTTAGCATTTGCAATAGTTA
Source organism: Lissotriton helveticus (assembly GCF_964261635.1). Taxonomy (NCBI): domain Eukaryota; kingdom Metazoa; phylum Chordata; class Amphibia; order Caudata; family Salamandridae; genus Lissotriton; species Lissotriton helveticus. Next base: position 1,909,463,225 of record NC_136067.1, on the reverse strand, counting down.
TTCTTTCAAAGTAAAATACACACTAAGGGCCCTATTAGGATGGCGGACAGACCTGCGTCCGTCCGTCACCCCAGAGGTGGTGGGACCGTCCGCAGGGGCAGCGGCGGTACCTCCGTGCAAATTAGGATGTGACCACCACCCTGGCGGTCAAATCCTGTATGTTTAACATTGCGACGGGTGCTGCTTGAAGCAGCACCCGCCGCAATGTTAAAAATGCAAGCAGTGCATTTGCATGCACAAAGTGGCAGGCACTGCGCGGTACCTGCCGCTTCATGCATGCAAATGCAGGGGGGTACCATAGGTACCCCCCATGTGCACCCCCACCCCCCCTTCACCCTGGGGGCCTGCAACGGGCCCCCAAAGAAAAGACCGTATGCCTTTTCGTGGCGGCATTGCCACCGCGGAAAGGCATATCCCTAAGCAAATCCTAATATGGCTGGCGGTGTCTGATAGACACCGCCACCATATTAGAGCTTTTCCGCCGCGGTTTCGCGGCAGAAAAGCGGCGGACGGTCTTGCCATCCGCAGATGACCCCCCGCCATCCCAATCTGACAGGGGGTCATTTCTCTCAACGCAGTGGTGAATCCGCATCCTCCGTGCCGGCAGTGGCTTCCGCCGGCCCGGAGGATGCGGATTCACCGCAATCGTAATCGGGCCCATAGTTGGTGTTCGAAGCAATATCGAGTGCCCACCGTTTCTGGCTCCCAAATTGCATACTGCTCTCAGGCATGCAATTATCTTGAGCTTATGAAACTGTAGTGATATCACAATTAAATAAATAGACAACCTTCATAGCAGATCCATTGCACTTTGCCATGCCACAGTGAGGATGCGAGGGTACCTCACTAAGTAAGGCAGCATACTTTGCATTTCATGTTTATGGTCTGACTTGACAGCAAAGTTGTACCAAGACAAACATGTGAACAGGACCAGGAGAGGGGCTTGGGCTCCGCCCACATGTTGGGAGCCAGAAGTACATGTTTTGACTGGGCAGAAGCTGTGTGCTTCCACAAAAAAGTGCTTGGCCTTCACACAGCTATGATCATGTGGATTTTTTTCAGCTGCCTGAGCTTGAATTTTCAGGAGCACACATGACATTGCAATGCTAATAAAGTGCCACAGGTAAGTAGATACATGGCTGTTTTCTCTGGCAGCAGCACAGCACAGAATGGAGGTGGGCAGTAAGTCATTAACTTACATGGATTTTTATGTCTGCCTTGACAGTGGATTCATAAACTAGACCTTTTGCATTGCCAATGCTTGTTCATTGTCTTTTATTTTCGCTTTTGTCCCACAATTGGCCACTTGTGTAGAACATTTGTAGCCTAAAGCCAATAAAGGCCATATGGAAAATAGTTTTCTCGTTCATATCTTCCATCAAAGGCCCAGTGGCGAGTGCTGTGTGTGTACAGAGGATGTAATGTTTCTGTTTACTGACTCAGCACTGAGGGAATATCATACCGCTCTCCAAGTGTAAACTACACTGTGGAAAACACCATGTAAATCATTTGCATTGAAGGCTGCAATTTTCCGGTCAGTGGTAATGCTTTGTTTATGCGGGTGTTGAGAAGCACGACACTTCCACGGCATGTAATTGTATAATTACAGTGAAAGATGATTACAGTCATAGAAACATGACAGAGTTCACGAGCAGGGAGGTGGATGTGGGTGCAGCGAGCTGAAGTGATAGCCTGGGGCTCTCTGCTGGGCCCTCACAGTCTGTAGCTGTCTGTGACACCTTCTGCCTAGCCCGGTAAAAGAAATGCATTGTAACTTTGCTAACAGAGTTGTATAACACAGAGTTGTATAATTTCTACTTTCCATGACCATGGAAGTGCCTTCCCAGTGTATGCCTGTGATTGGAGGGTCTGCCTTTTTGCAGTATTTTACATGTACTGGTGTTCGGTGCCCTTTTGTAACATGCACACACCACTCTGCCCTTGCAACACACGGCTGCTACCTCTCACATGTCTTTACCTTTGATACTTGCACAAGTGCCACCTTGCCCACGTAACGCTTGTTCCTGAGCCTGAGTGTCTAGCACCTATTGCAGGACTATACCTCTAATTATACTCTTTTTTCTCTTATAACTGCACACTTGTCACTTTCATTTCCACTTGTGCACTTTTGACTACCTCATGTATGTTGGTTGCTCACAATTTTTACTCAAGTATTTTGTTTGCTCACGATTGTCACTATTACCTTTACCACCTCATGTATTTTGGTTGCTCACAATTGTCACTTTTACCTTATGTAAGTAACGTATGTTTTTGCAATCTGTTCTTTTGTAATGTTTCTCATTATGTTTCATTTCTGTTCCTAATGTGAAGCGCTCTGACGCCTTCGGGTAAAGTCAGCGCTATATAAAAATGCATAAATAAATAAATAAATAAATAAATAAAACACAGGCACCAATCTGAGGTAGGGGGTGGGGGTTCGAGGGGGGAGGACATGTGTGGTAGGAGGGAGGACGCAGAAAGGGGGAGGACGTGGGGGAAGCAGCTATGATCATATCAAATTAAAAGTTAAAAACGTACCTTTTCGCATCTTCCTCGCACGTCTCTCCCCTGTAGTCCTTCCTCGCTCGGCCACAGGAAACACACCCAGGCTCCCAGTCAGCCAATCACAACACTGCCATAGAAGCATTGTGATTGGTCTGAGCACCTTTTTTTGCCGCTCAGGCGCTGAGTGGAGGCCTGGGCATGTTCTCCACGTAGGCTGCGATGCCCGAGAGGGCCGTCCAAGCAGTCATTGCACACTTTAGGAGGGTGCTACCACTCCTCCCGTTCCCCCGCCCCTCACGCAAAGCTCTTGGCGGAAGTAGGAGAAAATAAAATGATAATAACGCAATTTATTATCATTTTATTTGTTCTGTCTTTCTCTGCAGAAAAGCAGTGGGGTGATGCTCCTCCGCCTTAGCAGAGGAGCCACCACTGGATAACATCAGTTTAAAACACGGTCAGCGAAGGGCACCTTTGATAATGGAGTAAATATTGAAATGAGGTGAGAATCCTTATGAGGAATACTTTTTCTGCTACAGAGGACTGAGTGTGTAAGATCTGCCTGTGAGATTGTGTAACAATTAGCCGAAAGTAGCTACAATAAGTAAAGCCACTCTGCTCCTGTAGTCTCTCGTCAAGGATTTTGGTATGGGAAAATTGAAATTTGCTTGAAGAAAGGAAAGAAAAGAGGTCTGTATCTTCCTTTTAACTAGGTACAAATGTAAGCTGGAAGAATGAAAACCATAGTGTTGACTACAGGGAACCTAATAGGCCTGACCGAAATTTAAATTACGTCGGAGTAATCGGAGTAATTTCAGTAATTACACTTACTCTTGTAATGAGAAATTACCAAAATTGCGCAAATATGCCGGCTTGAGTAACTAAGAATAATTTGGGGCATAAATCCAACAGCAGGAGCACAGGAAGAAAATACTAAGAGAGAGCGGGTGGCTACCGACTTCTGTTGTACATGTCCTGTAGCATTTAGTGCTACTTCTTTTAGAACAAAATGCATCCTCAACCCCATTTAGGGCACAAGGGTGCATTTTGCACTAAGAAAATAGTGCTAAATGCTGTTTTACTTTTTCACTGAATTATGCATAATTATGAGTAATTTTGCACAAATTATGAGTAAATACGCAAGAGAGATTTATGCAGTTACGCCCACCCCTAGAAACTAACTGGCAGACAGTGGGAAAGAATGGATAAGGTGTGAGTGCCGACGAACAGCGCCGACGAACTAGCACCCTTGAAGAACCACCTATTCAAGCAAAGTAACAAAAAAGCCCCCTGGTTCAACGATGACCTTAAAAAATCCAAGAAGCACTGCCGCACTCTCAAGAAAGCCTGGAGAAAAAACCCAACCACTGACAACCTGGCCACCTTCAAGAACGCCACCGGCAAACACCACCAACTGATCTGATCCAGCAAAAAATCAGCATTCAAGGATCGACTCGACAACAATGCCCAAAACAGCAAGGAACTATTCAACATCGTCAAAGAATTCACCAACCCCACCGCCGGCACCAACGACATCACTCCCTCCCAAGACCTCTGCGACTCTCTATCCTCATTCTTCCACAACAAAATCGCCGACATACATAACAGCTTTGAAAACCAGTCCGAAGACCAGCCCACTCCACCCACCTCCGAACAAAAACCGCACTCTAACATCCTTTTCGCCTGGAACCCAATCACCACTGAAGACACCATCCGCATGATGAACTCCATCCACTCAGGATCACCAACCGACCCATGTCCTCACCACATTTTCAACAAAGCAGACTCCATCATCGCACCCCACCTCCGCGATGTCATCAACTGTTCCTTCAACTCCGCTACCTTCCCGGAAAGCTGGAAACATGCCGAACTCAGCGCCCTTCTGAAGAAACCCACAGCAGACCCCACTGAACTTAAGAACTACCGCCCCATCTCGCTCCTCCAATTCCCTGCCAAAGTCATTGAGAAAGCCGTCAACAGTCAACTCGCCGCCTTCCTCGAATCCAACAAATCCCTCGACCCCTCACAGTCCGGCTTCCGAGCCAAACACAGCACCGAAACCGCCCTCATCGCAGCAACAGACGACATTCGAACTCTACTAGACAACGGAGAAACAGCCGCCCTCATCCTGCTCGACCTGTCCGTGGCCTTCGACACAGTCTGTCATGACACCCTCATTCAACGCCTCAGCAACATCGGAATACAAGGGAAAGCATTGGACTGGATCATCTCATTCCTCGCTGGTAGAACCCAAAGAGTCCGCCTCCCCCCTTTTAAATCAGAGGCCACTGAAGTCATCTGCGGCGTACCACAAGGATCATCACTCAGTCCCACCCTCTTTAACGTATACATGTGTCCCCTCGTATCCATCGCTCGCCAACACAACCTCAACATCATCTCCTACGCAGACGACACCCAGCTGATCCTCTCCCTCACCAAAGACCCAAACACCGCCAAAACCAACTTACACGAAGGAATGAAAGAAGTAGCCGAGTGGATGAAGAACAGCCGTCTAAAACTAAACTCCGACAAAACGGAAGTCCTCATCTTAGGCTCATCCCCCTCTGCCTGGGACGACTCTTGGTGACCACCGGCACTGGAAACCGCACCCAGACCTACGGATCACGCACGTAACCTGGGCTTCATCCTGGACTCCTCCCTCTCGATGACCAGACAAGCCAACGCCGTCTCATCATCTTGCTTCAACATCCTCCGCATGCTCAAAAAAATCTTCCGTTGGATCCCCACCGAAACAAGAAATACGGTCACCCACACACTGGTCACCAGCCGACTGGACTACGGAAACACCCTTTATGCCGGAACAACAGCCAAACTACAGAAGAAGCTCCAACGCATCCAAAACGCCTCAGCCAGACTCATATTGGACATCCCTCGGCAAGCTCACATTTCCGGCCACCTGAAAGACCTCCATTGGCTCCCCGTCAACAAGAGAATAATGTTCCGCCTCCTCACCCACGCACACAAAGCCCTCTACGACCAAGGACCCGAATGCCTCAACACGCGACTGTCCTTCTACACCCCCTCCCGCCAACTACGATCGTCCAATCAAGCCCTCGCCGCCATTCCGTGCATCCATAAATCCACCATGGGGGGAAGATCCTTCTCCTACCTGGCAGCCAAAACCTGGAATTCTCTCCCCACCCACCTCCACCTTACACAAAACCACCTCGCCTTCAGAAAGCAACTAAAAACTTGAATATTCGATAAGTAAAGCACACCCCTCCCTCAAGCGCCTTGAGACCCTCTGGGTGAGTAGTGCGCTATACAAATCTCTGAACTTGAACTTGAACAGTGTGAGCTGTGTCAGTGCCTCTACAATGGCAAATCAGAGGGATTAGCAAAGAACTGTTCACTAAGGGTAAAGTGAGCTCACTTCTTATAACCTGGCCTTAGCAGAAGGGTATCCCTGAGAGAAGTGTGCATGAGGCATTGTGTTTAACAAGGAAAGTAAACAACTATACAGTTAAAGGAGTACCCAAATTAAAGGCCCAACTCAAGTTTAGTCAAATGTAGAAAATGTATTAAAAATAAAGGAAAAAAACAGGGGCACGCACTCTACAAAGAGAAAGTGAATTGGAAAAATAGTACTGAACAAAAAGCGTTTAAAAGCCGTAACTAGAGGAGTCTTTTAATAGAAATGCCAATTACAAGGCAATAATTTTCACTGCATTGTAGCAGGTCTCACACAGCCTGGTGGGGTTAGGTAAAGTCAGTTACATTAATGGAGGCACACTGCTTCTCTGCGGGGATGTAAAGTGAATTTTCACTTTGATTTCTCAATTTATTCTTGGCTGACCCTGAAAACAGGTCCACAGAGCCTTCTGAATATTTCAGTAGTCAGCAGGGGTCTGCTTCTTCTACCTTTAAGAAGCTACCCGCTAGTTTAAGCCCTTTCTACCTCCAGATAGATCAGGCCTCGAAGGCACTAATAAACTACAAATCAAAAAGGCTATGAAATGTTATCCTCGAATTTGAAGTGCTCAGTGTGCTTTACTTTTAGGCACTGGGTTTAGTGGCACTAGATGTCACCAGACCATATATAATAGTTCATGATCCAATTGTAACTTCCTTTGTGAGAGAAGGGCTTGCACAGCCTCTCAACCTGCAGCAGGAAGACTTGACCAGGGAAAACCCTTCTGGGGGACTGCAACATTAGCCAATTCCACACCCATTACTAAACCATCAACTGGAGTGCTGGGAGCAAGAACTGCTAATTAGTTTATAATCTGCTCTCTAAAAATAATACTTGCACTTCTCTGTAACACCACTTGGGATCAGGAACCTGGGGGCATATTATCAAGTACCGGTGTTAAAATGATCGCCGTTTTTTCGGCAGGAAACTGCCGATAAAGCGGCGATAATTTTAACACCGGTCCTTGATAATATGCCCCGTCATTCTGTAACATTCTGCGTTGGTAGTGAAAATTTAATTTTAAAACGGCTCATGAGTTAAAGACAAAGAGAGAAGGCCTGTCAATCACACACCAGATATCAAAATTCAAAAGCCCAAATAACAAAATAAAAGTAAAGGAAAATACCCTTTACCTAAGATGCATTGGTTGTTATATCTGTTGTGCAGTTGTACAAATATTCCTATGTGTGGATATGATTTGTAGATATAAAATAATGTGTCTTGCTTAATAGGATTGCTATTCTTATAACAGCTATAAAATATGTGTATAGGATTATATGGTATGAGCTGGCTGCAATCACTTCTGATAGTTTGGATAAATATAATATGTAACACCACAGATCTCTCGTGGTTCTTTCTGCTCGAACCTGTTAAGTGCATTATTGAGTTATATTCAGCATATGTGTAACACTCTGCATTACTAAGTGTTATCACTCCTCAAGAGGATTTCGCCATGTAAAAAATATCGTGTGATTTTCTCTTTTAATAGAAATCAAGTGACAATATGTAAATGATTAACTACTTCGAAATTCACACTCAGTTTTCTTCCCTATTTGCCTGTCATACACTTCTAACTTCCCATTTTTTGTGAAAATCAAATAAAGTCTGCTTTAAAGAGAAGAACGATTCTGTGAGGGCCAGCAGTTTCTTTTCATGGTGTGTCCTGGGTCCTCGGTGTCACGAGCCACACCGTTCATTCGTTAGTCCATGGTATTGTCAACAGAATAATGCACCCCACAGCCTGCCTCCACATTAACACACAGCAAGCACAGTATGTTTCGCTCAAGGGAGTATCACCCCCCGGGGCTCGGCCAGGGGGTGACTCCAGGAAACTACCGGGTATCCATTAACCTCTTGGCTGCGGCGGTAATTCCGCCGCAGCGCTAGGGGGTAGGAGGGCCGTGCGCCGCCGCCATGCTCTTGATGGAACCATTCCGTCACGAGCCTCGGGCGCGCTGTGCTTGTGACGGAGTGGTTCCGTCACGGCCCCGCCCGCTCAATAGAACGCGCCGCGCAGGCGCGGCGGCCGGGCCGTGACGGAACCACTTCGTCACCAGCACAGCGCATCCGTGGCTGGTTACGGAGTGGTTCCGTCACCGGCATCGATGAGGTTAAAAACGTGGCCTGAATTATTGGGCCCTCAAACTGCAGACCAGATATTCCTGGCCCCCTGAGACACAAAGTTTCCAGAGAACTCTGAGGAGCAGCAGGGGTTAGGGACAGCTGTTCTGCCCGTCCTCTGCCCGTCCTCTGCCCACCCTCGTGTGTTAAAATCAATTGGACCCCTCTTGAGGCGAAATAGCCGAGAGGTAGTTGTACTGCACGTTTACTTGTTAAAATTGCTGAATGCGAGCACCTTTTAAACGGCGTGTTTTAAATTGCTTATTTCCTTTGTATTAGCATAATACTGACAATTTTCATAACGAGAGCCTGCACATAGTCGGTGACAGCCGATTTTCGGGCTGAATACCGATCTATTCGCCTGCAAGTTCTCTGAAACGGCGGACATCTTGGGTAGGGGCGTTAGCCTAACAGCGCTCTAGCTACCAGTACTTAAGGAGCCCCCTGCTAAAGAACGCGAGATTCCTCGTGTGTTAAAATCAATTGGACCCCTCTTGAGGCGAAATAGCCGAGAGGTAGTTGTACTGCACGTTTACTTGTTAAAATTGCTGAATGCGAGCACCTTTTAAACGGCGTGTTTTAAATTGCTTATTTCCTTTGTATTAGCATAATACTGACAATTTTCATAACGAGAGCCTGCACATAGTCGGTGACAGCCGATTTTCGGGCTGAATACCGATCTATTCGCCTGCAAGTTCTCTGAAACGGCGGACATCTTGGGTAGGGGCGTGAGCCTAACAGCGCTCTAGCTACCAGTACTTAAGGAAACGGAAACTTTCCGCGATAGCGGACGCGAATAGTGGTCGCGCCTGCATCAGCGCCGGAGTCACGCCTGGTCAGCCCGTCTGCGCCCGTCCGCGCCTCGGACGTGCCCAGAGACATGGCGCCATCTCCATCAGGTACCAAGGAATACTTAGATTCTCCTTCTACAATCAGTGCATTAACAGACACAACTGTCTCTTCACGCATAAAATATGCAACAGATTCTCTATTATCCCTACGACCCACAAAACATCCCTTATGCAGGACAATAGAGCCTGATTTAGAGAAAGCTATATGCCAATGTTGCCAATTCTCCATTGACCATGCAGCAATAAGAGCTTCGCAGGTCAGAATACCTACAAATAATGCAGAAATGAGTTCAAAATCGTTTTTATTTTTCAGTATTAACTGCCGTTCACTACCTAAGCATAAAACGGAAATTTTTAACTTACTCCTGGATGAGGCTCCCGACGCCGTGTTCTTAACGGAAACGTGGCTTCAAGATAGCTCTGGCCCTGACTTAGCTATGGCACTCCCTGAAACATATGCTATTGTTAGACTAGATCGTGAAAAGCAACCAGGAGGAGGAATAGCAATTATTTTCCGAAATTGTTATAATTGTGAATTCAACAAGCTCCCATGTGAGGGTTGCGAAGGCGCATTTTTTAAACTCTCACTTACACCTAATTTTACTTTCTCTGGAGCACTTATTTATAGGCTGCCTGGAGCCGCCTCTAAATGGCTATCTAACCTAGTTGAACTTATTGGTCCTCTAGCTATGAAAATGTGTAGCTTCACCATTCTGGGGGATACGAATTTACATTTGGAGAAAGAAGATTGCTCAATAGCTAATGATTTTAAAACGGCTTTAGCATCCCTTAATCTGACCCTAAAGAATTCCGGCCCCACACACAGAGCCGGTCATTTGTTGGATCCCATCTTTTCCAACTTAAATGACATAGCCACACACACTGCCCTTCCAGTGCCCTGGTCAGACCACTTCCTGATTAAATTTTCCCTTCTTATAAAATTTTCTAACAAGGTTAAAACATCAGTACCTACGCAACTAGTCAGGAAATGGAAAAAGCTTGATATAGAAAACCTTAATTCCGTTCTTGAAGGCCATCTTCCCTGTACAAAATCAACAGTACAAGAGTTTTCAACATCAGTCCAAACTTGGCTTACAAAAGCTATTGATTCCTCCCTGCCTAAAACTAAATTAAAACAAAATTCCCACCGCCCCCCTGCCCCATGGTTCACTGAGACCTTGAAACACGAAAAAAGCAGCTGCAAAACTGCAGAACGGCAATGGAGAAAAACCTATTGTCCAGAGGCCAAACTAGCTTATAAAAAGAAACTTTCAAATTACCAGAGGCTATGTGCTAAAGCCAAAGCTGAACATGCCTGCACAAAAATTACTGAAGCCCTGGGCCAGTCCAAAATACTTTTTAAAACAGTGAGAGAACTTGCTGGTTCCCTCACTTTACAATCGCCCCCAGACCTTAATAAATCACAATGTGACTCCCTTGCGGCCTTCTTTGTAGAAAAAGTGGATAAGATATATCAGGGTATAGAACAAGCCACAATCGACATGGCCAAGACTCTCGACATGGCCAAGACTCATGTGATTTTGCCTTCCACCATTACCAGCTTCGAAACTAATACTTCAGATTCCATCATCCCTGCTGAAACAGCTCTGTCCTCTTGCCCACCCCCCTATGATGTGACACCTCCAGCTATTCTTAACAACTGGCCGATGCTTGACCTTGACCTGGTTCACAAATTATTAAATTCTATCAAATCAGGCTCACCCAATGATCCACCACCATGTTCGGTCCTGAAAAAACTCAATAACGGAGCCTTGGAAACAATCACTAATCTTCTTAATAAATCCTTACAGGAAGAAACTGTACCGAATGAGTGGAAACACGCGATGATTCATCCGCTGTTGAAAAAAGTAGGTGCAGATCCTAATTTACCATCCAACTTCCGACCTATTTCTCTGTTACCTACTTTTGCGAAAATACTAGAAAAACATGTTCACAGGGTACTTACTGATTTTATTACTACTCATGATTTATTACCCCTCCACCAATCAGGATTCCGAACAGGCTTTTCTACAGAGACGACCTTATTAGGCGTCACTGAGAACATCCGTCTAATGCTAGACCGTGGAGAAACGGTAGCTTTGCTGTTACTCGACCTCAGTGCAGCATTTGATACTGTGTCACATACTGTACTTGAACAAACACTTTACTCCATAGGTATCAGGGGCGCAGCCTGTAATTGGATTAAATCCCTACTAGAACAACGCACTTTCCAAGTCTTCTCCCAGTCCGCCTGCTCAGACACTATGACTCTTAAACATGGAGTACCTCAGGGCTCCATACTAAGCCCATTACTTTTTAATATTTACATGAGCCCGCTGGCCAAAATGATAGAAGAGACTGGATTACTTATGTTCTCCTACGCTGACGATTCTCAGCTTATCTTCTCTCTATCATCCACTGAATCTAATAACATCTCGTCATTAAAACTCGGTCTAACCAACATCGCGGAGTGGATGAGAAAACATTTTCTCAAACTCAATAGCGAGAAGACTGAGTTACTTGTCCTAGGTAAGAATAAAGAGCTCTGGGGACCCCAACACTGGCCTGACGAGATGGGTACCCCCCCGATCCCAGTCAAATCAGCCCGCAACCTCGGGGTCATCATTGATGAATCGCTTAATCTCAATCAACAGGCTGCGAAGACGTCAGCTACTTGCTTTGCGATTTTAAAGTGGTTGAAAAAAAATTGTTGGATGTTGCCCAAAAATACCCAAAAAACTGTCATCAACGCTTTAATAACCTCCAGACTCGATTATGCCAACGTGCTATACTTGGGGGCCAATAAAGCCACAACCCGTCGACTACAGACAGTGCAAAATGCCGCCGCGAGATTACTGTGGAAAATTCCCATCTCCACACCCGCCACCAAGTATATCCGCGAATTGCACTGGCTGAAAATCGAGAATCGGGTGAAATTTAAATCTCTATGCTTTATGCATAGGATCTCCACCAACAATGCACCCAAGTACCTTCAGAATCTAATACATCCCTACCGCCCATCTCGAACCCTCCGTTCAGCCACAGCCAACCACTTTGTGATTCCAAAAATTAGGCGGGCACGAATGGGTGGGAAATCCTTCTCATACCTCGGACCCTCACTTTGGAACACTCTTCCGGTGACACTTCGGCAGGAAACCAACTATATGAATTTCAGGAAGGCCTTAAAAACCTGGCTGTTTAACATCTAGAACCTGAACCAATCAAAGCACTGGATCACTAGCGCCGGGAAACCCTTTGTTGGGTAGCTGTTCCGCTATATAAATGAAATAAATAAAATAAATAAAAAACCCTTCTGCTTTAGCTGAGGGAGCATAAAAAGCCTGACTCCGGCTGAAGTGAAAGCTCTCTGCCTTCCTGCTGCCCCAAAATACCTCGCACCGAAAAGGAAGCAACCCCTGAAACCTTTACCACCTGGATAAAGTAGGCGGCCACATGTTTGTGGATGTGGGTCAATTATTTCACCCAGAAGGTGTAACTACATGCGAGGTGAGTTGAGGAGAGCGAGGGAGAGAGTGAGGTTGTGTGATTGTGTGTATATACACACACACACACTTACTTTTTGGCTGTTTCCATATGAGATTGCCATTGGTTGATTCCAACACCAATGGGCATCCCTGTTAGCCAATGCCTACAATTAGATGAACCAGACTAGCCAATGCCTACATTGGGTCTCCAATAGTCCCTTTCTGTACATTTAAATGTATGTATACATTGTTATTGTGCTGTATGTTCCATGTGATGACAATAGCTATCACCAGACAGCTAGTGGTCCCTGTAGGCAAGACCTAAAAATAAACAATCTCCTAGACCATTAGCAGATGTACTCCTGCCAGGGCACATGATGGAAAATGATGCAAATACCCATTGCCACTCGATGCTGTCCATCCAGCCAGGCTGCACAATTGGTTTAGGAAGGCGAATGACTCATTACATTATATTTAACATGTTCAGCCTCTATACTGATAAGAATAATAGACAATGACAAAAGGTGCTAAGAATATAACCTTGCGAAAAAGCTTTGTTAGGATTCTGCGCTCATTGCCACTTCCGTGTAATATTAAATGCTTTCCTTAGCTGAACCCCCTGTGATTGTTAAACAGCATCTGTAATCAGGAGCAACGGTGCACATTAAGGAAACATCTCAGGTCATTCCCCATGGTACTGCCTGATCTCCATTCAAGAGCATCCCCTAACCAAACAAAGAATTAACCTGTTCAAATAAAGAGGCAGGCTGGCACGAAATATAAACCTTGCAAAAAAAAATGCAAAGGTTGTGCGATTATAAATTATTGCTTATGTTACAGGCATTGGTTAGAAGGAGTCATGGCCTGCGCGGTCTATTCATCTTCTTTGCAAACAAAGAAGGATCCACTTTGATGGCGTGTCTAGGAGCTGGTGTATGTGTCCTAGGACCATAATGGGTGGACTGAAAGCTAAGTGCAGTGTGACACCCATGGTATGCTCATAGCACTAGAAGCCACAGTGCAAGATGTACTAGACAGTGCTTAATTTGTAAAAAAAAAAAAGAAGTACCAGGACCCTCATCAGGAGGCCACCGCTTCTTGCTCCACCCATTGCCCCTGCCAGCGCTGCCAATGACAATTTAGACTATTCCCGGCCCCCAAAACTATAAGAAATGCTTGGGAGGCAGCTATTAGTCATTTTGTATATATATTATAATAATAATAAAGTGTTGTTCTGCTCATCTCTACATTAGACAGACAGCGCCACCATGTGGCAGCTGTTACAAGTACTGGTGTTTACAATTAAGTGCCGGTACTGAGCACTGGAGACCAGGGGCCCAAATTAAGCACTGGTACTACACCTTAGGATGGCCTAAAATATGAAAAGCGCCTTTAACATGAGCTATAGTATGATAATAGAACCTTGGACATTACCCGGGACTATATACAATACAGGGCTACCAATTCAGTCATAGGGCTAAAACTTTTCACAACACAGGCTACTCAAATGATCTTTTCACTTTTTTTATGGTTTGTATGGGGACGCCTCACAAGGGCCTCATTACACCTTGTTTTATTCAGGGCTGTAATTCCGCCACCTTCAATTAACATTACTGCGAGATGTGGTATTTACCATCCCCCACGTTATATTTCCTTGACATCAAATGTAGAATACATTTTTTAATTAATTAAAAGCAGATATAGTACAACTGCCTCAGCTACAAATTAAAACCTTATCTTTATCTTTTTTGCTGCACTTGCTATCACCATTATTTGTACATCAATAATTTATATTTTAAAACGCTACTTTTTGTATGTATGTTAAAGTAAGATCTTTCTTAGTTTGCATATGGTTCCCTAAAACTACTTCCTCTAGTTTTCCAATAGTTTTTTCTTCAATGGCAGAGTCAAGAGCGCTACCATGTCTCTTGCAATTCAATCGGAATATCTCCCATTTCTTCTATATGAACACAGCTTTTTCTGTCAATCACGCTTAAATAGCTACTCAATCATTCTGACGATGGTAATAAGAATACATGTGGAGATGTATGTCACTTCTATTTTTAGTTTATATCAACAGGTACATAATGCTTATTCACTAAAGTAGTTAAAATGACTTCTAGCTCAACAACCATTGCAGGTTGTGTTTCGGAGCATCAAGAGAGAAGGTCATAAGCAAATCCCTTTCCCACGTGGCCAAGTTAGTATTTTCCATTCTTGCAGCAGATCACATATATGTAATGAACTGCATAACACTTGAATACAAGGCAACATACTCCAGATAAGAGTTAGCATCTTATGGAGTGCATACCTTGGATACTCATCAATTAATTTCCTCTGTACTACACAGGAAATGGGAGAAATATTATAGTACTACGTTATGTTTTTGAAGGATGCAGGCACTGCCTAATTTGAGCAGTGGTTCTCGATGCTCGGGCACATAAATGTCAAAACCTGCATTCAACACAGTAAGTCACAAGGTGGCGCTGTCTAATTTAGAGATGAGCACAAAAACAACCTATTATTAATGATGGCACATACCTGGCGCCCAAGCCATCCTTAAGGCATTGGGGACTGGAATAGTCTGAACTGTCATGCTTGTAGGAGTGTAATGGTTAGTAGATGTGTTGTAACCATGGTCAGCTCCAGGAACCCAGGTCCAAATACCTCCAGCAGCTGCAATGCTGATGTACCCCACCTGCCCAACCCTGGACGCTGCTTTCGAGCCGCACCTCAGTCCATGGTGAGACCCTTTGACTCCTCGCTTTGCCACTTCACCTGCCGCCACACACTCACTCACACCGCACAGACACACACTGCACCGCTCACCAAGTCAGAACTCAAGACCCGCACTCATACAGCACGACACACCCACTCTGTACAATGACATTCACTCCCATACATGCTCCTCAGCATGCACTCACTCGGCAAGGACTCCACCGAAATTTAAGACATCATCAACTCCAACACACCGGACCTCCTCTTCCCCACTGAAACCCTGCTCATTCCCACATCTGTGCCAGACATCCCAGCCATCCCTACTGGATACAAACTTGTGCTCCACGACTGACCTTATAAACAAGGAGGACTCGCCATCATCCACAGAGGCAATATCATGTGCACCTCTCACAGTGTCCCAGAAGCCACTTTTATGGAACACATGCACTTCAAGTTTCAGACAGACTGCAAAATCACTGTCAAAGGCACCCCTACCGAGCAGCTCGCAGGACCTCACTCTCACTCCAGCAACCTCCTCATCAACCTCACTACACCCAAAAACGTTATACTCCTAGGTGATGTCAACTTTCATCTCAACAACCACACAGACTCCAGCTCCACAGACTTGCTCATAAGCCTACAGAACATCAACTTCACCAATCTTGTACAAAACCCTACCCACATTGCCAGACACACCCTGGACCCCATCTTCTCCTCTTGTGACAAGGTGAAAGTCAGTCACATCACTCCACTCACATGGAGGGACAAATCTGTTGTTCACTTCCACATAACAGGTCCACCAACCACTCCTACAGAGTTTAGCAGCACCCCAAGCCGCTGCTGAAAGAAAGTTACAAAAATGGAATGTCTCAAAACCCGCCAACTAAACTACCCAGACCCCACCAACAACCTCCTCAGTGACACAAACAACTTCAATAACTGGATAACAACCTGTGCCAATATGCTGGCAACCCTAAAAACACCACACCCAAAAGATCCAACAATCAAGCTAGCTGGTACAACTCTGACCACAGAGAATACAAGTGAGTTTGCAAACAATTCAAAAGGCAACAGAGAAACATCCGAGGAACCACCACAAGAAATACCTATAAGGCTGCACTTCCACACTATCACCATCAACTAAAAAAGACCAAGAAAAAGGCTCTCAACCTGAGAATCAAAACTAGATCCAACAACTGCATTTTCACTATTGTCAAGGAATTCACCAACCCAACAGCCGCAACCCAAACCTCACTGCTACACAAGAAGTCTCCTACAACCTCTCTGAAATTTTCCACAAACTTATCACCAAGATCTACAGAAACGTCAGACCCCAGCCACGCCCATCGACAAAGACTATCAACCGAGAGCATGGAATCCTCTATCCATTGAGGCTACTGCAGAAATAAGGAAGACAGTACACTCAGGGGCTCCCACAGACCCCTGCCCTCACCATATCTACAACCTGAGAAAAGCCACGATTGGTGTTGCACTCACACAGATCGTGGCATTATCACTTCATAATTACACTTTGTTCAAAACCATTTCATATTTGCAATTAATCAATAATCATATCATACAAAACAGTTTTAGAAATAGGTGACCATACTTTACAGAATTACAAAAAACAATTTATACAAAATCGTATATACCTCTAATACAAAAAATGAAACCAATAACAACACATATAGATTGGGTTGCCCTAGTGCCAAACAATCATCTGATATCTACTTTACTGTGTCCTATTAATTTTTAACCCAAGTAAACATCTCTATTCTCCAATTGTAAAGTTTTTTTAAAGTCCTTATTATGTATAGTGGCATTAACCACCATTGCTAATTCAGGTAATTGTTCTGCCGCACATGCCGCTTCCTAGCAACAGTCCACGTCACCTCCCATCTAGGCTTTAGTCACTCGCTTGTTTTTCCACAGAGCCGGAGCCCACCTAATCCACTGGTGCTCTACCTGCACCTTCCCACCTCGCCGATGTCTGACCCGCCCCCCTTCAGTAATTGATCAACCATCCAGGTAACTCTTACCTATGCAAACATCAAACTCCTGTGATACCTGCGCTATTTTGTGCGCACCCCACGCCAGCTCACACTCTCCACCCGGCCCCTCCCTACCAAGCTGAGTCCGACCATTTCCCTTCTAGACACCTGTGATACACGCACCATGTGTGCGCACCCTGCACCCGCTCACACCCTTCACCTGGCCCCTCACTACCATGCCAAGTCCATTCATTTCCCTTCCAGGCAACTGAGTAGCCTATTGGTGTAGGGCCCTCTGCCCAGCGAACCACGCAGTCACAGCGTCTCAACTTCATAGCCGTTACTTGGGGCCATGCCACATTCTCCCCCCTTCTTGTTGTCCACCTCATTCACTCATCATCAGCGCTTCCGCCCTGCGCTCCTGGCCCCCACTCAGCGGTGCCTCCCCCTTGTAATCCCGCCTTAGCAGCCCCGACGGTCCTTCACCCAAGTTACCCCCCTTCCCCCGTGCACCCGTCCCCCCTCTTCCCCTCCCTGACCCTTCCCTTTGCCCCACTTGTACAGCACCATCCAATCCTCCAACCCGGTCCTGAAGATGATCCTAAATTATAGGATCGAACCGTCATCGACCTGTCAGCGCAATTGATGGCGCATCCCCTTTTGTGGTTCAAAAGAAACTGTTAACAAACTGTCTAAAAAGACTGTGAAATATTGACTTGAACCACCCTATTCACTTTACATATCATTTCACTCTTGCACCTTGCGCCGTTCCTTGCTGATCACATATTGTCACTTGCGTTGCCACCCTTTTTGTGTCACATACACAATCGAGCACCAAGTCCAATTCGGGTTGTTCACGGAATTTTTTCCTACAGTGCTGTCACAGCTGTATTTCCCTCTATTGTATTCTGTACCCAAATATATGATGCTATGTACACATTTAAAAAAAAAACATTGAGAGTCTCCATTTCTTTCATGTAATGTTTTTCCACATACGTATCTAACTGTCCTACCGAATGATACCGGTTGAGATATTGTTACTTTCTTAATTTATATAGTACCAGCGCACAGGATGACAGCAGCAGGGCACCACATATTTCTCAACCCCTATCCAATTCAGCACTTTGTTGTGCTGAAAAATTATAATTTGCCTCCTTCCGTACAGATATATTTCTTATTTGATGCCTTCCTCATAAATAATATATAATCATTCATCATTAAATATTAATTTCAGAATATAGTGTATGTACACTACCCTCCGCTGTTAATAACAATCTTATTTCAAACCCTCTTGTTAAAAAAATAGAAACTAGTAAAAATTTTAGGAATAATCATGCAGATTTACTATGCTTTGGCACAACACAGCGCAACAACCACAGTTGCTGTGCTGTGTTGCGGTAAATGGTGAGAGAACAAGAGTGCATATCTGCTAAGATAAGGCACTTTTGTTCTCTCCCCATGCTGTTGACCTTCAGGCTGCCATGTACGAAATAATTATAGTGCAATGTGTGTGCATTCTGAGATGCATAAGTTGTGTACTGGAATGGGGTTGTTCCACTACAACCCACTACAACACGTATGTTGTAATGATTTTCCTAATTTGTATATGTGCTGTGTAGTCCAGCACACATTCAAAGTTGAAAAATTGGACATTCCTAAAAGTTGCTCAACTGTTATATCTGCATCAAGGAGGTACATTAATTTTGTGCAAATCGCTGTCTACAAATGATTAATAGATCGGTATTTGCATCTAAACTCATAGGTGGTTCATGGAAATGCACATGTACCTCCCAAGGTACAGCTCCTTAACATAAAATAGCACAAATTAGTGCATAGTGCTTCATTTCATTATTTTAGGCAACTTTCCAGAGCACATCATGATTTGCGTTGGAAAGTAAACCCCATCACTACACTTTGTGGTGGGTTTGTGTCACTTATGTGACAAAAACAGAGTGCAAAGCGTTAATAAATTTTGGCCAAACTGTGGATCATGACAGATTGACTTAGTAATGTAAGGATTTGGTGACCTTTATGAAATTGATCGAGTACTTCACCCAATTGATCTAGATTTTTTTTGTTGGCCTGATCTGTTGATTCATCATGGGGACATTTTTTACACTACCCGAGCTGCAGAGGGTCCCTTCCGGCACAGTGCCCTGGCCCAAGAGCTCCGGAATGGGTCCTGGGGGAGGGCCCTCCACGTACTGTTTTGTTACACCTAATTGGTTAATCATGTGTGATGCAATCAATCATGCCATTTGTAACAATATTTGGAGTCACATATGAGCTCAAGAGGGTATTCGGGGTGCTGCCCGGGGGCGTCGCCCCACTGAGCCGGTTAAAAAGGAAAAAATTAAATGATAACTCATTGTTATTATCATTTTATGTTTCGGTCCTTGCTCAGGGGGGTAGAGGTGGGGCAAGGCTGCTCAGATCAAAGGGCAGGGGAAAAGTGGTTTGCCCATTTCAAGTGCGCATGACACTTTGGCCGGACGTCTAGGCCGGCCAAACAGTCATGCGCACTTTGCATGTTCTCCACTCAGGCTGCATTACAGCCTAGGTGGAGAACATGCCCAGGCTCCCATTCACTGGCTGAGCACCAAACCACGGAGCTCAGACCAATCACAATGCAGCATTGTGATTGGTTCAAAGGAGCCAGGTGCTCTCTGCCTCCTGCCCTCGAGTCCTGGAAGCGGGCGGAGAGGACCGAGAGGCCGCGGCAGTTGCACACAGGTACGTGTTTCTTTTTTTCCAGTCCCACCCATCCCCCCTCCAACCCCCATCCCCCCCGCCGCACCGCTGTTAAATACCAGCCGCCACCGGAGCTGCCCACTAACAATAAGTGGTAAATCTCACTGGTAATTTGCATTTTTGATCTTGCACCCAACCACAGTGTTTCGGGGTATTTTTTATATTTATAAGATAATATAGTTTGTCAACTAGTTTTTAGAGAGTAAACGCATGCCTTGGTATATTTTTGCCTATTACCATCCTCTAAATCTGAGGGTCATATTATCAAGGGGGTTTATATCAGCTTTTTTGGCTTTAAAAGCCAAGAAAGCGGAGATAAAATGATCTCCCTATTACCTAGCTGTCGCTAACACCAGTTAGCGACAGCAAGTAGGAGATAGCGACTATCTTGGGCCCCACTTTGCATGTCATTGATATTTATCACTAATGACATGCAAAGTCGGCGTGCCAAGATGTTAGCGACTGGAAACAGTCGCTAACATCGCTATCTCCTATTACCAAGTTATGGAGATATTCGCGCTAAGCGCGAATATCTCCAAAAGCTAACGCCTGCCCTGAGCAGTTCTTAGCCATGGTCCAATGGGAGGTGGATAACATGGCTAAGAGCATTAGCTCGGTAATGCATGAATATCGCTGACTTTTCAGCGATATTCATGCATTGCGGCCGATTTTTATCGCATTTGCGATAAACCTTGGTAATACCAAGGTTTATCTGCGATAAAAATCGCAGCAGCTCAGCGGTAAAATGTTGTCTCTAACCAAGCAATAGCGATAATTATCGCTATTGCTTGGTAATATGCCCCTGAATTCCTTACCTCTAAACCTACAAACGTTGCATTTTTAAGAACGCTCTTTATCTGAAGAGGTTATCATTGAGATATGTAATACCCGCTTTGCTTTTTGGCATTCTAAATCCAAACTTTTAACTTTATTTTTCTCTTTATTATGCACGAGACATCAGATCAAAGATGGAATATAGATGGCTTCGGGTAGTTGTCCTCAGTGTGTTGCTCTTTAGTCCTTTTCTCAGCAAGCAGCACATATTTTAATTAACATGCTTGCAATGCAGTCATTTCGGCAAAGGAATGCTTACATCAAACTTCAATACGTAAAAGTCAGTGCAATCAAAGTGAGCCCCACATCTGCACAGAGAGTCAAAAAACAAAGTGGAAAATCAACTTGAATTCGGCAGAGAGAAAGATTCACTTAGACGAGTGTCACCGTCGCCAGCTGTAGCATCCACGCGAGCCGTCGGAAAGTCTTGTCTGGCGTCTATAAAACCATATTAATACGCCCTTACCACATTGCATTGAGCAACCCCATCGCTTTTTAATTAGTATCCGCCAGACAGGCGAGACTTCAACATATCCGGCTGACTAGCCTCTTTCCTCCAGCGACATTTCAAAGGAAGGACATCAAAAAGCCCTCCCTTTTATGCCACATATCTTCGCTTATCGCATCACTTTCTATATACCAAGCAGCAAAATATAATTATGTAGAGTTCCTTGTAAAGAAATGTACTTAGTGAGGTAGAAAAGTAACTGTTTTCTACACTAGTGTACTCTCTATTAGAAAGCTCTGAGAGGGCAATTGCTAGTTGTCATTTAACTCTTAGAAAAGTACAATAAAAAAATAAGGGGCATATTATCAAACAGGGCGATAGGCAATTATCGCCGCTTTAGCGGCCGTTTTCGGACGCTAAGCGGCGACAATTCTATCGCCCTATTAGCAAGCTCTTGCTAACTGATGTTAGCGACAGTTTTTAGGCGATAGCGAGCGGTTTGGGGCCCGCTTTGCATGACAGCGATGCTTATCGCTAATGACATACAAAGTGGGCGTACCCAACCAGTTAGCGACTGAAAGCAGTCGCTAACGTTGCTATCGCCTATTAGCAAGGCAGGCGTAGCGATGGAAATATTGGCGCTAAGTGCGAATATCTCCAAATACTAACACCTGCCCAGACCAGTTCTTAGCCATGTTATCCAATGGGAGGTGGATAACATGGCTAAGAGCATTTTGTCGCTAATGCGTGAATATCGCTGTATTCTCAGCGATATTCACGCATTTCGCCGCTATCGCTGGATATTTTTGCACAATGTTGCTAATAGCATGTTTTCTCCGCTAACATATCCAGCGATAGGCAGCGATAAAAAAATCGTCTCTAAGCCTATTTAGCGATAATTATCGTTACTTGTTGGTAATATGCCCCTGAATTTTCAATTATATCTGTCATAATACCAGAATCGTAAAATAAGTAGCTAAGGGAATTGTCAAAGATTGGTGTGTATTTACATATGTTGTGTTTGGTTATTGCCACTTGTATAGCAGACAGTCTTTCGTTCACGTTTGCAGTGTTAGAGGTTCTCTGAAGTGTTCTTCCACTTTTTTCTGAGGCTTTCATCACAGGCTTGGGTTTGAGTCGTTCTGGGATATGTTTCGGGTATTGAGCTCTGCGCTGTCTCTGCGACGGGTGTCAGTGTCTTATTTTTTGAGCTGTAGTTCTATGACTATATTTTTTTGTAAGCTGTGGTATCAGCAACTCTTTTCAGACAGCACTGTTTATGTGCTATTGGCTAATAACGGATGCATGGTTACTTGACTCTTGTACAAAATCTGTCTTTTTCAGTGTGGTGACTTCAGATTTCTCACCTTTGAATCTTATTCTCGCCGGACTTAGAACTTTGTGCGCTGTTACCTCTTCTGAACAAGAGTGAAGTGCATGTGCTCCCCATTTAAACATAATTAAATGGACTTATCCCTAATTGACTTTTTTAACTTGCCAATTAAGTCCCTAATATATGGCATAGAAAATTTACCCGGGCCTATGAGTTAAATGCCACCTGTGGCCGGCAGCACTTATTGTGCCATCCACAGAGTGGGCCTGGAAAACATGGCTTGAGGCCTACCATGTGTAGCCTGACAGCAGCAGCTTGAAACCTGCTAATTCTTTTCAAAATCTCTCTTTCGACAGGTCGGGAAACTTGATTTTAAATTTGAAATATGTCACCCCTAAGCACACCTTGCTATACACAGTGTAGGGCACATAATATTTAAGAGCAGAACATGTGTGACGTTAGAAATGGCATGTTAGCCCAGTAACTAGGTCCAAAATGGCACTCAATGAATCAATCACATAATTTGTTAAGTGCACTACTCACCCGTGAGGGTCTAAAGGCGCTGGGGTAGGGAATGCTGCTACTGCTCGAAAAGCCAGGTCTTGAGGAGTTTTCTGAAGGTCAGCCGGTCTTGGGTCTGCCGTAGGTGGACGGTATGGGTCTTCCAGGTCTTGGCGGGAGGTGGGAGAACGATCTGCCACCGGAGGTCGCTCTTCGGAAGCGGGGGACTGTGGCGAGGGCGAGGTCGGCGGAGCGGAGCTGGCAGGTAGGGGTGTAGAAGGTGAGTCATCTTTTGAGGTATGTTGGTCCGGTGTTGTGGAGTGCCTTGTGTGTGTGGGTGAGAAGCTTGAAGGTTATCCTCTTGTTGACCGGGAGCCCGTGCAGGTCTCTCAGGTGGGGTGTGATGTGGCTGCTGCGAGAGATGTCGAGGATCAGGCGTGCAGAGACGTTCTGGATGCCTTGGAGCCGTCTCAGGAGTTTGGCAGGCTCCTGCGTAGAGGGCGTTTCCATAGTTCAACCTGCTGCTGACGAGGGCCTGGGCGAACGTTCTTCTTGTTTCAGTGGGGATCGACTTGTCGATCCTGCGGAGCATGCGGAGCATGCGGAGGGTGTTGAAGCAGGAGGAGGAGACGGCGTTGACCTGTTTAGTCATGGAGAGGGTGGAGTCGAGGATGACCCCTAGGTTGCGTGTGTGGTCGGTGGGTGTTGGAGCCATTCCCAGTGCGGTCGGCCACCAGGAGTCATCCCAGGCCAAAGGGGTGGATCCGAGGATAGGGACCTCCGTCTTGTCAGAGTTTAGCTTCAGTCGGCTGTTCCTCATCCACTCAGCGACGTCCTTCATTCCTTCGTGGAGGTTGGTTTTGGCGGTGTGGGGCTCCTTGGTGAGGGAGAGGATCAGCTGGGTGTCATTGGAGTAGGAGATGATGTTGAGGTCGTGCCAACGGGCGACATGGGCGAGCGGTGCCCAGTAGATGTTAAACAGAGTTGGGCTGAGGGATGAGCCCTGGGGTATGCCGTAGATGATCTCGGTGGCATCGGAGCCGAAGGGGGGAAGGCAGAAGCTCTGTGTTCTGCCAGAGAGGAAGGAGGTGGTCCAGTCCAGGGCCTTCTCTTGGATCCCGGCGTGGTAGAGGATGACAGGTCCAGGAGGATGAGGGCCGCCATTTCTCCGTTGTCCAGCAGGGACTTGATGTCATCGGTGGCGGCGATGAGGGCAGTCTTGGTGCTGTGGTTGCTGCTGAACCCAGAGTGGGAAGGGTCCAGGATGTTGTTCTCCTCGAGGTAGCGGGTCAGTTGTTCGTTGACAGTCTCCTCGATAACCTTTGCCGGGACCGGGAGCAGGGAGATGGGACGGAAGTTCTTGAGGTCCTTGGGGTCTGCCTTGGGTTTCTTGAGTAAGGCGTTGATCTTGGCATGCTTCCAGCTCTCCGGTAAGGTTGCTGTCTCGAAGGAGGTGTTGATGACTTTCCGGAGATGGGGTGCGATGGATGTGCTGGCTTTGTTGAAGATGTGGTGTGGGCATGGGTCTGACGGCGATCCGGAGTGGATGGTGTTCATGATCTTGATGGTGTCGTCGTCATTGATGTTGGTCCAGGAGAGCCGGCAGTTGGTGCGGATGGTGGTCGTGGGGGCGGAGGTCTCAGTGGTTGTCGGGGCGGTCGTGGCGTTGAAGCTGTTGTGGATGTCTGCGATCTTGCGGTGGAAGAGGTGGCCAGCGAGTCGCACAGGTCTTGCGAGGGTGGGACGTCGTTGGTGTTGGAGCTGGGGTTGGAGAGTTCCTTCACGATGTTGAAGAGCTCTTTGCTGTTGTACGCGTTGTTGTCTAGGCGGTCTTTGAAGGAGGCCCTTTTGGAGGATCTGATGAGGTGATGGTGTCTGCGAGTGGCGTTCTTGTGGGCTGCGTGGCTGTCCGGTGTTCGTTCACGGAGCCAGATGTTCTCCAGCTTTCGGGAGGTTTGCTTGGCGGCCCGGAGGTCTTCAGTGAACTAGCCGGCTTTCTTGTTGGTGTGACTTTTGCAGGGTTTCTTGATCAGGGCGAGGATGTTGGCACAGACGTTGATCCACTGTCTGAGGTTGCGGGCGGCAGTTTCGGGGTCGGTGGGATCGGCGGGTGGGCGAGTGTGGGGGTTAGATGGTCTTCGGTGACTTTGCTCCAACATCGGCGAGGCATCTGTTGGGTGCGGTGGTGCGTGTTGGGTTTCTTGAAGGTGAAGTGGATGCAGCGATGGTCGGTCCAGTGGAGTTTGTGGTGTGGTTGAATGGTTGAAGGAGACGTGGGGGCTTGCGGAGAAGATGGGGTCAAGTGTGTGAGTGGGTGGGTGTTGTGACGAGTTGTCTAAGTCGAGGTTGGCTAGGTTGTCGATCAGGGTGGTGGAGTTGGTGTCGTTGTTGTTGTCAAGGTGGAAGTTCAGGTCCCCAAGGAGGATGTAGTCCGTGGAGGTGGGGGCGTGTGTGCTGACGAAGTCGGCGATGGAGTCGTTGAACTGTGGTCTGGGTCCTGGGGATCTGCAGATGAAGGTTCCTCTGAGTGTGGTGTTGGGGTCAGTGTGGATCTGGAAGTGCAGGTGTTCGGCGGTGCTGAGGGTGTCATCGGTGTTGGTCGAGACTCTGAGAGTGTTTCTGTGGACGATGGCGATTCCTCCTCCTGCTCCGTTGGTGCAGTCCCTGCAGGTGATCTTGCAGCCTTCCGGGACAGCCATGGCTATGTCGGGTGCTGAGGAGGGGTTCAGCCAGGTCTCCGTCAGTAAGGCGACGTCTGGGGAGGTAGAGTCGAGTAGGTCCCAGAGTTAAATGGCATGTTTGTGGGCGGAGCGGGTGTTGAGAAGGATGCTTCTGAGGTGGTTGGGTTCTTTCCTGGTCGGCAGCATGGTGGGGCCGATGCTTGTGAAGCTGCAGTTTCAGCAGCTGAAAGCTCCAGGGATGCATTTCGGGGTGCCCAGGAAGCAGGTGTTTGATCATCCTGTGATGAGTGCATGGAGGGTTTTGGCATCGAAGCGGTGTCGGGCATCATGGTGTTTGCGGGTCCCAAGGGTCCTGGCACTGGGCGCCTTCGAAGCGCCAGCGGCGCGTCCGCTGTGCAGCCTTCATTTGAGGGGATGTTGGAGGGAGTAGCAGCTGGGAGGCAGGAGCGGGGTGGCGAATGGGATTGCAGGGGGCGGGCCGCAGGGATGCAGTGGCGGGAAAAACGGGCAGGGCCGCGGGAAAACTGGGCACAGGAAGGAAAAACAAGTTTAGGCAAGAAAACAAGTTAAGGCACAGAGGAATAAAAACAAGTCTGGGCAAGAAAGCAAGTTAGGCACAGGGGAATAAAAACAAGTCTGGGCAAGAAAGCAAGTACAGCCTCAGGGGAATAAAAACAAGTCTGGGCAAGAAAGAAAGTACAGGCACAGGGGAATAAAAACAAGTATTGGAGAGGAGGAGCCAAGATGGCGATCGGAACAGTCGCATAACCGCCTCGCTCCGTGATCCCTTCCTCCCCGCCACCTATCCTGTGTTTCATCCTGTTCGGGGTGTTCCGAATTTGGTCGCCAAGGAAGAGCCTTCACTTACCATCCTTTTCCGGGGCTCTGGCGTGCAGTCATTCCGGCGTTCTGCCCTTGTCGCCTTGTTGGCCTTCCCGGCCCTGACGCCGGGGCCTCGAGTGCTGTGCCTGCCCGGAGATGTTCGGAGTGCCGGCGGTCCGGAACCGGTGGAGAGACCCGATGGTGGGAGCCTGAGAGCCGCGGGCCGGAAACCCCAGAGCGGACCCACCCCCGCTGGTGGGCCGCCCCATATGCCCGATTGCCAGCCGGCCCGAAGAAGAGAAGCCGCGCTGTCCGGCACCCCTCCAGTGGGAAGCCCGCTCCTGTTGCTAGTCCCGCCCGGGGTCCGGTGCTGGGTTCCCCCCGAGTGTTGTGGGGGGCACGCCCGTTCTTCTGGTGACTCTCCTTTCTCCGCCGAGCGCCATCCGCCGCGGATCTGCTGTGTGCCCTGGGGCCGCCGGTGCTCCTGGTGGACTTGGAGGCGCCCGCGACGATGGCGGCGGGCGCTGTGCTTAAGATGGCGGATGGCCCCTCGGAGTGTCTTTCTCCTGGAGACAGGGAAGTTGCTGCATTTGCTCTCTCCAGCCCTCGTTTGATTCGGGCGGCCCCTACTCGGAGTGCTGTCTTGTCTGCCCTGGCTGCTCTGCGGATCGACCTGTCCTTGAAATGCCGAGACTTGGAGTCGCGGATCGCCGCCATGGTTGCTCCGCCATTTTGTGACGCGGTGTCGTCTCCCCGAATTGTAATGGTTGAAACTTCTCCGGCTGCTGTGCTGGGATCTCCGGCTGGGTGTTTGATTCTATGGGATCAGGTGGACCCGGTGCCGATGCTGCAGTGTATCCTACATCCTGATTTCTTTGCTTCGTGCTGGACAGCCCAGATATTGTGCTTGGCCACGTGGATCGTTGAGGTACTTTTGCATTCTGACTGCTGCCGAGTTCTCCTGGTTGCTTCTTGTTGGCCGGGAAGGTGTTCTGCGGAGATCCCACTGGCTTTCCTTGACTGGTATGGACCCACTGTCTCATGCTGCTTTTCGGCCGTGGCGGGGTCTGGAAGCTCGACTCTTCACAAAAGTGGACAGGGGTGATTGTGCCTGAGTACCTGTGGGACCCTTTTCAATGGCATCTCCAGGCCTCGTTATTTTGGTTAGTTCTTGTTTCCATCCTTGTGTGGGCTTTTCTCAATGTCCTTTTCGACCTCGATTAGTGATCCGTTGTTGCGGATGGGGTAGTGTTCTATGTTTCGATTGCTGGCTCCTCTCCTCTCCCTTCCTTCTTTTTCCTCTCTTTCTCTCTCTTTCTCCTTTCTCTTTCTTTGTTATTACTCCCTTTCTCTTTCTTCTATATTTCGGGTGACTCTGGGCGACAGGCACGCTGTTTAGTGGGGTAGGCCGTAGCCATTACAGTGATGTAGGGTGGGGGGGGTGTTTGTTATTTTAGTTTGTTTTATTCTATGGTCCCTTTTTGCCTTTTTCAGGGGGTGGGCTATGTCCCTTTGTTTTAACTCCTTTGTTTCGTACGTGTCTGCACTTTCTCCTTTTTCGGGGCGGGAGGGCTGTACATGTGGCGTCCACTTTATTTGTTGGCTGTAATTTGTCCTTTATTTTTGAACCTTTGATGGGCGCGGGATGTCTTTGGGCTTCGCCCTACTAGGGTTAATTGATTGCGTGGGGGGCTGTCTCCCTCCCGCCCCCCCCCTCTTTTTCTGTATATGTTGCATGACGCCCCGGTAGATATGGTTGCTGCCTCCTCTATAAAATGTAAAATGAAACCTTTCTTATCCTGGCGCTGACTGTTTATCGTCTTTATTTCACGTCTATCCTGTATTCATTCTATTGTACGCATTGATGTTGCTTTTTTGAATCTCCTGCTTTTGCGGCCGGCCCTTGTGGTTGTAGGCCTGCGCTTGTATTTCTACGTGTCTTTCAATAAAGGTTTTTAAAAAAAAAACAAGTATTGGCAAGAAAGCAAGTTAGGCACAGGGGAAAAATACAAGATTAGGCAAAAACAATGCAGGCAGAGCCGTGCAACAGCGTGGGGAGCGACCTGCTAGCGAGCAGGGTCAGAGGTCAGGATTTGTAAGTCAAAGAATAGACTGGGGACTGCAATTACTCTGCACACACCTCTGGGTGGTCACAAAGGCTCCGTATAGGAAAAGAAGGGTTTCTCCATCATGGATTTTAAGGGTGAGGGTCACTGTAGGATTGTCTGAAGTACGGCAAACAGGTACAGCTGTGACAGTGAGTAGTGTTCCCCCGAGAACCTCTATCTCATTGACTAAGGAGCACTCAGGAGTCACCCCACCCGCTAGCTTGTGGCAGGTATAAATGTGGCACCACAAGGCAGGATCTTTGGAACACTTTTTAGACCTGAGGAAGATCAGAAGAGGCCTTAGGGGAGCACTAGTGGTCTGGACCTACTCTCCCATACACCCAGGACAGAGAGGTGACAGCAAGGGTCAGTTAGCTGACCTCTTTTGTGGCTACACTGCAACGACACACACTGTCCGACTGACCAGCAGGAATATGGTTTGGACTGGAATTTGCAGATGGCCTCTGCCTGACACCTTGAGTGTGCGTAATGCCTTCCTCTGTGGTTCTGGTCACCTTAGAAGTATACTACTGTGGTTGTTTAGTCACCAGAAGAACGTTTTGGAAACTTAAAAAAAAAATGTTCAGAGCTTCGGTGGGCCAGCAGTTCCATAGAGTTAGAATGAATTACAGATTTATCCAACTCAAAGGTCCTCTCACCTACAAAAAAATGACTTAGTCTCATTCTGCATTGGGACTTGGAAGGAATTATAATGCTTTTCTTCAAAAAAGTGTCAGCTTCCTTTTCTGAGGTGGGACTTTGAAACTTATTAGAACTTTTTGATTCACAGATTTCCACCAGGACCAATTCATTTGGCGTATGCAACCAGGGTTCCATCACTCTCAGAGATTATCATTGGTGTTCAGAGCCGTAGCTTAGTCAGAAAGTTGCGGGGCATGTAAGCTACAGATTTCCCAACAATTGAGCTGGCATATCTTGTTCTAATACATTATGAAAAGAAAAACATGAGCGGGGATTAAAAGGCAGTGGAAAGAGAGAGGAAGGCGGTTTGTTAGGGGTACTTAAAACACAATAGGTTTCAAACTAGCCAAGTTTTAAGGCAGAGACGAGCGAGTGTGTGTGTGCGTGTGTTTTTAAGTGTAGACATGTAAAAATGTAGGGTAAAATCTGACAGATACTTCACCATACCCAACTAAAAGCACCTGTACCCAACTATTTACTACAGAATAAACTTTTTAGGGGGTGTAACAACCCAACCCCCACCCCCCAAAAGCTACAGCATGTTTTTGTGCAATTTCTTCTCAAAACAATAAATATTCAAGTAGCTGGTTCCCCTTATTGTCATTTTGCTTATTACATTTTTCCTATTTTTATCATTTAGTTTGAGATTTTTATTGCTTGTTTATTTTTTGCTTTATAATTGTTTGTGTGCTGCATAAATCCTTTATACATTTTCCTTAGTTAAGCGTGTGTGCTCTGTGCTTTAGCTACCACGGGGTTGAGCTCAGGTTAACTTAGTGTTTTTGCGAGTTCTTCCTGATGAGTGTTATCATTAATATTCCTTGAGGTGTTCAGTATTGTCGCCCCACTGCTCCAAGAGCAGGGAAAAGGAAAAATAAAATGATGCTAACACCGTTATATCATTTAATTTTTCAGTTGTACGGGACTGGATTATGGCGGGTGGGCTGTTGACGCAGGGAGGAGTGGTTCATGCCCTTAAGTGCGCATGGTGGTTTGGCTGCCAAAGAGTCATGTGCACTTAGCATGTTCTCCACCGGGCTTCAATACACAGCTTTGGTCGGGAACATGCACAGGCCCCCTGTGAGAGGCAAACCAGGGTGTTCAGACCAATCACAATGCTGCATGGCTTAGGGGAGCTTGTGTGCCTCCTGCTTCTGGGACTCGCCGGAGAAGCGGAGAGGCAACGGTGGAGAGACGGCGACCATGAGGAGGAAAGTCATTTTTTTATTTGGATTTTGTTCCCTCATCCCCTCTTCCCACCACCATCGTACCCTGTCAGCCACCACTGGTGTCTGTACAATGCCTACTAAAATAGAAAACAGGCAGCACAAACAAAGTGGCTCAGGAGCTGTTGCAATGTTTGCCTTGTCGTCACACCCTTCATTTCCCTCAGCTCCACAGCTAGAAGGGCATTTCATAGTATGCATCAGCTTTGTGCTTCATGTACAGCAATTACCCTCAGCAGGAGATCTGATTACAGTAGTACAGGATCAGCACATGCCCCTAATCCCTAATTAAAGAATTACACCCTGCCATATAGTGAGATGAACATTTAGCACAGTTGCTAAGACGAGAGGACACGGAATGCTCTGTAAAGGATAATTAAAGATCATATCCGCTGCAACTCATTTTCTTTTTACTTATAACACAAAACTGCCAGACTCTTTCAGTCTGTACATTATGTAGTTTACTATTAATTTAATGTTCATGCATTTGCTTCGGTTTCCAGCATTATGTCTCTTCTGCAGACTTTTGCCTGGCACTTTCAAAACCTAATGTTACCTGCCCCACCTACCGAGGCCACCCAAAAATTCACATTAATACTTCTTTTTTGTCTCCAGTAAGAATGCCATGACTTAAAATAAAAGATTTTCACTGTGAAAATTTAAATCTATTGAATGCTATTTACAAATGGTGATAAATTATTGACAGAAACGTGGGGTACAGACGCCAGAGCTATTTTCACAGAAGGGTTTGACCAGTGGTGGCTGCTTCCGGGAAGCACTAGTGGAGCGGGGAGGGTGGGTTAGAATTTGTTTTAAAAAAGATCACTTACCTGCTAACCGGCCGGCTGGCCGCTGCCTGTTTTCTGTCCTCAACGTCCTCTGCCTTTCTTCTTTGTAATGCAGCCTGGGTGGAGACCTTGCAAAGTACGCATGACTGTTTGGCCGGGCCGAGACAGCCGGCCAAACATTCATGCACACTCAGGAGGGTGCCCACCACTCATCCCCCCCAATGCTGCCCACCTCAACCCCTCCCACAAAACTGCCTCAGCATGGAAAAATAAAATAATAATAACAGCAGGTTCTTATCATTATATTTTTCGTTTTCATTTTGAAAGGCAGTGGGGTGATGCTTCTCCACCTTAGCAGAGGAGCAGCCCCTGGGTTTGACACTCTGGAGCTTGCTCCTTTCCAAATCCATCAAGGCATCTGCCAACTTGCCTTCAGGGAGTCTCTGAAGACAGGGCCGGATTTAGCACAGGTGGGACCTAATGCAATCGTCTTTTTTGGTGCCCCCCCCCTCCCATGACCTCCTCCTCGGATTTCCTCACTACCACAGGGCAAAAGTGCCCTTCATCTCTCCATACCCCCTATCTCACGTATGTTTCATTTGGTTTAAAGCACTGTTAAAGGCTGGCTTTACTAATCCACACAGCTATCCACATAAAATACCGATCTGTTCTTTGCAGCAGGCATATTAACCCTACAAGCTACTTTATGGCGAGTCAAAGCTGCCACTAGACAAAACTTCGATCTCTCTCAACTCCGATCCCCCTCTCTAGCAGGAACAATAATCACAAGAGTTATGTTAACATTTTATTGTTGCCTGAATGCTGGATGCATAAGGAACTCTACAGCAGTTGCTTTTAAACCGTAAATTATTGCTAAACATAGCACCCCCATGTGGTTAGTGCCCCCCTCCAAGTCAGTGCCCAGTTGGGTTGCACTGGTCGCACCACCCAAAAGCTGGCCCTGTCTCAAGACCCAAGTGTTCTTTTCCCGAGGTCGCCAGTTAGTAATAACATTAGGTGGTGCCCACGTTAGGGATGTCAGCAATGTGTCAGTGAGCTCGAGAAGAGACAGGAAAGTGCACACCACCCTGGAGCATGCAGGAATCACACACAAAAAGCATGAAGGACCAAATCTAGGATAATGTCAAATATTTAACATATCTTCAATTGTCCTCTCTGAAGTACCTAGGATGGAGAAATAACAATAGAATTAACTGTTGCCTAATATAATTCAATGGAGCTTTCAAAGCAGTAGCCCAAAGGGTATGACTTTTTTTTTAATCAAAGTTAAGTTATTGCAGCGAGAACTTGTTGCAACTGGCAGCCAAAGCAGATACCGCAGGAACAAGATGAAGAAAAGGGTCCAGAGAAGATGTGCATCTGGTGGCAGAAGAGGACACAGGGTAAGAACATTCGAGCAGTGGTTTCTCCCTCTTAGGTCTCAGTGTTTTCGCAGCTTGGAATACGCCAAGAGGAGCGGTTCAAAGTGACTGGGAACACAAACCAGCCCTGGCAATTCTGCTGGACTGGCCCAGGGAGGAGGAGGAGGGGTGTGCTTGCGAGAAGCAGCTCTGCTGCCACTTGTGTTGTAGGGGGGTGATATTGCAGCACTGCTGCAAAACCGATCCCCTGTACCAAAACCGACCCCCATACCTGGAAAACCGACCCACACCCTTCCGGCCCACCTGAAAAATACCCGGTGCCCACTGCAGCCAGTCCTGCCCTGAATGAGTCCTCAAAGTAATCTTGAGTCCAGTATCGACTAAGAGCTTAGATTAATAGAATGGTATGTACATTAAAGGTGTTTCAAAATGCCCATCCCTATTTTATTAAACCCCTAAATCATCAATTGTGGGGTTCCATAGGATTATCTTGGGGGATCCGGGTCTCCCTCAGACCTCAATCCCATCAGACGTCTCTCTCCCGCTCCACTCTTTATTTACCACACACACATTGGCACGTTAACCTCATTCCCCTGCCATCTGTTGCTACAATTAAGGTAAAGAAATTAAGCTTGCAATCATCATCAGACACAGAACAAGCAAATCTCCTGGCCTGCATGCTAAATAACAACTGGAGGATGTGCAGCAATAATTAGAAATGAATGTCTTAAAGACAATCATTAGGGAGGTTAATGTTCCAGCATCAGTCTCACTGCTGGATATTTGTCACAAGGCCAAGGAACTTGTCCATCACATATTGAGTAAATATATGTGTATTCCTTCCTGACGGTGGGCCAAAGTCCTTAAGTGTGGGAAGAGTGTTCCTCTACTGAGCAGAAAGGCCGAGAGGGGGTTCTACCTGAGCTTCAAAGGATAGCCTGAAGGTTATACGCAGCCCGTTCCTGACTTCAGGTGATGCCCACCCTGTCACTGGTAAATGCAGCTCACACCTGGGCCTGCATTCCCTTTGTTTCAGTAACCAGGCTGGGGAATAACTGACCAGAAGTAGTTTTATGGGTAGATAAAGGCGTGACCACCACCCATACGCAGGCATTAGATATAAAAGTGACTTTCCCAGAACCTGAAATCAGAACTCTCCTGGACTTTAGAAGATACAGAATGACTGCCTTGCTGTCCAGATGCCTCTCTTGTTTTCCAGCTGCCTAGACCCAACTAGATATAACTGTTCCCCTCTACTGACCTCAATGTGAGAAATTTGTGACCCTCAAGTGCTGTCTTCAAGGCCCTGGACCCTTGAATGGGATCAGAGTGTACTCTTCCCTGCTCAACTGTTTCACTGGATCCAACTCAGTGTGGCATAGACTGATAACAGCCTTGCATTGCAGCACCTTGCATCTTCACTGAATCGGACCCAGAACAGCCCAGGGCAATGCAGGACCTCACAGCACAGCACTGCCCCTGATAGGTGGCTTTACCGGATTTGACACCGGCCGATGCAAGGGCCGCAAATCAGAGAACCTCACATCATAGTAATGCGCAGCTCCTGAATGGTGGTTCAATGGGCCTGGCACAGCGCTATGTATGCATCGCAGCACTGCACAGTTCCCACCCAAGAATAAAAGGTACAAATTCCAGTGGGCCGTACCTGGTCCTGTACTCTAAAGGTGCTCTAGTACAGTCTTGTGTTTCACTTTATTACTGTTTGAAAGCTAAATAAATCATGTGCACATTGCTTCTAAGTTATGCCTGACTGCTTTATGACAAGCTATCAGACAGTGGATTAAGCACAGGTTTAGTAGTACAAAGACTGTGATTACTACTTGAAGTGGGTTATCACCACCTTTATCAAATGATCAACTTCCTTACATACATACTGATATATTGCGGGTTTATGGTGGTTCCATAATCCCATGGCTTGTGTCGGATTCTTGAAGGAAACGTTATTGATTATCCATTCTGCTACTGTCGGAACCTAGAAGTGAGCGGAGTACCCAGCCCTTTTTGAAAGTATGGGATAACATCCTGGAGCTGAGTCTCTAGCTATATTTCCTATTGTGGTAACTAAGAGGAGAAGTGTATCCTCAGCTTCTTGATGCTAGAATTGGTTCCTGGGAGTGAGCAGTGTCCCTGGTTCATCCTTTCTATTATTAAATCCTGGGGGGGGGCTGTGTCCACAGTACACATTGCTAGTGTGTGTACAAGAAGCTGAGTAATGTCCTTAATCCCTCAGAACACAGAGTGTCCAAAATGCAAAGTCTAATCAGATACCAACTGTGTCCATAGATAGAGTGACTTGGGGAAAAGGGGAGTCCACAAATAATGTCCTCTTACTAGAGTGAGATTGGGGGAAAGGTAGTCCAAAAGTAAAAATCTGAAAAGTCAGATACAGGGAGGAAGATACTCCATAGAAACTGTACATGGTAGGGAGTTATTATTAGGATGCAAGTCCAGAGATCACTATGTAGGGGTAAGACATGGGAAGGCTCTGCTTGTATCTTTACAGTAGTTGGGTTCCAAGGCTAAAGAATGGGCTTTCGGAAAGGTGTGATGCAGAAGTAAAGTTCAACAGAACTATGGGCCTCATGTACAAAGCCCTTCTGTGGTCAGACCCAGCTGGTTGGGCCATTTCAGCTCGAAAAAATGCTTTTACATATGTGCAAAACAAAAATGACGATTTGGTAACATGCTGCCGAATCGCAATTTGTGTTTGTGAATCAGTATTTGGAAGGGGAGTGTTTAGGGCGTCACTAACAAATACTGAATGGGATGTAAACATTCACATTTTACAGACTCCTAACAGGAGGTGGTAACCCATTCACAAATTGAAAGAGGACCCCAGAGGACCCCTTCTCCTTTGAGAATGGAAAATAAATATTTGTAATATGACGGGTTTTAAAAAATGAAACTGTAAACTTTATTTTTTTCTTCATAAACGCATACCGTTTTCTTTTAAGGAAAACGGGCTGCATTTAAAAAAATATATATATTGTGTTATTAAAAAGCAATCACAGACCACCATCCCTGTGATGGCTGTGATTCCTAATGGGTCTCAAATTACGACCTACCTCATTAATTTGCATGAGATAAGTCAAAAGAGTTTCTTACATTAGGAATACCGATGTACTAATTGAGATTCGGAGAGCATTTGCTAATTGATTTACTAGATTTACTAATTGCGATTATCTCCGAATCGCAATTTGTAAATCGGTATTCCAAATGTTAGTACATCTGGCCCTTTGTCCTATGACCCCATTGCCCATTATCTGTTTTTTTCCGTTCCCAATATGTCTATGTGTGCATGTGGGTTATATGTCGTTACAACGAATACAGTTGCAACGCATGCCTTTACCACGCATGCGTTACAACGGAATTCGTTTTCTACGCATAACCTTTACCACTAATATTCCTTTACCACGCATAGATTAACAACGTTTTCGTTGTTAATTTATGCATGGTGAGGGCATATTCTTGTTAAATGTTACACCTGTCCTCTTTCACGTCCCCAGCCTCTACTACATTTCATTACCCCTGCCATTGACCCTTATTTAAAAAAAAAAAAAAAAAATTCCCTTACCTTTTCAACTCGTCTCCTGTCCATCTTCTTTGTTACGTCTTTCTTCTTGGTTACGTCGGCCGTACGTCCTAAAGAGGAAGCGGAATTTTAATTCCGTTTCCTCTTTTACGATGCTGATCGCTTGATGTTCGTCACTTCAGGTATTTATTTATTTTTGGGGGGAAGCCCCCCAACCCCCCTTTTTTTTATTTACCACACATACCTTTACTATGTATTTCGTAGTAAAGATATGCGTGGTAAATCCTCTCGTTGTTACCACGCATGCGTTGTAATGCATGCGTGGTAAAGGTTTTCGTGGAAACGGCCGCGTTGTAGTGGCCGTTTCCCGTGCATGTGTATGTTTAATTTCACCCTAATGGCAATCCTGTACCAGTCTTCTTATGTCTTCTTAATTTTCACAGAGCATATGTTATTTTTACTTTGTCTTACCCAATTCTTAAAAACCTGGACCCAGCTGTCATTCCAGCTGCCCTCATAATCAACTTAAGGCTCTCCCTTAGGCTAGAAGGTTGCCTCGTGTTATGTTGAGGCCATCTCTGATGTGCCATCCTCTTTACAGTTTACCTCCATTTTGGCTATTTTTTATATTTTTGCCAAGTGCTCCCACTGATTTGGCAGGAGCACTTTCAGCTGGGTCACAATGCCATGGCAGAGAGGTGAGCACTATTGGTTATTTTCCGAAAGTAATGTTTTTAGAAAATGAACAACAAAATCCCTAACATGCTCGAGGTTTTCATCCAGGAAGTGGATAAGCCTTTTTGCATTTTTACTCTCTGGCCCTTTCAACAGCATCCTCACCAGTGGACCAGAGCTGGCCACATGGCCTCTGACAGCAGAACAGACTGAGTCTCCAATGTCATAAACACAGTATTTCCCCAACTCTAAATGTAGCATAACTCAGTATTGAACACACTTTAAAATCCAAAGATAAATGATGCCTTAAAGGCCTCTCCTTTCCTTTTCAGCTTTCAAGGGCAATAGAAAGATCAGCAGTTAGCTGAGGGTGAGAGATTTAAATTGTGTTTTCGTCAATGCCAATGTTTCAGGTTCTCTATGAGCATTGTCATTTTTAGATCAACACATAATACCTTACTAGACAGCAATACAATGACGTATTGTTTTCATTTCTGCTTTCACAGGTAATCCTAATTAGTTTTGACAATGCATGCCTTTTAAACAATCTATTTAAAAAGTGTCATATGAGTAATGTGATCAAGAGAACAGCATAAAAGACATGACATTGACAAACGTATTATCAGGTGTAGTACTTTGAAGCTGAGAAATCTAGACAGTCTCTCAGTTCTGAAAGACGAATGTGCATGATCGACTTTATCTGCTAATTAAATGTTCATTGAAATTATTATTTAAACTACCAAAGAGAATCCAGCAACATTATCTATTTCACTGCATAATGATTGCATAAACCAGCATTTGCAATGCAATAGGTCTGGCTTTTGCGAGGGTGCAAGCTATTGGCATTAAAAATGCAATGCCTTTTATTTCTCTGTTTTGCTAATTAACCCATAAATAAAAGGCATTGTCATTTACAATGCCAATAGTTCAAACTCTTGTAAATACAAGACCTATTCAAATAAGAGTTCGCAACTGTCCCAGGGTTCTCAGAAAGTGAAAGCTTGCATGGAGCGCAGAATGTTGCAGGAAAGCATGTCGTGCCTGCAGTAGGAAAAATTCATTAAATAAAATAGTGCTTACAGACTAAATAAGATGTACTGTGTAACAACCAAAGTAAAAGCGCCAATCCTCATGGGAGGTTACAAATGAAGGCAAGGTAGTACTAAGGAGGGACTAACAAGCCTATTAACGAATCAGAAGCCAGGATTTACGAAGGGCAATAACACAAACCAATGACAAATATGGGCGGGGCTTCTATTCCATACTCCAATACACCATGCCGCAGAGCAGGGCATGCGCTGCCCAGGCTCGACCTAAAAATGGCATGGTTGCATATTGCTGACATCAACTCCATGGCTTAGACATTTATCAGGGGGACCCGCAATAGTCTTAATGTTCAATATCTGGAAACTACTTATAAATCCGGTGCTATGGATAAAGATTTACCTTTTGGAAAGAGCCCCAATTCGCATTGTCCCCATATTTACTTACCCTGGGCGTAGTTCACGAAGTAGCGCTACGCGTAGCTATGCGATGTGCACTTCGCACTACGCGAGTTACGTGTAGCACTACGCGAATTGCGTAGTACCCTGTTCGCACTGTGCAAGATGCCGTTTTCAATGATTGCACAGTGCGGACAAGCATCTGTCACTCTGCAATCATTGAAAGCGGCCTCTTGCACAGTGCGGGCTGTAGTTTTCTGCTGCTCAAGTAGATTTTTACTCGACCGGCAGCTTTCTCCTACGCGGACTCATAGATCCTCATCGCAAGCGGTCGCGAGCATAAGCAACCACTCGCAATGAGAAACCTGACCTCCCCGCGTTGAGAATCTCGCCGGGAGGTTTATTTTCCACGCTTGCGATCGGCAACTTGATGTTGCTGATCGCGAACGAGGAAAAAGTCTCGCCGGGATGTCATTTTGCTTGCTCGCGGTCGCCAACTTGACGTTGAGGACCGCAAGCAAGCAAAAAATGACCACTGCACTACGCAATGCTACACGTGTTTGCACTGTGCTACATGCAATTCGCGTAGTGCGAAGGAGCACAAACTTCGCAAACTACGGAAGCTTAGCGTAGTGCTTTGCCCAGGGTTAATATTTACAATGTGCTGAGTAGCCTGAATTAGTCATGTATTGCAATCATGCTCACAACTTCAGATTGGATACAGAGAATTTGTTGATTTAGATCTCATATGAGGCTGTGGAGAAAAATAACTTCACAAAACCTATTTGAAGTGTGAGATTCTGTTAAAGTTTGCAGATTATGCTCAAAAGACAGATGATCTATCTGGAAACAGAACTTTGAGTGGTGGTGTCAAATCAAATTATAAAAAAATGCTGGTGCTCTTGGGCAGATGGATAGGAGACCATATGAGGCAAACCTTAAAAATAATAATGACCATATATATATATATATATATATATATATATTCACTGAAAAAACCATAGGTTTCACACCAGTTATAGTTAGGTGGAAATTTTACTCGCATAAAACCATTGAAATTCCCACGTTATAGTTAGTTGGACTCACTATAACTTGCGTGTGCAATGCACTGCTGATGACGTCACATATTACATCACTCATGACATGGTCAGTGACATCACTCATGACATCACTGATGACATCTCAAATGACATCACTGATGACAACATCCTTGTGACAAAGTGGCAGACCTCCTATCAGCATAAAATAACCTTTGACACACACATTCAAAAATAGAAACTAACATTTTCTTAAAAAAGGAGAAACCAATACCAGTTACAACAACTTATTAGGTCATTCCAACATCTACATACACATCCACTCATTCACCAACAGTTCTATATAGTCACTCATGCATGTACTTACTCATCATATGTACTCATACACCTATACATCCTGTTACACACTTATACTCATCCATATAGTTACTCACACACAAATTCACACATGCAAATAAACTATCAAAAAACCATTTACTTGATTATACTGCTATATACACACCACTACACATACTTCTACAGAAATGGAAACATATTTACTCTCTTAAACAATCAATTATAAAAACACATACTCACTAACCCACCCATACACACAATCATCCACCCATACAGTCTTGCACACATGCTGTCTTCAAAATACATACAAATAGTGAGTCACTCATTCATGCATCTGTGCTCTAAGTAATATCCCCCACCGAACCATACAGACACTGATACTGATACTCAAAAAAACAACTAATAACCCATATACACACTCATGTAGCTACTCACCAACCCATGCAGCCACTTATACACAAAGTGAGACACAGATACAGATATTTAAATATTTAAACATTACTCGCTAATATAATGTATTCACTAAGATACATTTAATAAGTCAGTTAACCAATCAATTTTACACAAAAAAAATCCATTTAGACATTTATTTACCCATTTATTCTTCCATCAACCTTTAGATATACATATATAAAAAATATTTATTTTTCAGAAAGATACACATTCACTGGATGATGTCATCAGTGATGTCATTTGAGATGTCATCCGTGATGTCATGAGTGATGTCACTGACCATGTCATGAGTGATGTAATATGTGACGTCATCAGCAGTGCATTGCACGCGCAAGTTATAGTGAGTCCAACTAACTATAACGTGGGAATTTCAATGGTTTTATGCGAGTAAAATTTCCACCTAACTATAACTGGTGTGAAACCTATGATTGTTTCAGTGAATTTAATAGGTTTTTTAAATGCTAATTCCTAACTATAACTGGTGTGAAACCTATGGTTTTTTCAGTGAAAAAAAAAAAAAAAAATATATATATATATATATATATATATACATACATATATATATATATACATATATATATATATATATATATATATATATATATATAAAATTTCTATGTTAAATGTATTAAGTGTTACCACTTTATTCCAATCAAGATGACTTCAGGTGTGCCATACGTTTGTCATAAGTAAGACTGTTAGTGTTCTAGTTGTTCTTTAGAACACTTTGGGACATTCTGTCATTGGGCTATAGTTGGGTTACATCTGGCTGATATTTGGGCTACATTTGGGCTCTTTTGTCTCTGGTGGCCATCTTAGGAGACTGCATATCAGAATTTCTTTAATGAAATATAAGAGGATTTGAGAAGTCACTCAAAATGTGCCCTAATTTTTCTTTCTTCAGCACTAATCATAATTCTTATGGCAAAATGAACCCCCTCATTTTGTTCCTTTGCAAATTAAATGTTTTAAGTGTTAACACTTTATTCCAATCAAGATGACTTCAGGTGTGCCATACTTTTGTCATAAGTAAGACTGTTAGCGCTGTAGTTGTTCTTTAGAACACTCTGGGACATTCTGTCATTGGGCTATAGTTGGGCTACATCTGGCTGATATTTGGGCTACATTTGTTTTTTTTGTCTCTGGTGGCCATCTTTGGTCTACATTGGGCTACATTGGGCTACATTGGTCTACATTTGGGCTCTAACATATATATAGCCCAATGTAGCCCAATATATATTTTTTCAAAATTAATTTTCGTAAAAACCACTGGAGCATATATCTTGAGACATAGCAAAGGCACATCGGGGTACCAGTCCCTACAATTTTGCCAAGTTTGGTGGAAATCCATTCAGCCGTTCGGGCTAAAAGTGAGTCCAACCGCCCCATGGAAATTAACATGGGGAAAACATGTTTTGGGACCCCCCTTTTATCTCGGCCCCGCTTGAAGGATCCCCCCGAAACTTTCAGGGAAGGAGCGTAGCGCAGCGAGGCAAAGTTAAGGAAAATTACAGGCAGATCCCTCATTCGGTGCCAAAGTTATTCCCAATAGAATGTTGCGGATTTCCTATGGAAAACGATCCTAACTATAACTACCTACTGGCGACCGCCAGTAGGTAATATATATATATATATATTCAGGCTCAGCAGTCCCTTCGGTAAACGAAAAGAAGATTCAAGCACTCCGGGTAAGGCGACAGAATTTATTAACGCCTACAGCAACGATGAAATAACAACGCGTTTCAGACAAAGTCCTTCCTCAGTGTCAGCAGTATGCTGCTCACGGCTCGTTTTTGAAAACGCCCTCATAGAAAGTGAGGGTGGACTCAATTTAGGTACAAATATGTTCGGTTAAGGACCAATGGTAAAACGTGGCAGCCATTGTTATATACAGCATAATTGCAAATGAAAATAACATTTTTGATCAGGCTTATACCTTCTGTACATAAGTAATATATAATCAATAAGGCTAATAACCACTGCCAGAAAGAAATGAAATCTCGCCGTGTATCGGCATCGTACTGGCTAAATTACCAAAAGAACGTTACAAAACACCAAACAGATAACCTTTGCACCATGAGCACAATATGAAGGCAAATTGCAATCAGGTCGTGTATCGGCACATCTCCGGCATTACAATATGTATTGTATCCCGGAGATAAATTGATGTCAAACTAATTTGTACCGCATATGTAGCAGTGAGGTAGGAAAGAGATGTAATACATTTCTAAACATGCTGATTGCCAATAATCATAATGGTTACTCAAATGTATTCAATACATAAAACGAAAAGGTTAAGAAAATGAAATTGTGAAACCATGTCTGTCGGAAACCTAATCGAAATCGTATGAAGACAGATCATTTTGTGAAATTTAGATATTGGGACATGATTAAAAGAGTTCATAAGTTCACTGAAAATTGATCAGATGTAGACAATACATCCGGGCAAGAAACAATATGCAGTGTGGAGACGTATGCTGGAACGAACAAGCCCGCAAGGCAGAGCCCCGCAGTGTGCCCCTTAAATGCTCAGGCATTTGCGTTACATGTTACAACACGGCAGCCTGGTCGTGGAGGGAGCACCATCGCCGGCTAATCGGAACAAACGAGCAGCTGGATGAAGCTCGGGTCTCCAAACTAATTGGAAGCAGTATGAGCGCAGGACTCGTTATTACATATGCAGCGCACCGAAACACACAGGCAGCCTACTATAGGTATTAATTGAATGCAAGATGGATCCCAGACCCTCGACTTTACCAAAAAGTTTACACAAACACGTGCATCACCATAGTGACTACAAGTCCCACAATGCTGGGTATGACGTAAGATGATAATACACGCCTACCTTGAGACTTGTGCTAACAAAAGGTCAAGAAAACAAATGATGCACCTTCGAGCGTCTGATGGAAGCAGCCCCTGAGGAGGGGGGGAGGTTCCCCCAGAAACGCGTCGGGCAAGAAACAATATGCAGTGTGGAGACGTATGCTGGAACGAACAAGCCCGCAAGGCAGAGCCCCGCAGTGTGCCCCTTAAATGCTCAGGCATTTGCGTTACATGTTACAACACGGCAGCCTGGCCGTGGAGGGAGCACCATCGCCGGCTAATCGGAACAAACGAGCAGCTGGATGAAGCTCGGGTCTCCAAACTAATTGGAAGCAGTATGAGCGCAGGACTCGTTATTACATATGCAGCGCACCGAAACACACAGGCAGCCTACTATAGGTATTAATTGAATGCAAGATGGATCCCAGACCCTCGACTTTACTAAAAAGTTTACACAAACACGTGCATCACCATAGTGACTACAAGTCCCACAATGCTGGGTATGACGTAAGATGATAATACACGCCTACCTTGAGACTTGTGCTAACAAAAGGTCAAGAAAACAAATGATGCACCTTCGAGCGTCTGATGGAAGCAGCCCCTGAGGAGGGGGGGAGGTTCCCCCAGAAACGCGTCGGGCAAGAAACAATATGCAGTGTGGAGACGTATGCTGGAACGAACAAGCCCGCAAGGCAGAGCCCCGCAGTGTGCCCCTTAAATGCTCAGGCATTTGCGTTACAAGATCTATATATATATATATATCCTCGCTCAGATTGCACTAAAGCTGCAGATCACTCGAATGGTGGGTGCTGTATGCTGGTGGTGCCCAGCTTTATATTCATGCTCCAAAACTCTTCTCCACACCCCAAAGAGAGTGTAACATCGGCTTACCAAGTTTATAAGCGTAACAGACATGTTTCAGAAAAGTCCTTCCTTGATCTGCCCTTGTGGCCTCAAGTACATAGGCAGTACTATACACAGTGTGAAGATACGCGTATTGGAATATATGCGCGCTATCGCTATTAAAGATCTAAGTTACCCTGTAGCTCGACATTTTTCCATCAAACATAAGAACAATAGGGATATACCACAGTACTTTAGCATTGACCATGTCCCAATTCATAGCAGAGATGGGGATAGAGTATTGAGACTCAGGAGACTGGAATCTCGATATATTATTGACATGCAAACAAAGACACCCAAAGGCCTTAATAGCGGGTGGAATTGGTGGTACATTCGGGTACTTAATGATAGAAGTATGATAAGTTGAACCAGTATGATGAAATGTTTTTTATCTTATTCTGCTAATGGAGCATGAATGCATAGACAGGGCAAGCCGATACAAGGTGAGATATTATTTTGGATGACCATTGGGTGCTTTAGAATTTTGAGTGCCGATACACAGCTTGATTTGCATTGTATATACAATGACTTTCATGTCATGGGATGATTTGAAATTATGACATTTGAACCGTTGCATGGTCAGTGGTTTAATAGGTACGCAATAATAACTAGTGTGCATGTGAATCAGGTACAAACGTACAGTCTTAAGATGGCACTGATTCTCTGGATCAAATAGTGAGTCTGTTTTCAATGTCTTCTCATACATGACTCCAAGATGGTGCCGGGAATCGGCTAAGAAAATATAGCCTGTTTTAATTATGATGCCGATATACGGCTCGATTTACACTGATAAAAAGGGTCTCATCCAGTATGTTTTGTATAAATGTCATCTTATGAGGTCATTTCGAATGAAAAGTATTTTAATTGTTGCCTTGTTGTCAGTACAATATGTAGATAGATAACAGCCAACAATGATTATATACAATGCTATCAAACAATGCAAATGCTTAGATACGGCATAACAAGTTAGAAGATCGAAAATTACAATTCTGATACAGAGC
This sequence comes from Lissotriton helveticus, assembly GCF_964261635.1. Classification (NCBI taxonomy): domain Eukaryota; kingdom Metazoa; phylum Chordata; class Amphibia; order Caudata; family Salamandridae; genus Lissotriton; species Lissotriton helveticus. Next base: position 1,909,418,325 of record NC_136067.1, on the reverse strand, counting down.
CGCAAATAGGCACTCTATGGTGAGTTTGTATTTGTTGATAATATTGTATGACCTCAAGATGCCACCGATAATTGGCATGAAAATTGTAGCCCGTTTCAATTGCAATGCTCTGGGAGACTTAAATGTGGCGCCTTCCAGTGTGATGTGTAAGCACTGAGGAAGGACCTTTCAGAAACGCGACTGTTACGCTAATAAACTTGGTAAGCCACCCGCGAGTGCTGTTACTCTCTGTTTGGAGTGTGGAGGAGAGTTTTAGAGCATGAATGAATAACCCTGTAAATCACCGCAGAAATCTGACGCTCCCTGAAAAGATTCGCCCTTGGAGAAAGCTGGAACCTAACCTATTAGCCAACGCGCTTGCTAGAAATCTGCCGGATTTCGAATCTGGCAATAGTGAAATTGTAGCTACCAAATTTTATAACTGGATCAGCAATGCAGCTGATGAGCTGGCCCCACTAGAAACAAAAAAGCCTAGAAGACGCTTCGCCACTGCACACTGGTATTCTACGGAGGTGAAAGCAATTAAAATTAAATGTCGGCGACTGGAGTGGGTCTGGCATTCAAACTACAGCCAGGAAAGCAAATTAGAATACACTAAAGCTCTGCAGGAGTACAAGTTGGCTATTGTTCATGCTAAATCAACCTACTTCACTAAGAAGATTTTAGACTCCTCAAATACCTCTAGGGAACTGTTTAAAACGGTCACCCACCTAGCAAAGAGTCCTCGGGATGTGATCTTTAGCCCTGATCAGAACTTTGTGAGTGGCATTGCCACCTTTTTCCAACTGAAAGTTCAGACAGTGTATGATGATCTTAGCACCCTAGTAGTAAATTCAACGACCATAAATATTGATAATTCCATTGGAACGGCCCCCTGCTACTCTAACTTCCCTCCGTTAGAGGAGAAGCAAGTCGGTGAGTTACTCACACAGATGAAATCTGGATCCCCCTTAGATCCTTGTCCCCCCTATGTACTGCATATGGTTCCTGATATCACTGCAGCTGTGCTAACACCTCTGTTAAATAAGATTATCAATCTAGGGAAATTTCCTAGCAGGTGGAAAAAAACCTGTATCCGGCCTATTCTTAAGAAGGACACTCTTGATCCCTCTGAATTTAAGCACTACCGTCCTATATCTTGTTTGCCCTTGCCTCCAAAAATTTTGGAAAAGGCCATGAATCAGGAAATAATTAGATATGTGGACGAGAATGAGCTGCTAGATCCATCACAGCACGGTTTTAGACCGTCTCATTCAACTGAATCCGCTCTCATCATGGCAACGGAAGAACTACGCAAGACCATGGATGAGGGTGGCCGAACGGCCCTGATTTTATTAGACCTCACAGCGGCCTTCGACACTGTGAACCACTCCGTCCTGTTAAATAGGCTAACTACTTTAGGTTTTTCGGGCCCTGCTTTGGCCTTGATAACATCTTTTCTAAGCACCCGAATCCAACAAGTGCACTGGAATAGCCTGCAATCTGAGGAATTCTCCCTTCCTGGAGGGGTTCCTCAAGGCTCGGCGCTCTCGCCCACGTTGTTCAACTTATATGTTACACCTCTAGCTGCCTTGATAAGATCTTATGGCTTGCGTTTAGTGTCCTATGCTGACGACACACAAATTGTAGTGTCGATTTCCCAATCAGTCGAAGCTACAGCGGAATGTTTCAGGAACTGCCTCAGGAACACCTCTCGTGGGAGAGGTGTGGCGCCGCGGCCAGGGCGACTGACGCTGGAATCTGGGGGTCAGGGTTCGATCCCCGGCTCCGGCGGCAGGTTAGCCCAGCACCATGCGACTCTGGGCAATAGCTTGCTTAATCTTCCCGACGGCCCCCAGCGCCTAGAGACCCTAACGGGTGATTGTGCGCTATACAAATGTGGATTATTATTATTATTATTATTATAGAGGTAAAAAATTGGATGAGCCACAACTATCTTAAACTAAACACGGATAAGACCAAGGTTATAGAGATGGGTCACAAACCATCCGCTTGGAGTGATCTTTTATGGCCTCCTGAGGCAGGGTCCTATCCTATACCAGTAGACAAGGTCAGGAATCTTGGTTTCCTGCTGGATAAAGATCTCTCCTGCATGGCACAAATTAATCAGGTGACATCTGCCTGTTTTTACAATATTAAGGTGCTCAGGAAAATTCTACATTATATTCCGCCCACGTTAAAAAAAACGGTGATGGGAGCCCTTGTAATGTCCCTTGTAGACTATTGTAACTCACTTTATCTGGGATCTGGAGAAAAACAACTGACCAAAATGCAGGCAATTCAGAATGCCGCCACCAGGGTTTTGTTGAATCTTCCAAAGCGCCACCCTACGTCTAAAGCCATACGGGAGCTCCATTGGCTCCCAGTCAGGCGCAGAGTACAGTTTAAGGCACTCTGCCTGGTTCACAGGTCCCTATATGGGAAGGGACCTGATGACCTCGCTAAACTCTTGTCTCGCTATGTACCTTTGCGAGCCCTGAGGTCAGCCAACTATGACCTAGTATGTCAGCCCAGAATTAGGATAGCCCGATGGGGGGGGGAAACATTCTCCTACCAAGCCGCAAAATTGTGGAACTCGTTGTCCCCCACACTTCGCTCACAAAAGTCGAAACCAAGTTTCTTAAAGGCTTTAAAAACATGGCTTTTTTCCCTCCCCTAACTTGCGCTTGCCTGATTTTTCTGTACTACAGCTCCAAGACGCCGCGGCATTCGAGCGCTTTACAAACCCTTCAGTCAGTCAGTCAGTCATATATATATATATGAGAGAGAGAGAGAGGGTTTTGAAGTTGTAAGAGCATTAATTAGGCGAATGGAGCAAAAATGTCACTTAATATGGAAGCCTATATTCTATTAATAGATGTTATTACAATGGCCTGCAAATGAGAGAAAACCACATAATATCTCCTGAGTCTCTTCAAGGAAATAGAGATATATGAAATGAGTTGGTTTGTTATATATTTAGTTTAAACAAATGACAAATTCATTCAACTAATTAGTATGGCACAGTAAACAGCACACAGACATGCAGGGGACACATCTTAATTGTCATTGTAAGTACTTTGTCAATGCTTCTTACAGCATCATTTTAACAATGACTGTTAAAGAAACAATGTTGACCATCCCGTTATCTGAAGAATATGCCCTACAACATTATTTCAACCATGCTAGAAGGAGGACCAGCGGTGATCCACCATTATTACCTTTAGATGCATGGTACAGTATAGTCTGAACAATGTTTACTAGAGGCTCTCGAAATGTTGAGTGTTTGGGAGCACCACAATTGTAAAAAAAATTTAAGCAGATTATAAATATCAGAAATACAACTATCTACTAAAGTGACATTTGAATATAAACACTAAGGGCCACATGTACGTAGGTATTTTCTGGTCGCACAGTTCCAAATTCACAGATTTGGGCCATCTGCGGTCGGAAAATGCAGTTTCCTATGTACCATACCTAGTTTGCAATTCGGTAAGCTATTCCCGAGTCACAAATTGGGTTAGCGATTCGGTATTAGGAAGGGGCGTGTTAATGTCTTCCCTTCTTAAAAGCGGCTCGCAGTGCTTTGTAGGAATGTTTTGCGATCGAAATGTGGTAGAAAAATGTTTGCTTTTTACCACCTACTCCAAGTAAGTGGTAACCCATTCCCAAACGGGAAGGGATTCCCAGGGGACCCCTTCCCCTTTTTGAATGTATGCGTAAATGTTTTTTAAGAGCAGACTGGGGCCCCAGGGACCACTGCGTACTCCTAAAAAATAAAACTGAAGTTTTACATTTTTCTTCTTGAAATGCATCCTGTTTTCCTTTAAGGAAAACAGACAGCATTAAAAAATGTTTGCTTTATTTAAAAGCAAACACAGACATGGTGGTCTACTGTCCTCAGCTGTCCACCATCCCTGCGCTTTTAGCAATTTCCAACTGGTAGCAAACTGCGACTACCTCATGAATATTAACAAGGAGGATCAATTGCAACCCCACTAGAAATCACTAAATGTGTCAAGGACACATTAGTACATAGGTGTTTGTGATTTCCTAATAGCGGATCGCAAACAATCGCTATTAGGAAATCACAAAAGGAAACCTATGCACATGTGCTCCCTGTGTCTACATTGAAATACACAATTAACAGATGTATTCTTTGTGACCTTTATGAAATAATCATCAACTAGAAAAATAAATGACCTATAATAGGATTATGAATCAAACTTATAAAATTGTCCATTAGAAAATCACAAACAAACCTCAGAGGAGTGTCTGTGGTGCTTTCCATGTAGCAGGACTGCCACCCAGGACTGTGTCTGGAAAGGGAATAACAAAATCTAGGCTTCAGAAGACCCTGACTCAGACATTTATTTTGAGCAGCATTTGTCACTTTGTGGCACATTCCTTTTTCAGCACATGCCAAGTCTGGAGAACAAGAAATTTAGGCCTTGTTTTTTATCCTCTTTCTTCCCATTTGGATTTGAAAATTAATCACTGACCTTTGACTTTCAAAGCCATGGGACTAACTAAATATGACCTGGTTGTCCCTGTTATAACATCCCCTCTTCAAACACTCCAAGCCTACCTTTACAGATCTTGAAGGCGTCAGATCTTATGATCAAGGTACCCCAAGCTTGCCATTAATCAATGCCCACCCCATTGATCCTCAGTATACCCTCAAGGACCGTAAGGCTCAGGGACCATAGCAACACCTCTATATTATCATTAGCTACCACAGCCAGATCATGGCCCAATTTCAGACACCCCAACTGATCATTAGATTAAACCTGGGATGTTAGAAATTGTGTTTCTGGTTAGCAGAAGTATGCACCCTGTCCAAGCAGAAATCACAATCCGAGTAAGGGTAAGTCAGACACACACCATAAATTAACTTGTGCTCACCCTCTGGTAGCTTGACACACAGCAGACAGGCTTAACTTAAGAGGCAATATGTAAAGTGTTTGTGCAACACTTCAAACAGTTTAGAAAAACATATTAGGACCAAAACAACAAAATCCAATGATTAGAAGTCGAGATATGAATTTTTAAAGATTAAATGTAAAAATAGCTCTTAGAAGCAAAAAACACTTATGGGGTTATCTGGACGCACTGCTCACAACACCCTAAATGTTATTTTACCCTTAAGAACTCTAAACAACATGTTTACTTATTCTGGATGAATGATTTTTAGGACTACTTTTACTACGTAGTACATTAATTTACTCACCACACAGACCCACATTGGCAATACACATTTTGACATTTCCTTGGTGGGCCAGAATCTGTGGGCTGCTCTTGGGGCCTCCTGACCAGCCACAAAAACACTTGGTCAATATATTTGAGAATTTGTATTGCACTATGAACTTTTTAAACAGTTAATTGCGTTTGCCCTCACAATTCTGGACATTTCTTCGCCTCTTGGCAAACAAACTAATTTAGACATGATAGAAGACTCACACCATGACATGCAGGCATCTGCATCTCTCAGTTGGCAAGGTTTTCAGAACTCCAAAGAAGCCTTCGAAATGAAATTAGGTGTTGTTGGTCTGAATGTGACCCTTCTGAGACATTTGTTGAGATGTTACAGCAAATGTGGTAAATATTCGGTTCACTTGGAATAAAGGACACCTGTCCTAGTTAGCTTTCAATAGATATTTCTAAAGCAAAGTATGGGTTGGGGGTATAGAGGTGAGGGGATACAGATGTTTTTAAACTGTTCGACCTTCCTCGACCTTTTAATTCATCGAACCCAGGCTTAAATCTTGGTACAGTTAGATGAAATGCATATGATCATGATCCCAACCACATATCCAAAAGATACTAATAAGCCACTAAAATATCACTTGTAGAAAAGAGGGTGATTCTTAAGTAATGCAAACAATATTGAGCTTATATTCTAATATTTCAGGAAACCGACCTGACAGGGAATGACCGTAAATGTCTTCCCCAATACAGTTTCTCAAAAGTCTATCATGCTTGCAACCATCAAGGCTTCTGATTGCCATTGGTGTTTGATTACACCGGGGTAGAAAATCCTGGGGAGTTATGTTTAAGTAGGTGAATTATTACATAGCTCCCCTATCACAATTGATTGTAGACTCACTCCCCCTGCTCTCACAACATTTCTGCCCCATCTCAGCACAATTATACTCACTGCCCCATCTGTGTTCACAGTTATAGGGTCAATTTTAACTGCCTGATGAATTCTGAACAAGACAGAGCAGGAACTCCACTGGCTGTCATGCCATCTTCATTTCCACTTGTGTCCTTTGCAGCCTCTGTTTGACTAAGTGCTATTTGATGTTATTACTATCATGAAGCAGGAGGATACACCTTTTTTAAGGGGCACATAGATGCTTTCCCCTCATTAGATACTTTTTGTACTCACTCTATGCATGTACAACATATGCTTTCTCGCATGTCGACTCTCGGACATAGAGACAATTGGGATCCTATTTAATGTAATTAATAGGGATGTCTGAAATTTGTGTAAGTTGCATAATTATGGCCATAATATGTGAAGCTAAGTATAAACTCATGAATTGCAAATGTCTTCCACAAATTGCATGTTCACAATAAATGTTTACCACAAATGGTGCATAATTACGCAAAGTGGTGTAGTGGCATGACTTCCGGAATTTTCCATAAAAAAAAACAACATAATTTGAAATTCCCAAATTTCCAAGAAGTACGTCAGTGTAATTTAAATTTCACCAAGGCATAGTAAGAAGCCTAGGTCATCCCCATCACGGAGGCTGAGCTCATGGTGGCCGACTATGCGGAGTGCCAGAAGGCCGTTCGGGAAGATTCTACACCACACTCTTAGTTAAACACAGGCTCTTTAGACTCCCCAGCGATCATTTGGAATGCCGTGGGGCAGTCACCAGAGGTAAAATCTTATCTAAAATGGCACACAAAAACAAGAACAGCAGCAGAGATCTAACTATCTTGAGCACATAATACAGACAGATGAACAAAAATACAAAAATTACACCTCAGAGACAAACCAACACATACTCGCAAAAGCCAAACAAGAAATGCAAAAAGTGCAATTGGACAAACCAAGAAACATTTGCCTTACTTCCCAGTAATAATTATATAAAAATAGTAACCTATTCCACTGGCTGACTCAAATCGAGGAGGGGAACTGACATATCACACATATTGACGATATGGGCTGCACAAGCTAAACTACTCCAAGAGAAAAAGCCAGTGCCTCTGCACAAAACTACAGACTACTCTATGCAGACTCCCATCCTTCACCATCAGGTGGTCTACCTCCTTATTTGTCCACCATCAATAGTCCACGCTTCGCAGTCGACCAGCAGAATACACTGGATGAACTACTTACTATTGAGGAGATCACAGAGACCATCTCCCAATTACTGACAGGTACAATCTGTGGGCCCTGATTGTCTTCCAATGGAGTTCTTTAAATGCCAGTCAGACATACTGGCCCGACCACTAATTGATTTATATTCTGATAACTGAATCAGAAGTGGCATCCCGAGAGACCATGAAGAGACACACGTAACGGTCATCCAAAAACCTGATAAACCTACCCATCCATGTGCCTCATACAGGCAGATTTCCTTTACTAATAGTGAAACAAAGATCCCGGACAAAGTACTAGCAATTCGACTGGCTAATATAATGACTGATCTGGCACACATTGATCAGTGCGGATTTATTCCGCACCAATTAACTCAGCAAACACAATAGGATGATGGACGGAGGGCTAAAACATTTCAGACACTCACCCCCAGTCATTATTAGAGCTGGGTCTATCATTGTTCTTTTGCTCACTTTGCCAACCCAGTTCAGACCCAGCCATTCAGTCTTAACCCTGCTACTCATGGGAACCGTCTAGCGCGAACTGCCAAGCCTGTTCCTCCCTATAGTGGGTATGCAGCCCTTTCTGTTTGGACAGGACACGGGCTACTCAGGGAGAAGTGAGGCTGTACCCAGCTCCTCCCTCCCATCCTGCCAGAGATGGCCTTTTGAGACACACCTAAGCTCCCATTGTGTGTGGCTTTCTAGGAGGAATACACAAAGCCCAACTACACCCAGTCATGAGATCAGAGACAGACTGCAGGCACGAAATGGCTAAAGCAAGAAAATGCCAGACATTTTCAGAATTGCAATTTAAATCAGCCTTCACCATCAGTTTGCATTTAAATTGTGATTCCAGAGAAACCAAAGCTGAAAGGTTAATCTCTTCTCAATAATAAAATGTAATAAGGTAATCCTAATGCTATCCTATAAGAGAGATAATGCCTTGCAGTAGTAAAAATGCCTTTTAAAAACATTGAACCCCGCCCACTAGATTGTCATACGCCTACCTTAGAATATGTATAAAATGGAAGGTTTTGGCATGGCAAAATCAAGAAAAAGTCAATAACGCAGTGTAAACTGCATCCACAAGTTCTGCAATGACAGGCCTGAGACATGGTTAAAGAGCTACTTACGTGGGTGGCACAATCAGTGATGCAGGCCCACGAGTAGCATTTCATTTGCAGGCCCTGGGTACATGTATCACCACTTTACTAGGTACTTTTAAGTAAATTAAATATGCCAATCGGGGATGAGCCACCAATACCATGTTTATGGGAGAGAGCACATGCACTGTAGCATTGCTTAGCAGTGGTAATGTGCACAGAGCCCTAATACCAGAAAAAACAAGGTCAGAAAAGTGGAGGAGGAAGGCAAAATGTTGGGGGGAAGCCCACCCTAAGGCTACCAGGCGAAACACTTATGATCAGTAAAAATTATCCTGAGCTACAAATATTATTATTGTTGTAACAGCGACCACATTAGACAAGATTAAATTAGTGGCCACCATTTTCAAGATTACCAACAGTGATTACCTCAGTGCATCAGACAGAGTTGCAAACAGTAATACAAAGCAAGCATTGGCATAACCAATAGGTCTCGCTTTTGGGACCTTATCAGTATTTAGTTATGCAGCACAATATCCTTGGTGCAACAACATCAACTGTTGCATGGTTAAACACTTATAAGGTCCCAAAGGCAAGACCTATTGGCTATGCCAATACTTTTTTTTCTAGGTGATGGGGCAACAGCTGTGGAAATACCTTTATTCATAAACAGCTACACCATTGAGCAGAAACACTGCAAGATGCCCTCCTTCCGAGGACAATGACAGCTACGGTAGCATCAGCACAAGCTTTTCCATTTATCGGGCAGTTACAAATAGGGCAGTAGCAGTGCAAGCTTCACTTCGCTACAGGATAGGGACAGCATGGCAGTAGCAAAGCAAGCTTCCCTCTGTCTCAGAAGACTGTAAGTGCAATCTTTATTTCCCAACAACACAGATACAGCAGGGCAGAGTTGTACAAGCTTTCATCGTTCACAGAACATGTACACTTAAGGAATGACAAGTAGCTTACAGAGCGAGTGCTTAACTCACTGAGAGGATTATTTAGGATGACAAATGAGTGGAAATGTAAGTTCTGACCCTATTCTCGCTTAGCTATTTCATGCAGCACTCTGAAAATCCTGCTGCAGTCACTCAAACCTTCTACTTGTGTTGATTCTATACTTTTCAACATATTGGAAAACTGCAGTAACTTAGTAGGTCTGTGTTATTTGGAGCAGCTTCCCCGCAGACTAATTAGCTATGCTGTAGATCTGCAACAAAGTGTCAACTTCTTCAAATAAGGTTTTGAGTGGGGTGCATCAGACTCTGTATGATCCCAGCCTGTTCAAAATGTAGAGGGCCGCCAGAGAGATACTGAATTTAAAGTGTGAGGATTCAGTGTATCACTGAGCTGCAGAGTAGCCCTTGAACTTTCGCAATAAAAGCACCCACAGGAGGACGAATGATAAGCTAAACAGCTAACAACATGAGGTGAGAGGAAAAAATGTTTAGGGGACGCAAAGCCAACTCTAATAAATTGGTAAAACTATGTAGCAGGCGGCTGGCTAGCTGTCACACAATGCCAATAAAAAGTGCACCCCATAGAACTTGGAGACCAGACAGCTTTTTCTGGCAACTACACTAGGTCTCCTAACCACCACTCGTGATTGAATCCTGAACTGCCGCTTTCCGGGTAACTCAATCCGGGAATTTAAGTAAACGTCCACCGGAAATCGAACACCAGCTGAACCTGTTTAGTACGTATCCCAGAGCAGCATGTCTGTAGCGAACACTGTAAATATTCTGAATATAAAAGCTACCACTGAACCTCCAATGACCCCTGTACCTGGGCCAAAAGGCAAATACTCAGAGGACACCACCCATCAATTTAAAAGCCCCAAATATTTCAGAGCAATCTCTGGTCCGGGAACACCCCACCCTCTGTACCTGAGTTCGGCCTGTCTCCAGAACGCCACCATCTTTGCAACCGGTGCTGGAGTTGCAGTATCTGCTCGTGCGATGGCGGACAGGCAGGGGGCGGGACTTGGCCAAGGATAAAAGGAGAAAAGCTCTGCAATAAGCGCGCCGGTTGGCATGAACATGAAAGAAATACTGCAGAATCCGACGGAAAAACAGGTCAGAGTGAAATGCAAATCATATTGCAGTATAAACAAGCTGCTAATTAAAACAAGCAGCCGAACCAGCTGTGTGGGAGGGTTTGGTGGATGGGGGGTGCAAACATGGAGCATTTCTTTAGGAAGCACGGCTGTGATGCGCTGAAGACAAATAGTGGGGCCGGGCACAGGAATGCAGAAGCCTCCCTGCGTGTGCCGCAGCTTGCTCCCGAGACCCCTAGGCCATGGAAGTCACTTGGAAGTCTGAAGCGATTCCAAGAGGCCCTCTCCTAGCAACGCATATGTGCTGTGCTAGGCGAGACCTAAAAGAGCTTTGCAAATGTAGAATATCTCTGTGTATAATACGTGACAGCCACAGCTGCGAAATACATTCTTGGGACAAAAGTATTATCATGTCCTCATCATTTATCACTGAAAAATAAGGTTTAAATATGTTTGGAAACGTCAGCCCTCTTTCTTAAATATCAGCTTCTGAGTCCCGAAAATACACACACTTTGTCTTGAATTTTGGTATGCATGCATTAATTCAACCAAACCAAAGCTTCTAATTTGGTAAACTGGGCTGCACACAGGAGAACTACTTACTGGTAGCTCGAGAGCTACCAGGAGCTCACAAGCTACTCTTTGAAGAAGCCTGCTCTAACAGAATATTTAGCAACCATCAAAGATATACCTGACTACAATCCATTGGACGCTAAACCTAATTATGTCTCCATTGCCTATGCTTGTCCGTACTTCAGCCATATTTAAATTGCTGACTAATAATACACCTGACACCTTTGCGAATTGCAATTGAGGTGTGAGTGGGATTTTGGAAAGCTTGAATATGTAGAATGGACCCTGGCATAAATAGTTCATACCTAGGAGCAAGCCCCTCTGCCAAATATTGATGAATGGAAATCCGACTTGTGCTGTGTGTTGGAGAAACCAGTATCTGGACAATATAAGTACCTGCTGTTAATCAGGCTCCAAAATGTAATATTTGAAGATGTGATGGTGGGGAGATAAGACAAAGGAGTACATGTGCTGATGATGCTCAAGTGGGGTGGGCCTGAGTTTAGATTGAACGACCTGTAAAAGTTTTATTTAATGTCTTTATTGAAAACGGAACCAAAAAGAATGGTTAAACACTAGCCAAGCTAAACAACTTACTTGGAAACAGAATGAAGTGTGACAGATCTTGTAGGAATGCATGGCTTTGTTTGCAGCAAAATCCAATGTTTCAAAATGCTAATTCTAAGTTGGAATGATGAGAACAATGTACCTTCCCAAAGGTGTGATCACAGAATATCATATTCACAACGTTGTTTGATGTAAATATTGTATCCTAAATATCGTGTGCAAAAATATCAACCCTCTGGAAGTAATAAAAGAAAATCTATAGTTAAGGGTCGATGTTTCAATAAACCATATTTAGGTATTGGTATTTATATCAGCCAATATTTTTGTAAACAATATTCTGACATGCAACCCTTATAAAACTTGCTTTTTTTTCCATCATGTACAAACATTGCAATGTGTTGTGGTGAGGGACTGTATTTAGTTGGTTCCAACTTCTCCTTTTTCTGATACACCGGCCAATGATTTCTCAAAACATTTGAGTTCCTCACGTAATGGGGAATATATTGGTCAGGAGAGAAAGAGGTTGTAGCAGAAAAGTCAGCAAGACCTTCAGCTCATCTCATAAATGTTTGCCTCAAACACAGTTTATGAGCTGTGTCACATCAAGCGAGAAATGAAAGAGGTAATGTTAGACATCTCTCTGCCACAGTTTTGAACTTACTGCTGTCTTAGGTAGTAGAGCCGGAGCAGGGCTAATTCACTACCATAGACAATGGTAGATGGTTGCTTGCCACAGGAACATTAAATGTGTGTGCTGCGTTTGATGAGATGTCTAATGTTAGCAACGGAACTCAACAACATACACAAAAATAACGAAACAATAAAATTATAAGGGAGCACAACACAACAAAACAGTCAAAGCAAAATACAAAATCACATTACAACAGTACAACACATAAGCACAAAAACAACAGATCACATCACCACCACAACAAAATTCTGCACAACAAATATGAACAAATATTCTTGTCATATACTAACACCTATAGGACAGGACAAAGTCTCACACAACAAATATGCACAAACATTCAGCTCACACATTACCACCTCAAAAAACTGGAGTTAATAATATGGTGGTCAAAGGTATTTGCACCAAGCTCTCCCTTAATTTCTCACCAAAGACATGAAGGCCTTATGTCATTTGGTGTAAGCATAGTACATGTTGTTTGCAGTTATAGGATATACCAAGTGATTTTAAAAACCGCTGCACTAATGTTGTAGTTGGGAAAATTGAATGACAGTCATTTCTTTACTATATTTGTTGTTATTCCTTTATGTGCATTAACTTTTCTTCACTATTTATCTAAGGCTCCAGCATGCTCTTAATTGATTTACTTTGATGTATTCTTCTCTTGAGATGTTGATCTTCCCTCTTACACACGCCTTTAACGAATCGGTACACAGTATTAGAGGCTACTTATGCTTACATAAGCGTCCTTTTCGAAGTCTCAGAAGAGGTAAATTGCGCCCTTACCGTGTAGTGTATCACTCGCAGCCATATACTGTTGGAAATCCCCTTTTTGCAAGGTTATCCCCAAATTATTTGCTTCTTCCTATTTTTCCTGACATATTTTTGTTGGCATAAGGCTCTGAGCACTTTACCATTGCTAATCTGTGCCAATGTGCATATGCTCTCTGTGTAAATTGTAATTATGTTTGGTTATCCATGATTGCCATATTTGGTTTACTGGTAAGTCCCTAGTAATTGCACTGTGTGTACCCAGGGCTTCTAAATCAAATACTACTAGTGGGCCTGCAGCACTGGTTTTTACCACCTTGAGTAGCCCTGTCTGTGAGTGCAGTTTTAAACTGCCATGTTGACCTGGCAAGTGCACTCAATTACCAGACCCTAACTTTCCATTTCTCTATACGTAAGGCACAGCTCAGATAGGCCCAATATAGCCCTGTGGGCAGCGTACAGTGTATGTGAAAGGTAGGACATGTGCTGGTGTGTTTTACATGTCAGGATAGTAAAAGTACAGACAATTTGGTTTTTCAGTGTTGCAAGGCCTGTCTCTCTCATAGGTTATCATTGGAGCTGCCTTGTAACATCTTACAAGTGTAGCTCTCATTTGTGAAGCAATAGAGATTTGGAGTTTGAGCTCCCTTAACTCGGAATTTAAAGATACAACTTTTAGTGAAGTTGGTTTTTAAATTATGTGTTTCAAAATGTCACTTTTAGAAAGTGGACATGTTCTTGTTTAACCATCCTGTGCCTCTGCATACCTGTGGGATCAACATCTGGTTTTGACTGACAGGGGCCAGTTTGTGCATTCACTGTAGACAGTCACACAAAAGGGAGCTGAGGTGTGTCCTGCATATCCTGGTGGCACATCACCAGGCTGATGGGTCTTCCTTAGTAAGAGTGGTGGGAGGAGTTGTCATTGACACCTGAATAGGGCTGTGCCTGTCCTCTCACAATGCTGTCTCCACTTCCGGGAGTGAGCCTGGTGCCAAGGCAGGAACTTGCGAACTACAAAGACATTTCTTTAAAGTATGCCTTCTTCATAGGCCAAAAGGGGTATAAGTATTGGACCTAAAACCCCAGGCTTTTAGAACACTTCTAGATCAAGAGAAGACTCTGCCAAGGAGAAAGGCTGAAGAGCTGTAAGGAGGAGTACTACCTTTGCTATGTATTGCTTTGATGGGTTGGTCTGTAGTTGTTGCTTCTGCTTTGGAGAGGAAAAGGACCGGACTTTGCTGTGAATTCTGCTTGAGAAGTTTCTCAAAGGGCTTGTGTATGCATGCCTCCCGTTAAGAAGTCTCAGGGCTATCAAAGACTTCATTTGCAGCATCCCTGAACTCAACTGCAGGGAGTTTTGGCCTGTGTTGAGGTGCCAATTCCTCTGCTGGGCCTTTGGAGGTTGGTTTACTGCTTGAAACCATCAAAATCGACAATACGCCCTTCCAGCACCTGTTTGTCCAACATAACACTGGAGTGTGGGCAAAGTTTCAACGCAGCACCTGCCAGCTGCTGAAGAAACCGCCGCAGCCCAAGTTCAGCGCACCATGTCTCTGAAGGTGGAGACCACTGCAATGACCGCGACGCAGGCCCTGTTGTGCGGCTGAAAGTATTGACGCATCTTTGGACTATGGCTGAAGAAATCAACATAGCACCTGTTTGCTGCTGCTGCATCGACCTCCAGCGCATCCTGGATTTCCACACATTGCACTTGTTCACTCAGTTTTCCACCGCATCACCCGCAGACCAGAACCGTCTTGGAATTTGATGCATTCCTTATCCTTATAGACCAGATTCCACGCAACACTCCTCCTGCGTGCAGCAGAACTGACACCCATGGACTAAGGAACCGATGCATTGCTGTGTTTTACAATGTTTCCCTACTTTACATCGTTTTTTATTTGTTGATTTTGATGTTTCTAAAGATACTTTGTGTAAAATCACCGCATCCATAGAGTTCTATCGACAAAATTACTAAAACCTTTTAAAAATGATATTTTGGTTTGCGTATGTTGGATTTTTGTTGTTGTTTGGGCTTGTTTGGTTTAAATAAAGATACTTTATATGTCTAAACTGGTGTGGTCTCCATTTGCTACCACGGGGGTGAGCAGGGCTTATCTTGGGTGTGTAATCCCCTTATCCTGACTAGAAGGAAGGGTCCCTACTTGGACAGGGTGCATACCACTGCCATCTAGAGCCCCCATTTCTAATAATGTCATAAAAAGATACAAAAGATTTTTGATTAACAGACTGACACTGAATGTTTTGTGAATTTGTTAAGTCTGTGCACTCTGAACATTGCACAATGTTTTTGAAACTTTACAAGCTTCAGAAAGTGCAGAGTTTTTTGCAGCAATGGTCCGAGTGGACTGCTACTGTCAATCGGCAGCCTCATTCAGCGATACCCCACCACCCAAAATTCCCATCCTCATGGCAGGATTGTTAGCATTTTGGAATTGCAAAACATGGGTGCAAAGCAGCTGCTGCGTTAACTTGCAGGACTAAAGGAATTTTAGAGTTGTAGAAGATAAATAAATTATACCCGATAATGCGTCTGCTGCAAGCAAAAATTATTTGTGGCCTGGAAAAAGTACACTTTCGCATAGTCATTCCTGGATTTGAGATACCTATGTTGTGTGTGAATGAGCTCTTTGTGAAAAGGCAGAATACCCTCACTCACAGGAAAGAGGTGGTCCAGTGTCCCATTCTGTATGCTGTGGTGGGCAAAAAAAAATGATGAATGGCACAATACCAGACTAAAGGTTGTAGAGGGCTGGCCCCCTATTAGTCATTATAGTATATGTTGGCTATCATCAGACCTAAAAATGCTGAAAATGAATCTGAACTATATTTCTAAATAGGTAAAAAGTTTGTGTTATGTGACCCCTAAACACTCGGCGCCCCGACACCATGCACACAATCTGGTTTCAAGCAAGGGATGGGTGACTTCCCATGAGGATCCCAGTAATTCAAGATACAGCTAACGTTCTTGTTATTTAGAAAAAAATAGAAGATAGTAAGCCACTGCAGATGCCACTCTAGCTTAACTTCAGTGCTGTCACTGAGGTGAAACACCTCTTAGAAACCTCCCAGGGGCAGTGTGCAGGCACTGCTACGAGATCCCACCTCATCATTATTTCTGAAAATATGTAGGAGACAATTTATAGCAAGCAAGGTCACCCAAACCGACCGCACAGCGTGGTGCTCAAACATTGACTGTTTTATTGTTCATATCTTGTATTGTCGATTTCTGAGCGGTGCATTCATTCTCATGTCAAGGATTATTGAAATGATTTGGAAGGTGAGGAAGAGGGTTCTGTTAGCAGAGGATGAATCAGTTTGAGATAATATTCGCTACATACACATTTGCATTTCCAGGTTTGGAAACAATGCAGCACCATGGCACCCAGAACAGGTATTATTAGCCTATTGTGCTGACTGGTGATTGGTTGCTACAGGAACACAAATGAAAGAAAAGCATGATAGAAATAAAGAAACTAAACATGGGGAATGAACAAGCAAAGCAGCATTGGCAACTCAAGGTTCTCTTGTTTTTTTCTTTATTTATTTTGCACCGATTAATGTACTCACTGCATCAATTTTATAGGAAAAATGTCAATGCAAACATCCAAAGACACACATTGCAGGGCCAACAAAGTTAATATATTTGGAAACCTCTACCCCTATCCACTCCCTTACACCTTCCCAAACATATTTCCCGGCTCCTGTTGTGTCTTATCCTCTCAATCTTCACAATCCCAACTATTCATTTTTGGTGTTTTCCTTCACTTCCTCTCTACCCATCCTTCCCAGACTTTATAGGAAGTGTTCTCCCCCACACCTTTGCTAGAATAACAGTCTTGATGTATGTTTAAGAACTAGGGACACGATCCATAGAAACAAGTCATCAGCATCATCATCATCAATTTATCTTTATTTAGCCAATTTTTGGCCATAAAAGACACAAAGCAATCTGACATTAGACAACATTTGTATAAAGTGCATGGTGCCAAATAAAATAGGTAAAAAGTGTTAAAACATGATAAAAAGCCTAAATTCCAGAATTTAAAGATACATATTGGTTAATAGAGCGGGCCCTCCATGATTTTCTCTAAAGGTGGTCCAATGTTTTAAGCACTGTGGGTTCTGTAAAATATATGCGTATTGAGGTAAGAGTACTATTCCAAAATTTAATAAATGCCATGGACACTTTCAGTACACTGCCCACATTAAAAGCATATTTGCTTGCCAGTGATATGCATCACTTGGAAACCCAAATATTGAAACTTTTCAAGCTCCAATCTCGGCCCCACACCGGGTATTGTCTCCAAGAGGTGCTCGTCTAACCCAGCCAATGGGAACACAACATTTTATTAATCTAACCTAGAACAAAATAAACAAATAGGGCCGGATACATTAGACAATGAGCAAATATATGCCAGGAAATGTTTGCTCCACTCCCCTACTTGCTCACAAATATTTTTGGTGTTCCATTTGCGATGCATTCTGGAAATAGGCTTTGTCATGTCCTTAAGTGGAGTAAATATCCCACCATTTCAATAGTAATAAAGTGTCAGAGTTTGTGAATACCCTCAAACTGTCTTGGGGAAAAAATGCAGCCCAGAACTCTCACTCGCCATATCTTGCATTAGATTACTTCCATAACATATTAAACTTCTATGGGGTATTATTCCACAGGAGTCAATTATCAGTACATAAGCAAGGTGACATTATACCACTCTTGATATTTTTGACACATCTTTAAAATTTAGTCATATTATCAGTTGCGGAGATGGGGGGGCGGGAGGGGTGGCACAAGTTTTTGGGGCAGTGGCCTCACCGCACTATCACCTGCTGTCTTGGGCGGGCAACAGTAAGTACCTCCCCCCGCTTCTCAATGAGTTTGCCGCTGGACGGCAATTCGAGAAAATGCTCGCCAGCCCCACCCCCCGCTCTTCACTGCGGCCAGCAAACGCAGAGACTGCTACCACGGGTGCCCATAGGGCTAGCTACGCCACTGCGTATTATAATCATAATTAGATTCTTGTTAATCCTCATATGCTTAACTTCATCCACAAGTCCTTTGTGTCTACTGAATGAAATTGAAGCCATCTGTCTATCAAACATCAGAAGAGGCCTAACTCCCAGGCCTTGTGGCTTCTAGAGATCCAGGGGTCCACACTTATCAGCCATTGTACATCAACTTCTAAAGCTCAGCTGCTCAGTTGTTAGTAAATTATAGTCTTTGTACCAACTTTAAAGATTCACCAAAATTAGTTTCACTAATAACTGATCACCTATAGCAAGTAATACTATGATTCTATGTAATGTATGGTTGTTCACCATTTAATGTCATGTGCATCAGTGGTACAATATTTCCCTTCCACGTCTGGAGATGTATCCAGTGTGAACTAATATATTTTAAAAAAAGAGGCAGGATATGCTGGCCACGACCCTGTCAAAAGTCTAAACCTACCACTCTTGGATATTTTAAGGACATCAAAACATCTGGTTCTATTCTTTCCTCTACATTCTGTTCCTCAGTTTTAACTGCTATTCTTTATTTTGTTATCCATGTTGTCTAATTACCTCTCCTCCAAATATTTAAAAGTAGATGAGGGTCCTCGTGTGACACAGGTAGCTTCAGGCTGTACCCTGCTCTCCTCTGGCTCTGACCCCGGTAACACCAGCAGGGTTTAAAGAAAGAGTGTAGGAAATTGGGTCATTGGTTCAGGGGGCAAGACTCTACTCAAGCAGCAACCACAAATGCTGTCAGAGTGAAGTCACACGCAAAATCCAAATTAATCTGTGCTTAACCATTTAGTAGCTTGACACAAAGACTTAACTGAGAGGCAATGTGTAAAGTATTTCTGCAGCAATTCAAATAGTAATAAAGTGAGAAAACAAAATAAAGAAAATCCCACATCAATTGAGAAAAATAGAGTGAAATGTAATACAATTGTTTGAGACTAAAATGACAAATGTCCAATCAGCGGAACCAGAGATATGCAATTTCAAAGATTTAAGTGAAAATAATGCCTAGAAGCACAAAGTGGCAATTGGGGTCATCTGTCTCGCCTGATCAGGACAAAGTCACAAGTTCAGGCTGACCGTGATGGAGTGTGAGCTGGATACACACACCAAGTTAGGCCCACTGAACAAAGTACCTTAAATCCTGGTTGAAGAGCGCTGCTAAATCCCACGTCGAGGATGCATATCTCAGAGGAAGTTCCATGGAGCTGCTGGGCTGTGATGTGGTGTACTTCAATGTTGTCGAGGAAACCATCAGTGGGGAGCTTGAGATGCAAACTCCTACATCAAAGCTACATTTCCGAAGAAGCTGCAAGGCTGTGATGTGCATATCTACATCATCGTCGAGGATGCAATGATGATGGGCTGGTGATGTGAAGGTCTGCGTCACACAGTGACGGTTCCGAGGGAACTGTGGGCTGCGATGCAAAGTCTGGCATCAGGATGTGTTGCGCTGCAGTGGTTCTGAAATGCAGCTGCGAGGAGATGCATCACCCTGTGTCTGTTCTGCCCACAAGACCGCAGCTAGGATGGCAGAGCATCTTCAGGCCCACTTCCAAAGTTCAAAGACAGTAGGCAAGATTCACTGCGGACTGAGTCTAGGTGGATTGGCGGTGTTTGGAGCCTTTGCTGTCCCTGGGGCTCTGATCAGCAGGCCACCAACTAGCCTCGGAGTCACTCTTGTGGTCCTGAGATCAAGACGCAGATCCAGCCTTTTCACTCAGGTAGCAGGGCAACAGAGTATCATTCCTTCTTGCAGAGCAGTCCTTCTAGCAGAGCAGCACCGCAGTCTTTCTGAGTCTTCCACAGGTCCAGAGGTGTACTGAAAAGCAGGGTCTGGGGTCCATTATTTATACTTGGTGCCAGCTTTGAAGTCAGAGGAGGTTGTGCAGTTTCCATCCCCGGAGTGGTTTGGAATTTCCTGCCTGACGGCCCCGGCTCGCCTTGTCTGGTGACACAAAATACTAGTGTCAAACTCTTTGTGAGTGTGCTTAGACAGAGGATTTGTGATGTGCAAGTGTGGTAAGTGACAGCTCTGCGCCCTCGTCAAGTCAGAGATGGGCCATCTTGCCAACACCTATTCCCCGTTTAACTGTCTGAGAGCAATACACAAGGACCAACTGCCAGCTACAAGAATTCATGTGGCACAGGATACAGGCTACAGGAACCAATGGTTGGGACAAGAAATTGCCACCTTTCTAAAAGTGGCACTTTCACAATTGTGACTTAAAATCCCACTTTACCACTAAAAAGGGTTTTAAATTGAAATTCTTCAGACACCAAACTCGATATTCCTACTTGCTACCAATTAAAAGTTATCACTTATTAAGTATAATAAGTTTACCAAACATTTTCCTATGGGGGAGGCATGTCTTGCAGTAGTGAAAAACAAATGTAAGAGTTTTTCACCACCAGGGCATGTAAAAGTTGATAGTGCATGTCCAGCTTTTTTTAAATACACTGCACCCAGCCCTATTGGCTACGTAGGCCTACCCTGAGGGTGATGTATGTATTTAAAGGAAGGTTTATGCCTGGATAAAGGTTTATTTTGTGAGGTCGAAATAGCAGTTTAAACTGCACACACAGGCATAGCAGACCTGAGACATGTTTAAAGGGCTACTTAAGTGGATGGCATAATAAGTGCAGCTGGCCCACTAGTAGCACCACTGTACTAAGGACTTACAAGTAAATTAAATGTACCAATTGGGTGTAAGCCAATTTTACCATGTTTAAAAGGGAGCGCACATGCACTTGCGCACTGGTTTACAGTGGTAAAGTGTGTAGAATCCTAAAAGCCAACAAAACCAGGCTCAGAACAATGGAGGGTGCAAACAGTAAGTTTGGGGATGACCCTGCAGATAGGGCCAAGTCCAATAGAAACCCCCTCCAGCCAAAAGCCAGGGTAGACCAATCAATACCTTGATGGGCTTCCCTGCTTAGGCAACAGAACATGGACAAAGGCCCTGTTATGCAGGGGAACTTGTCAGTTCCATGCCTCTCTGAACTCAGCTGGATCGTCTGTCCACACTCTCCTGAGCAACTCGACTGACTCCTTGGGAACCCTCCTCCTCACTTGTGGACCTATCTGTGCAGCACCTAGCCTGAACTTGCTCACAGATGCATCCCAGTAGTCAGAGAGGACCACCATGGCCAAAAACATTATGTGGACTTTTCTTCCCTTCAATCAGACTTCTATCCTCAACCTAAGGAAAATTCTGCCATAAGGACAGCAACCAACAGAGACCACTGGCAGCAGTCAGTGTCAAAAGCCAGGCCCTGGACCAACCACTGCCAAGTGGAAGCTCCTAGCGAGAACACTGGGTAGGCCTCTCTTCCAGCCTTGTGGCTGGCAAGGAGTTCCCCATGGGCTCCTGAGGGTTCTCTGACCACTGAGGTTTCTCATAGTGGTGATCAACAGCACAGCGTTTGAGGCACCCTACTTCCACTCTACCTCACACCAGTTCAGGGGTGGTATGCTGAGACTGGATTTTCACCCACGGGTCTGTACTCTGAAGTTGACTAAAGGAAAGGGGTGAATTGTTTCTCACCCTGCCCCTCCATCTGGGATCCCATACCCTCCACTTGGGAGAGGTACTCCTAGAAAAACTGAATTGTCAGGGTGCTCTGGGTGGCAACCCCTTCCAGTTCTCTTGACAGCAGGGGCAATTCATTCCCCAGAATGCAGTCTAGGGGCATCTGAGGACTAACTGTGGCCCTCTTCTGGGTCAGCCACCCACCCAAATCCAGGGTTACCAGAGCCATGGGGAGGAAAAATCCTGCCACAAGGCCCAAGTCACCCTTGACATCTGGTCAGTGTCCTGCTCTGGAACATTCAGCAATTCCACTACTATAGTCTGGCTAGCCCTGATGTCCCGCAAAGCAGTAACAGGGATCCCATTCACTTTCACCACTGGATGTGATGACTTCCAGCCTCAGAGGTCTGAGTCAAATTCCCAGTTAAGAGAGATCATGGCCATCAAGGCATGGTCTATGACCTTCCCCTGAAGAGTAGTTACCCCTAAGGCCACACTGGCCACCCCTATAGATTTCCCACCCGTTGGTGGTTTCTTTGGACTAACAGAGTCCTCCTGCTTGTGTCCTAACTCAGAACAATAAAAGCCCACTAAAACCACCCCCTGTGTCTCAGAAGGGGCATGGGAACCCTTTCATCCTTTCCTTTTCTGGGACTTGTCTATGTCTTTCTTGACCTCGTAGTCCCTCTGCTGGGGGAATCTGTTCCACCCTTCTTGATATCACTCCGAGGTACCGTCTTGGACATTCTAATACTGATCCAGTGGTTTGCCTCCTGTGCAAACTCTCTGGGGTCAGTGAGTTTGCTGTCCACCAGGGTCTAGCACCGTTCCACAAAACATGTACTGAGCATGTGCTCTCTTAGTATTAGATTAAACAACCCAGCCAAATCATCAAATTTGCTGCCTTGCATCCAACCATTCAGTGCCTTGCTGGCATAATCAACAAAATCCAACCAAGACTGGCTCTGCATCTTTGGCTATCCCTGAAACTAATGCAGTACTTCTCTGGGAATGAGTCCAAACATGTGCATGCACTATTTCTAAACCCTTGATTCAAAGTACCCACCTAATTTTTATCACAGGCATACATAGTTGTGCACTGAGTATTGCTAGCATATAGCCCTGCACATACATTGCTGCCTCCCACACGTTTGACATTGGTGTGTAAAAGTGCGGGCTGGGGCTAAATTCCAGTGCATTTCCCAAGGTGATGGTCAATAATGTGTAGCCCTGGGTAAGGGAAGTGGTAGTGAGAGTTCTGGCAAAGTATCCTGCTAAGTGCTCCTTATGGATTTCATAAGGAACAAACACTCCAAACAGAAGTCACAAGCAAGGTATTTATTTATACAAATTGCCACTGACACTCAGTGATTGCTTTTAAACACTATTAAGCAAATATATGTTGTTCACACTCCTGCCTCTTTTATCACTGCACTGGCTAGCACTCTGGTAACAAAGTTTTCACTACATAGAACCTAGTTATGGTATGCAGACCCCTATTCAAACTGTTATGCTGCTTTTATCTGTACTTCTTGCCACTCTTCTGCTTTCTCGTATAATAATACCCTGAAGGATAATGGGTCAGTCTCTTTCTCTACCCCTCCACATATTTCTCTCTCACATCTCTTAGTTTTTCTTTTAATGTCAACCCTTGATTCTCTGCTGAGACAATTTAGCTTATACTGTATGCTTAGACAAAATCAGTGTAGTACTCCATTCATATCTTAAACTCCAAGACTGTGCCCCTTTAGATGGTGATTTGTGATGCAAATGGGATCTGTCAAATAGCAACAACATTTACTGCCCTTAATCCTATTAAAAACTCCAGTAATGGCTGCTACCGGCCAGGAGTTGTGGGGTGTCGGTGGAGCGGATTTTAAAAAAAAAAGAAAGGGAAAAAAGGAGAATTTCAATAACCTGCCGGCCGCAGTCTGTCCTCCATACAGCAGGGTAGAGAACATGCTAAATGCGCAAGTCTGTTTGGCTGGCCCAAGATGGCTGGCCAAATAGTCATGCGCACTTAGAAACTGCCCATCACTCCTCCCCCTGCTCTGTGGGCAGCCCAGCCCCCCTGCCCACACCTAAAAGAAACATAACAGAGTCAGTACTGAAAAATAAAATGGTAATAAGACGGTGTTATTATGATTTTATTTTTCCTGTGGGGCGACGCTCCTTTGCCTTAGCGGAGGAGCCGCCACTGAAGATCTCAATCACAGGATGACGTGAACTTGCTTTGAGGTGTAACGAAACTGACAATTTGGTTAATATCTAACAGTTTCAATGTCACATCGGCCAAATAAACGTGGAGTAGAACATTCACATTAGTCGAGGATGAAAATTCCCGATTCTGATTTACACCTTTTGAACCTTATGATCAACATTGTTGAACTCACAATCAAAACACAAATAGCAGGTATTGACATATCTTTGGTCGTTGAAAAAGTACCCTTTTGCTTTAAGTGTGCTGCTGCCACTCTTTCATTGAGTATGAGTAAGAAAATGGGTGACAATAAGGTACGATCAGTCTCTTTAATAGGTAGGTGGCAAACTTTGGATCTTTTAAGAAAACTTCACAACTGGTATTACTTGATCTGAAAGGATTGCACTCATATTTACAAGTTCTTAGACCGTGCTTAAAATATAAATACTGAAGTGCAGCTAATGAGTACACCAGAGTGCCACTTTGCTCCTTATAGAATTGCAAATTCTCTCTGATTAAACATAGTGCTTCCCTGGAGAGAAGTGCTGGTACTACCCCTTTCCTTCAGGCCCGGACTGGCCATAGCGGGCATTGGGCAATCCCCCAGTGCGCCGCACGGGTGGGGGCCGGTTTTGGGCCCCTGGGGGCCGATTTTGGTACAGGGCCGATTTAGCTGCAAAATCGGCCCTGTACCAAAATCGGACGAAAACTGGCCCCAGCAAAGAGCTCGGCGGCACCTCCAACCCGGCCAAGCACTTTGCCAGGTTCGGTTGTGGTCCCCAGTCCGGCCCTGCTTTCCTTTCAAATTAAAGTTAGGCAGGTACTCAGTTGTCTGACAGTCTCAGCCCTTTTGAAGCACTGGTCTAAAGAACATTATAACTTTTACAATATACACTAAATATTTGCAGAACGTGCACATACCTAGGAGGTACATTTGAGCTACTGAAAACAGATGAATGGTTGGATCAGCTATCAAAAAATTAAACAGGAAACAACTGAGGGGCATATTATCAAGAATGGCGATAAAATTATCGCCTTTTTAGCAGCAGGAAACTGCTGCTAAAGCGGCGATAATGGGCTTGATAATATGCCCTTGTGAATTCCCATAGCAGCCCAGGTTAACACCAGAACATGGGCTGCTATGGGAAATCACAAGAGCATATTATCAAGCCCATTATCGCCGCTTTAGCGGCAGTTTCCTGTCGCTAAAGCGGTGATAATTTTTTTGCCGTTCTTGATAATAGGCCCCAGAGTTTTAATTCTTTCCAAATACCTTCGTTGGTCCTGAGACAATGGGGTAAGCATTCTGCCTGCTAGGAGACAAGGCTTCCAAAGATATACAAGTCATAATGTGATTTTACTCTTCAAACTTTCAAAGTAAAGAGGCCGAGGATTACAGGGTTTTTTAAGTAATGTTCTTGGTGCACTCATTATACAGCGAGGGAGTGAGCGCCTGTGTTTATTAGAAAAAAAACCTTGATGAATGATGCACAATATCTTAAAGTCTGTTCCCTGAATTTCTCCTACCAAGTGAATATGGCCGACGAAACTGAGCTGCTGAATTGTTGGTGAATTTTACGGTTTCCTCCAGAATTTTCAGTTACCTTATATTGATCCCAAATGCAATATTACCAAAGGTGCTGGTACATCAGTAGTCTACCTGCAGCTCTGTAGATAAAACCCAAGGACTATCTGGAAAATAATGCCCACAAATGATAGGCAGGGATCAGAAAGGACAGCTTGTGGTTTGCCTGCGCTCTCTATAATTACGAAGCCAGCAGAACAAATTTTAGCAGAGGGAAATTGATCCATAATAACTTGACATCTTTCTTTTCCCCCTGTGTGTGCTTCCATAATCATAAAAAAGAGCAAAAAAGGCAGCGACAGAGGTCATAAATTCAGCATTCCTCTCGGGTGACCTAAACCCAAGGACTCTGTGCTTTTTTGCTGCTCTACAATTTTTTGCAACAGGAAGGGTGCAATCATCCCACCAGGAAGACGGAGAG
Source organism: Lissotriton helveticus (assembly GCF_964261635.1). NCBI lineage: Eukaryota > Metazoa > Chordata > Amphibia > Caudata > Salamandridae > Lissotriton > Lissotriton helveticus. Next base: position 1,909,392,474 of record NC_136067.1, on the reverse strand, counting down.
TGTGCTGAGAAAATGATAGCAAGTTGGCAGCGGCTGCCGAGCAGGCATCATCTGTTCCCATTAAAGCTCAATTAAAAAAGGTTTTACCATCAGTTAATAAAATGAGTGACACAGTAACTCCTTGCAGGATTTTGTTATTCAAATAAAACTACCAAGCTTTAGAGTTTATGATACAGGCTACACTAGGAATTGTATTTGTTTTTCTTAATCAAAAGATAAAAACTTAGACCTGATCAGGGAAAAACAACTAACGTAAAGCGTAAACCGTATTTATGCACATACGCGGGCAGCATGCTTGCAATTTGGCGTATGTCTCAGCACGACTCGTGTGGAACACGCGCCGCATACATCATCTGCGGTACAGGTGACTCAGCAAGTTTACCTCCCACTATTGGCATTTGTCTGCCTCCTTCAAATAACCTGTCAAGGTCCACTCATCCTTTCATCATTCTGACACCAAGTGAGTGCCATGACTTGGGCAACATCTACAATTAGTACTTATTATAGCCACGTTGAAATGGCACAAACTGCATGTTGGAACTGGCACTTTCTGGTCGGCTGACGGGATGTCCCTGGAGAGGCAGAACCGACCTCTCCCGTCAAGGGTGGGTGATTACACACACTGTATATCCTGCGCTCACTCTTGAGTTGCTTGGCACGAAGTAGTCCGGCTTACCACAGAGACAATTTATAAAGCATTGGCAGAGCACTCATGATAAATACCTTGAGCGTCACAAAAGAAACTTCACACACATGTAAATACTGTTTGTCTTCAACACACATAATAATTAACACAACATAGGCATCATGTATTTCTGGGCATAAATCACATTGGGAATTATTTCTTCAGTACTAGGCCCAGGCGTCTTCAAATGACATTAGTCATATGCACACTTGGGAAAGATCCTAATGTACACCCACGCCCCGCCGTTCAGCATCCTAATGCGGTGCAAAACGTTGTCCACCTCAGACCCACCCTGGCAATTCTTATAAGTCAATAGCACACAGTTAGACGGTGCGCCCTATGTCACAAAGATCTCAGAATTATGTACATACCACAAATTATAACACTTTTTAGCAGCACAGAGGGCCGAGGCTGCATGGGTAAAAGTAATGTCAGATGTAACACTATTCTGGCAAGAAATCACATATTAGGCGGCAAACTGCTGTCCAGTATCATGAATCACAGATGGTTCACCACTGTCACTTCCCCACACACACACACTCTGCACCACTAGGCGGTGCAATGGATAGCAGACAAGTCTGTATGGAGGGGCTCGCACAAACGTTCACTTGGCACCCTAATGCGGTCCACTGATACACAGTAGATTAATAGGTTACACACTGTAGACCCCATGGCTCTCAGCCCTCCAACTCACTCTGACTATCCTACACCCACATATTGGGGACACCCCATCCTACACCCGGACACTAGGCCGCGGGCAGCTGAAGTCACTCTTAGTCAGGGTCGAAGTAAGCAGGTGTGGGTAGGCAGCAAGGTCAATTAAGAGGCAGACGGCAAAAGGAGTTTTACACCCACTCCAGAATTTCACACACAGGATGCAGAGCAGACACAGGCAGAGATGAACAGGCGGTCATGCCAAAGGGGTACCGGAGGGCCTTCCGGCACCACCTCAGTTCTTGGAAGCACAAGGTGGTCACACAGTGGATGAATGGAGAATGAAGCAGGGTCGGCTCTTGAAAGGAGGAGGTTCCCCATCAGATACATGTTGATCAGAGTTGCACCCAGGTAATCCAGGCACTACCTGGGCTGGGGAAACACATGTGTACCTGCTCTGTCTTTCACCTTCCACTCACTTCACCCCTTTCAGATGTACTCTCAAGGTACTCGGAACCAAATGAAAAGTCCTCACAGGATAGCTACGTATGTAAACAGGCCAGTCTGAGTAAACACGCAATTGCTTGCACCAGCCTGCAGTGGCAGGCTGTACATGTCTTTAAGAGCACCATAGGTGCAAAGCACACATCCGCCTGCAATGGCAGACTGGACATGTATTTAAGAGCACCATTCTTGTGAGGGAGCACACTAGCCTGCAATGGCAGGCCGGACACATACTTGGAACCCCAGGTAAGCACCATTTCCTAACGTGTGTAGGAAGGGTTGGCGCATCTTAACACTGTATTTGCAGTGAGAAAGGGCACCAGGCCTGAAATCCCTAACAAGAGAATCAGCAAAACCTGGGAGGAGTAGGCAAACAGTTTGGTGAAACGCTACCTGAAGGGTTAAGGTCAAATATTGCATTTAGCACTTTATACAAAATAGCAGCCTGTCCCGACGTTGTCCGGGTATGAAATTGCTGCCGGCCAGTAGTATATTGTTTTGTAGGATTTTGTTTTGATAGCATTTCCTATCTGTGACAGGCCTGTAAAACGCTCCGATTCACAGTGCACTGCTGATGCACTTAAGAGTGCGCGTTCAGTAGTGTGTGAACTCGAGTTTCCCTACTTTATTTTTCCTTGCAATATTATATAGCGCAAACTCGACAACATGGCATAAGCACAATTTACATTACAGAAGAACACATTCAATTGTGGTAGGCACGGGGAGACAAAGCGATTTGCCTGGAATCACAGAATGTTGAGCTGATGCCGAGATTCGAACGTAGCTCCCCAGCTCTAAAGTTCGCAATTCTAGAACTTGTGGCGGGTGGTGTGTCTAAAAGTGTATGTCGGTGCTGGCCATCAAGGAGAGAGACCTGTGCATTTTTCAAATCGGTGGTGAAAAAATATGAGTATGTTGCTGGAGATGTGGGCCGCCGTGCCACCAATGTACTTACTGGGGGAGGGTAAACACCCATTATTCCGCAACTTTCTTTCCGCATACCATCACTCCGCATACTTTCATTCCGAAAGTACCATGACTCCGCAATGCCATTATAACGCAAGGCATTACATTTTATATGCTTTTACCACGCATACATTTACAACGAAATTCGTTGTAAATGCATGAATGATAAAAGCATGTTTTTTTTTTAATGTTTGGATAAGGTAAGTGTGGGTATAGGGGTATATGTTTTGGGGTACTGAGGTATATGTTTTGGGGTGTTTGGGTATTTTAAGGGTTCAGATATAGTTTTGGGTTATGGGGTACAGGGGTAGTTTTAGGGCTTAGGGATAGGTGTGGGTTTTGGGGTACTGGGGTATTTTTATGGTTCAGGGCTAGGTTTGGGTTTTGGGGTATAGGGGTATTTTTAGGGTTCAGGGGTAGGTTTGGGTTTTGGGGTACAGGGGTATTTTAAGGGTTCAGGGCTAGGTTTGGGTTTTGGGGTACAGAGGTATTTTTAGGGTTCAGGGCTAGGTTTGGGTTTTGGGGTACAGGGGTATTTTAGGGTTCAGGGGTAGGTTTGGGTTTTGGGGTACAGGGTTATTTTTATGGTTCAGGGCTAGGTTTGGGTTTTGGGGTACAGGGGTATTTCTAGGGTTCAGGTGTAGGTTTGGGTTTTGGGGTACAGGGGTATTTTGAGGGTCCAGGGCTAGGTTTGGGTTACGGGGTACAGGGGTATTTTAGGGTTCAGGGGTAGGTTTGGGTTTTGAGGTACAGGGGTATTTATAGAGTGCAGGGCTAGGTTTGGGTTTTGGGGTACAGGGGTATTTTTAGGGCTTAGGGATAGGTTTGGGTTTTGGGGTACAGGGTATATTTATAGGGTTAAGATGGGTTAGTGTTTAAGGGTGTTGGGGTATTTTAAGGAGTAAGGGTGGGTTATGATTATGGGGTGCAGGGGTATTTAAAGGGAGCAGGGTGGACGCCCGGAGCTGCAATGTACAGAACCTGGGAAGAAAAACAATGAAATATTAGGCACAACGCTTGCTTTTTTTCCGTAATCCCGTGCCCCGCACACGCCCACGCCCCAGTACACGCCCACAGCACACGATATGAGACATGGCATGAAGGGCGGAACGTACCACGCGCCACCAGCGTTTATCACGCCCCCAGCACACGTCCACAGCACAACGCAGACACGCCCACAAGGGACTACTTTGCTGGCATGGTTCTTTTACCTTTTAAATGTATATGGTGGGCGTCTGCATAGCCTATGTCCTTCTGCTGCAACTGCCCTTTCCAACGCTGTATTGGGTGTTGTGATTGGTGCTGTGGTTCCTGAGATTACCCGCCTCAAAGGTTTGGGCTCTCTCTTTATTATATTAGTATAGATAAGTAATTATGATGAGGTCTGGTATTTTCGTAAATTGAGAATCTATGGATCATTTTCTCACTCTATGATGACATTATGGGCAGATTGTGCAACCTAGAGCTAGGACAATTTACCCAATCCAAAAAAAATTCTTATTCTGTCCCGGGTTGCAGTCCCTTCTTGAAATCTGTGAGGAAGTGCAGTGTTAAGTGCCTTCTCATTAGCTCTTCCCAGGGCCAGACTGGCTGTGTGGGCATCGGGCAATTTCAAGGTAGGCTGAAAGGGTGGGGGCCGATTTTGCACTGGTGGGAGCCGGTTTTGTTACTGGGGACTGGTTTTGCAGCAGTGATGCAATATCGGCATCAGTAACAAAAGCAGAAACGCTTCTCGCTTGCCCCTCCCCTGCCCTAGGACTTCTTTGGGCTCTCAGTTTGGCCCTTGGTTGTGCCAAGGCCATTAAACAACCACTAACCTAAGTCTCACGCTCACTGGCTCAGTCAATAAATGTCCACCATTTTGTCTCCAAACAGGGAGTGTGACTGACAAGGGCCCCACAAGATTTGACTGATAGGGGCATTTTAATTTTTTTTTTTCCTCATCGCCACCTTCCACTTGTGAGTGCAGCAATGCGTCCTTGACGGATGTATGATGGTACAACGCGGTATAAAACACCGCAGACCATCACAACGCAGGTTTTACAATGCAAGTCGTTACAACGACTTGCGTTGGAGGGCGCTGGACTTAAGAGTAGTGTAATTTACTATTCCAACTCCAGTCTACATACAGTAGGGAAGGTGTTGGATAGTAAATTACACTATTCCTTGTCCTAGAGCGCCCTCTGTTGTGAAACCCGCGTTGTAATGGCACTGCGGTGTCATTAATGCGTCATAAAGGATGTTTCCCGTCCTTGACCTCAATGCAACGGCTCTGTATCCCGACAGTGTTTCACAAACGTTGAACAATAACATTCCTGTTTTATACTTTGCATGCTTCAGCCCACACAGGGAAGCTGTGATCAGCCTGAAGGCAGTAAACATTCTCCTTGGTCATCGACAGAGACAAAGGGCTATATCCCCAGCCCCCTCTTGCTTATATCGGGGCAGATATACAAGCCCCCTGTGCCACCAGTACATCACTTTTCCTGACGTACTGGTGGCGCAGGTGGCTCCTCCATATTTACAAGGAGAGGAAAAGCCACCCTGCGTGACTTTTCCTCTCCTTGTAAATGAGGCCCCTTCACACGCAGCACTTTGCCTTGAAGGGTCATTCCATGGGTGTTGCTGGTGGTGTTTCCACCCAACACCCATGTGACAAGACACATCTCCAGATTCATGAGAAATTGTAAATCTGGAGATGCATCAGAATGCTACGCCACCCTAGAGGTGGCGTAGCGAGGCGCGAGGAGAAATGTTTTAATTTCTCCTCGTTTCTTCCTCTTTCAATGCGTGCTGCATTCTACAGCACACATTGAAAGAGGAAAACGCCTGTAGTGATGGTTTTTGTGCAGGAAGGTGACCCTTCCTGCACAAAACAATCTCCCCACGATGCAGGCATCCTTGCACCATGGTGCAAGGGTGCCTGCGCCAGCGCATTACTGCAGTTTGTGCGCCAGCGCAGGGGAAAGGACAGAGATGCGTCATATTCTTGTAAATATGTCGCATCCCTGTGCTTCTGAAGTGCCACAGCGTGGCGCAGCCAAAGGGCTTGCGGTACCGTGCTGCGGCACTTCCTTGTAGATCTGCCCCATAGTACTTTCACAATATTCTTTTGATGGATAAACATCCACATCGCATCTTAAAACGCACAACAAAGAGGCATGCCCATTAATAAACAAAGTGCCATAAACAATCAAATGTCCCTTCTCTAACAATCATTTCAACCTACATTAGTGCATTTGAGCAAATCATTATTCTGTTAGCAAATAACAAAAACATTATTCAGACAGTCATTAAAAATCATGTTGCACAAAACAAGCACACAGAGCTGCATCCACTAGTCTGAAGGCGAAAAGCAATTACAGTTTCCCCATTACTATTTCTAAAACTCCCAGTGCCATAAAACAAGAGAGCTCAGATATACTAAGTCTTTAACCAGCAGAAAGAGATGCAAAGCAATCCATGGGATTTCCTATTCATTGTAAAAAGTATTTTGTGCTGGAAACAGGTGATTTTTTCAATATAAAAATGCTTCACACTGCTTTGCATCGTTTTATGTCAAAGTGTGCATTGCTGGGGTAGATGAGTGCAGACACCCATAGTGTTTGATGCAAAGCCTGATCTACTACAATAGCCAGAGGAGGCACTACGTCTAAATGTAATTAATGTCTACCTGAAGCAGGCCTAAACAGCAGGTGTTTATTGCTCAAGAAGCCAGGCACAATGCAGTGCACAGCACCATCCAATGCATGGGTTCCAGCTGAGGCTGCGTACGAATAGGAATTTGAACCGGAAGAGGATGCTTCCAGCACTGATCCTATGCAGCAGAGTAGACGCTGTCCTCTACAACATAGTGCAGGACTGTCATAGTCTGGGACTACCGACCACCCCCTCCCTATCATGCAAACACCACATACAATCCCCGTAGTAATTTAGCCAGGCGAGGGATTTCTTTGAAAGGCAGGGGGTCTCGCGTCCCCCGGCCGTATTTATTAAAATATGAAAACAAATAAAAATTGGTAAAATAAACATTATTTACATAATTATTAAATGCAAAATTCTGACATAAGATTTACAGCAAGGTAGACAGGTATGAAGAGCTAACCTTAACAAATGTCTTATACAGCGTGTTCCTAACCAAATCTAACATCCTACTTATCAATTTTGCAATAAAAAATTTCTGAGGCCTACGGCAAGGTCGCTAACCGGTGTCAGATCCTTTTTCCAGCTGTGCACTCACGTACGAGTGCACATGCGCAACAAGTGCCCGGTTACCGGGAGAGTACGTACCTCTCCTGGTTACCCTTGTACGCACTGTGAACTCCATTTACCCATAACAGGAAGGCCTTTACACTCGCACCATTTGATGACGTCATAGTGTATGTGCGGGGTGGCTACCAGCCTGAGGAAAGCGTGACTCCCTGCCCCGCACCCTTCCAAGCAAGCGGATATCCTGCCCCTGAAGTTCTGGGAGAGACCAATGGCCCCTCCCCCTGGGCGACCCCATTCGATGAATGGTGCCGCCCCCTAAGGACCTTAAATTGCTGCTCACCGATTATGACCTTACCGCCTGACCAGTATAATAAATACGACAATTAAGAAACTTGTGAAGGGAAAAAAGGCCTAAGGAGAAAAACAAGTAATTACACATCCACATAACCAATTGAGCACGTTCCACTACTATTGCCTGAAAAAGGGAAAAAAGACCTAAGGAAGAAAATTACACACATATCAACAGCGTTCACTACCATCACCGATGATACCTACCAACGTCCAAACTGAAATTCTGCAAACAGGGATGGTGGGTGAGGAAAATTTAACGGCCCCTGCAGCAGGGGCGAGGAGCGAGCCTGGGGAGCGCGGATACAAGAGGCCGCTTCCGGCGCCCCCTAGGCCTTTTCTAACCTCCCGGTCCCTCCCCCTTGACCCGGAAGCACTCACACCGCTTCTGGGTCAAAGGTGGGACCCACAACCAACCGGAGTGGAAGGTGGGGCAGGGCCCAGCCATGCGTGCATGGGGGCCGAGCGGCCCCCCCTTTCCTCATGGCCTGGGACTACCAACCACCCCCTCCCTATCATGCAAACACCACATACAATCCCCATAGTAATTTAGCCAGGCGAGGGATTTCTTTGGAAGGCAGGGGGTCTCGCGACCCCCCGGCCATATTTATTAAAATATGAAATCAAATAAAAATTGGTAAAATAAACATTATTTACATAATTATTAAATGCAAAATTCTGACATTAGATTTACAGCAAGGTAGACAGGTATGAAGGGCTAACCTTAACAAATGTCCAATACAGCGCGTTCCTAACCAAATCTAACATCCTACTTATCAATTTTGCATTAAAAAATTCTGAGGCCCACGGCAAGGTCGCTAACCGGTGTCAGATCCTTTTTCCAGCTGCGCACTCACTTACGAGTGCGCATGCGCAACAAGGGCCTGGTTACCGGGAGAGTACGTACCTCTCCTGGTTACCCTCGTACGCACCGTGAACTCCATTTAACCGTAACAGGAGGGCTCTTACACTCGCGCCATTTGATGACGTCATAGTGTATGTGCGGGGTGGCTACCAGCCTGAGGAAAGCGTGACTCCCTCCCCCGCACCCTTCCAAGCAAGCGGATAGCCTGCCCCTGAAGTTCTGGGAGAGACCAATGGCCCCTCCCTCTAGGCGACCCCATTCGATGAATGGTGCCGCCCCTAAGGACCTTAAATTGCTGCTCACCGATTATGACCTTACCGCCACAGGCCAGCATAGTTGACCGACTATGTGCCCCCCTCCAACCTGCTTGTTCTCGCGTGCAGGGACAACGAGGGTGTCCCCAACGCCCCCGCCAGCTTGCAACCTGCAGGAAAAAAACACCACAACATGAGTTGCTCCAGGGCTGATCCCCCCCCCAACGATTATTGAACCTGGTGAAATGGAAACAAAGATAAAATTTAGCGGCCCCTGCAGCAGGGGCAAGGAGCGAACCTGCGGAGCGCGGGTACAAGAGGCCGCTTCCCGCGCCCCTTAGGCCTATTCTAACCTTCTGGTCCCTCCCCCTTGACCCGGAAGCACTCACACCGCTTCCGGGTCAATGGCGGGACACATAACCAACCAGGAGTGGAAGGGGGGGCCGGGCCCAGCCATGCGTGCGTGGGGGCCGAGCGCCCCCCCTTTCCTTTCTCCGCACAAGACAGCCTTGTAAGAGGAAAAGCATTTTACATGGCACTATGTTTTCCCCCTTATGCACAGGATACAGAAAATGCAGTTTCTGGCAGTCTTGCGTGGAAAATGACTAAATTTGGGAAGAAGGTTGTGGCAAATTATTAAACCCACTCGAAAGTACCCTTCTCATTAAGTCTGCATGCTGCTGTCAGGTACCTTGTCTTTCACCGAGGGGTGCCTGATGCAGGTGTATTTTCAGAAAAATATGCTACTGTTTCTGGTCAGCGGGTATCATGCCAATCTCTGCCATTTAGAAATACCCTCAGCAAGCACACATTTTATAGGATTGCTAGGCGTGCGTCTCAGTTAGATCTGCATCAAAATCAGCTTGCCCGGATTCGTTGCTTACCTTATTTCCCTTCGCACCCACAGTCCGGAAAATTAGTCCATATTTCCAACAATAGCCAATTAGCTGATCATTTTGCAACATTGCAATTCCACATGGACATTATATAAACCTATGCCAAGACACATTTTATGCAATAACTTTTTGGGGAAAGCGGTGATCAGTGATCGCGGTGAGTAGGCGGCTGCCTGACCTCATCAGATAATGCTTTGGGGAAAACTTTGATGATAAAAAACTGTTTCAAACTGTGACAGCGCTTTTTAACTAAGCTTTTTATCGACTTTTAATCCTTTTCCATTGTTCTATATTGCTTACTTTGCACATTGTACTCCTCGGTTCCCGCCTCAGTCCCCGAAGCTGATTGCTGTTTGTGTGGAGGGCGTGGACACCAAACACTAGCACCCGCAGGGCATTTCCGGTTAAAGAGGGGGTGGAGCCGTCCCTCCACCTGCCCCTCTACTTAAACCGATGTGCCAGCATACGCTCGAAGAATCGCGGTGAGTAGGCGGCTGCCTGACCTCACCAGATAATGCTTTGGGCAAAACTTTGATGATAAAAAACTGTTTAAAACTATGACAGGGCTTTTTTTTTTTGAGTTCAGAAAATTTTTATTGAAAGAATATGACATAAGCTTACAAAGTAAGGCAAAGAAAATAACAAGCAAAAGTATACATCAAGATAATTAAAGGTATTAATATAAGCTACAAAAAGAAACATCAACAATTGAGAATAAATATAAGCAAAATTGGCAACTGGTATGATATAAGGTAAGAAAATATATACTAAATATACATTGTAATTACAAGAAAAGCAAAAACAATATTAATATGTTTAACAAAATACAGGAATTCATGGAGGTTTAGGAACTTCTTGTTGTAACGGGGACAAAGGCAGAGAACTCTGAGCACTTAAATAAAAAAATAGTGTAACTGGACTCCACAATTCTTTTCGCTTGGCAGCTAAAGCCAAGGGGTAGACAAAAGTCGTATCTAACCTGTGATTATAGCAAACAGCATACCACCAAGCCTGATAAGATATTTTGGTAAAATCCTTCCAATTTTTAGTTATTTGCTGGAAAGCTACTGCCAACAATATTATCGACTGTTAAACCTTTTACATTGTTCTATATTGCTTACTTTGAAGATTGTGCTTCTTGGCTCCCGCCTCGGTCCCCGCAGCTGATTGCTGTTTGTGTGGAGGGCGTGGACACCAAACAGTAGCACGCGCAGGGCATTTCCGGTTAAAGAGGGGGCGCCAAAGGCACTCCAGTCTGCGCCTGTCTGCGCCCGAACAGGACCAGGGGCCATGACCCCAGGAATACGCTAACCTACTCCAGGAACGCTCTCACTGAGCTCAACAGACATGGCCCAAGCATCCACGCATGGTGCATCAAAGCATCCCCTGAATACACCGAAGGGCCATACACATGCTTAAATGGCAAATGGTGCAGCCTGAAATGAAATGAAAAAATAATTTATAAAGGGCGATGGCTACCCAGGGGCGTCCCAGCGCTACAGAGGTTGGGCTACAGCGGAGTACGCTAGATTTAGAAGGAGTTTTCCAAGATGGTTTATTAAAAAGATGATTTATTTAAAAGCCAAGTTTTAAGGAGTTTTCGGAAGGTAAGTAGTTTAGGCTCAGATCTGATTGAGAGGGGGAGAGTGTTCCAGATTTTGGCTAAGTTGTAGGAGAGTGACTGGCCTCCACACCTGCACAGGTAGAACAACCACCCAAAATGATAGGGAATTAGTTAAGAACCAAATGCCTATACCTCAATGCCAGATCAATACCTAAACACTCCTTTGAGATCTGGGACACTATCAACAAACTGGACCCTGACTTAGTTTATATAACCGAAACCTGGCTAGATGAGAACAATTGCCCTGATATAGCCAAAGTACTACCCCCGAAAAATACAATTTTATGACAAGATAGGCAAGGGAGAAGAGGAGTGGGGCTTGCCATAATATTTAAGGAAACCTCAACTGCCTCCTCCATCGTAGCAGCCCAGCTCGGTGAGCACGAACTACTATCATTCCAAGTGTCCAAAGGTAATCACATCCTACTAGGGGGAGCGGTGATCTACAACCTCCTCGGCTAAAATGCCGAAATCAGCACCAAGCTGCTCACACAACTATTCCCCACCTGCCTCAAATACAAAAACTTCATGGTGGTTGGAGATTTTAATATACACTTTGAAAAACTAGATAACCCAGTGGCCACACATCTAAACAACGACATGCAAATCCTCCAACTCAAAGAATGGATCCAAGGCCCCATACACAACGCAGGCCATACACTGGACCTATTGTCCTCCAATATAGAAACTACTTCGCTTGAGGAGATTAAACCTGTGACGTGGACGGATCACTCCCTAATCTCCTTCTCATTTTCCCAGCCGGTGCTACCCACCAGACCCTCCATACCCACGCCCGTATTTTACAGAGCCTGGAAACTTGTCACTCCTGAAACATTTCAACTTCACTGGCCAACAGATAACCTAGAACATTTAGGAACTCCCCATACCAATAAAGGCTCAGTGAATCTCGAAACAGAGATCACTCACACATTGAAACTATGTGCCCCCAAAATCAAATCTAAATTCATAAAAAGAACTACCTTGGAAAAATGGTTACGCCAGAATTTAAAGCACTAAAAAAGAAGTGCAAAACTCGGAAACATAATTGGAGAATGTCCAGATCACACACCGATAAATTATCCTACAAAACCGATCTCAAGATTTATAATCGTGCCATAAAAAAAGCAAAAAAGATACACTTTGCACAAAGAATAAACGAAAATGGCAACTCAGCTAAAGAGCTATACAAAATCATGAGAACTATGCAAACTTACCTGCATGTCCCAAACGCTGCACCCTTCAGCAGAGAGCTGTGAAATGATTAGTAACTTTTTCACAGACAAAATAGATAAAATGTATACAACATTTAACATAAACACCCCAGTGCTCCCACTAACTGGGGAAAAACTGACCCCATTCCAACAATCACGCAAAACTGGACAGTTTCCTCCCGATCACTGAAGCAGAATTTGCCAGGACTATGAATGAAATCAAATCAGGATCACCCCTTGACCCCTGCCCACATTTTATCTTCAGGCAGATCATACGGACCCTCGCCCCATTTATTACGCAGCTATTCAATAATTCCCTAGAAACAGCAAACTTTCCCGAGAAATTGAAACAAGACATAGTAACCCCATTATTAAAAAAAGCAGGCGCAGATGTGACAAACCCGGTCAATTACACACCTATTTCTCAACTCCCGTACCTCTCCAAAGTGTTGGAGAAATTGGTCAATAGACAGTTGTCCAACTACCTCGAAGACATCATCCTACTGGACCCTCACAAACGGGATTCAGGGCCACCAACAGCACAGAAGCTACTCTTCTGGCCGTCACAGACAATATTAGAACATTATTGGACCAGGGCCCTGATCCTGTTAGACCTGTCGGCGGCGTTCAACACAGTCTCCCACCACCTCCTTCTAGAAAACCTACACGAGAAAGGGATACATGGAAAGGCCCTTCAATGGCTCAGCTATTTCCTGAGCAAAAGAACTCAAACTGTACAGCTAGGTGCCTTCTCATCCAAACAAAAAAACGGAACTGCGATGTCCCGCAGGGGGCATCCCTCGGCCCCACGTTGTTCAATGCCTATGTTTCACCCCTGGCACAAATTGGGACAAAGTGGGGTTTTGGTGTGTGCTCCTACGCGGATGACACACGACTAAAAATCACTATCGGGGAGGGGCATGATAACACCACAATGAAACTTAACAGCTGCCTCACCGAAATGGCTAACTGGATGTCGGACCACTGCCTAAAGTTAAATATAGATAAATCCGAGATCCTGCTCCTCGGGGAAGCCAAACATATTTGGGACTCATCCTGGTGGCCCTCCTCACTTGGAGACGTCCCAGCACTCATGCAATGTGCCAAAAACTTGAGCCTAACAATCTATGACAAACTATCCATGCAGGTCCATGTACGAACATTATGTGGAAAAAGCTTCGCCACCCTGAAACTTCTAAAAAGGCTATTCCCATAGATCCCCATGGAAAGCAGGAAAACAGTCACACAGGCCCTGTTGGTCAGTAAACTGGACTATGGCAATGCTCTTTTTGTAGGCATGCCAGATTACCTCTTCAAACAGGTGGTGCAAAATGCTGCAGACAAACTAGTGTGCAACAAAGACAAATACAGCTCAGCGAAGGACTGCCTAGAATAACTCCATTGGCTGCCCATGTGTCAAAGAGCATGCTTCTAGCTCCTTGGACATGCCCACAAAACACTTCATGACACAGGCCCCATGATCCTCCAGAACAAAATCACTAAGATCTCAACAACATGCACTTGCCGAAACAAAAAGGATAAATAAGTCGAGGATGGGAGGCCGCACCTTTTCGCATCTCACAGCACGGCACTGGAATGAGCTTCCAGTCAAACTCAGGCTGACTAAAGAACATAACATTTTTAGGTGAAAACTTAAAATACACCATTTCCCCAAATATTGATTTCTGATCCGCGAATCTCGCAGATCCTACAGATCACCACAGTCCTTAGCGCCATGATATCCCTAGGGATGAATGTTGCGCTCTATAAATAAATAAAATTACAAAAATTTTAAAAACAATTCTATTTCCAGAGCAGTTTTACCATATAGAAGATACAGCCTTAAATAGTAATTAATTATTACTCCTTTTTCCCAATTAATGGCCACCAGTATTAACTGGAGTGCCGTTCTGAAAAGAGGGTGACTTTCTCCGAACACAGCAAACATAACTGCTAGCCACTTGTGTGTTTAGATTTAATAGACAGTGGTATAGTTATAGGTTATACGGTGCCTTAGGAACAATCGCACATATATCAGTTAAGGATTGTATTGAGCTATGGTGCTGTAAGTTGAAGAGAACCACAAACCTCTCCCAAAGTTGTGGCCAAAGCCAACATAGAAAGTCACAAAATCCTCAGCACACGTCTGTAGAGTAATATTGAATACCAATGCAAGTATACAAAAATTATAAACACAGTTTCAGAAATCTTCTCTTTCTTTTATTCTTTTCTTTCTGATCACCCAACCCGTGTTTCGTCACAAACTGGAAAATTGTCCTGCGACTTTCTCAAGGCTTCAATGTCATTGGTAGCAACTTTCTATGTGGTGACAATTACATCCCGCACGCTTTAGGCTGCTAGTGAGTCTAGTATCCTTGCTTCGAAGTGAGCAAATCCGTATTTTTTCAGTAAGAGCACCACGCTCCACGCCGTAGTACAGCCGCAACTAGATCAGTCGGTCCGGTCCTCGAAACAGACTCATCTAGTTGCGGCTGTACTATAGCACAGAGAGGGGTGCTTTTACTGAAAATTACAGATTGGCTGATCAAAAAGAAAAGAATAAAAGAAAGAGAAGATTTCTGAAACTGTGTTTATAATTTGTGTATACTTGCATTGGTATTTAATATTACTCTACAGAGGTGTGTGCTGAGGATTTTGTGAATCACTTGTGTGTTTAGGTCATAAGAGCACACCTACAGTCACAACTGGCAAATAAGAAACCTTTATGGCTGCAGTAAGTCGCTATAGTTGAAAGTAGAACTGTTCTTACAAATGCCCAGGCCTCTCATATTTTTTCATCGTTTTTCAAGTTCTGTATGCCTTTACTATAAACAGAACATATCAATCTATTGTTGAGTACTATATGTAGCACAGTATCAACAGGACCAGAACCATGGTCTCTTCATATGCGATACTTTCAAGTCTGGTATCCCTTTTCAGTTTTTTTCGAAATACAGACTTAATTCAGTTATGTACTCACCCATACACTCCCATTACATGCTGAAGCACTCCAACCTGTCTCGTTCCTGCATGCTTTATGCTCACATCTTGGCTATGGTGGTATTACAATTATAAATGCCTTTATTTTCAAAAAAAGAAAATTGAACTGACGAAGTAAACCATTTGGAATGTCTGTCTCCATCACACACATGGACCACAATAGTTATGAGAGGATTAGTATAAAGTTCAACCAGTTGCACTGATGTATTGTTTAATGTGGCCCTTGCTGAAGGATTTCATATTATGTCTCAGAACCCAAGCAGATGTCATGAAAGAAAGCAGCTTTCTAGAATGCCAAATATGGGGGAAGGTTAGATAGAGGCGCACAACAGTCTAAATAGAAGTGTGTTTTCTCTCGACTGGATATCCCTTATATTTCCCACTTTCACAGGTTGGTATTGTTAAAGAAATGTTTATTTTTTCCTTTTTATTAAGACCGTTCATAATTATACTAAACATTCTGGGGCAGATTTACAAGAAAGTGATGCATATGTAAAGATGCGTCACTTGGGGGCGTGGCCGGATGGCGGCTAAGATGGCCGCCTAGTATTGAGGCTCGTCCGGGGGTTGGCAAAACGGCCCTGAAATCCGTGCAAATCCTGCTGTCTCTCCCACCTGGCTGCGGGACCTGATCGCAGACGAGCTCAGGTGCCGGCGGAGCCCGCTTCGGTTTGCCTCTGCCCCCGCGAATCGGCGCGGCAGGTCCGGACGAGAGGGGCCTTGCTGCGGCCTGCTGACACTGCGGACCGTGAGTGCAGCCCTGGCCTCGCGTATCGGCGGGGCCGGCCTGAGAGTGAGTGCGTCGGCGGCGCAAGGGCGCGTTTGAAGGTGACCGGTTCGCGCTGCAGACTGGAGATCCCCGCGCGGACTGCCGCTTCCCCCGGACCCTCTGTAGTGGCCGTAGTGGCAAACCTGATGCTGGGGGCGGCCTCCCTGTTACGCCAGCAGGGATCGAGCTTGAGGCCTCCCTTGCTGGGAGAAGAGCGACGACGTGTGCGGACCTGGGGGACTCCGGAGGTGGATACTGACTGCAACCCACCACCCCCTCCCCCCTCCCCCGCCAACCTGCCAGAAGGGAGAGAGCATCTGGAAGTGCCTTGGGACGGTGTAGAAGGCAAGTGTGGACACCAGTCGCGCCCGGGGCCCGACATCCTCTGGGAGACCTGCAGCGGCAGCGTGGTCCCTGCAGCGAGGGCTGGTAATCATTGGAGTGGGAGGGGTCCTGTAGCCCCCCCCCCCGGGCAGTGGACTGAGGCAGAAACAGCTGCGAGATCCTGGGGGAGCTGCGTGGCGCGTGGCCACCCTGCGTGGGGCTATCGTGGTGCTGTGAGTTGGCGGCGGGGGCCTGACGCAATGGGACCGGGAGCACGGAGCCGAGTTGTGGGGGGCGATGTTGAGGGCTCAGGAGCTCGGAGTGGCATGGCTGGTGCCCCTGGACTTCAATCCAAAAACGTGACCAAGACCTCCGCGGCCATCCAGGCCAACACTATCGACAAGTACACGGCCCCTACGGGCGGAGGGAGTGGTGCCGCTCTCGGGAAGGCAGTGGAGGGGTCGGAATCGTCCTTGTCCGCCATCATGCTGGCAATACAGACCCTGGGCACAACGCTGGAGTCTAAAATCGATAAGGTGGCCATCGAACTGGCCCTGCAACGAGCGGACCTCAACAAGACGTCAGAGAAAGCCTCTCGTAGCGCCACAGACATTGGGGAGCTCCAGCGCACCACCAAACAGTTGCAGCAGCAGGTCCAACATCTCACCCACCAGCAGAAGCTCACGGCGGCACGGCTGAAAGACCAGGAACGAAGGGCCCAAAGGAACAACATAAGGGTGGTAGGTGTACCGAAATAAATGGAAGGGCCAAGCATGGACCTATTCTTGGAAGACCTAATCCTGCAGCATCTTCAACCTAAGAGGCTGTCCAAGTTCTTTGTCATTGAGCGAGCTCACTGGGCCCCAGTCCCTCCGCCTCGCCCGGGTCCCCCCCCGAGGACCATTATCGTCCGGATCCTGAACTTCAGGGACCGGGACGCCATTCTGCAGGCAGCCCGCCAACATGGAGACCTACGGCTTGAAAATGCGGTGATCCGGTTCTTCCCTGATTTCACCCTGAAGGTTCAACAAGAACGTCGCTCGTTTGACGGAGTTAAGAAAGAGCTCCGTGCAAGGGGCTAAAGTACATGATGTTCTTTCCAGCACGCCTTAAGATCCTGGCCAGAGGTAGATCCTTATTTTTCACGTCCCCGGAAGACCCCATGGCGTGGATTGAGGAATCGGAGCACCCCTCACATGGCCCGTGGGGAGAGGGAGGATGGAGAGATACCGGGGCCCGGTCCCCAGCATCGTCGCTGGTTTCGGGGGGGGGGGGGCGAACTCCAAGAACGCGGTGCTCCTCGGACACCGGACAGATTGGGAACACGCAAATTATCGGCCTCAGACTTGGGATGATTCGGAAGAGTGAGGCCCAACGAGAGAAACATGTCCGGGCCCTGAACGAGGTGGAGCGATCACTGTCTGGGACTAGAAGCGGCTGGGCGATGGCCGTGTTGGGACATGCCGCAAACCGGTGCTGAAATTGAGGCGCCACTGCCTTGGCGGCCATGTGGTAACGTATTGGGGGTGGGGGGGGCGACCATCGTTGGGGGGTACTGGGTTGTAGGATATGTTCGCGTCTGGACTTGCAGCTGTGGAGAGGTGGACTATGCTAATGGACTGGGGCCGGGTAGTACCCTCGGACTGGCTTTTTGGTTGCCACTTTTGTCCCTAAGTTTTTCATTGCCTGGGCAACAGGCGCTCTGCTTGTTGGGGTATGTCGGGCCCGTTTGGCCCGCGAAGCAGGGTAGCAGGGGGGGGGGATCCGGGAGTTAGGGGGGCTGTCCACATGTTCATTTACAACAGGAAAGTTGAGTTCTGACAAAGTTCTTTTAGCTGTAGAGACACGGTGGTGGGCGGGAGGGTGGCGGGGAGTGGACGGGGGTGGGTACTCCCCATGCAGTCGGTACTGCTTTACATCTATGATGAATAAGACAAAAGCACGGATGGTTCATGTGTTATCCTGGAATGTCAACGGCTTGCAGGATAAGATTAAACATACTATGGTGTTGCAATATCTGCATAGGCATGGCCCGACATAGTCCTGCTCCAAGAAACACACCTCATAGGGAATCATTACAAGGCCCTCGATAGATTTGTTTACACCCTGAGGGCGCACGGCGGCTTTACTACAGGCTCGAGAGGTGCTGGGATACTGATTAAAAATTCCCTTCCACTGGTGATCAGACAACACTGGGTAGACCCCCTGGGGTTCTATGCGGCTCTTACTGGCCAATGGGAGGGCCTGACCCTTAATATCTGTTCATTCTATGTTCCCCCACAATTACACGGTACTACCCTGCCCGATATTGGGAAACTGCTCCTCGACATGCCCGCGGGCATCCTGCTTCTTGGGGGAGACATGAATGAGGTTATGGCAGAGGACATGGATAGGTCATCGGGCTCGACATCCAGAGGGAGGGTGAGTCACCTCAGAGATTTTGCGCAGGCGATGGGTTTGGTAGACCTCTGGAGAGCACACAACCCCCACACTCATCAGTATACACATATAACTGCAGCGCATGGGTCGGGTTCTAGGCTAGACTACCTATTCACACAGGTAGGGGGCATGAACTCCTTTCACGGTGGGAGCCATAAGGCCAGAGGCATCTCGGACCACTCCCCGGTGGAGGTACAACTACTAGGCCCCGGGAAGGATTGGAGTGCCCCCCTAGGCTGGATACTTTCATGTTCAAAGATCCAGAGTTTCAGACACAGTTCCGGGAACGGGTATTTCAGTACTTTGCTGATAACGTTGGCTCGGTTCAGTCACGCAGCATAGTTTGGGAGGCCTACAAGACAGTAGTGAGGGATTTCGTGCAGGTGGAGGTGGGCAAACGGAGGAAGGAGAAAGCGGCACAGATCGTCAGATTTGAAATGCAATATCTGGAATTAGAAAGGGACAGGGAGGAAACTCGGGAGCAACAGCACGACAGGCAACATAGATTACGACTCTTAGAGAAGGAAATGCATGATGTGTTGGCGGATCCGGCGCGATCACGAGCGTTAGCGACCCAGCGGCGGGTGTATGATCTAGGGGACAAGGCCAACAAAATGATAGCCTGGCTGGAGAGGAGGGACAGGGAGCAAAACTGGGTGCCAGGTATTAAGACACAGGAGGGACAGCTACAGACCACGAGTGCAGGCATAGCGGAAGAGTTCACTAGTTATTATGAAACGGTATACAGGTCACACACCCAGCGGACGGAACGAGACTGTGAGGATTTTCTGGCCCCCTTGCAGATGCCCTCTTTGGAGGAGACCGACAGGGATATCCTTGACACTCACATTACAGTTGCGGAAATAGAACATGCTATGAGCGACTTTCAAGTCGGGAAAGCAACCGGGTAACCCAACAGGTTCCCGGCGGAGGCGTTTCGATGTAATGCTGGTAAAATAGCGCCCCATATGCTGCGCATGTATACAGAAGCCCAACAGGTGGGGCGGTTGGCGAAGGACCTTAGCTCGGCCACGATTGTGGTGATTCACAAGTCTGGTAAGCCACAAGACCTATGTAGCTCATATAGACCCATATCACTTCTTAATTTCGAGACGAAGGTCCTGGGTAAAATCTTGGCCACCAGGCTGGGAGCGGTGATACAATTCCTGATCCACCCGGATCAGTCGGGCTTTATGCCACATAGGAACACCCGGCTTAACTTACGACGCCTCTATGGGGTAATACAGATGACAGCGGCCCGACCGAATGGCACTATATCAATGCGGTCCTGGCTAAGATGGGGTTCGAGGACAAATTCCGAGCATGGGTACGATTGTTATACACCGAACCCCTGGCGAGGGTCAGAGTGAACAGAGCCTTGTCCAGGGAGTTTCAATTAGAGCGGGGCGCGAGGCAGGGCTGCCTGCTCTCCCTGACCCTCTTCGCCTTGGTACTTGAGCCTTTGGCGACCTGGGTGCAGGCGGACCCATTGGTGTGGGGAATAGATCTGGGGGAGGCTGGGAAGAGAGCATTTCATTGTACGCCGATGATGTCCTGCTGTATGTCCAATGTCCTGAGGCTTCCATCCAGAGACTGCAGGAGATTCTCCACAGGTTTGGTGCCTTCTCGGGCTACCAGATCAACTGGGGTAAGTCCCTGTGTCATGTATTGGCAGGCCCGACGCCGTGCGTGACGGATGAGTGCGGCGGGCTCGTATGGAAGGAGGTGTTTCGGTATCTGGGTATCTGGATATCAAAAACAGAGGCGGAATATATGTACCTGAATGTGATGGCTCAATTGGAGATGCTGCGCAGCGATGTCGTACACTGGAGGACTCTCCCACTGCCCCTAATGAGCCGAGCGGTCTTATTCAAGATGATGGCCCTCCCTCGTCTGTTCTATGCGCTGCAGAATGCGCCGTTTAGGGGGCCGGAGCAGTTCTTTCGAATGGTCGAATCAGAACAGCGGTCTCTGTTGTGGAGTGGGGACTGTCCTAGGACAGCTCTCAGGAAGCCAAAGATAGGGGTGTATGAGGGGGGGGCTTGCGGTCCCGGATGTCCGCCTGTATTACTGGGCGTCCCAGCTAGTCAATGTCAATGGTTGGGCGTTCGCACCTGTGTAGGAACCGGCGTACAGGGTGGACCGCATGGTCTTTGGAGATGCGACCTACCTGGCGGCCCTCTAACATAGGGGCAAATGCCGTAGGACTCTCCCGCCTCAGACGAATGCAGTGGTGGAGGTGTGGAAGAAATCAACGAAATTGTTGGGATGGGGAGCGAAACTGACTGGCCAGACCCCCTTATGGGCCGGGAACTTTCTCCCGACAGTGGCCAAAGTGCAAGGCTTCCGTGCATGGAGCCTTATCGGCATTGATAGACATGGGGACATTTGGAAGAAAGGTGACATGATGGACTTTGCATCCCTACAGACGGAATTCCAGATGGGACCGGGAGAGTTCCTGCATTACCAGCAGGTTAGACATGCCATCCGGGGGTAATTGCAGTCGGGGGACCAACTACCGGAATATGCCGCTCTTGAGGACCGGTTGTTGATGGATCCAATGATAGACAAAGCGATCTCCCTCACCTATAAAAAACTGATCAACAACCTGGCTGACCCCCTGGGCCCTCTAAGGGACCAGTGGGAGACAGACGTAGGGCTACTAGAGAACGACGACTGGAGAGAAGCATTGCAAGGCCCAAGGGAGGTTGGCGATTAGGGCTCGCTTCAGACTGGTCCAGCTTCGTATACTACATCGCTCTTACACCCCACGCACGACACAGCACTGGATAGGCTATGTAGATTCTAAGTTTTGCCTCAGGGGGTGCAGTGAAGAGGGCACGTTCTTCCACATACTGTGGGATTGCGCCAAGATTAGGGCTTATTGGTCTAGGCTCTCTGATATCATGGCGGAGGTAGTGAGGGCAGAAGTCCCGCTAGAGGCTCGATGGTATATCCTGGGGGTTACAAGTGATATTACATGGCCTAAATGTGACAAGATTTGGTTGGCACTAGCTAGCATGGTGGCAAAATGAAATATAGCACAACTCTGGGGAAGTGAGGCGGTGCCTACGGTGGAAGAGTGGGAAAGGGACCTCGATTGGTGCCAAAGGGCGGAAAGAGTTATTTATAAGAGCAGAGGATGCCCAAAGAAATGGGAGAAAGTGTGGGGGCCATGAAGGCTATACAGAGGAGAATCAGCAGACACCCAGGCAGACTCTGCATCAGATTAAAAGTTAGAATAGGCCCAGAGTCCGGCTCCCTTCCTGAGGGGGGAGGGGTTGGATGGGTGGCGCGAGGGGGAATAGACAGGGTATGGGAGGGGGGTGGCCCTTCAGTACGCAGTGATGTCCATTCACGATAACCCCGCTGGTGTGGGCCCCAGATATTTAGGGTCAGGGCTAGGAGCTTTGATTTATCATGATGGCCGAGATGATGACATGTAATGTAAATGATGATGTCTTTTTATGTATCAATGTATTACTTCTGCCGACCACTGTGTGATTTGACTGGAGCATGTTTTATAATAAAAAGATTTTTTTTTAAAAAGATGCATCACTTTCCCTGCGCCACCATTAGAAACCCTTGCGCCACTATGGAAGTGCCGTATTTACAACATGGTTCTGAAAAGGGGGTGGTGATGAACAGAGTGTCTGAATTACGCAGACCACTCTTACCCAGTCCAAAGATCAGGGCTTGATCCATCACCGTTTTTTAGCTCACTGCACCATCCCAGTTCAGAACCTGGCTACATGCAAATTAGTCTGTTCCTGTCCCAGTGCATGATGGGAACAGGACAAACCAAACTACCAAGCCAATTCTTATACTGGGAAGGAAACAAGCTTCCGGGGACCGGTTTCTGGCATTTCAGCCGTCGTCGGCCCGGCTTGCTTGAATCCTGATGGTGCAATGAGCAAGGGACTCACATCTGAGTATACCCTTCCACGCTTATGGTGGACAAAATGATTCAGAAAAGGGGGTGGTGATGAACAGAGTGTCTGAATTAAGCAGACCACTCTTACCCAGTC
The DNA here is from genome assembly GCF_964261635.1 of Lissotriton helveticus. Lineage (NCBI taxonomy): Eukaryota > Metazoa > Chordata > Amphibia > Caudata > Salamandridae > Lissotriton > Lissotriton helveticus. Next base: position 1,909,369,695 of record NC_136067.1, on the reverse strand, counting down.
CAAAGATCAGGGCTTGATCCATCACCGTTTTTGAGCTCACTGCACCATCCCAGCTCAGAACCTGGCTACATGCAAATTAGTCTGTTCCTGTCCCAGTGCATGATGGGAACAGGACAAACCAAACTACCAAGCCAATTCTTATACTGGGAAGGAAACAAGCTTCCGGGGACCGGTTTCTGGCATTTCAGCCGTTGGCGGCCCGGCTTGCTTGAATCCTGATGGTGCAATGAGCAAGGGACTCACATCTGAGTATACCCTTCCACGCTTATGGTGGACAAAATGATTCAGAAAAGGGGGTGGTGATGAACAGAGTGTCTGAATTAAGCAGACCACTCTTACCCAGTCCAAAGATCAGGGCTTGATCCATCACCGTTTTTTAGCTCACTGCACCATCCCAGCTCAGAACCTGGCTACATGCAAATTAGTCTGTTCCTGTCCCAGTGCATGATGGGAACAGGACAAACCAAACTACCAAGCCAATTCTATACTGGGAAGGAAATAAGCTTCCGGGGACCGGTTTCTGGCATTTCAGCCGTCGTCGGCCCGGCTTGCTGGATCAAGCCCTGATCTTTGGACTGGGTAAGAGTGGTCTGCTTAATTCAGACACTCTGTTCATCACCACCCCCTTTTCTGAATCGTATTTACAACATGGAGCACCGTGGTGCAAGGATTGACAGATGCGTCAGAAATTCTGATGCATCTGTTGATGCAAAAGTCACGCATTGCTGGAGTCGTGTCGCAAGCACGACCCAAGTCCAGCAATGCAGGGGGAGGCCTATCCACATTGTGCTGCGTCACTCCTTATGCCGGCTTCAAGCAGGCGTAAGAATTTGACGCAGTGGTGTCCTATAAGTGGCGCAGTGAAAATCTTGTAGATTTCACTGCATCACTCCTACGAGCCTTTTTTGCCTTGGAACGCCCACCCTGTATACATTATACCTGACACAGGTATAATGTGATGCAGGGCTTTACAATGTGACGCATCTCCCTAGATGTGTCACGTTGTAAATGGGCTGCATTTTTACGCTGCTGCTGCGTCACATAAAGTGATGCAACAGCGGTGCAAAAATTACGCACGGGACTTGTAAATCTGTCCCTCTATATTCTGAAAGGTAATCCAAGAAACAATGGACGTCTCTAGGAGTGTTGTCAAATTAAACATCATCATCTAGACACAGACTATCAACTGGTGTTTCTCTTGTGTTTTATCTTTTTCAATGGAGCAAGTAAGTTGCATACATATACAATAAACAGGCAGGAACTTGAATACAGTACTGTTAGACTTGGCATCTTTGGTGTGGGTCCCCTGACTTATTGCCTCTATTTCTTGTATTTTTGATGCTGTGCTGGATTTTGTTTTTGCTGGCTTAGATGCTTTGGGCACTTTGCCACTGCTGATCAGTGTCAAAGTGCAAGTGCTCTCTCTGTAAACTGTTGTTACAATTGGTTCTCCCTGATTGGCACTTTTGATTTACTGCTAAGTCCCCAGTAAAGTGCACTAAAGTGTGCCAGGGACTGTAAACCAAATGCAATTGATTGTGCCACCCACATGAGTAGCTCTGAAAAGGTCAATCAGACCTGACACTGCAGTGTCTGCGCGCAGTTTTGAAGTGCCATGTCGACTTGGCAAGTTCACCCACTTGCCAGACCCTAACCTTCCCTTTTCTTAAATGTAAGGCAACCCTAAGGTAGGCCCAAGGTACCCCCCCATGACTGGGTTCAGTGTATGTGAAAGGTAGGACATGTACTGGTGTGTGTGACATGTCCTGAAAGTGAACTACTGTCAATTTTGTTTTTTCACTATTGAAAGGCTATCTTGCCCATTGGATAGAGTGGGACATGCTTTGTAACATCTTTCAAACATAAATTCTCATTGGGATAAGAACGAGAAATAAAGTTTAGGCTCTCTGAACTCATAATTTAATAGACATCTTTTAGTCAAGATGGTTTTTAAATTGTGTGTTTGAAAAGGCCACTTTTAGATAGTAGACATTTTCTTGTTTAACCATTCTGTGTGCCCCTGCCTGTTTGTATATTGCCTGTCTGGTTTTGGGTTGACAGGGGCTGGGAATCTGCATTCACTTTAGACAAGCACTGGGGATTGAGGTGTGCCTGGCCCTTCCTGGATGACTCAGTCTGGGCTGAATAGACTCTGGCTTAACTTAGAGTAGTGGGAGAAGATTTCCTTGCACCTGAATAGGGCCTGTCTCCCTTGCACAATGCTGTCTCCACCTCCTGTGGTCATACTGCAACAATGAGGACAGAACTGGTTTGGACTAGGCCCAGAGACTCTTGCACAAAGAGAACAAAGACATTTTGGGGTATAAGTATTAGACCTAAAACCCCGAACTTTAGACTACTTCTGTAATCAAGAGGAACCTTTGCCAAGGAGAAGAGCAGTAAAACTGAAGGAAGGGTACTGCTGTGTGCTGTCTGGGGTTGGCATGCAGTAGATGTTTCTGCCTAGGAAAAGGACTAGGACTTTGCTGTGTGCTGTGTCCCCCTGCTTAGGGAAGATCTCCAAGGGCTCGAGTAGAGCTTGCCTACTGTTCTGAAGTCTCAGGGACACAAAGACTTCCCCCCGCCCCTGAACTTCCTTGCTGGGAGTTCTGACCTACCAAGAGGTGCTTGGTACTGTGTTGGCTCTTTGGAGGTTGTTCCTGCTGTTGGGAGCTGGAAAAGCAACACAACTACAAGAAAATCGACTCATCGCTTTTCTTGCACTGTTTTTTCGATAACGCACTGATGCGTGAAAAGAATCTCCAGGCATCGCCACTGCAGAAACTGACGTAGCGCCTGTTGTTGCTCCAAGAACCAACGCATCGCGGGATCTTGGATGAAGAAATCGACACAGCGCCGCTCGACGCTGCTGCATCAATCGCCGATGCATCCTGGATTTCCAGACATCGTACATGTGTGGCAAGTTCTCCTGGCGCATCACTCGCGGACCAGAACTACCTCGGAATCAACGCATCACTTCCTCCTACAGACCGGATTCGACGCATCACTTCTCCTGCATGCTGCAGGACTGGCTCATCGCATCACCATGGTCTCAGGAACTGACGTATATCTTTGTTTTTTGACACTTTCCATCTCTGCCTTGTGGATTTTGGTGCAACTACAGGTACTTGGGGAGAAATCACCTATCCAGTTTTCTATGAGCCAAATTGTTTGAATCCTTTTTAAAGTCATACTATTTACATGCATGTTGGATTTTTAGAATGTTGTTCTTGTTGAGTTTAGATAAAGATACTTTATTTTTCTAAGCTAGTGTGCTGTTATCACTGTATTACTGTGTGTTCTGAGTACAAATACTTTACACATTACCTTTGGGGTGTCTGTCTGCTCGTGCCTAAGCTACCCAGGGGGTGAGTAGGGGTTATCTAAAGTGTGTATCCCTCTTACCCTGACTAGAAGCAAGGGTCTCTATTTGGACAAAGGTACCTACCTCTGCTAACTAGAGACCCCATTTCTAACAAGCCCTAATATGAAAAAGATTCTCTGCTTCAGTGCACAAAGACAGAACATTGTCTTGTGACATTGTAAAACTGATCCATAAACTAGCATGGATGCACTGCTATAATTCCTAGAGGAGCATGAATGTATTCACCATGTCAAAAGAGGCAAAGAAATCGACAAGCAGCAACAAAAATCAATTTCTGACTGCCCCATAAACCCCCAGCCTAGATCTAGTTTTCATCTGCTTCAGATTGTAAAACTCTCCTTTGTGCTTACCAACTCTTAATAGCAAACAGAAAACAAATGTCTTCTGACAAGAGATGACTTGTGAGATTAACTGAAAAAAGAGGAATTGTCCTGGGGAGATTTTGTACATGTGTGCTGCATCATTGAGAGGGGGTTAGCAGTGTGCCTACAATTAGCAATATGATGGCATACGGCTCTCAATACTGTGGTTAGGTGGAAGCTGATGGGAGCACAAAGTTAACAACAAGTACAAATACATAATACTGCGTATAATTAATTTAATTATTCTGCAAATGTTCAGGGCACCATCAAATGCTGGTCCTATGTAACACCATCACAAGAACTTTACTTCAGGACAATCTCATCAGTCGTAAACAAACATAGAATGATATAAAAATGGAAAGCCCCAAATTTGTACAGAAGAAATGAACGAACATACACACAGGAAAGGTTATAGTGATAAATGGAATAAGGCCATTGATTGCAGAGTGGATGGAAAGTGATCATCTAAGACACAAGGGATTTTCAATTCCATTGGTAATTCATTGATATATGTGATTTTAGTAACTTCTATGACAATCTACCGACTATGAACAAAGCTCATATAACTGAATTGGTTGAAAGACAGGGCCTGATGTACAAAGTGTTGTAACAGTTGAAAACCCTCAGACTCTATCCATGTCTACATCCTATGAAAACTAGGCCATTGTGGTTTAGCATATGGATGCATCCCACCATGTGAATAAAAACCTTTTCAGCCCTCTGGATTACATTTACCATGTTGGTCGGCACAAGGGTTTCTTGCTGTGAGTTTAAAACGTACAGTATTTAAGCTCCCCTCCTTCAAAGGAGACCCCACACATCAATACGAGGTTATGAAGGTTCAAAGAGGAAGCAAAACATATTTTGATTTTAAGCACTGCTCCCTTGCGTCTTGTCCGCCCATGAATCTTCACATTGACCTGGTATTGTCCCAAATGGTGCTTGACATCAGGACTCTGGAACACAAATATTGGGGCTTGCATCAATGTCGGGACAGAATAAAGACAAATCAAAATACCATGTCTTATATTTGAATGATATTGATATTTCTGAAAAAGAATCAGAATGTTTATGATCAGCTTGGATTCTAAACTGACTTAATCATGTGATCAGAGTTCAAGAAAGACAACAAGAACTGATGTGCACATTTATTAAAAAAATTAGAATAGCCATTCAATCTATCTCGATTTGTAAACTTTAGGCATTCTAACTACACTCCTAGAATTTCATATTATTTACATCTCTCCAATCCAGGTTATGAATTCACTGTTTTCATTCACTTTAGCTATATATATATCTCCGAACACTTGAAACCTAACCGGAAGTGATGACTTTGGAGCGCATCGATGACCATATAGATTGGGCAGGATTGATGTCACAGCCTCCATAAAGAAACGTTTAGTTAGAGGAACAGCCTTATTGGGGAAGAACTGCAGTCAGCATTTGAGGCAGTGAAGCAATGGAAGACACCTGGCTCCCATGGACTCCCACCTGAAATGTATTAGTATGCACCAGAACTGTTATTAGATAAGGTCTTGGAAGTGTTGTTTTGAATTTTGACAGTTAACTGAACTGACTCACTCAGGGAAGCTTGATAGGGATGGTCGCTAATCAACTTTTTCATTTTATTTACCGATTCAAAATGGTAAAATTAAAGAAGTTGTGCAAAATCATACTGGAGCAGCAACACGGTTGGTGCATGTGGGGGAAGCAACATACAGGGTGCATGTGATGCAAAGCAAAATAGAGAGCAAGGGTGAGTTGAAGCAACATGAGGGGCCTAGATGGGAAAGGAGCAGAAACACAGAGGACACTGCTAGGGGAAAACGCCATGGGGAGAGGGGACAGAAGCAACATGGGACCAAAAGTGAGTGGAAGCAACGCACAGGTGAGGAAAGAAACATGGAGGGTGGGGCCAGATGCCCGCGAAGGAGAGCGCAACAGGTGTTGGTGGGGGTGAGAAACGCGAGGGAGATCTGTCGAAAAACATATGCACTCTTGTGTGCTTGAGCAAAAATGAAAAAGGTTGTTCCCTAAAAGTGAGTAGTGAACAGACACAAGTAAAGAGCTGTGGTTTAGGGACAGACACAAGATGGACAAGGCAAGCCATCAAATAAAGAGCAAGAAAATGAGTCACAATAATGTCAACCAATGAAAAGCAAAGGGAGGACTTTAAGCCCACTATATTATCCAGTAAGTGGTCAATAGGTCTTTTGCAACCACATATGCAGGTTGTCTGGTAGGCACAACCTAAAAACATCTTCGATTAACATGTTAGTATGGAACTGAGAGAGCACAAGTCTGAAAAATGTATAAGTGCACCATATTTACAAGCACGTAGTTAGTTAACATGTACTTTGCACCAGAGTGTTTATATTTAGAAGTGAAATACACAGAGTGTCTTATATTCAGTGGTGAAATGCATAGAATGTTTAAGTAGAGTAACAATAATCATAACTGTGTGAGACTAATGTAGAAATGTTTGGGATAAATATGAAAACCTCATGTTCTCATGTTAAAGGAATCATGTTAGAGTTGAATAGAGCTTTACAAAACCAGTATAATGTGTAGGCCTCATGGCAATTCACAGAAAATCTAAACGTGCTGCTAAAATAATGTGAGACAAGGTTGACGTGGTTCTTCCAAATGTATTATTGAACTTAGGGTTGAAGTATATGCTTTATAGATGTGTTATTTTAGAAACGTATGCTAGTTAAGAATGTTTGCTGTTTAAATCAAGTTAATGTTTTAAGAGTGCAGGGACCTGCTTCATGTAAATCAAGTAGGCCTGAACAGATAATGTCATATCGTTTGAACTACCATGTGCTCGTTAAGGAAGAAGTCGAGAGGTGTCCAGCACAGAGCTTGGAGTGTGTTTTATGACTCAAAGATATGGTGGAGTCTGGAATTTGAGGCCCACTGCAGGACGGACTGTATGCAGGTGCGAGGGTCTTAATCAGCTAGAATGAAAGGGGCTTTGTTCAGTGGCGCTTGGCGCAGGCCTGTAGGAGTTTCCAGGAATTTCAGGGGGTATCAGCGCACTGGAGAAGAAGCCTGGGAACCAAGGTCAACTATAACGAGGGTCTTGAAGAGTACCATCATGGAGTTTACCGCGCAAAGATGTACCACGTGAGGGGCGTCCCGAGGGGCGTTTCTATTGGAAATGTGATTTGGTATTAGGGAAAGAGACCCGGGAGGAGAGCAGCGCAGATGATTTTGGGAGCCTAAGGAAGCGGATGGGTAGGCAGATAGGCTGATCAGGAGAGACCCATTATCAGAGAAGAGACAAAGAGAAGTGCGTGATCTTCTTAGGAAGTCACCACGGCTGACACCTAGAGGGGTAAAGATCTTGTTAAGTAGGGATGTCACTTAGTGTAGTGTAGGGATAGACTAACCTTAATTTTCTTTTCTGTAATGACTTTGAGATTGCAACTTGTATCCATTTTGGCAACCCTTATGGTTTTCGAGCTTGTACTTATTATTTTGTTTTTCAGACTCAGACTATTCAAAAAGTTCATGTTCATAGTGATACCGATTTATCTTCTGAATCTCATTTTGAGAAGTTTGTATCTTCAGTTATCTTTGACTTTATATTAAATCTTTGAAACTTAAAATTTGGTCAGTGGTCATTTAGAGTGGTATAAGTTCTTAAATTGATTGACTTACTGTAAGATTACCTTTTACTCAATGACAGGTACCAACGATTCAGTCGACATAGTTTGGGATTTGGTAAGGTAACTAGTAACCAGTAATCCCGCGTTAGCAGTTGGTAGCAGAGTGAGGATGGTTATCTTCTTGAGGAAGGTAATCTAGAGAGGTTAGTTTACCCCAAGGCCCCTAGACGTCGAGAGACGAACAGCGGAAGAATCGTGTGCCGAAAGGTGCAGACGGTGCAAGAAAAGCAGCAGTATCGGAGAGTGAGTATAAAAAGGGTCATGCGTGAACAGATTGCGGTGTTTTGTGTTGTATTTGTATTGTAATGTCTTGCGGAGTTGAATGCCTGTAGTGTGAATGAGAGAAGGTTGTGAGCGCGCGCAACCTGGTAAGCTGGTTACCTGGTAAACGGGTGAACTGGTGAAATCTTAAGTTCAGGCCAGAGCTTAAGTGGTTTTGGGTGTATCGAACATCCAGGGTAGTTGTCGACCATAGTACGGAGGTCACGAGGTACCATTGACCGCCGTGGATCCAAGATAGGGGGAGTGCAAGAGTGAGTGTATGAGTAACGGACGCTGGTCGAAAGTTACTGCGTGTGAGTAACCTATCGGAGAAGGCGATTGTCTGGAAGTAAACGGAAAGACATTTCGTCAAGTTAAGGTGACAACTACAGAAAGACTGTGGGCGTACAGTCAAGAAAGGTGATCGCTTGGACGGAAGTAATAATTTTTCAGAGTATGAATGGGACGCGTGCATGACCGAGGAGACGAGCTGAGAAAGGAGGGGAACTGCTGCGAAGGGGGACGGGTGACGTCGGATAGAGCCGCGCTGTGATTGAGCAGTTGGTGTGACGTTAGCTAGAGCCGCGCTCTGGTTGGGCAGCTAGAGTGACGTCGAAGGAAAGTCGCGTACGGATAGGCCAGTTAGTGCGAACGGGGCTGAGATTGGTGGATTGTCATCAGGAAGTAAATAAACGCGGAGAAAGAGCGAAATCATGAAGTGTTTTAAGTGTTTGAAAGGGATTTTTAAACGTAAACGAAGTGAACATTATTACGGGGAAGAGGCTCCGCCGGAGGGTACACCAGCTCATTATATGGCAACGAATGTTGGGCTGCATATGATATTATGGATTGGGGCTTGGAATAAGCTTACGGAAGGGAATGAGGAAATGCAGTTCCCGAGGTACGGGACGTTTAAGTTAGAGGTGTTACATCGGCTAAAAGCAACCATGTCCTCATTGAAACCCTCGCCCAGACCAACACAGTTTGAGGCCCTTAATGCATGGATTAGGGCTGCACACGACAGAAATTTGAACAGGCGTCAACAAAGATTGACTCGATCGGTAAGAGCAGTGCGAGATTCTAAATGGGATGAGGAAGCAAAGCGGTGGAGGGTACAGGTTATTGAGGTGGAGAAAATGTATCCGATGAGGGAAGTGGCAGGAGGAGGAGGAAACCTCATGGAAGAAGACGAGGAAAGCGAGTCGGAAGACAATCTGATAAATAGATTGTTAATGGATAGACCACCTCCGAGAGTTGAGGAAATTGAAGATAGAGGGCTCGCAAGGGAAGATGGGAATGCCATAGAGGGGTATACACCACTCCCTATATCGGAATGGACACCTATCAAAGGTGGGGAGACACCTCAACCTAGTACAGCACAGAGTGTAGTGGGAAGGTTTGTGGTGCAGAAAACGCCAGCCACCGAAAGGGTTGAGTCCTTTGGATTGCCAGATGCTCTTCAAGTGCCTGTTACCATAGGACCTATAGTATCGATCTATAACCCAGAGAGAGATAGAGAGGAAGAACAGAGGCAATTGGATAGAGAAAGGATCGAGATGGAAAGGAGGAATAACGTGACAAATGCATGGAAGCAATTGCCAGGTTCGGTAACATGGAACACCCCATTAGATACATCTGTAGGTCCCAACACGGAACAGGGAGGTCTGAGAGGACCGATGGACCTAAGGGGACCACGGCCAAAGTCCTATACAGAATTAAGAGCTGATTTGAGGGAATGGGATGGGTCCGCAGTAACCCCGAGTAATAGGTCGAGAACGGAACCAGAATGGGAAAGCAGAGGTAACGGGACTGTATCTCATTGTGGGGCCAGCGAAAGCAGTCAGGGGCGGGAAGGCCGAAGTCCCGAGAATAGAGGGGATGCATGTCCTACAAATCAGAGAGAACAGCAGGAACAGAATACGAGGAGTATGGAGTGTGAGGAGGTGTCTCGCCTCACGCAAACAGAGGGAGACCAAAGAACGCAAGAGTACAGGGATAGGTTTAGGTGCACTCATCACTCACACGCACCTGGGGAAAATGTACAGCACTGGCAAAGAGGGAACAGTGAAAGGTCATGTCATACATCGAGTGATCGGAGGTCACAGATGCATGAGGAAGAAAGAGGGAGTAATGGAACATCTTGCCCTGCATCCCGTGAAACTAGCCAGGATGGGGAGAGAGAGGCTAGGAGGCATGGAGGAGTGTTTCACCACCCACCCCGAGAAGATGGAAAGGCATGGGACCTAGAGAGATGGGAACAGGGGAGGACTCCCTATAACTCACCAATACCTAAACGTAGATCTCGGAGCTGGGATGGGAGAGATGCGGATGGAGGAGCTAAATTGAGTGTCTTGAAAGCTGAAATTAAGGCAAAAAGGCTTGATGTTACTAGTTTAAAATCAGATGTTGATGAGATAATAGATGGAACATTGCCTTTGGAAAGGATAGAATTGTATGAACAGGATGAGTTATTGTTCATGGCAAAGGATATTACTAGGAAAGCTAGAGCGTTTCATGAGAAACTGACTGATTTGGCAGACAGGTATGCCGTGGATTTATCTAGGACAAGGGCATTGCAGAGTAACCACAGATTACAGTACGCAGACCAGGATCTAGATGAGAAGAGAACTACTGGATTAAAAACACACATAAGAGAGCTGGTATCAGGGATAAGAGTGTGGAGAGAATTGGACAAATGGGAAGAAAGGTGGTCGAAAAAGGGCACAGTTAGACGAAGTACAAATGTGATGACCCCTGAGGGAAGGGTAATGCAGATGGAGGCATTCCCTTTGCGAGAAATATCAAATGGAAATTATGTACATGTGCCCTGGAGTAGAGGAGACTTAGCTGCATTTACCAACTCATTTCCGAAGTTGAGGGACAATCCAGTAGAGTGGTATAAACAGGTAGAGAGGTTTGTCAAAATCTCGAAAGTACTGTGGATTGATTTGAACACGTTGTTTGACATCGTGGTCCCATCTGATTTGTGGACCCCGTGCAAGACTAGTGTTGAATGGCCAAATACTGAACCAGTGAGGGATGCTCGGACTAATGGACCGTCCGAGATTGTCATGCGAAAGTATGAAAGGGTAATAGCATGGCTGAAAGATAAGGTACCACCACAGGATATAGATTGGGTGAAAATAGACCGAACGAGGCAGGAACCCAAGGAGACAGTTCACGAGTTTTATGAAAGATTATTGAAAACATTCAAGCAATACAGTGGACTAGATGTAATGGATCCCAAAGATATAGGGCAGTTTGTGTCAAAGTTTGTCTTGGGGTTGAGACCTGATATTTGTTTGATGATACAGCAACATTTAATCTGTTGGTAAAACAAACCACTCGATGAGATCCTACGTTATGCAAGATACTGTAGTGACGAGATAGATTCTAAAGCCAAGAATCTAAAGGAGAAATTGATGGTGGTGCAAATGCAGTCCGCTGGGAAGGGTGGCCAGCAGAAGCAGGGGATGGGACGAAAACCAAACGGTCAGAACAAAGATAATGAAGAAGGGCAGAGACCTAGGATAGACTTTGCCACTCTAAAGAAAACGACAAAGTGCCATCAATGTCACCAGGTGGGGCATTGGCGACGCGAGTGTCCCTTTAACCCTGAAAATGGAGAGCTAGAAGTAGAAGAGCAGGTTCAAGAAGTCCCAACTCCAAAGGTGACAGTTCCAGGAGGCAAGGTGGCCAAAGGGGGGACTTCGGCCCCACGGGCCCAGTTCCCACAGCCACCGAAGGTAGCGACAGGGGGTAAGGTCTTTAAGCAGATGCCTCTCTTCATCGAGGAAGAAAAGTGTTATTACATTGATCCATTGACAGGACAACGTGTGAGCAGTGAAGAGGACTGTACCCTCGGGGCAGTCCTAGAAGTGGATCAAAGAGGGCCATTTGTTGAGGCAGAAGTGGCAGGGTGTCCCACTACGTTCTTAGTGGATACTGGGGCTACTCGTTCGACTCTGATATCAGCGGTGGTTCCAGACTTGCCAATGTCAGGGGAAACAATTCAGGTGGTAGGAGTCGCGAACAAAAGAATGACTAGTCCCTTGACAGAACCAGTGTCTGTGAAAATAGGAAATCATATGAACGAACATCAGTTTGTGGTTTGTGACTCGAGTCCGGTATGTCTGTTAGGAAGGGATTTGTTGTGCAAATTGAATTGCACCATATACTGCACCCCGCAAGGAGTGGAGGTACAGACTACCGACGATGATGCTACCTTTAAGGTGGCCAATTCAAAATCCTTTGTAGAACTATATCCTACTCTGACTGTAGAAGATCTTCCCCAAGATTTAAGAGATGCAGTGGCGTCAGAGGTATGGGATTTCACAGGAGAAGATATAGGATTGATTAAAGGGGTAGAACCGGTAAAAATTCTGGTAAAACCAAATGTTGAGTTTCCAAGAACGCCTCAATACAAATTGTCCCAGGAAACGATTGCGGGGATAAAACCTGTGATCGAGTCAATGATACAACAGGGAATACTGAAAGAAATCGTGGGTAGTCCTTGTAACTCCCTGATTATGGGTTTGCAGAAACCTAGCGGGAAATTCAGGATAGTGCAGGATTTACGAAAAATTAACAACATAGTCGTTTCATGTTGTCCCGTGGTACCGAATCCTTCAGTGATATTGTTTCAAATACCATGTCAAGCAGAATGGTTCACAGTGATAGATCTTTGCCAGGCCTTCTTTTCAATCCCATTGGATGAAGAGAGCAGGTATCTTTTTGCTTTTAAAATGGAAGATCGCGTTTTAACATGGTGTCGAATCCCACAAGGATTCACAGACAGCCCATCCATCTTCAACCAGTTGTTGAAGAAGAATCTCGAAAATCTAGTACTGCCACAGAACTCGGTTCTGGTCCAGTACATAGATGACCTACTTGTTGCGTCAGAGACAGAGGAAGCCTGTAAAGCAGATTCAATTGCCTTACTGAACCATTTAGCTGAAAATGGACATAAGGTATCTCCGAGCAAGTTACAGTACTGTCTGACAGAAGTACAGTATTTAGGGCACCGGTTAGAAAAAGGGAAACGCAAGGTGTCCCCAGAGAGGATTGAGGCGATAATGAAGATGAATGCGCCTACAACACAGAGAGAAGTTAGAATGTTCCTAGGAATGGTGGGTTACTGCCGACAGTGGATAGTTAACTTTTCACTGAAAGCAAAGCCCTTACAGAAACTGACGCACAAGGAGGTGAGTGATCCAGGACCATGGGACGAAGAATGCTTGGTGGCGTTTTTACAGCTGAGAGACGATTTATGTCGTGCTCCGGCTCTGGGAATGCCCGATTATGAGAAATCCTTTTCACTCTATTGCTGTGAGAGAGAGGGATGTGCTTTGTCAGTCTTGGCACAGACCCACGGAAATGCCCGTAGACCAGTTGCATATTTTTCGGCTACATTAGATCCAGTAGCCGCAGCGTTGCCCGGATGTCTCAAATCCGTTGCTGCAACGGGTGTCAGCATTGAAAGGAGCGAGAGTATTGTGATGGGACATCCAGTGGTGGTGTATGTACCACATTCAGTTGAATTGCTAATGACCAGGACGAAGACGCAGCATCTGACCAATAGTAGGCTCACGCGCTACGAGCAAGTTATTCTTGCCGCGGAGAACGTGACCCTCAGGAGATGCTCTGTCTTGAATCCTGCTACTTTAATGCCATTACCTACTGTAATAGAAGGCGAAGGATGTGAAGACCACGATTGCCTTGATGTGACTGAACTATGCACGAAACCCAGACCAGATATTGTGGATGAGCCGTTGTCTGACCCCGATGAAATTTATTTTGTTGATGGCTCATGTTTAAGAGATGATACTGGTCGATTGAGAGCAGCTTATGCTGTTTGTACTATTACTGGAGTTGTGGAAGCCGCTTGCCTGGAAGGAGTACATTCCGCACAGGTAGCAGAAATTATTGCCCTAACCCGTGCCTGCATAGCAGGAAACGGAAAGAGAGTCACCATATACACTGACAGCCAATATGGTTTCGGGGTGGTTCATGATTTCGGGCAGTTGTGGTCTCAGATAGGTTACATGACCTCCTCTGGTTCGCCCATTCGAAACGGAGAATTTGTGAGGTTGTTGTTAGAAGCATTACAAGGTCCAGTTGACATCGCAATAGTAAAGTGTGTAGCACATACTAAAAATACAGATTTTGTGTCACAAGGCAACAGATACGCTGATGAAGTCGCACGCTATTGTGCGGAACAAAATTATTCTTTCTCAAAGGTGGAAATAGAAGGTGCAGAAGAAAAGACTGAATTAAGCATGATGTTAGAAACTGTAGACACTTGGGAGGATTTAAGAATAATGCAGGAGAACGCACCTGAAACAGAGAAAAAGGCATGGGAAATAGCAGGTTGTGTGCGAAGCGAAATGGATTTTTGGGTTTCAGCAGATGGGAGGGCTGTGTTACCTGAAGAATTAGCTAATCCCATGGCGAGAGAAATACATGGTCCAGTACATCTAGGAAGGGATGCTATGATGAGAGTGTTTAGGCAAACTTGGTATTGCCCTAAATTTAGAATAGCAGCAGAATCAGTATGTAAGCGATGTGTTACCTGCCAACAACTGAATGTAGGTAAACGAACACCAGTCACACTGAGTCACATTGGGAGGTCGGGGGGGCCTTTCAATAGAATGCAACTAGATTTCATCGAAATGCCAAGAGTTAATCGCCTTCGGTATGTGTTGGTGATTGTATGCGTATTTTCCAGATGGGTTGAAGCGTACCCTACACGTAGGTGCGATACACTCACAGTGGCTAAATTGTTGCTCAGGGAGTTGATACCGCGCTTCGGGGTGCCTGCCTCTTTGGAATCTGACAGAGGAAAACATTTTAACAGCGAAATAGTGAAGATGTTGTGCTCCACACTGAATATCGATCAAAAGCTGCATTGTAGTTATCGACCAGAAGCTTCAGGAATTGTGGAACAAGTGAATGGCACATTGAAGAATAGATTGGCTAAAGTAGTGGCATCCACATCCTTGAGTTGGCCAGATGCTCTTCCTTTAGTGCTCATGAGCATGCGCAGCACACCTGACAGGAGGACAGGTCTCTCTCCCCACGAGATCCTGATGGGGAGGGCCATGAGACTTCCCACAGTTCCAACTGCTGCCCTATTGAATATTACAGATGATCTGATCTTGGATTATTGTAAAGGACTGTCTGACGCCATCTATTCTGTGTCCCTTCAGGTGCATGCGGCTGAAGTTCCAGCATCGAGGAACCTGTGCCATGACCTGAACCCAGGGGACTGGGTGTTGGTTAAAAAACACGTCCGGAAGAACTGCCTAGATGTTCGCTGGCGTGGGCCCTTTCAGGTAATCCTGATCACGAACACCGCGGTGAAGTGCGGGGGGCTGCCAAATTGGATCCATGCATCCCATACTCGAAGAGTTCCAGCACCTCTAGAAGAAACAGCTCCTATCCCAGACGAAAGCCCGGAAGTGGAAGAAGGGTCGCAAGAAGGGATTGCAGCAGCTGAGGGGGTGTCGGAAGAAGTTGGGAACGCAACAGATTCAGAAGAAGAGCGAAGGCAGGACGGCAGTGAGACGGAAGACGCAACTGAAGGAGAGAGCAGAAGTGAATACGACTCAGACTCAGATCCGTATCAGAGCGACCAAGAACCAAGTGGGAGGACAAGGAATAGGAGAATAAGGCTTGGAGCTGCCACTTGGCCAGCAAGGAGAAGAAGGCTAAGTTTGAGGTCGGCCCAGGAAGAAACGCTTGCTCCTATATCCGAAGACTCAGATCCAGAAGAAGATATCCAGGATCAAGCCGAGGAGGGCCTTAGAAGATCAAGGAGGGTGCGAGTGCCTAGCAGAAGATACTCTACTCCCGACTGGACCTACCTCGTTGCAGATGTCTGGGGGGCACAGAACCGGGAGGATCCGGGAAGTGGACCTGGTCAGAACTAACCCGATCATCACAGTGCAAATAAGGTTTCTACTGCCAGGAGCGGAGACCGAAAGGTTGCTGACACTCAACATCGTTCATCCTCCTCTCCTGAGCGGAATAAGAAAATTGATTTTAGAGACAGTTGAGTTTCCAGTTTGCTGTTCACGATATCCAATATTGGAGGGAACTCTTCTTCGTTTGGAAATGCTTGAGCGAGTAGTAGAAATCCTAGGAGCGCTCATAGTTGTGGATTAATACCATATTGCGAATGTCTTCAAGGGGGCGCAGAACTGGAAAGGTGAAGAAAGTGATCCTGATTAGAACGGACCCCTTTGTAATTGTGGATGTAGAGCTGATAGTACCAGGAGTAGAAATTGAAAAAACGTTAACTCTCAATTTCGTCCGTCCACTTGTCCAGAGCGAAATACGGAGAATAATCCTAGAAACAGTTGACTTTCCATGTTGTGGTACGAACTGCTCAGAACTTGAGGGAATGTTTCTTCGGATGGACATTTATGAGGACGTAGTGTCACTCCTTGAGCCATACATAACTTCAGACGGATATAAGACTCTTGAAAAGAATTTGTAAAATTACTGCAAGATAACCTAGCGCCGAGTGGAAGAAGAAAAATGGTAGGGGTTTCCTTTTAGCGGATGGAGAAGGTCTAGGGTTGTCTGTTTTCTACCGGACTCTAAACTGTTTTGCGGAGTAAATTGTCAGCTCCCAAGGGTTCAAAAGAGAGACATTGTGTAAAAGAAAGACTTTGTTCAGAAAGAAGAAGAAGTGAATGCGGAAAAAGGAAACGTCAAGAGCTACACTGTTTGAGAACATGGAGGCTGGCAACCCGAACCGCAGGGCAAAATGCATAGTTGGCACACTTTTAGGAGTAGTGATTTCTCTTATAGTTTTAGTGGTTACTGTCTCATACATAGTGGGACACGAGAGAGATGCAGCTGCAGTGAAGGAGGACAAGGGAGTGTCAACACCGAGAACTCCTATTGCTAATGATAAGGGAAACATCAATGATAAAGACAAAGCATTGTTAGATGCAGAAGTAAAAAGGTTACACATGGATGAGTCACAGGGAAATTACAGGTCAAATGCTTATGCTAAATTGCTTTATGAATACGTTGACGCCATGGAGGTGAAGAATTGCTACGTTTGTATGCAATTACCAGCTTCTGTGGAGGAGGGTATCAGATACCATCATCTTCCATTGACAGATGGAATTACATGCAGTTTGTTGTTGAGCATATTTTATGGACGAGATGGATTTGAGTATTATTTCTCGAATTTCGACTCGACATTGCCAGAGGTCCCGAATTTCAAGCATTTGAACAAGTGGGACTACTACAAAAGCGAAGACAGATTACACAAATGGTTTATTCCATGGAAAACGTTAGATACTTCACATGCTCGAAGAAACAATCTGACTTGTCAAGTATCAGAAGTTGAGAAAAAGTTTATAGGACAGGTAGATACTAGATACAGGAGGCAGAAGATTTTGAAGGCATCAGGACAATGGGAAACAGATTGGACCAAGGAGGAAAGGGCACATCAAAGAAAAGGTAGTATTGGTCCAATTGCTTTGGATAAGGAGAAACGGGGGAAACTGTGCATTCACAGGAGTTACTCCTATTATGAGAACATTTATGTAGGTCAAGTCAATTGTGAACATGCCTTTCAATTGGAGTACTACTCTAAGGACTTTTTGAAAGGGATGCAAGCAATACCAAACGTATATTTTGTATGTGGAAGAAATGCCTATGTGAAGTTACCAGATAATTGGTACGGATCATGCTATCTGGCTGTTGTCTTCCCTAAAATATATCATGTTGAGAATTTAGAAACGACAAAGAAAGAAATACCAACTAGGTGGAAGAGAGGGCTGGGTGCAGCAGAAGTAGTTGGAGATGTACTCGGTGCTGCATTCCCTTTCTTAGGACTGATATTGAATGACATTAAGATCAGGAGGTTAGCTACAGTCGTAGATAGGCTATCTGCCAGTACTGCAAGATCATTGATGCTGATAGAAGGGGAGATGCAATCGATTAGGGCAATGGTTCTTCAGAACCGACTTGCTTTAGACGTCCTGTTAGCTAAAGAGGGAGGAGTCTGTAAGGCTTTGAAGGTCCAGGAGTGCTGCACTTACATTCCAGGCAATTCAAAACCTCTAGAGAAGTATATACGAAACATCACTGCCATACACTACGAAATTGAGGATCTGACAAAAGTAAATGTGTGGGAAAAGGTAGGTCATGGAATGGGTAAAGTTGGAGGTTGGTTTGCCAACTTAGGAAAGGGTATCGTTTGGTACATATTGAAACCCATTATCATAATTGTGATTTGTGTAATCACTTTGTGGGGATTGGTGCGTTTGTATCAATGTTATAGAGCAAATAGGTTGCAGAGAACTATGAGGAAACAGGAGGAAGAGTTGACAGCGATGCAGGACACTCAATACAAGAGTCTGAAAGCATTGGAGACTATGAAAAGAGGTGGCACTGCCATGACTTCACTTTGAAGGGTTCTACATTTTTAGTGTCCTGATGGTGATGACCCCTGAAGGTCATCAAAGGGGGGATTGAGAGAGCACAAGTCTGAAAAATGTATAAGTGCACCATATTTACAAGCACGTAGTTAGTTAACATGTACTTTGCACCAGAGTGTTTATATTTAGAAGTGAAATACACAGAGTGTCTTATATTCAGTGGTGAAATGCATAGAATGTTTAAGTAGAGTAACAATAATCATAACTGTGTGAGACTAATGTAGAAATGTTTGGGATAAATATGAAAACCTCATGTTCTCATGTTAAAGGAATCATGTTAGAGTTGAATAGAGCTTTACAAAACCAGTATAATGTGTAGGCCTCATGGCAATTCACAGAAAATCTAAACGTGCTGCTAAAATAATGTGAGACAAGGTTGACGTGGTTCTTCCAAATGTATTATTGAACTTAGGGTTGAAGTATATGCTTTATAGATGTGTTATTTTAGAAACGTATGCTAGTTAAGAATGTTTGCTGTTTAAATCAAGTTAATGTTTTAAGAGTGCAGGGACCTGCTTTATGTAAATCAAGTAGGCCTGAACAGATAATGTCATATCGTTTGAACTACCATGTGCTCGTTAAGGAAGAAGTCGAGAGGTGTCCAGCACAGAGCTTGGAGTGTGTTTTATGACTCAAAGATATGGTGGAGTCTGGAATTTGAGGCCCACTGCAGGACGGACTGTATGCAGGTGCGAGGGTCTTAATCAGCTAGAATGAAAGGGGCTTTGTTCAGTGGCGCTTGGCGCAGGCCTGTAGGAGTTTCCAGGAATTTCAGGGGGTATCAGCGCACTGGAGAAGAAGCCTGGGAACCAAGGTCAACTATAACGAGGGTCTTGAAGAGTACCATCATGGAGTTTACCGCGCAAAGATGTACCACGTGAGGGGCGTCCCGAGGGGCGTTTCTATTGGAAATGTGATTTGGTATTAGGGAAAGAGACCCGGGAGGAGAGCAGCGCAGATGATTTTGGGAGCCTAAGGAAGCGGATGGGTAGGCAGATAGGCTGATCAGGAGAGACCCATTATCAGAGAAGAGACAAAGAGAAGTGTGTGATCTTCTTAGGAAGTCACCACGGCTGACACCTAGAGGGGTAAAGATCTTGTTAAGTAGGGATGTCACTTAGTGTAGTGTAGGGATAGACTAACCTTAATTTTCTTTTCTGTAATGACTTTGAGATTGCAACTTGTATCCATTTTGGCAACCCTTATGGTTTTCGAGCTTGTACTTATTATTTTGTTTTTCAGACTCAGACTATTCAAAAAGTTCATGTTCATAGTGATACCGATTTATCTTCTGAATCTCATTTTGAGAAGTTTGTATCTTCAGTTATCTTTGACTTTATATTAAATCTTTGAAACTTAAAATTTGGTCAGTGGTCATTTAGAGTGGTATAAGTTCTTAAATTGATTGACTTACTGTAAGATTACCTTTTACTCAATGACAGGTACCAACGATTCAGTCGACATAGTTTGGGATTTGGTAAGGTAACTAGTAACCAGTAATCCCGCGTTAGCAGAACCTTTATCGCTCAAAAGAGGAGCACTGGCACTACTAAAGACCTCCCTCTAATATTTTCAGTATCCGCAGCTTTAACAGGGCGGCTCTTCGATGTGGAGATTCACAAGCGGCAAACATTTTGAAGGTTCCATTGAGTTTATACATAATCTTGTCATACTTAACTAAAAGCATGGGTTCTCATCAGGCCCTTCATATTCTAAAATACGATAAACTCACTCAACCTGTTACTCATGTTTGCTCTGTGCAGCAGTATAATGTATGCTCTTGTTTAATAAACTCTGATGCAGAGGTGGATTTTCTTCACAATAGTACCTTGTAATTAAGAAATAAATGATTAGTTTCTGGTGCAACTGACAAAGAATAGTGGCAAGAGTTACTAGCTGCACCTCTTCCTGGTTGGGATGGAGTGGGACCATCACTGCTTTTAAAGAGCCCAATGTTTTGGCGAGAGCTGGCTGGGTCTAGTCCACACAAACTGTTTACCCACCCTGCAATCCTTCTAATGCTTTATTTTGCCTTGAAAGTATTTGGCTCTCCATGTCTGACTTGCTGTGATGAGCCATTTTATTTCTTGGGTGTTATTTGTATTTTATACCTGTCTCTTATTTTGCATTCTACATCCAAATTACCTCTTTCAATGATGTCGTACATAGTCTCCTGATTATTTATTTCTTCCAAAGTCTCTTTCTACTTCTGTTCCATTGGCTTTTTTTCTTGTCTCATATTTCTCATATGGTGTACTTGTTCGGCCTCATTCACAATCAACATCTGATATATGTCCCCCTATGCATAGGTTGGGGTTTATGAAGTTCGGAAATTCATATTCATTCCCAGTAGTATGCTGGGAAAGCTGCACCAGTTGCAGTCTTTCTGGCATACAAATGGGAATGGCATGTGACACTTTTTCGAGGTGCCATTATCCAGATCTCCAAGTGCATGCATAATTCAACTCGAGGAAAGGCAGCCTGTTGTGCAAATACACATTATTTCAATCGCTATAGTTTCCTCAACTGAGAAAATGCATTTTCTGCACAGAAAACCCTATCTAGGGTGGGAAAGAGTGGGGAGGACGTTTGAAAGACCACTAACTCATGATTTTGTAGGCATTCACAAACTCTCAAGACAAACCTTGTACTGTCCCCACACTCTGAAACTCTTGCTACTGCCTAAATATACATTGCTGCGTCATACAATGTGTACCAGTAAAATAATTTTTTCCTGCAAATGAAGAGAATGTGTGCAAACCTCGAAGGCATAAATGGAACTATTTTTGGCTGTAAATATGTTTGACAAAAACTAGCTTTGCAAAGCATGTCCAATGTATATTGGAAGACCTGTATAAATGATAAAATGATAAAAATAAATGGTTCCTGTTGGACCTGGCCCATTTTGCAGGTTTATCCCCACACTTTTTGCCTCCTATTTTGTCTGACCTCTCAGTGCTGAAGTGCATATGCTTTCTGTGTAAATTGTAATGGTGATTGGTTTAGCCATGATTGGCATATTTGATTTACTGATAGGTCCCCAGTAAAGTGCACTTTGTGTGCCCAGGGCCTGTAAATCATATCCTACTAATGGATCTGCACACTTATTGTGCCACCCACATGTGTAGCCCTGCAAACATGCATCAGGCCTGTTATGGCACTGTCTCTGAGTGCAGTTTTAAACTGCCATGTCGACCTAGCAGGTGCACCTACTTGTCAGGCCCAAACCACCCTTTTTTCTACATGTAAGGCAACCCTACGGTAGGGCCTAGGTAGCCATATGGGCAGGCGGCTGTGTATGTGAAAGGTAGGACATGTACTGGTGTGTGTGACATGTCCTTATAGTTAAATACTGCTAATTTCGTTTTTCACTATTGCTTGGACTAGCTCTCCCATAGGTTATCATGGGAGCTGCTTTGTAATATTTTACAAGTATAAATTGCAATTGAGAAGAGATAGAAATTTTGAGTTTGGACCCCCTGAGCTCGGAATTTAAAAAACACATCTATTAATATAGGTGGTTGTTAAATTGTGTGTTTGAAAATGCCACTTTTAGAAAGTGGGCATTTTCTTGCTTTACCACCCTGTGCCCCTGACTGCCTGTGGAATCAACGTCTGGTTTAAACTGACAGTTGGGCTGTTGGTGCATTTACTCTAGACAGTCACGTAAAGGGAGCTGAGTTGTGTGCCCTGCATATCCTGATGGCCCATCACCAGGCTGATGGGCCTTCCTGAGCTAGAGTGGTGGGAGGAGTTGTCACTGACACCTTAATGGGGCTTTACCTTGCCCCTCACAATGCTGTGTCCACCCCCCTGAAGTGTGTCTCAAGCCAAGGCAGGATCATTTGGACGACAAAGACTTTTTCTTTGAAGTATGACTACTTCAAAGGCCAAAAGGGGTATAAGTATAGGACCTATTACCCCATATCTTTTGAACAACTCCGGAATGGGGACTCTGCCAAGACGAAGAGCTTACAGGAGGAGTACTGCTCCTTTGCTGTGTGTTGCTTTGCTGGGTTCGCCTGCAGTCTCTGCTTCTGTCTTTGGCAGTGAAAGAACTGGACTTTGCGTTCTTGTATCCTGCTTTCCAAGCTTCTCCAAGGGGTTGTGTGTAGTTGCCTCATGTTGGAAGTCTCAGGGTCATCAAAGAAGACTTTATCTGCAGCGTCTCTAAACTTCACTGCTGGACGTTCGTACCTCCCAAGTGGTGCCATTTTCAGTTCTGGGCTCTTGGATGTGAACCTGCTGCTTCAAGACTTGAAAATCCATGCATCCTCCTTCCAGCGTAGTTTTTTCCTGCCACAAGCTTGCTGTGAAATTGAAAAACCAACGCATCGTTGCAGCTAAATAATTGACAAAGCACCTGTTCACGGGCGGTAGCTCCGACTTCGACGCAGGCCCTGCTCTGTGGTTGAAAGCATCAACACATCACCCGTCTACGGCTGTGGATAATGATGCAGCACCTATTTTGCCACCCAATCGATCCACAGTGCCTGGATTTGGTCACGCATCACACCTGAGCGCCATGTTTCCAATCTTGTGTCCCACCAAAAGTAGACGGTTCCAGAAATCAACGCATCACTTCTATTCACAGTAAGGAATCCACACAACACTTCTCCTACGTGCAGCAGAACTGGTGCCCCATTCCCATGGGACTCAAGAACTGAGGCATCACTGTGTTTTCAGACGCTTTCCTCCTTTGTGGCTGTATTTCATGTTTGAGTTTGACACAATAAAGGTACTTAATGCTAAATTCATCGCATCCATAGAGTTAGTGGAGTGGTGTGGCTCACTGGTTAGAGGCGGCAGACCCGGAAGCAGAGAAAGGCCCGGGACCAGGGTTCAATTCCCGACGCAGCAGGGTTGTGGACCAGGGTCAGCGGACTTGATAATTCTCACCTCGGTGCCTACTCTAACCAGGGATCACACTCGGCAACTCTGGGCATTAGCTTGCCTCATCTCTACAACGGCCCCCCACATTCGCCAGGGATGCCTGGTTTCACCTTGGAGATACCCAGTAGGGACCATCTCACAGGGATAGCCAGGACGGGTTCCCCAGCGGTCTACAGCGCCACAACGCCTCAGGGCAGCAGTGCACTTTACAAGACACATACATTTACATTTACATTTCTATGGACAGAATTGTTTAAACGTTTTAAAAGTAATAACTTGAGGTATACATGTTGGATTTTTTGTTTGGTTTAGACAAAGATTGGCTATTTTTCTAAACTGGTGTGGTGTCTCTTTGTAGTGTTTTCACTATGTTACTGTGTGTGTTATGTACAAATGCTTTACACACTGCCTCCTTTGATATACGTCAGACTGCTTATGCCAAGCTACCAAGGGGGTGTGGCGGGGTCATCTTGTGTGTGTAACTCCCTTGCCCTGACTAGAAGGAAGGGTTTCTACTTGGACAGGATGCATGACACTTGCAAATTAGAGACATCCATTTCTAACAGCTGCTAAAATTCTCCAGCTGGAAGAAGACTAAAAATACCATAGGAATTAATATAAACCAGTTAATAACAGCAATCACAGTAAATAGAATGCATATGTTATCTAAAACTGGTTTTAAAAGTTGTCATTGCATATATGACATGTAATGTGTATATGAACATGTGACATTATGAAAATCAAAAAAAATATGTTAAAAAAAATAGAATGCATAGGGAGAGAAAACCAAAGAAACATTAAAGTCATTCTTCAATTAGAAAGCAAAAACGTTAAAACACGGATCACTGCTGAAATGATATAAGTGTACACAAAATCAATTATTCAAAATGTTTGGAAAGCAAACCAAGGTAAGCGAAAAGAGATTTAACACTCACTGAGGTCAAATGCTGATTTCTGAATGCAGAATTGGAGGAATGGCCTGCCAAATGCAGCAGGAAGCTGAACTGGGTGTATGAATAATGACAATTAAATTATAATAACTTAAGAAATAATGCCAAGCTCCATATTAGAAAAGAAGATAGATGTGCATGTACAGTAAGATGTGTTCTCAACATGATTCAAATGTGTGCTGTGAATAGAAAGTACAAAAGGGAAACCAGCAACAGAAAAATACAAGGATCATCTCCCGACCAAGCCATGGCCACTCTTAATTCCTTTCACACTGACCTATATATTTATTTAGGCCTCCCCATGTATGGTCTTTTTCCCCATTTGCCTTCATTGTATATCTCTCTAGCTATGCTTACACTCAAACCAAACTCAAAAATTGTTGGAGGCCCCATCTAACAACAACAGAGCAAATCACTTTCTTGGGGACCCTCCCATAAACATGCCACACCTCTACATTGGCAGGGATGAGGGCTGAGCTATAGCAGAGTTCAAGTGGACCGACCAGAGTTGCTAATAGGAGTTCTATTGTCTTGTAGGCTTTATCCCCTTAAGCGCGGCCGCGATTCTGCGCCTGTGCGGCCGTTTTATTGAGTGGGCGGGTTCATGACGGCCCCCGGCCGTCATTAGCACACGCCCACCGTGATGCATGACGGACGGGGGCCGTCAGCAGCATGGAAGGGTTTAAGCTTCACGTGGTCGTGAGACATTGTTTCATTCATTTCCTACAGGCATTTACTACAGGGAGCACTGTAATATAGGTATATTCAGATCAGTTCATATCTTCGTGAAGTTCTTACAGTTCAGACAATCCATTTTGTGCACAGTCAACCCCAGATTGTCATCAAAACACATCATTTTATAATTTTCCAGTATGATTCATGCTGTGATTCTTACCGGTTGTGTAAACTTGTGCTCTGGAATGATACATTTTCTATCCTCATATAAAACAAGAAATAGCCCAAAGTTTAATTAATTCTTTGGGAAATACTGTGTTCAACTTCTATGCCCTGACCAAAGTCTTTGTAATGCTTTTCGAACATAATTGGTTTTCAAATGCCCTATGTTTCATTAAACCAATGCTGAATTCAGTAGAACTTAGGAGAAAAGTAACTTTCTCACTACCCTGAATAAAGTTGATTTGGAAGGAGTGAACCGAATATTGAGAACAGCTGATATTAAAAGCTGTTAAGAAAAGTAGCTACATGTGTCTGAGAAAAGCTTTTCCAGAGCAACTTGCGGGGTCTCATTTCCAGACTGAAATGAGCACCATTATCCCTGCTGTTAAAGTAGAGAAGAGTTTCCCACTGAGACAGTCACAACAGTGAGAAGGTTGCAATCTTGTGCATAACAATATAAACAATAAGACTGTCTTCTCTGAAAACATGATATAGAAACATTGATTCCAGGTAGATTCCAAGCACAGTGTTAACTTTATGAGAAGGAAACGCAAGGTCTATCACAAAGAGTAGGCAGATTGGGATAGACTCCCACAGCAAATTTGCACCTCTAGTCTAAAGCCAAATACAGTGTGTCTGTGCGCATACAGACACTGCCCAATTCATGGTTGTGGAATTGGAATAATTCTCCCGCTGTTTAATATCCATGTGTGCATCTTCAAATTGTGGTGCCCTGTCCACAAAAGTACAAAAACAACAAGGTGATGGAAGGAATGCTTGCTGCAGTGCTTAATTTGTGCCTGTACTTTCCGGTGCTCAGCACCGGCACTTAATTGCCAGCACTTATGACTGTCTGCTACATGGTAGTGGTGTCTGCCAATTCAGGTACGTGCACAACAACTTCTGTTTATTATTTCAATTGAATTTGCAATTATTAGTATTTGCCTTCAAAGCCATTCTTATAGCTTTAGGGGCCTGTAATAGTATGAATTGCAACACTTTTAAGAGTGTGATGATTAGTAGTGTGTTGGTGCTGTCATTGGCAGTGCAGCCAGGGGCAACGGATGGTGCATGCTCTAGACTGTCCTCCTGTTGAGAGCCCCGGCACTAAGTTTTTTACAAATTAAGCACTGTGAGCTTGCATTAATCCCAGGCCGATGGACTAGGCTACATTTCAAGACAGTTTTTCACCCTCTGTGCCATTCTAGATAGAGATTCGGCTTATGCAAATCAGTCTTGGCCCTGCTCCGAAAGGAAGAGTCCTGACCGAACTGCTAGGCCAGGCCAGAAAAAGTTACCATAATGTCTTCCAGCATCAGGTAACGAAACATCAAACAGCTAAAAGAATAGCAGTAGCAATTCCAAACAGCTCTAAAATCACACCCTGGGAGGAGCTAAAGGAAATCCTATCTTGAATAAACCATAGGCGGGAGAAGGGATATCCCAAGGACTTTGAAGAATCACCATGCATTGTATGGGAAACACACCTGGAGCAACAGAAGGCAGTAAGATGACTTCACTTGAATGAAACTTTAATATTGGGACTGTCTCACTGAGGTTAGACACCCACCAGCCATTGCCTAAATACAGATTGGCTGACTACAGGGTGGAAAAAGAGACTGGCAACATAAATAAAAGCACTGACACAACGAGAATTGAATCTCTCTCATTAGGATGCTACCAAGACAAGAATTCTCCTACAATGCACATATAATACTTACGTCCATACGTAGACACTGCATTGTCTATGCACATATCTATTTAATTAAACAGTTACTGATACAATGCTAACAGAATGCAAATAGTGCTCATATCACAACAAACACAGTAAACTATCTCACCTAATTGCTAATCTGCTTTATCGTGTAGCTACTCTGCTTTTTATTCTGCAAGGAATAATACCTGTCCTGCTATTTATTCTGCAAGGAAGTCCTCATCTTGCTTGATCCTTCTACGGTCCTAATTGTCGATAGTTTATCTGGCTTTATCTATCTAGTTGAATCTTATCTTCCCCTTTTAATGGAAGAAGCACAAAGCACCACTTATGGTAACCTTGTTGTGCTAGACAGGGTGAGAGTCAAAAGTTCAGGCCGACCACGATAGAACATGTGTCAGAGACAGGGACCAGTTTAGTTCCCACTGGAAAAATTCCCTTCTCAAAGTCCTGCGTGAAGATTTTTGTTCATGGTGGAGGAGGCCGCGAGGAGCAGGGAGAGCGCCACTGATGGTCATCACTTTAGCATGAACAGCTAGTCGGGCATTGTGGATGGTCACTGCTGAATCTTCACTAGGCAGTTTTGTGGGCTTCGTTGCTACAGAGCAAGTTCAGTTCTTGCATTGCAGGTAGCTGCTGGAGGTTGCCATGGCACAAAGAGCAGGTTTTATTAGAGTATAGTGTCAGTGGTCATCACGGACAGCTTTCAGTGTGTTCAGGAGTGTTCGTAAACAAGAGGAGCCCAAACTTCAGGATTTCACCTTTTCTTTTTGGGAGGAGCTCAGACTGATGCCAGCTAAGGGCCCAGAACCCAGTGGGGAACCTGTCAATTATAGGGAAATCACTCCAGCAGAAGCAGCAGAGATCAGGCAAGTTCAATTGCCGATCCAGTTACAGCAGGTCAGCGGGGCAATTGCAGAGGCAGCTCTACAGCTTGGTATGTCTCTGTAGCCCAAACAGGAGGTCAGCCAACTGAACCTTGGAATCACTCAAGTTAGCCTGGGATGCAGGTAAGCAGATCCAGTCTTCTTTCTCAGACAGCAAGGAAGTCTTCAAGCAGTGGGCAGTCCTTTGTCAGCAGGGCAGTTCTTCTTCTACAATGTCCACCGGTCCAGGGGTTATCTGATGAGTGACTTTGAGGGTCTAATATTTATACCTGGTGCCAGCCTTTGTGTGGGGGTATTACCTATACTACCCCCACATTTGGTTACCGAAATTTCTTCCTGTCATGGCTCCAAGAAGTTCTGGGGTGACAAAAAGCTGGTGTCAGGTTACTTGCTTGAGGCAAGCCTTTTGAACTGCAAGCAGGGCAAGGCAAAGCTTAGCCCTCAGACATCCTCCCAGGATGGCCACATCTAGCCCAGTTTGTGTCACTGTCTTGGAGGAATACACAAACTCCAAAAGGATAGCCATGCACAGTCATGTAACCCGGGACAGTGGTAGGGGCACAAATGGTTAGGACAAGTAAATGACAACTTTCTAAAGTGGCATTTTCGGAATTGGAGCTTAAAATCCAATTTGACCCTTAAAGTGCATTTTAAATTACAATTCATTTAAGTGCAAACAGCATATTTATTTCTGCTCCCAATCCCAAGTTTTTACTTACTAAATGTAATAAATTATCCCAGAGTTAGTCAATTGGAGAGATTGACCTTACAACCGTGAAAATGGTTTTCGGAGCGTTTCACTGCCAGGACATGTAAAACATAAAAGTACATATCCAACTTTTTAAATACACTGTACCCTGCCATTTGGCTGTGTAGGGCCTACTCTAGGGGTGACCTATATGTATTAAAAAGGAAGGTTCAGGCCTGGCAAAAAGTTTATTCTGCCAGGTCGACTCAAAATGGAAGTTTTAAACAGCACTATAGGCTGCGGTGAGTTTTTAAAGACTGCTTTAGTGTGGGGCACAATAAGTGCTACAGGCCCACTAGTAGCATTTAATTTCCAGGCCCTGGGTACATGTAGTACCATTTACTAGGGACATACAATCAAATCTGCCAATTAGGTGTAAGCCGATTTTACCATGTCTGAACGAGAGAGCACTAGCACTTAACTCTGGTTAGCAGTGGTAAAGTGCACAGAATCCTAAAGCGACAAAAAAGAATTTAGCAAAACCGGAGGAGTGAAGTCAAAACGTTTGGGTGAATATCACACCAATGGTGTAAGGTCTAACGTATGTCCCTCCCATCTGAAAGCAGGGAGATCTAACAACCCTCATGGGAGTTGTCATTGGTTAGGAGGAAGAACCTGGAGAGACCATCAGCATTGGTGTGGTCAGTTCCAGAGCAGTGTTTAACCATAAAGTCCATTTCCTGTAGGAAGATGGACCACCTCAACAGTTTGGGGTTCTCACCCCTCATCTATATTAGCCATCTGAGGGGTCTGTAGTCTGTCTGAACCCAGAAGAGAGCACCAAACAAGTATGGTCCCAACTTCTCCAGTGCCAAGACCAGAGAAGAGGTTTCCCTTTTAATTGCACTCCACCATTGTTTCCTGGGAAATAGGCTCCTGCTGATGAAGGCTTTAGGTTTGTCTAGGCCCTCTTCGCTCTTCTGTGAGAGCACAGGCCCTATCCCATGGTATGAGGTGTTTATCTGGACAATTAATTCATATAAGTCAGGGGCCTGGAGTACGTGTGTTGTCCTCCTTCAAGGAGTCAAAAGACTTCTGCCACCCTCTGTCCAGATCACCTTTATTGGCTGCTTCTTAGAAACCGGCTGTGTCAAGGTAGCAATAATTGTGCCATATCCCTTGTTAGAAAAGTAGGTTTCTGGTTCGCAGAGTATACATCCTGTCCATGCAGAATCCACAATCTTAATCAGTATAAGTCAGATACACAACTTAAATGAACCTGTGCTCACCCTCTGCCAGCTTGGCACAGAGCAGTCAGGCTAAACATAAGAGACAAAGTGTAAAGTATTTGTGCAACACCTAAATTACAGTAACACAGTGGAAACACCCTCAAAAGACTCCACACCAGTTTAGAAAATAGAGAATATTTATCCGAGTGAAAGAAGACCAAAACAACAAAATTCCAAAATGTAGAACTATAGATCTGAATTTTAATAGATTAAATCCAAAAACGGTGCTTAGAAGGCAATATCACAAAAAGGTTACTTGAGGTCGTGCTAGATCGGGGTGAACCCAAGTGTTCAGGCCGACCGTGATGAAGGGCAGGTTGGCTAAAGGACCCATGCGGGGACCACTGAAAAAGTAACCTTGTGTGGAGCAAACGTCGGCGGCAAAGAATCGATACATCAGTTCCGATTCACGAGGTCTAGTCTATGCGCCGAAGTTGAGCCTCGCAGCATTGTCTTTGGATTGGTGCTGCATTGTCATTGAGCCTCGCAGTCGAGACCTCAGATTGACGCTGCATCATTGTCAAACCCCACAGTGATGCATCATCATCGAGCCGTGCAGGGATATCCTTGGATTGACACTGCATTGGAGGGCAAAGCATTTGTTCCGGTATGCGCAGTGGGGACGATGCATCAATTTTTGCAGAAGCAGCTGTAGAACCCAGTTCTGTGGCCCAGGACTGGAGGGGGCACCTCAGGCAAGGGTAGGATTCATAGCAGCACCATCAGAGCTGCTAGAAGTATTTTGTGACCCCGAGACTTCAGAGAACAGGAGGCAAGCCAACAAGCCTTTGGAGAAACTTGGATTCAAGGATGAAGAGAGTAGGTCCGGCCCCTCTCACTCCCAGGCCAGAAGCAGCAGGCATCAGGTCAACAGAGCAGGGAGCAAAGTGGCAGTCTCTCCTACAGCACAGCAATCAGCAGGCAGCAAGCCAACACAGCAATGCAGGTAATAAAGTGGCAGTCCCTCCAGAAGCCCAACAACCTTTCTTCCAGGCAGAATGTCCTTGGTTCCAGCAAAGTTCTAATTTGGTGGTGTCAGTACCTATACACAAATGTGCTTTTAAAGTGGGGGAGACTTCAAAGAGGCTTTGAAGGTCACCAAGGTCACTGTCTTTCCTGTAGACACACTACAGGGGGGTTATGCAGCTATTTGTGGATGGACAGGCACAGCCCTGTTTAGGTGCAAGTGTCAGCTTATCCTTTCCGATCTATCTCAAGAAGGCCCATCAGGATGCAAATGTCACACCCCAACTCCCTTTGTGTGACAGTCTAGAGAGAATGCTTAAAGCCCAGCTGTCATCCAACACAGACGTTCATTCAGATACAGGGGCACAGAATGGTTAAAGGAAGAACATGTCCACTTTCTAAAAGTGGTATGTTTGAGACTTTCAATTTAAAATCTAACTTCACCATTTGATTTGATTTGATTTGATTTTGGGATTTCTAAAGCGCATAGCTACCCTAGGGCGTCCCAGCGCTGGCATGACCTAAGTTCCAGAGGGGAGAGCAGAAGAGTTTAAGGTTTATGGGAAGAGCCACGTTTTTAATTGCCTCCGAAAGGCCAGGAGGTTGTGTTCTCTCCGCAGTTTTGGGGCGTTGTAAGCGAACAGGCGCCCCCCCGGATCGGGACTTTTTTATTCTGGGAACGTTGGCGAGGGAGAGAGAGCAGGATCTAAGTTGTTTGTTAGAGTGGTAGGGTTTAAAAAAAGGTCTCAGAATCGGGGGGCCTTTGCCTTGCATTATTTTATGCGAAATGCATAAGGTCTTAAAGGTGACCCTTTCTTTGACCGGGAGCCAGTGTAGGCTCTTAAGAGCTGGTTTGGCCGAGAGTCTTGATTTGGTTCCAGTTAGGAGTCTGGCAGCAGCGTTCTGGGCACATTGTAGTCGATGGATGACTGATGCCGGTGCCCCTAGGTACAGGACGTTGCCATAGTCCAGTCTGGAGTTCACCAACCCCTGCATTAGTAGATTCCT
This sequence comes from Lissotriton helveticus, assembly GCF_964261635.1. Taxonomy (NCBI): domain Eukaryota; kingdom Metazoa; phylum Chordata; class Amphibia; order Caudata; family Salamandridae; genus Lissotriton; species Lissotriton helveticus. The sequence continues at coordinate 1,909,338,258 of NC_136067.1, read as the reverse complement.
TGATTGAAATGGGATTAGGTGGAGGATCTTTCGTGCCATACGGATGAGGCCAAGGCAGGTCCCCAAGGTTTTTCTGGCCTGAGTTTTGAAATTGAGGTCTTGATCCAACCAAATGCCCAGACTTTTAACTTCGGATTTGGGGGTAGGGGGCGTTCCCATGCATGGCGGCCAGGGGAGGAATGGAGGGAGTTTGTGAGGGTTTCCCAGGAGAAGTATCTCAGATTTTTCTCCGTTCAATTTCAATCGAGATTCACACATCCAGTGGAAAACACTCTCGAGACAGTTTGCCAGATTATCTAGGCTGTTGCTCAGCTAGTTATTCAAGACCACCAGCTGGGTGTCGTTGGCATACATGACTGTTTTTATTCCATATGGGGCGACAATGTCCTCTAGGGGGGACATATAAAAGTTAAACAATGTGGGGCTCAGGGAGGAGCCCTGGGGGACCCCTACACTGGAGAGTCATGGTTTTGGACGCAGTAGTGCCATCCGACACTTGGAATGTTCTTTCTTCCAGAAAGGATTTAATCCAGGACAGGGCGGAGTCAGCGACTCCTATCAGACTTAGCCGGTGGATGAGGATAAGTGGTGATTTTAAATTGTCAATCCAGAGATACCAAACTCAACATCTCTATCAATTTGCAATTTGAAAGGACACCTAAATTATATTTTAAGGCAATCCCAAAGTTAGCCTAGAGATAGGCCTTGCAGAAATGAAAATAATGTAGCAGTTTGTCACTACTAGGGCACGTAAAGCTCAAAAGTAGATGTCCTACCTTTTATATACACTGCACCCTACCCATGGGGCTGCCTAGAGCCTACCTTATGTGTGACTTATATGTAATAAAAGGGAAGGTTTGGGTCTGGCAAGTAGGTTAACTTGCCAGTTCCAAATGGCAGTTAAAAGTATGCACAGGCTCTGCAGTGGCGGGACTGAGCCATTTTTAAAGACTAATGAGGTGGGTGGCACAATCAGTGCTGCATGCCTAATTGTTCCAAAATCAGAGGGAAATTACCTGGCCACCAATTCACATTACTGCTTTCTTATTCAGCAGATTTTAGGATACAACACAATCTGTTATTGTGTTTTCCTTTCAATCTACGAGGGAATCAAATTGTGTTGGACTCTTGTGAGGGTTTATTAACAAAACAATGTACCCATAGAGAGAACAAAAATAATAATTTCCCCGTAGTCAGTCTGCTTTCATATATATAAAAAAAGGCAAAGTGCAAATAACTTTGGTATAAGCAGGCTGTTTGCTAACAAAATTTGACTGGTGTAACCATGTGAAAATGTGCATGATTTGCAATATATTGACATGTTTTAATGTTTTTTATATTGAGTACAAATTTGTTTTATTTTGTTGATGAATTGTTTTCTGAAAAATGGATTATGTATCTTTTGAATGCATCAAAGAAAAAGGATGCTATTTGAAGGTGATGTAAATAAAATACAATTAGTAAAGTATGGTACAATAACAGATTGTGTTGTATCCTAAAATCTGCTGAATAAGAAAGCAGTAATGTGAATTGGTGGCCAGGTAATTTCCCTCGGATTTTGAATCTATTACGTCCTACCAGGCCCCCATAATGGACATGACCCCTATTTTTTGAAACAGCATGCTTAATAGTAGCATGTAATTTACAGACCCTGGGCCAGTGCTTAATTTGAGCCGGGGCTTTCCGGTGCTAAGCACCAGCACTTAATTGGTTTCTAGTGCTCGGCACCAACACCTAGTTGTCAGCACTATAGATAGAAGAGTGTACCATATGGTGGCTCCGCTCATCTAATTTAGAGATGAGCAGAAGAACGGTTGTTGATGAATACACTATACATTAAAATTGCAAATACCTGCCTCTCCAGCCATTCCTTTAGCTTTTGGGACCTGGAATAATCTGAACTGTCGCATTTACATGCAAGAGAGATTAGTAGTTGTTTTGGCAGCGATGACAAGGGCGATGGGTGGTGCAAGCTGCAGTGGCCTGCCTGTCTGACCCTGGCACTTAATATTTTATAAATTAAGCACTGCCTTGGGCACAGACAGTGCACTTTACTATTGATTTACAAGTACATTAAATATGTCAATTGTGGATAAGCCAATGTTACCATGAATTGAGAACAGAGCATATGCACCCGAGCACTGGTTAGCAGTGGTAAGGTGCTCAGAATCCTAAAGCCATAAACAATGAAATCCGCAAAACAGGAGGTCAGAAGTCAAAAAGTCAGGGGAAACCACGCCAAGGATCCCAGGTCTAACATCCCTTGACAAGTCTCTTGTAGCATCCGGTAAGACCCAAGAAGGAGCTCACCTCAGTCTGGGTCTTGGGGGTTTCCCAAGCCAAGATGATCTGAATTTTGGCCCAGAGTGCCTGCAGCTTTCCCCCACCAAACTGGCATTCCAAGTAGATTACAGATCACTCCTCTATGTGGGACATACCGGCCTTGATAGGCAGGCCTGCCATCGGCAGGGCCTGAAGCACTTCTGTTGGTGGAAAAGGTGACCTGCCAACTGGAGCTGAAGGCCTCAATGTCATCTAGATAGGTTGCACTGAAAGCCTCCTTTCCAACCAGAACTCTGTTGACCAACCTCAGGAATGTGGCAGTAGCATTCTTGGACTCTAGCCCTTTTTGCAGGGTCATCCCTGAACTTTTTGCCTTCCTCCTATTCATTCTTCTGACCTGGTGTTGGTGGTTTAGGACTCTGGTCACTTTAGCACCGCAGTCCAGTGTAAAGTGTGTGTGCTTTCTGTGGTAAACATGGTAAGATTGGTCTACACCTGTTTGGCGTATATAATTTACCTATCACTCCCGGGTAAAGTGGTATCTAATATACCCGGGGCTAGTAAAATAAATGCTACTGGTGGGCCTGCAGCACTGCCTGCGCCACCCACCAAAGTAGCCTTTCAAACCTGTCTCAGACCTCTGCCATTGCAGGGCCTGTGCGAGCACTGTTACTGCCGCTGTGACGTGGCACATAACGTAGTTGCCACGTCTGTGACCCCCCTTCTACTGCATGTCAGTCACCCCTAAGGTAGGCCCTAGCTAGCCCTACGGGCAGAGTGCATTGTAGGTAAGCATGGGCGGATTTTGCGAATTGGCAATCCGCGAACTTGCGTATTTACGGAGTCGCAATCCGCAAAATCCGCGAACTCTCGAGAATTTGCGGATTTTTTTTGTGTTCGCAAGGGTTTCTGCCAGTTCGCGAGGGTTGTGTACCAGTTCGCAATTGCGAACTTACTTGTCAGCTCGCAACGGCCGCGACTATGTTGTTTCTACGTCTGGTTCATCATCACAGGTTCACAGCACCCTCTGTTTCACCACTGCCACCCTCTGGTACACCCATGCCACCCTCTGGTACATCACTGCCACACTCTGGTTGGTTTATCACTGTAGATTATGGGGGTGAAAAAAAGCAAGCACACCTGCCCTGCTTCAACTGACATGAATTAATTTGGGGTTGATTAATGTGTCACTGAATTTAAACTTCCAGTATGGCTGGCACCTGCTTCCTTATCTGTAATTTGCTTTCTGTTGCAGTGCAATTTTTTTTCACAGGACCTTTGTGGCCTACTTGTAGCTATTCTCTGAGCCTGCTGTGAGGGTCAGAGCAGGGTCATAGAATAGTTGCAAGTAGGCAACTGAACTCTGAAGGGGCCCCTCAGGAAGCACTACAGGGAATGGTTACTAATGATAAGATTGAACTTTTGCACCTGCTGAGTGCTTTCAGTTTTGCAAAAATCCAAATATCCAGCAGCATCCACAAAAAGTAACCCTTCCAGGTCAAGATCCAAATCAAAGTGACCAGCACATGAAGAAAGCACTGGGAGGAGCCTGCTGGACAGGAACAGGAAGTTGGAGACTGTGGGGCACTTCCTTCCTCCCCCCCCCCAAAATGGACTCCTTGCAAAGAAAAAGTGCAGGCAAATGTCAACCTGAGGAGTTATTCTGATAAAAATCATAATTTTCAAGGTTTATGCTGCCTGCTGGTGGATTTCTTGTGCGAAATTGCAAATTTTGCAATCTCGCAATTGCGAGATTGTTGCTGCCCGCCGCATCTACGTGTTCGCAAGTGTTTACTCCCGCGAAATTGTATAGTATTCTAGTTGGCAAGTGCGACCAAGCAAAAAATCCGGTTCGCACGGATTTTACGAATTTTCGGCAAGTTCGCGAGAGTTCGTGGATTGCGAATTTGCCGAAAATCCGCAAAATCCGCGAGCGGAACGGATTTTACGCTCATGCTTAATTGTAGGTAAAAGGTAGGACATGTACCTTAAGTGTGTGACATGTACTGGTAGTGACAAACAGCAATTTTGGTTTCTCACTGCTGTGAGGCTGCCCTCCAATAGGAATGCATTGGGGATTCCCTGATAAGTGTTTCAGTGGTAATTCCTGATATGAGAGGAGCAGCGTGGGCAAGTTTGGTATGTTTGGAATAGTGATAATAAATGCTGCGTAATGGTGTGTGCAGATGTATTATCGCTATTATAGAACTGCCACTTTTAGTAGTTGGCATTTCTGTGCGCTATGTGTCTCTGCCTGCCTGATGTGTATTGTATGTCTGGCTCTGGAGTGACAGGGGCTGGTGTGTTGCTGCAGAGGGGCATGGTCAGTCAGAGCTAGGCTGAATAGGAAGATCTGCATTTGGAGTAGTGGGAGGAGTAGTCTCATGACCCTGATTGGGTCCATGCCTGCCTTGTACAATGCTGGCTCCGCCCCCATGTGGTGTGTCTGATAACCGAGCCCCCACCTGACAAAGGGGAGTAGAAGCATGGTAAACAACTACCCCAAGAACCAGTTAGGACTGGTTCTCCAAGCCCTGTGCCCGGGCAGTACCAAGGGAAAATGTAATAAATATTGGGGCTATGACCCCATGCCTGTGTGCTGCTTTGGGTGCTTGCTGTACCTCCTGGGCCCCAGGAGAAACTGCCACGAGGGACTGCCCCTCTGCTGGAGGGCCCTGTGAGCTGGCCTGCCTGGGCCCAGCTTTACTCCTCTAAACTCCTGGGACTTAGCGCCTCGTGAGCAATATATCTGTATTCCAGGTCGAGTGAGGAGCTTTGCTGCATTCCAGTGCCCCTAAGGAAAGGGGCTACTGCCTGACCAAAGCACTACGTGGGCCTTCACAATTGTGACCTCTGATGCCCCTGAGGAAGGGGGGGTCTCATTGAATTTTAAGCAGGGGGACTCCTGCGGTGGGAACGATAAGAACCGCTGCACCGCAACGGAAGTCAGGCGACTGTGCCAGACTGTGGGTGGGGCCTGCTGACCCCACAGATCCAGAGCTTCACGGGCTCTATCTCCGCCATCCCCCTGCCTCGGAGAGAGAGAGGAAGTGCCGGCCGGAAGACAGGCAGCAGAAGGCCTGATCGGGGTGGGGCTCAGTCCAGGAAGACGAGAGGCATGTGTTCTGCTGCCGGAGAAAGAGGCTGGAGCCCTCCGAGGGACGGAACCTCGAGGGCAGCCAGGAAAGAGGACCCAGAGCCTCGAGGGCTCCCCAGTGACAACCTCGCATCTCGTCAAGAGACGGAGCCTGCCAGGCACATTGTCAGTGCCATCCTCCCTGCCCAAAAAGACTGGAGGAGTCCACGAGGAGCCCCGATGAGTGGGGTTCAAGTTGGGCATTGTTGGTGCCATTCTTCTTCTCCAGCTGCACCACGAGAGTGCGGGCAGCTGCAACAACGGGGCACTTTGGTTTTTAGAGTTCCAGAGAGGGCTCAAGAGGCACTGCGTGCCAAGGTGGATTCCTCCAATTGCACCGCAAGAGTGTGGGCAGCTACAAAGTGAGGCAGCAAGAGTGGGTTAGACCCCCCACCCTTCAACTTTGCGCACATGGCTGAAGCTACATTGTCGTCGCTGCCAAGGCAGCCAGAGGACCAATTGGAAGGTCTCATGATTTAACGCCCTGGCTTTTGAGACAAAGGTCATTTAGGACAACCCAGACAGGCCCCAAGGAAGGCAAGTTGGCCTTCGGTCATTTAGTGTACTGGGATGGCGTAAGGCCCCCCAGGAGATGTGTGCACCTTCCTAGTGATACTGGGGCGCACTGCTGATTATTAGGATGTATGCCTAATATGATTGATGCATAATGTGTTTATGCCTATGATGCAGACATAATGTGTTTATGCTGAGTACAGTATTTTGCCAGTAGTTACTGGTTGTGTTATTACCTTTTCTAATGGTTCTGAAAGTGGCCCGATTGGCCCTGTCATGAATATAATCCCCTGTGAAATATTGCCTAGTGCTAGGTGGCACAGTGTACATTTGTGATTATGATTCTAATGTGTTTATGATAATACAAAGGCTAGTGTGTTGCTGCTGTGTGTGTGTGTTGCGCAAATGCTTTACACATTGCCTCTGGGATAAGCCCAACTGCTCGTGCCAAGCTACCAAGGGGGTGAGCAGGGGTTATCTTCATTGTGTAACTCCCTTGCCCTGACTAGAATGGTAGTTTCTGCCTGGCTTAGGCGCGTGCCCTAGCCAACCAGAAATCCCATTTCTAACAAGCATTCATCAACCCAAAGGGCATCATCCTAAATCTGAAGAGACCCTCTTGGGAGGAGAATGCAGACCTCTCCTTAGGCCTTCAGCTAAGGCAATCTGCTGGTACCCAAGTGTTAAATAAGGGGTGCTCAGGATTTTGGCAGCATCCAACCAATCAATTAGCTCATCACTTTGGGTGATGAGATGAGCATCAGTCTTAATAATAGAGTTGTGCCCTCTGTAATCCACACAGAAACGGAGTTTGAGTGTGGCACCTGGTAGGGCGGCCTTGGGTACTAGAACCACTGTGCTAGATCAAGATCTATTGGAGTGCTCATTCACCCCTTGCTCCGGTATCTTGGACTCCTCCTTCTTGATGTTGGCTCTTGCATTGTCATACAGCCTGTTGATTTTATTCTTAACAGGCATGATGTACCTAGGGTCAATATCATTGGTGCACCAAGTAGAAAGCGCTGGAGTCAGTGAAAGAAAGCAGGGGAACTGCCCCAGCAAGTAGTGTCAGTCCCTCTGTTGTTCAGTAGTCAGGGTACGGGAGAGGACAACTCCCACTGACCCATTATAATTTTGGGAAAATAGGACAGGGAAATGTTCACTCTCTTCCTCCACTCCATCATTTGTCACCAAGAGCAGTGATACCTCGGACCTCTCGAAGTGAGGCTTGAGGCAATTGACATACTGGACCCTTAGGAGATTTCTAGGGGCATTGAGAGCTGCCGGGTAGGTAACCTCCCCCTTGCCCTCCTTTACCAGGTAGGTAACCTCCCCCTCGCACTCCTTCACCTCATAGGGCCCAAGTGACACAATGAGTGTTGCAGGCCCACTAGTTGCATTCACTTTGCACGGCCTGGGCTCAAGTAGAACCATTTACCAGGGACTCACAAGTACATTAAATGTGCTAGTTAGATGTAAGCCAATGTTACCATGTTTAAAGGAAAGAGCACAAGTACTTCATCACTGGTTAGCAGTCTTAAAGTGTACAAAGCCCTAAAGCCAAGAAAACAAATTCAGCCAAGCAGGAGAAGCAAAGGCAAAACATTTGGGAGAATACCAGACCAATTAGGTCAGGTCTAACTGTTATGCTATAAATATTTAAATAGAATACATATATTTGAAATTCGATTCCTCATATTATGAGGTTAAAAGAAATTTGTCTAGAAGATATGCTGGAAAAAGTGGAAAGGGCAGCAGAAAATGACCATTTATTTATTTTAAGTCACTAGAGCAAACCATAGTGACATGAACCAGGTAAAAAACAAAGTGTACAGTAACCAACACAGAGAAACGGTAGAGAAGTAGTTTAATAAAAGTCAGTAGCATAATCCAGACTAGCATGTTTAATTGCTCCCAGCATGAAACTGCTGTGGCCGTGCATGCCACCAGCATCCATCTGTTGTCATCTAAAAAACACAACACGCTACATAGACTCTGCAAAAACCTTGAAACTGAAAATAGCACCTACTGCAGGAGAGGTTGCACATTTTATATATTCCACTCCCTTTAGCAATACCAAAGAACTATAAAATGACAACGAAATAAAGTGTATTGGTTGCATTTTAGTACTTGTGAAATAATAATACACCTTAACAATCTTATATGATCGTACTATTAAAAGGCAAATAACTGTGATAAACCCATATCCTTCCCCCTTTCCTTCATTGGGAACAATAGAAACGCTGCCAAACTCAGAGGCCCTTCCGTGTTGATTTAATTTGGTGGTTCCAGGTCAGTCGTTGGTTGCTAGTTGAGGAGAGGAGGCTCTGAGCACCTGCCAGCAGAAGGACACTGCCTTCTTTTTTATGTGCAACTCTAATTCTCCATGAAAGTTGTTCTGTGGCTTTGCAGCGTGCATGAGCTTCCAGTCTATGAACTCTGCTATCGAAAAACACTTAGACCATCAATCCCACAGGAGCGCTGCAGTCAGGAGCAGGGCAGCTTGTTACTTTAACTGGCTGTATTTCATTTCTTGAGTATCAAACAAGCAGGTTCCATTAGAAGCTGTAAAGACCACTCATGCACTGCCGACAACGAAATACAGGCACGCGAGAGCAGCCGCACGCCCTGGCGCGGCACAGTGGAGGTAATTATCAAACCTATGGCTCTGGGTTCTTGAAAAAAGAGAATACGCAATGGGCGGTGCTGGCAAATGCCTCTTAAATATTACAGTGGGATCACAGACTGCAAACATGCATGGAAACATGCAGCAAAGGTGGGTGGCACTGGTTTCTACTACTGCCCACCGCACTCCCAACCCTATGCAAAAGTTTATTTTTATTTTTTATTTACTGCTGCTGCTCTGCCCTGGCAGAAACCCCCTCGATGTCCTTAGAGGCAATGCATGAAGTCTGCAGTGCATTTCAGGGTCTGGTCTCGCCAGGGTGTGATGTGTGCAGTTTATATTTATATATGCTGATAATATTGGCCGGAACAGATCAGGCTTCAGAGAACGTCTAAAAAATGATATCTGTAGCAATTCAAAGTATGCAGTACCTAAGCATGCAAATAAAAGGTAAGGCTGCTGGAGGGCCTATTTACCATAATATAGGTTTGAAGAAAGGGGGTGATGGAAACTACCGAACTGCTGGAAAGGGGGTCAATGTTTGAGGAGCGACGAAACCCTACTCAAGAAGCAACCGCAACCTCTGTCAGGGTGAGAGACAAGCAAACCCCAAACTGACCTGCAATAAACCCTTTGGTAGCTTGGCGGTAAACAACATTTACAATGCATTGTTTACAACGCATGCCATTACAACTCAAGTTGTTACAATGACGCGTTGTTACATTGCATGCCATTACAATGCAAGTCGTTACAATGACTTACTGTAGGGGGCAGAAGGTGTTGGATTTGTTGGATTTTCAATCCAACACCTTCTCTACTGTTGCACACACTGGAGTTGGAATAGTAAATTATGCTATTCTAAACTCCAGAGACCCCCCATCCAGCAAGTTGTTGTAACAACTTGCATTGTAATGGCATGCAATGTAACAACGCATTATTGTAACAACTTGTTTTGTAACGGCATGCGTTGTAAACGCATGCGTTGGAACGAGTGCTATTCAGCTTGGCACACAGCAGTCAAGCTTAACTTAGTGGCAATGTTTAAAACTATTTATGCAACACTTCAAACAGTAATAAAGTGAAAACACAAGAAATATCCCACACCAATTTAGACAAATAGAGTAAAATTAATACATTATTTGAGACCAAAATGACAAAAATCGAATCAGAAGAACCAGAAATATGAAATCTCAAAGTTTTAAGTGAGACTAGTGCCTTGAAGCACAAAGTGCTGATCTGGTCATGCCACACCAGGACAAAGTCACAATTCAGTCTGACAGCAAAGGAGGATGTCCCTGATGGCGGGACCAAGTTATGCTCAATAAACAAAATCCGGATTGCAGATCGTTGCGAGATCCCGCATGGATGATGCGTCCTGCATCAAGAATGCGCTGTGCAGCAATGATTCCAGGAAGCTGCAGGGTTGCAATGCAAGGTCCTGTGGTGGGGATGCATCCAACAGCAGTGGTTCAGAGCAGTTTATGGCTGCAGTGCGAGGTGCTGTGTCGAGGAGGTATCACGCAGTGCGGATCCGAAGACCTGCAGGCTCCTGCTTCAGGGATGCGTTGCGCAGCGGCAGTTCTAAGGCATAGCTGCCAGGTGATGCATTGCACTGCATCGGTTCTGCTTCGACCACAGCTGGGCTCACATAGTACCTTCAGGCCAACTTCCAAGGGCCCAGAACTGGGTTTGCACCACTTGGGATGCACAACTCACAGAAGGCAGAGTCCAGGTGCTGGGTTCAAGGTGGTTTGAGCCTTTTCTATCCCGAGACTCTGATCAGGAGGCCAGTATCTAGCCCTTAGAATCACCCTGGTGGTCTGGTGGTTCAAGATGCAAGTTCAGCCATTTGCACTCAGGCAGCAGGGCAGCAGATTAGAATTTCTTCTTGCAGAAGAGCACCACACCAGCCCTTCTGAGTCTTCTACATGGTCAGAGGTGCACTGAAGAGTTGGGTCTGAGAGACTAATATTTATACCAGGTGCCCTTTTTGAAGTAGTAGAAGTTTCTAGAAGGATCCACCCCCAGAGCTGTTCGTAATTTCCTGCCTTCTTGCCCTGGACCCATCTTGCCTGGGCTCACAAACGACTAGTGTCAAACCCTTTCTGAGTGTGCTCAGGCACAGCCATAGTGAAGTGCAAGTTTGGTTGGTGACAGCACTTACTAAATGTAATAAGATACCCCAATGTTATCTTATGGGAAAGGTAGGCATTGCATAGTGAATAACAATCTTAAGACTTTTTCTTTTTCTACTAGGACATATAAAACTTAAAACTACATGTCCAACTTTCTAAATACACTGCACCCTGCCCTTTGGGCTGTTTAGGGCCTACCCTCGGGATGAATTGTATGTATTAAAAAGGATGTTTAGGCCTTGTAAAAGGTTTATTTTGCCAGGTCAAAATGGCAGTTAAAAACAGCACACATAGGCTACAATAGCAGGCCTGAGACATATTTAAAAGGCTGCCTGAGTGGGTGGCACAAACAGTGCTGTAGATCAACTAGTAGCATTTAATGTACAGGCCCTGAGCACATGTAGTACAACCTTACTAGGGATGTGTAAGTAAATTAAATATGCTAATTGGATGTAAGCCAATTTTACAATATTTTAAAGAGAGAGCACAAGCACTTTAGCACTGATAGCCAGAAACCGGTCCTAGGATGCTTGATTCCGGTCCAAGGAAGACATGACTTGGGAGTTCGGGCTGGACTGTTCCCATGAGGCACAGGGTCAAGGCTGATTTGCATATGGCATGTCTGAATTGGGGTGGTATGGTGAGCAAAAAAACGATGGATTTAGGCCCAGTTCTCTGTACTGGGGTGAATGTATGACATTGTTCTGCATTCTGTCCATCAACTGTTGTTTTTGCATCTATCTAGATTTATGGCGCAATCATACCCTAGAGCGAATAATTAAATAAATACATAGCTTAATTACCTTAAGCAACCAAGATAAAGAATTGAATCAAAATGGAATAAAACACAAGAAATACAAGTCCCCACACCAATGTCATCAACGCCACTCCTTAAATCTTTTCAAGTAAATCAGTACTGTCATAAACCAGTTTAAGTTTCGATTATATTAGCATCAGGACAAATGTGTGTGACGAAGTTATATAACAGACTGTAATTCCATATATCACCGACAGATTACTGTAGTAATGCACAAATTTTATCTCTATCATTCAAACCCAGTGTAGCTGTCTCATATTTCGCTATCAATCTTGCTTCAAGTCTATTAAGTTTAGTTTGGACATCCAAGGTACCTGTGTTACCAATGCTACATATTACTGACCACTTGAAGTCGTTCTCCGGGTGAGTTTGACTTTGAAAGTGTTGTACTAAAGGAGCCCCTTGTACTTTGCATTTGATTCTCGATCTATGTTGGATAATCCTCTTTTTTATAGGTTGTGTCGTCTGCCCAATGTACACTTTATTGCATATACATTGTATACAACATAGAACATTTTTTTAATTACAGTTGGTAAACCCTTTCTGGTAATGTCTCTGTCCATTTATATCTACGTATTTGGAATCCTCAGTGAGTCTGCATGCTACGCAGTTTTGACTGCGAAAATGTCCTATTACCGGACCTAAATTAAATAAACTTCTAGGGTCTTTTTTAGGTACCTCAGGCTCCCTTGTTGCTTTGACTAGTTGTCGACGTATGTTTTTATCTTTTTTAAAAGCAAATAATGGTTTCGAAACTCCTAATCTTTCAATGAGTTTCCAGTTTTTTTGCACAATTTTCTTCACTCGGTTAGCTCTTGGGTCCTATGTGAGGACACATCTCAATGGTGTTTTTTTGTCTTGTTCCCTCGGACTTAATAAAGTCTCTCTCGGGGTATACCATGCTCTTTTAAGAGCCACTTTGACTAATTTCTTAGGGTACCCCGCTCTATCAATTTTTTTCCTATATATATTTGCATTGGTGAAATAATCATCTTTGTTGGTACAATTCCTCCTAATACGGAGGAATTGTTCATATGGTAGATTCTCTTTTAATGAACGCGGATGGCAACTTGTGAAATGTAGCAATGTATTGCGATCGGTGGGCTTGATTAACAGATTGACTTCTAGGACACCAGCTTTATGTTGAATCTAAACATCCAGGAAATTAATCCTTTCTACATCCTTAGATACAGTAAAGTTGAACTCTTCCGTTCTAGAGTTCAGCCAATTATGGAAATCAGTGAGTTGTGAATCTTGTCCTTCCCAAATCATAAAAATGTCGTCTATATAGCTACACCAAAAAACCACCTCGGTTGTTAAAGGGGTTGGTGTTGCTATATATCCATTTGGTCTCAAATACCGCCATTACCAGGTTGGCAATCTCTGGTGAAAAGCTACTGATTTTCTGATTGTGGAGAGATGAGAGGCACTATTGGAGGACGATAGAGAGAGCCCCAACAAAGATTGTCATATCTTAATGAACAATAAGGCTATAATTTACCATGCTTTAAAAGCTAATACAATTGAATATATAATGACAAATGTATTGTAGAATGCACCATTTCCCCCAAATTTTCTTGGACACCCTCCTTCAAAACTCCCCTTCATAGTGGTCAGGCTCACTGGCTGGACATGCTATCCACCGTACGGGGGCTGGTCTGACAATATTGCCAGGGCTGCTTTGGGTTCCCAGCCTGGCCCTGCTATCAGGATAGGGAAAACATAAAAGTATGTGTCCTACTTTTTAATTACACTGCATCCTGCCCACTAGGCCGTCCTTGGCCTATACAAGGAGTGCCTTACTAAAAAGGAAGGTTTTGGCCTGACAAAAGTTATATTTTTCCAGGTCTAAATTGCAGTTAAACACTGCACACACAGGCTGAAATGGCAGGCCTGACTCAAGTTTAAAGGGCTACTCCAATGGGTGGCACAAGTAGCATTTAATTTATAGGCCCTGTGTACGTATAGTACCACTTTACTAGGGACTTACAAGTAAATCAAATATGCTAATTGGAGATCCGCCAATTATACCATGTTTAAGGGGAGATCACAAGGACGTTAGCACCTTTTAGCAGAGGTAAAATGGGCTGAGTTCTTAAGCCAGCAAATATGAATTCAGCAAAAATAGGAGGAGTGAACGCAAAATGTTTGATGATGAGCCTGCCAAAAGGGCAAGTCCACAAACATGAATAAAACAAACTCTGTGTTCAAGAAGCAGGATAGGAAGTTACTAGCCAAATGACATAATGCGAGTAAAAATGAAACATGACAAGCAGGGAAGGGCCTTATTTAGCATATGTCTCTACCTAAAAACATGGTGGAGTACCCTGTCTGCTAAACACATGATGCTCCCAAGGTATTCACAGTTAATGGAATGTAATGTTTCTCACAAAAGAGCCTATTGTGGCTCTGCCGAAGGAAACCTTTGACTGACGACCTGATTGACAGTGGCTCTTATGTCAATGGATGTCAAGGACAGCCACTCCATTGATGCTGAACTTTCTGGCATAACTGGCAAAACATTGTGCAGCATGTGGACATTGACTATGACAGATGCAAAGCATTGCTTCGGTGCCTTCAAGCAGAGCTGCTGTGGCAGTGGCTCTGCTAAAGGTACAGGAATCTCCAACTACAGGGTAGAGATCGGTAAATATGGAAGGCTATACTCTCATATGGCAGTGGAGGGAAACATTCTTTACAACGCAACTTTTACCACGCTGTGCTTTTACATCGCGACTTTTACAACGCAAACCATTACAACGCATTGCGCTGGGGGGCGCTCTAGGATAGGGAATAGATTTAATTTACTATCCAACACCTTCCCTAGTGTCCACCAAGACTGGAGTTGGAATAGTAAATTAAATTATTCACTATCCAGCACCCCAAAGCGCTATGCGTTGTAATGGTATGCGATGTAAAAAACGCGTTGTAAAAGCATGCGTGGTAAAAGCATGAGTTGAAAGTCATACATCCGGCAGTGGAGTACATCTCTTAGGTGACCTGGCAGGTTGGTGTACATGCCACCATTCTTTACCTATGGCCCTATGCCTGACAAAGGACCAAATATTTGGGATCAATAACATATGTTAAACTCGCACTATTGCATTGAATTCTGCGAGGAAAAAGGACAAACATCTGTCGTAAATAAAGTGTGGGTGAGCATTATTAATTACATGTTAGGTTTCTTCTTGCCTGAACTATACTCTGATGAACCTTAACAGAAAATTAACTAAGATTGTGTAAACATAGATCCAATTGGATGTATTCTGTTGGCATCCTAAAAGAAGATATTGTACCTTTGGGGTGGAGTAGGACATTTTGGGCCTGATTATGATATCGGCCTTAGTTACCTTCGACCAACATCGCTGCAGAATCGGGACCAACCGGCCTCCGGTCGGTGGTCCTCCCCTCAATATTACAATGCAACTACAAATGGTGCGGTCGCACAATCCCATAGGGAAATAGGAATGTGTTTAAATCCCTGCACCCTGTGGCATGCACCTCATGGTGCCTACCACATGGTTCAGAAATTTAATGGGGGACACCATAGGTGCCCCCGAGGCCCACAACTGCAGGCCACGAAGGTGAGGGGGCCCTGCTAGGGTCCCCAAAGTTGCTTATCGACAGCCTTTTCATGTTGGATAGGCCGGCCTGGAAAGGCTGCGTGAAACCGTCAATGTAATTCCGATGGAGGAAACGCCATCCAAAAAGAATTACATTGTGGTTCCAGCTGGCCGACAGGCTCCTTGAGCCCATTGAAAGCCAGCCGGAATGACTGGCTGGTTTGAGTTCCTACCACCTACATTGTAATTAGGCAGTCAGAAGTCAAACCAGAGATGACGATCGGAAAGCCTCGACCTGTGGTCTGGGCGAGGCTTTCTGACTGACATCATAATATGACTCTTTATCTAGCCGCTGTACAGCTCAGTGTACAAACGGCTTGCTTTCTTCTGTTGTGGACCTAGCCCCAGTGCCAGTTTCTCCAATACCGAAGAATGTACTATCAAATGAAGCAAAGATGGTCTCATGCCCGTCTCAATGTAGAAAATTACAGTTGCAGGTCCTTTTGAAAGAGGTAATTAGGATCAGAGACAGTGAGTGCAATGGGGGTCTATCACATGGCTGTATGACGTAATCACTTATGCGTTTAGCATGCATGTCTTTACAACGTCGGCATTAGAACCAACGTGTTGTTGCAACGCGTACCTTTAGCACGCAAGTCGTTACAACGACTTGCCTTAGGGGGTGCTAGACTTTGGAATAACTACTATTCCAACTCGAGTCTGCGCAACAGTAGGGAAGGTGTTGAACTTAAAATTCAACACCATTCCACAAATGCTCCCCCTAAAGCAAGTTGTTGTAACAAGTTGCGTGCTAAACGAATGCGTGGTAACAACGCATTTGCTCTATTACCTGCGTTGTAAAGGTACAGCGTGATTTCGGCTTTGTTATAAAAGATGATTCCCCTATCACACTACTCCATGTCAACAATGGTTTCTTTCAGTAGGCAGGTGGCCTGACATCATGGATAACACAACTCCCAGCAGGATGTCATGCGTACAGTGTACATCCAACTGTACTCTCACTTACAAGTGCCAGCTGAGAAGGATCCATGTCTTACTTTCACAGTGCATTCACTATTCTAATAAGCCATCATACAGGTGTAGCAGCACAATATCTGCTCCGAATGAAGCCATATAGTATCAGCCTTGAGCTTGATTCCTGATTGGGTGGTGGGAATGGTTACTACTATATAGTTTGTTCTCTGTGGAATGTTACAAATTAACTAACCAGGAAGAAAAAGAACTTTTTGCATAACTGCATGTTCATACCATCCTTTCACATAGATTTTGGAAGAATTCAAAGAATTTTAAAGGTCTTAAGGTCTTAAATCTTGCTGACGTACCTACCTATTTGTTTTAGTGAATGTACTCGTTGTAGGATGTTCTCTGGGATAGGCCAGCATAGAAATTGATATTTTACATATCAAAAACAGACAAATATAACATATATGTTAGATTTCGGGGTCTCTAGTTGGCACAGGTAGGTACTGGTGACAAATAGGGACCCTGGCCTCTAGTCAGGGTAAGGGGGATACACTCTTTAGATAACCCCTGCTCACCCCCTTGGTAGCTTGGCATGAGCAGACAGGCTTATCAAAGGCAATGTGTAAAGTATTTGTACCAACACTCTCAGTAACACAGTGAAAACACCACAAATGAACTCCACACCAGCTTAGAAAAATAAACCTATTTAATCTAAACTAAACAAGACCAAAACGACAAAAATCCAAAATACACAATTCCAGAATATGGTTTCAAAAGATTTCTTAGGGTTGCGTTAAAATAATCCATAGCTGTGTCACGTTTCAGCCAAAAGTACCTTTGATGCGACAAAAGTTCCAAGTGAAAGCTGCAGCGTTGAAAAACAAGTGTCACTCCTGAAACCCTGGGGAGGTGATGCGACAACCCCGCTGGACGCAGTGGGCGTGTTGCCATGACTCCGGTCTGCATGGGGAGGGATACAATACCTTGTCTGGATTCACATGCATAGGTTTCATAGGAAGCGCCTCGCAAAGATACGATGCGATGCTCTTCGGGACGGCGACGATCTCAGGTGCAGTGGCGATGCGCTGCGTCACTCTTCTCTCACGGCCCCTCGATGCGATGGCTCTGCGACAAAACTCACAGCGGCGTGATGCGGTCCGCAAGCAAGCGGTGCGACGATCTCACCCAGCGACGACAGGCTCTGCGGCGATACTCGCAGTGATGGTAATCTTCCCGCACCGGAGCGATGCGTTCCGCAAGCGAAGGAAGAGTCGGTTCTTGCAGTGGCAACAGGCGCTGCGATGATCTCAATCTTCGCGGCGGCGGGAATTTCCTCGCACTGTCGGGGATGCGCTCCGCAAGCGAGTGATGCGTGAAGATTTGCAGATTGTCTTCGTTTTTCCTTGTCCAGCTTCCCAAACAACAAGTACAACTTCCAGAGGCACCACAACTGGCCCTAGCACTCTAGGAAGGACATAACTCTCTCAGTAGAGTTCAGACGGGAAGCTGGGGGTGAAGTCCTTTTGTTCCTGGGACTTCTTAACAGGGAGCCAGCTCTACTCAGGCCCTTGGAGATCTCTTCAAGCAAGGGGACACAGCACACAGCAAAGTCCTTCCCCTCTGCTTGGCAAAAAAGCAACTGCTGGTCAGCCCACAAACACACAGCAGGACAGTCCTTCCTTTTCAGTCCTCCAGCTTTCTCCTTGACAGAGGTTCCTTCTTTATTCCAGGATGATCTAATTTTCTGTAGTCTGGGGTCCAGGATGGCTCTGAGCCCGGTCTGAACAAGTTCTGGGTGTTCCTTGAGCACTTTGTCCTCCTGGCTTCTCCTTTCCTTTCAGAGAGAAGAGCAGGGTCGTCAGCCACCCAGCAGGAGGTGGAGCCAGCATAGTGGAAGGCAGGTACAGCCCTATTCAAGCCCAGGTGCTACCCCCCCCACCACTCTAGATGCAGATGGAGCTAGTCAGCCCAGGGATGGGCCACTCAGCCCCTGGGAGCCACCCAGCCCCTGCCACTCACAAACCAGACAGTCAATTCACAAACAGGCCAAGGCACACAGAAAGGTCATACAAGAGAACAGACACTTTCTAAAAGTGCTGTTCTCAAACACAGTATTTAAAAACCACTTTTCCTAAAATATTTGTTATTAAATTCTGAGTTCAGGGATACCAGACTTGTATGTCCTATCTTCCTCCTACGGGAAGATATGCAGGTAACCACTGTACACAGCATTCCCCATGATAGCCTATGGGCAAGATAGCCTTACAATAGTGAAAAAAGAAAATGGCTGTAATTCACTACCAGAGCATATCACCTGCACTAGTACATGTTCTACCTTTCAAATACACTGCACCCTGCCCAAGGGGTACCTTGGGCCTTCCATAGGGGTGTCCAATGTGTACAGAAAAGGAAGGGTTAGGCCTGGTCAGTGGGGACACTGGCCAGGTT
Organism: Lissotriton helveticus; assembly: GCF_964261635.1. Lineage (NCBI taxonomy): Eukaryota > Metazoa > Chordata > Amphibia > Caudata > Salamandridae > Lissotriton > Lissotriton helveticus. The sequence continues at coordinate 1,909,319,753 of NC_136067.1, read as the reverse complement.
GACATGGCAGTCCACAGACTGCACACAGGCACTGCGGTGGAAGGCCTGAAACACCATTTTAGGGCTACTCATGTGGGTGGCACAATAAGTGCTGCAGGCCCAATAGTAGCATTTGAATCACCAGCCCTGGCACACTCAGTGCACTTTACTAGGGACTTCTTGGTAATACAAATATGCCAATCATGGATAACCAATTACAATAACAATTTACTCAGGGAGCACTTGCGCTTTGACACTGATCAGCAGTGGCAAAGTGCCCAAAGCATCTAAACCTGCAAAAACGAAATCCACCGCAGTGTAAAAAATGCAGGAGATAGAGGCAAAAAGTCAGGGGAAACCACGCCAAAAATGACAGGTCTAACAATATATTAGAGGAAACTTTCTTTCTTCATTGTGGACTTAAAGAGGATTATTTAAGAACTCGATGAAAGGCTCTAATGAACACTGAGTGAGTTGCTATTTTTGGCTGAGCCGCCACAATAAAGCCTTGATTTATTATTTTAATATCGTGATTGCATGCTTCTTATCTTTAGTCTGAAGATTAAAAAGTGGCTAACTACAATAGTATAATAATTCTGTCTCGATTTTATGAAATGCATATTAAAATGCAATTATCTCAACAGACATAAAGTACCATTCTGTCTTTATCATGAAGCACGTCAGCACAGATATTAAGAAATACAAATAACATGGTCACACATACATTCTGTGGAAAAGCACGCTCTCTAAAGGTGAAACATGGTTGAGAATGATATACATTCATTATTACCATATTTTTACAGGAACGTATGCAGTCCACCTGGACCCATAGATGCCTCTGTTATGCCTAGTTGAGATTGATAGCTGGATGAAAACAGCAACTCCTGCAAAAAAAAGTAGTTCTTTGAAGGCTTGAAGATTACAGATGTTTTCTGCACAAGTGGTCTGGGCCAGGGTTGCACTGGCGTATCGGGCAAACAGGCAGTGCCAGACAGGCTGGTCTGAAAGGTCAGTGTGTGGGCCGTTTTTTGGGCTGTTTGTGGGCCTTATGTATGATTTGATGGGCTGGTATTTACTTTTTATTTCCCTGATACTAAAACAAACAATGCCTGAGGAATGCTTAAATGCATGCAGTTCTTCTCTGTACCTTGGAATACACATATATAGCACCTTTACAATTTCAAAACTGCCCCAATTTGCAAACATGGGCCACTTTTTAGCTATTTGATTCGCAAATGGCAGTGAGGGGGGTGGAGAGGAACTTGAATTTTCGTGTATCAGCCGGTTTTATGTCTCAGTCCGATGCTGTCTGGAGCTAAAAAGCCCTGGACAGGTCTGGCCAGGACAAGTAATTCCCCACCCTCTTCAAGCGCCTTGAGACCCTCTGGGTATGTAGCGCGCTATATAAATCAATTGAATTGAATTGAATTGAATTGGCCTGCTTAGAGCTTGGAATCACCAGTTTAAAACCAGGTTGAGGGTGGAGAGCTCTTCTTTAAGGGTGAACCCCAGGATGTTGTTTATGAAGGAGAAAACTTTGTTCTAAGAACTCTTGACTTTTGTGCAGTGGAATATGAGGAGTGCCAGGTCAACCAACTTAACCAGCCACGTGTGGCAGGCGCCCCCCCAGCAGGATACATGTTCTATGTTACATGTTAAATGTTGTACAATGTCGAAACAGGGAAGCCAAGCCATTGTAACCCAGGCTATCAATAACATACCCTGCACAGACAGCGAGCCACGCGTTTCTGTATTGTATTGTATTATATGTCTGTAAAAAAAAACAATAAAAATTGTTAACAAAAAAAACAAAAACAAAAAAACAGGTTGAGGCCTGAAGAAGAGACGGGCCAATAATGATGAAACGTGAATGAAACGAACATAGGCATTGCATAATAAAGGGCAGGCAAGCAATAAAAATCAATGTAAAGAAGAATATCTTATTGACTATTAGCTAGAACATAGACTAAGGCCCTGATTCTGAGTTGGTTGCTGTTTCCGATCCTTGCGCAAACCCCTGCTGACATAAGGATCAAAATTCCAAGTTCGGAGGTATTTACTACACTTGGTAATTACTGGTTGTGGTAAACACTTCACCCATTTACATTTCAGCAGGTCAAACATGCCAGATTTAAACAGGAGAAAACAGTATGGTATTTACCATCACATAGGGATTTTGTGGTGTTAACTAACACATTCTGCATGTTAGTCCACAAAAACGTAGGATAGGTATTATTTATCGAACCTGATAAATGCAGAATCCGAGTCAGATTTTATCAGGTGTGATAAACAGCACTAGTGAAAGGGAATGTCATATTGACAGGGTTATTGTGCACCATCCAATCACGATGAAGCACACGCAGATGAAGGCTGGTAATTGACCTTAAATGGAGGAAAACAGAATGCAACAGCCTACGTTTTAATACGACCCCTTGCAATGAAGACCGACTTGTTGTACCATATATTGTCAGTTTGGTTTGTTGAAAGCATCAAGCTACAAAAGCATCGATTGTTCAAACTCTTTTCTGAGTTACAGAAATTCTGCGAATGTACAAGCGAGAACGTACATGTAACATATATAGTCAATTCACTGGGGGACTTGTATGTCCACAAGGTATGCTCAATATCTAATGGTGCAATGTGTGAGGGATTTGCACATCTGGGGGCTGCCTGAAGATCTGACCAATGCACTGTGCATTTTGACATTGATGTATAGATAAATGATTCTCCTGGGCCTGCCTTTACACAGTCTGGGCTGACCCCGATGCAGGTGACGACAAGATGTACATCCGGGTTTCAAGCAGACGTCTGCACGGTGAGCATCACAGAATTCGAACCAGATCTATACGAATTTCCGCCAAAAATACTCACTGATGAGTAGATATTCACCATATGGGTGTCTGGTGAGCCATTAATCCCTGTAATATAACTGCCTGAATATTCGTAAAATAATCACAAAGTTTTATTGAAATATGATTGATTGAACGGGGCATTTCCATTGCACGTGCAACAATCTACAGCCCAGATGTGCAGGCTCACCGCAGGAGAGTGCACTAATAGCGCCGCTGCTGCTGCTCGGCGCACTCGAGGGCTTTGGGGCGCTCGATGTATTGACTGTCGCTGTCCTGTGAACTCGCCTCCGAGGACTTTCTGTGTTTGAGGCTTAATTGCACTCTGTGCCAGTGCTGTGGGGGGGACGGAGCGCGTGGACTGTTCCTTATCCTCCCAGCAGACAACCTGACTGCCACGGACGGCTTTAGGGTGTGCGTCCGGTGCAGCCGCACCTTGCGCGGCCCTTGGGGGGCGCTGCAAAATGTATGGATTTAAAAGACCCTGCTGCAGAGTTTATCTGACCGGCTGTTTTAGGGCAACAATAAAAATGTAAATATAACGCTGATGTTTAATGTTTCTACTGGAGAGAGATCGGAATTTAGTGGCAACTTTGACTCAAAATACAATAAGGCAGAGGGATGCAGTAGAGAAGGTGCACCATTCAGAACACAGAATTGTGTTTTAAATAGTTAGCTCAGTGCATTATTATTATTTTCCCACAGATCCGTTTTGTTACTTGCAGTCCATAAGCCACACAGCTAATACATCACAGTGAGCTATGAACTGGCACGAAGAAGGTGTTTGCAAACTGCAAGGTATTGGTTAGAACTTTATGATTTTTCCCTCGTCTTTAATCATCCTAATGTTGCTAAAAATGTTTGCTTGCATATAAATATATTCTTGTTAGTAAAGCCAACCCCAACCAGTGTGTCACTGTTAAATCTTGAGCTCGTCCTTCTCCAGATCAAGCATGCTTAAAATATAATGCCATATGGATGACAAATGATTTATGTGATATTTCCTATACACTAATTTACAAACATAAGTGTATTGCAGTGAGGGAATCTGTGAAAAAAGCAAGTAATTCAGTGTGGGAGGCGCAAATAAAGATTGTCACACCGAAAGCCACCCATGAAAAAGCCGGCGGCCACTTGTCACCCAGCCTCCTGTCCTTACAAACCTTTCATGCAGCCATACAACCTTTTTTTCCTGAAATCACTATTTCATATGACCCACTTCAGCTCTTCGAGTAGGGGGACTGGTTTTATTGACAGTAGCACCCTGTGAGCTCGCCCACGATCAGTGACTATTTAAAGCATACCTGCTCTCTTTAGTAGTGCCTCTCCAAGGAAAGGAGTGCCTAGACTATTGCAGCTGCCCCATGGCAGCTCTGTACCCATCATCATCAGAAAAGAGTTGGGCAGTGACGCAGAACAGCAGAGATGCAGCAGCACGTGAGCTGAATATGCTGAATATTGCTGAAAGCAATGAGCTCTGAACAGTTTGTTAGTGGTAATCTAAAAGTTAAGTTGTGGGGTATTTTGAAACTTTTTTTGTAATAATTTGAGTTTGAATTTCTCAAGCAACTGAATGCCTTAAGGCGTCTTGACGCTAGCATTCATCTAGTCCTGGTCTATTACAGAAATAGGGAGGAAAGGAAAACAGGCAAGATTTCAGTTTCTTCCTGAAGTTCAGTGGCTTGGCCTGACTTTTAAGATGCATAGACATTTTGTTCCAGAATTGACGGGTTAAGTGAAAGAACATTCTACCGCCTCAAGAAGCTTTCTCAATTTTTGGCACACTAACTGATTTGGAAGCTGCTGATCGCAACAGTATATTCGGAGTATACCTGTTGGAACTGGCGCTTCTTGCAGGGTCATCCTCAAACTTTTTGCTTCTTCCTCCCTTATTTTTCCTGACCCGTGGCTGTTGGCAATAGGACTCTGCACACTTTACCACTGCTGATCAGTGCTAAAGTGCATATGCTCTCTGTGTAAATTGTTATTATGATTGGATATACATGATTGGCATATTTGTATCTCCTAGAAGTCCCTAGTAAAGTGCACTGGGTGTGCCAGGGCTGGTGATGACAAATGCTACTAGTGGGCCTGCAGCACTGATTGTGCCACCCATAAGAGTAGCCCCAAAATGGTGTCTCAGGCCTGCCACCGCAGTGCCTGTGTGCAGTCTGTGAACAGTCATGTCCGCCTGGTCAGTGTCTCCACTGACCAGGCCTTACCCTTCCCTTTTTGTGCACATTAGTCACCCCATGGAAGGCCCAAGGTACCCCCCTGGGCAGGGTGCAGTGTATGTGAAAGGTAGAGCATGTACTGGTGCAGGTGACATGCTCTGGTAGTGAATGGCAGCCATTTTCGTTTTTCACTATTGTAAGGCTATCGTGCTCCATAGATTAACATGGGGGATGCTGGCTACAGTGGCCACCAGCATTTCTTCTCATAGGAACAAGATAGGACATAAGAGTCTAGTATCCCTGAACTCAGAATTTAATAACACATCTTTTAGGAAAGGTTGTTTTTAAATCCTGTTTTTGAGAACAGCACTTTTAGAAAGTTGCTGTTCTCTTGTCTGACCCTTCTGTGTGCCTTGGCCTGTTTGTGTATTGACTGTCTGGATTCCCCAGGAGGCTGGCTGAGTCAGCCCTGGGCTGAATGACTGCATTTGCAACTTGAGTGGTGGGAGGAGTTAGCACCTGGGCCTGAATAGGGCTGTGCCTGCCTTCCACAATGCTGGCTCCACCTCCTGCTGGGCGGCTGACTACCCTGCCTCTCACACTGAAAGGAAAGGAGAAGCCAGGAAAACAAAGTGCTCAAGAAACACCCAGAACTGGTTCAGACCGGGCTCAGGGCCCACTTGCACAAAGAGAACAAAGACTTTTAGGGGTATAAGTACAGGACCCCTGACAACAGAAAATTAGATCATCCTGGAATCAAGAAGGAACCTCTGCCAAGGAGAAAGCTGACTCTGAAGAAGGAAGACTGTCCTGCTGTTGCTCTGCTGGACTGACCAGCTGTTGCTTTGCTGCTAAGGAGATGGGAAGGACTTTGCTAGTGTGCTGTGTCCCCTGTCTTGAAGGAATCTCCAAGGGCCTGAGAAGAGCTGGCTCCCTGTTCTGAATTCCCAGGAACAAAAGGACTTCACCCCCAGCTTTCCTGAACTCTGCTGAGAGAGGTATGTCCTTCCTAGAGTGTTTGATCCAGTTGTGGGGCCTCTGGAAGTTGTACCTGTGTTGGGAAGCTTGAAACTAAGCTTGAGAGACTTTTGTATTTGAAAAGTGTCGCATTGCTTGCTTGCGGAGCGCATCCCCGACAGTGCGAGAAGATTCCCGCCGCTACGAAGGTCGAGATCGTCGCAGCGCCCGTTGCCGCTGCCAGAGCCGTTGCATTCTTCATTTGCGGGACGCACCAGACCGGTGCGGGAAAATCGAACATCGCTGCGAGTGCCGTCGCAGAGCCTGTCGTCACTGGGTGAAATCGCCGCACCGCTTGCTTGCGGACCGCATCACGTCGCTGCGAGCATCGTCGCAGAGCCATCGCACCGAGGAGCTGCGAGAGAGAGGATCTCCGCTGGATCGCACATCGTCGCCCCGGAGATCGTCGCAGCCTCTACGAGATCGTCACATCATGCCTTTGCGAGAACAAACCTCCTACGGAACCTACGCACCGGAATCCATACAAGTGGCCTTCCTCCCGATACAGACCGGATTCGTCGCAACATGCCCGCTGCTGCAGCGGGGCTGTCGCAAATGCCTCCCCAGGGTATCAGGAGCAACGCATCGCTTGTTTTCCACCGCACCAGCTTCTGCTTTTGGAACTTTGTTGCAACTAAAAGGTACTGTGAGTAAACGTGATGAAACTGTGAACTTTTCACGCATCTGTGGATTATTCTATCGCAAACTAGAGAATTCTATCGCAAACCTTAAGAACTCTTTTGAAACCATATTCTTGAACTGTGTATGTTGGATTTTTGTCATTTTGGTCTTGTGTAGTTTAGATTAAATACCTTTATTTTACTAAACTGTTGTGGAGTCAGTTTGTGGGGTTTTCACTGTGTTACTGTGAGTGTTGGTACAAATACTTTACACATTGCCTCTGGTTAGCCTAGACTACTCGTGCCAAGCTGCCTAGAGGGTGAGCAGGGGTTATCTCAGAGGGTTTCCTCCTTACCCTGACTAGAAGCAAGGGTCCCTATTTGTACAGTGGTACCTACCTCTGCCAACTAGAGACCCCCAGTTCTAACAGTACCTTACTATTTTCCTTTATAGAAATCAGGTGAGTTTATGCAGGGCTTTATATGACAATCACAAAGCCTTAAAGGCCACCCCTTTTTAAATTGGGATCCAATGAAGCTCCGTCAGGGCGGCTGAGACAGATTTGAATTTAGGGATCTTTTTTAGAAGACAACAGGCTGCATTCTGCAATATCTGAAGCGTAGTTGGAGAGATCTTGGAGATACCCAGATAAACGCCATTGCAATAATCCAGTCTGGATTTTACCAATGCAATGATTACCGATTTGTGTAAATCAAAGGGAATAAAAGGTAGAACGTTTCTCAAGATTCACAGCAGAAAGAAACAAGATGAGGTTAATTTACTGATCTGATCCTTAAAGGAAAGTTCAGCATAAAAAATTACCTCAAAATTCTTGCTTTGCATACTTGTGGAGAGGGGGGGACATGAGGTCTGAGGCCACCAGGCTTGATTCCAAAAGGACGTATCCTTCCCAAAAAGGAGGACCTTTGTTTATTCTGAGTTAAGATTTAAGAAATTGCTTCTCATACAGATGACAATAGCACGCAAGTAGCTGTTAAAATGAACAGTGATATCAGCCACGTTCCTGGAAATAGAGACAACAATTTGAGTGTTGTCTGCTTAGGACACTGTGGCAAAACCATGAGAGTGAAGTAGCTTGCCTATGTGTGCCACATAGATATTAAAGAGTGTTGGCTTAGAGAAGACCCCTTGGGGACCCCCACAAGTCAGAACAAAAGGTGTTGAATTAAACTCCCCAAATGCTCTCTGTTAGTTAGAAAGAAAGGAGGAGAGCAAGTCATGGGCTGAGCCAACAACCCCTATTGCTGATAGCGGCTCAAACAAAACTACTTGGCTCACCGTATCGAAAGCTGCTGATAGGTCCAAAAGAAACAGTATAGCTCTCCCTCTGGTTTTCATGAAGCAATCCACTTTTCATCTGTATTTGCCTTTCTGTCAGTAATTTTGCTGTGCTCTGATAAGATTCATAGCTCCACACCTGGTAGCTCAGTTTGCAAAAGTAGGCTAAGACACCAGGCTAGGACACCATGCTAAGAGCCTAAAACCCATATTATAAAACTGGAATGTTGAGGACATCGTTGTGCCAATAATGCTGGTACAACTTTCTGCTCCAACATCGCAATGTTTGTCTTCCTCAGTCTTTGGGTACCCCTTCTTTTTTCCAGTCAGTGAATGTTGTCTGTCTTGGCACACTTACAGAGAGATAATTACACCCATTGTATAGGTAATTATAAGGCATCCCAACAAGTTTAACAACAATACCCTCTTTTGGGCTAGGCCATATTAAAGGGTCTATTCACAATTGTGAATTTGGTTATCAACATTCATTTATGACCAAAGTTAGGTTTCCAGCCACTGCCAGGAATTCACAAAGGGATTTATGGTAAGTGTAAGTTTATTTATGAGTGGTGGAGATCTCCACAACTGTAAATCCACTATAGTGGTGGGCATTTTTGGCATTTCAAGTTATGACCTGGAACTCCCAAACTTGGAGGGTTGTTGCTATTCCCCAACTAATATCTGGTTCATGCCCACCCTTCAAATAATAGGCGATTTACTTCAGTAAACGTCTGGCCTAACTCTCTGTTCAGGGAGGGAGCGAGAATGGATCACCACCATAGTTGTTGGGGTGTAAAGGAAGGGCTTTCTCCACAAAAGAGTTATTTTACACAAGGGAACCTATTCCCCCATGTAGGGAGTTTTCCACCATGGAGAACTTTGTACAGAGGAAATGGAAACAAAAGTTTGGAATCATGTTAGTCCCATTGGAATCTGCACCAGGCGCAGCTGTCCATGTTAGATATGAATAGGTGAATTCCAAAAAGTAGTAAGGGGCTGATTATGACTTAGGTGGTGCTGGAGTGGGGGAGCACACCCCGCACCTGCACGGCCAAAGTCGACCGCCGGCCGCCCACCAGATTAGGAGTTTTCTGCTGGTCTGGTGGGTGGTACTTTGGTGTTCCCACAGCGGTGCCTTTGAAAAAGGCACTGCAATGGGAACCCCAAACCAAGTTCCAGCATGACATGGATTGTTAAGTCCAGGCTGTGCAGGAACTTGGTGTGCCAGCACACAGGGAGGCCCAATCATGTGCCCCCCCTGCATGCATTGCAATATACAGGGGAAACAGGCGGCCCTGTTGGTCCCCATTTGTTTCCCTACCCTCAGCATTTTCATTTCAGGCTCACTGCCATGAAAAGGCTGGTGGTGGGGAAACTCAGAATTTGCTCAGCGGAACCACAGCAGCCCGCCAAGCATATTGCTGGCCCAAATTGCTTCACCACCACCAGTGAGCGCGATTCCCTGGAGGTTACAGCAGTCCCAAAATGGTTCGACTACCATTCTTGTAATTTTGGCAGTCAGACCACTGATGTAGTGGTCCCGACAGCCACAGCACTTCCACCATGGGTTCGGTGGGCCGATGGACCACCAAACTCATAATCAAACCCTAAATTTGCACTGGCATGTCCAAGTAAATCTGTAGGTGAAGATTCACAGCATTTTCGGGACAAGGGCCCTAAATGTTTTTGCACACACTTACAAAATTCACAAGGATTTTGATGAGACTAACTTCTGAATGAATGAATGAAGGGAGACTTGTAACGCGCACCTTAGCCCAAGGGCATCAAGACGCCAATAAGGTCATACAGTATAAATTCTCCTAGTGCAGAATTACGGGTAAGCCTCTGCAAAAAGCCACGTTTTTAATGCTTTACGGAAAAGCAGGAAATGCAGTACATATAGCTTACACCTGAAATTCATGTGTAAGACAGGATTACTACAAAAGTAAGTCACATATATTCACAGCAAATGCTTTGTGAATAGGCCCCATTGTGTGCAAATTATGAAACAACATTTCACGCCATATCTTTCCAATTTTCCAGACATCCTTTAAGTGATGATCACAAATATTGTAATATTTACTACATTTAAGCTATTCTTAGGGGTCAGTTCCTACTTTACTTTCATCTCTGACCCTTCAATTAGGTGCCTTTTGTTCAAAAATTGCCTGCAGTTACCCGTTTACGACAAATGGACGAAAGGCATCAGAAACTGATGGAGCTATGAGTGTGGACTGAACTAGATTTGTTGTTCTCATGCTTTTCTCATGCCTTCAAAATACTGCTATAAACCAGGCTTTGCGCCCAATCGTTTTAGCTAACGAAATTCAACACATTAATGCTGCTTCTGAATTTGCTTTTCTTTTTAAATTCTTGTAAAATATTTGGCAATTGTTCAGTTCCTAAAAGAAGCACAAAATGTGATTGAATGTAAATCATTGCTGTTGTTTAATCTAATAAATAGTAATGGAATTAAAAGTAGATAAAAAAATGTGCTGCTATATGCTGTAACCAATCCCTCAGTCTAGTCTGCACAGAACTGGATGAACCACTCCTTTGCTGCAGCACTGCTTTTAAAAGTAAATTCACTCAAACTCGACTTTGGTAGTAAGGGCCCTTAAAAAGTGATAATCTACAATATTGTAGCATATTCAGAACCTCCAAGGTCTTCTTTAGGGCATGTACCTATAAGTAGGGTCCTTACAAAAGATCTTTTATATGCCCTGGTGTTGGAGAAATTGCACATTTCATTGTCCCCATTGTAGAATCCCAGTCACAAAGGATAACATTGCAATAGTTTAGAAACACATACATATTGTTAGGAATTAAATACAATATCATTCAAGGATTTAGGAGAATGACATTGCTAAATCCAACAATATTCTATTGCTGAATTTATCCTAAATTGTATAGAAAATGAGTTATAAGGCCTTCATGTCTGTAAGCCAAAATTCAGCCTTCCTCTAGTTTTCCTTGGTTGGTCAGAGTTAACAGACTGCTTTGATGAAGTGATAAGTGGCTCACCCAGGGACAGGCTATCTGGTGGAGAGGGCTCTGCCACCCAGGATTGCCGGAGAAGGGGGGAGGGAGGTTGTACAGCATCAAGTTTCAAAGGAGAAATAGGACAGGCAAAGAATGCCAGGCCCATCTACCCCCCTCCACTCTTACACAGCTTGATTGGAGGCTTAATGAAATCAATCAATCAATCAAGTCATTTGTATAGCGCACTACTCACCCGTAGGGTCTCAAGGCGCTGGGAGGGGGGGGGTGCCGTTACTGCTCGAACAGCCAGGTCTTGAGCTTCTTCCTGAAGGAGAGGTGGTCTTGGGTCAGGCGCAGGTCGGACGGGAGTGAGTTCCAGGTCTTTGCAGCCAGGTGGGAGAAGGACCTTCCTCCTGTTGTCGCTCTTCGGATGCGGGGGACGGCGGCGAGGGCGTGGCTGGTTGATCTGAGGGGGCGCGTGGGAGTGTAGAAGTTGATCCTGTTGTTGAGGTAGCTCGGGCCTTGGTCGTGTAGGGCTTTGTGCGCGTGGGTGAGGAGGCGGAAGGTGATCCTCTTGTTGACCGGGAGCCAGTGCAGGTCTCTCAGGTGTCCGGAGATGTGGCTGTTTCGTGGGATGTCGAGGATGAGTCTGGCTGAGGCGTTCTGGATCCGCTGGAGTCTCTTCTGGAGCTTGGCGGTGGTTCCGGCGTAGAGGGCGTTGCCGTAGTCCAGTCGGCTAGTGACGAGGGCCTGGGTGACAGTCTTCCTGGTCTCGGTGGGGATCCACCGGAAGATCTTCCGTAGCATGCGCAGGATGTTGAAGCATGACGAGGAGACGGCGTTGACTTGTCTGGTCATGGAGAGGGAGGAGTCCAGGATGAAGCCCAGGTTGCGTGCGTGGTCCGTCGGTATGGGTGCGGTGCCCAGGGCGGGGGGCCACCAGGAGTCGTCCCAGGCGGAGGGCGAGGAGCCCAGGATGAGGACCTCCGTCTTGTCTGCGTTCAGTTTCAGGCGGCTGGTCGTCATCCATTCGGCTACCTCTCTCATCCCTTCGTGCAGGTTGGCTCTGGCGGCGTCGGGGTCGTTGGTCAGGGAGAGGATCAGCTGGGTGTCATCGGCGTAGGAGATGATGTTCAGGTTGTGTTGGCGTGCGATGGTCGCGAGGGGGCTCATGTAGACGTTGAAGAGGGTTGGGCTCAGCGAGGATCCCTGGGGTACGCCGCAGATGACTTCGGTGGCCTCTGACTTGTACGGTGGTAGACGGACTCTCTGCGTTCTTCCGTCGAGGAAGGAGGTGATCCATTCCAGTGCCTTGTCCTGGATTCCGATGTTGCCGAGGCGCTGTACTAGGGTGCGGTGGCAGACAGTGTCGAAAGCCGCGGAGAGGTCCAGGAGGATGAGGGCCGCTGTTTCCCCGTTGTCCATCAGAGTTCGAAGGTCATCGGTGGCGGCGATGAGGGCGGTCTCGGTGCTGTGGTTCGCTCGGAAGCCAGACTGTGAGGGGTCGAGGGATCCATTCGTCTCGAGGAAGGCGGCCAGTTGTTTGTTGACGGTCTTCTCGATGACTTTGGCCGGGAACGGGAGGAGCGAGATGGGACGGTAGTTCTTGAGGTCGGTGGGGTCTGCTGTGGGTTTCTTGAGAAGGGCGCTGAGTTCGGCGTGCTTCCAGCTCTCCGGGAAGGTGGCGGTGCTGAAGGAGGTGTTGATGATGTCCCGCAGGTGGGGTGCGATGACAGCGTCGGCCTTGTTGAAGACGTGGTGAGGGCAGGGGTCGGTCGGCGATCCGGAGTGGATGGAGTTCATTGTGCGGATGGTGTCTTCGGTGCTGATCGGAGTCCAGGTGCGGAGGGTGGTGGTGGGTGGCGTTGTTGCGGTTGTGGCTTCCGTTGGTTGGTTGCTGAAGCTGTTGTGTATGTCCGCGATCTTGTTGTGGAAGTAGGACGCGAGGGAGTTGCAGAGGTCTTGCGACGGGGTGATGTAGTTGTTTGCGGCGTTAGGGTTGGAGAGCTCTTTCACGATGTTGAAGAGTTCCTTGCAGTTGTGTGCGTTGTTGTCCAGCCGGTCCTTGTAAGTATTTTTCTTGGTGGCGCGGATCAGTTGGTGGTGTTTCCGGGTGGCGTGCTTGAGGGTGGTCATGTTGTCCGTGGTTGGTTCCCTTCTCCAGACTTTCTCGAGGGCTCGACAGTTCTTCTTGGAGCTCTTGAGTTCGTCGGTGAACCATGGTGTTTTTCTGCTGCAGGGTCCGCTGGGTGGGGTTCTCAGAGGGGCGAGTTCGTCTGCGCAGTTGTTGATCCACATCGTGAGGTTGTCAGCGGCCTGGCTGGGGTTCGCTGAGCTGGCGGGAGGGTGCTGGCTCAGGGAAGCGGTGAGCTGGTCGGCTGTGATCTTGTTCCAGCTTCTTCGGGCAGCCTGTTGCTGGTGGTGGTGGATCGTCGTTCTTTTGAAGGTGAAGTGGACGCAGCTGTGGTCCGTCCAGTGGAGTCCTGTTGCGTGGCTGAAGGTGACGTCTTTGCTGGATGAGAAGACTGCGTCGAGTGTGTGTCCGGCGAGGTGGGTGGGGGAGGTCACCAGTTGCTTGAGTCCGAGGTTGGCGAGGTTGTCGAGCAGGCTGATGGTGTTGCGGTCGCTGTTGTTCTCCAGGTGGAAGTTGAGGTCCCCCAGGAGGATGTAGTCGGCGGAGGGGAGGGCATGCGGGCTGACGAAGTCGGTGATGTCCTCGCTGAATCGTGTGCGTGGTCCCGGGGGTCGGTAGATCAGGGTGCCTCTGAGGGTGGTCTTCGGGTCGGTGTGGATCTGGAAATGCAGGTGTTCAGCGGTGGTTAGGGTGTCGTCGGTGTTGGTCGTGATGCGGATGGTGTCTCTGTGGATGATGGCAATGCCTCCTCCCGTCAGGTTGGCGGTGCGGTCCCTCCGGATGATCTTGTAGCCCTCCGGGATGGCGATGGCGATGTCTGGGGCTGAGGAGGCGTTCATCCAGGTCTCGGTGAGGAAGGCAACGTCAGGGGCGGTGGTGTCGAGGAGGTTCCAGAGTTCTACGGCGTGTCTGTGGACGGAGCGGGTGTTGAGCAGGAAGCACTTGAGGTGGTTGCTGCTGATGTTCGGCTTGGCGAGTGCTGGTGCAGGGCAGGTCCGGATGCAGGTGAACCTGCAGGCGTGGCAGCTGAAGGGTCCGTGGGTGTGCTTCGGGGCGGCTTGGTGACATCCTGGGGTGCGGCCGGCGTTGAGTGCGAGGAGGTCCGCGGCGTTGTAGGTTCGTCGGGTCGGCTTCCGTCGGTGGGGACCAGGGGTCCTGGCGCTGGTCGCGTTCCGGTCGCGGACGGGCGCAGACGGGCTTACCTTTGGCGCGCCTTCGGCGCACAATCGGCGCACCCGCTGCGCTTGACCGCTGCGCGTTCGCACGGTCGCCATATAAGGCGAAGTGCGCGGGTGGGCGGAGCAGCTGGGAGGCGGGAGCGGGGAGGGAACAAAAGAGAAAGGGGCGGGGTAACTGGCGGTGGCGGGAAGCGGGGAGGGAGAGCGGCGAGGGCGGCGGGAAAAGGGTAGACGTAGCACAGAAAATACAAAGTCACAGAAAACAGGCCCAAATTACGGGGAAAAGAAAACAAGCACAAATTACGGCAAAAACAGGAAAAACGGGGAAAAAGAGAACAAGCACAAATTACGGCAGAAACAGGCAAAACGGGGAAAAAGAAAACAAGCACAAATTACGGCAAAAATAGGCAAAGCTTAGGGGGAAAAGAAAACAAGCACAGATTACGGCAGAGCAGCTGGAGCCGAGCGCACAGGGAGACGCAAGGCGGCCGGCGGCTCGGCAGTCAGGCACAACGGGGCAGAGGGGCACACGCAGCAGCTGGTGGCCGTGCGGCGCGGGGGTGTCCCACAAGTGAAGGAATCTGGAGATGTTAGGGGGAGGACAGCTATGAAAATGAGCCATATTGAAAGTTGATTTAGTTAGCTCTTTATGTTCTGCTGAGATTTCAGCCATTTGGAATTTTGGAGGAATAGTGCTTTCTGGGAGAAGATTATGCACCACTTTGGAGGAAGTGGGCATGCTCTGGGCTCTTGCCTTGCACCTTATTGGACGGGAGTGCTCTCCTACTTGACCCCTGGCAACACTGAATAAATATGTGAGGGGTGCAGAACCTCTCACATCTGCTGGTTGAAACTCTGAGAAAAATAGATGTTGCCATGCTGGAACCTTGATTTGCATCACCAGGCCCTGCATTCTGACTGAGTGCTCTAACTGCATTACCTGGCACTACAGCCCTGTGGATTTACCTTGCTTTTGAAGGGATTAGGGGTGGACTTTCTGCAATCTATAGGTTAACAGAGCTCACCGGCATCATCACCATGGAGTCCATTCCCTGGAGTGCCTCTAGTGGACTTTTAAAGGTTTTGTCTAGGTACTTTGTGGGAATTGTGTTCCCAAACTTGCAAGGACCATCTTGGAACTTCCTGAGCCTTGCATTGTGGTTTGGACACTTTGAACCCTCAAGTGGAACTTCTAGAATAAGTTCCAGAAGTTTGGAGAAGTTCGGAGCAACTTAGGAAAATAACTCTATAAGGTTACTGACTCAACCGCAAGAGCCAACCTGGCCACCTTCAACCGCGACCACCCCTGGATTCCAGGTTCGTCCCATTAAAGAAGTCAAGAGGTCCAACAAAGTTTGACCGGGAGCTCCCTGTAAGTCACGCCCGCGAAACCTCACCAAATTTGGACTGGTAAAGAGCATCGAGGGATCCAGGTGGAAAAAGCTCCAGAAAAGTTTCTAAGTCTGAAGATCGGGGCCTCCCACTCAGTGTATCTGCCCAGGGCTCCATCGCGGTCAACCTGAAAGTTTGACCTTGTCCCTGTCAAATGCGACCAGATGTCCCAGATTGGCGCTGTAGGTTTCTAAGTGCTAGAATGTGTTTACAAATACATATCTCCTGTTCCCTTCCTTGGTTTTTTTTCATTTTGGTGTTATTTTAAAAATAAAAATATTTCTTATTGTTATAAATTTGTGTTGTTTTTTTGTGTGTTGTGTCGTAATTATTTACTGAATTGGTGTTTTTAAATGATTTACATACCTGTCTCCTAAGTTAAGCCTGCCTGCTCGCAGCCAATCTACCAAGGGGTGAGAAAATTATTTACTGAGACCTGTACCTAACCCTAGACTGTGTTAGTAGCCTTATTGCCAGTGGTAGATGCATATTTACCAGTACTAATAACTCTCTTTCCAACACTCTCTTTTCCTCTCTTTACGAAGTGTCAATCTAAGGATTTTTGGGACCCTCAACGAGGGGCATTTTAGCTGCTTTTGCATGACCCCATTTCTAAAAGTGTAATTCAATATTGTTTGGCATTATATGGGCTTCAATTAGCAGAACACATAAAGTAATATTAAAAGTTGCACCCCAAAATGTACCTTGCCCAGCACCCATAAATTCTTAAGGTAACTCTAGGACACATTGTTCCTCCCAGTCTGTCAAACCCTTAATGAGGGCCCTCATTTTCAACATATCCAATAAATTATATTGATCCATTTTGGAAGTGTAAATAAGTTTTCAAAAACAAGGTTGGGTGGTTTAAGGATAATACACTTCCACCTCTTCAACAATACATGAATGCCAAAACCAGAGTTTATGATGTGTTTATATGCTTACCACATAAGTAAAAATTTGCGGTGAAAAACAAAAGTTGGTCAAAGATAGCAAAAGAAAAATATGTATTGAGTGAAGTCTCTCCTTTCTACCTCCTTCAAAAAAACACCAAAAACAAAGACTTGGCCAACGAACTACAAAAAAGTAAAAGCAATACTAAAAATCATACACAAAATGGAAGTTTGTCATGAGGCTTTTTGCAAAAGATATCGTAACCGAACAATAACAGAAGCATTAAAACCCGAAACAAATGGCACACCACGAAGGAACATTTCTGATGATTTGTTTTATTAAAAATATCAGATGGCTTCTTTTACTAAAAAATGGCTGCAGAAATAATTATTATTGTAATAGACGTAAAATAGGTATGATACGTTAGTGATTTTTTCCATATTAAAAAAAATGTTAATTTACTGGTAGGTCAGAGTGAATTTAAGATTTTAAAAAATAGGCCTGTTCACCAGAAGCATATTTTATGAATAATGAGCATCAACTGCAAGATCAATCTGTTCTTAGACTTCCATTAAATGTACATTGGAAATTACTTAGAAAGAAGTGTCACTTTTAATCTACTGTGCATTGGCCTGAGCTCAGCTTCTAATCAACATTCACAGATGAGATGCTTAGCTCGTCCTGCTTTTTTATTGCACGGTAAGCATTTTATACTGATGATTTTCAGGAAGCTACTAAGTGGTCATCAATGTAAACTGTGTAATTTATGGCGAGTCTGCAAACTGATGAGGCACAAGATACTGAGAGCATTTACAGAATTAACAGTAAATTTAACATTCATCAAACCAGCAAACATCACGCTGTAAACGAAGTAGAGAGTATAGTGCAGTGAGTAATAATATAAGGAGGTGAAAGAGTTGTGATAAATGCTGCAGTATATTTGCCAAAAAACTCAGTTGATGGACAGAATGTAGAACAATGTCATACATTCACCCCAGTACAGAGATCTGGGCCTAAATCCATAGTTTTTTTGCACTCCACACCACCCTGGGTTAGACACTGGCTATATGCAAATCAGCTCTGACCCTGTGCCTCATGGGAACAGTCCAGTCCGAACTACCAAGCCATGTCTTTCCCAGACCGGAATCAAGCATCCAAGGACCGGTTTCTGGCTATCAGCCTACATCAGCCTGGATAGCTTGACTCCAGTGGTGTGGAGAGCCTGGGACTCACGTCTGAGCATACCCAGCCCACTCGGGGTAAAAATTGCAAAAAACACAGTTGATGGACAGAATGTAGAACAATGTCATACATTCACCCCAGTACAGAGATCTGGGCCTAAATCCATCTTTTTTTTTGCACTCCACACCACCCTGGGTTAGACACTGGCTATTTGCCTGCACGTCATGAGATATAGCAGTAATCTTGTTACTTGTGATTTGTTAAGGCTATGCTCGTGGACAGTCACAAAAGGTTAATGAACAAACCACATAAAGTGAATGAGCGACTCCTGTATATTCAAATGGTGCCACATTTGTGTGCTCCATACCAAATGCTTGAAATAGGGTGTGCTGTAGGTTTACTATGTGTTGTATCCTGTGTAGTCTGCAATGCATCTACCCTAGTGCTCAGCTGCTTGCTGCTCAGCCAGTGTGTGAGTTCATTTAGAAGGTTGAGAGTGTTTGTGCTTGGATGAGTGAACAGTTGGAGGGAGTGGGCTGACCAGCAGGGATGCTGCACCAGGTGGGTCCTACTTAACAGCTTATTTACCATCTTACTAGTTACCTGGAACTGACTGCAACTGAGTCTTAATGAATCGCTTCTTATAACTTAAACTACTGGCTACTGGATTATCTGGCTTCAAGCACTTCATTTTGTTTACAACACTATCCTATTACTGAGTAGGCTGAGCATTTGTGTCATATTCATGGCCCGGCATGTCTTACGTTTGCAAATTGTAAACCATGACATACTTTGTGTCATTAGTTCAAAAACTGTTGTGTATACAGAATATAGGATACCAGAATGCTGGTGGCTGAAAAACGCCCAGTTACCATTATTCCATTACTCAGGTGAAAAACACACTACGTTAGACACACAAAAGACTTTCTGCCAGAAATGGTCTGACATGATTAACATCAGTGTTCAATGCACATGGTAAACAACGTTTACTATGCAACTTTTACAATGCGATACTTTACAATGCGGTCGTTACAATGACCGCGTTGTTACCACACGTGTCATTACAACGCAAGTCGTTTCAATGACTTGCTCTAAGGGGCGTGCAACACCAGGGAACGTGTTGGATTTTAAATCCAACACGTTCCCTGCTCTGGCGCAAACTGGAGTAGGAATAGTAATTAAAACTATTCCTAAGTCCAGCGTGCCCCCTAGAGCAAGTCGTTGAAACAACTTGCATTGGAATGACTTGCGTGGTAACAATGCAGTCGTTGCAACGACTGCATTGTAAAAGCACACGTTGTAATGTGCTATATTCAATGCACTTTGTAAGCGATTGTGATGGATAACAGCAACCAGGGTTATGGGGATGGGAAACAAATAAGTGATGGCAAATACGTGAGCAGACAAGAGCAGGGACAATATGTGAGCGGCTCAATAGAGGCAAGAGGTAGACAATCTCTATTCAGACTTAGAATTGCAAAATTCATTCCAGTGGGCCTAGAATGTATGTATGTGAGATTCGTTTTCTTCCTGGCAGGGAGGAGTATTTTGGGTGCAGATTTACATCCTGATAGCAGGGATACAGACCAGTGGTACAGAGGAAGGGGGTCCCAGTGACAAGGCCTAGGAGATGAGGTGAATAAACACAAACAGGCAAAAGAAAGCTTCGTTATGATATGAAGATGAAGTTGAGCGAATCACAAAGTATGTGTGTGAGGGTTGTCTGGATAATTTCTCACCCAAGTAGAGGCATAGTCCATGTGCGACTTTTAAAACTTTGTGCTCAGCTGCCGCCCATTAACCCATTCTCCTGTCAACAGGGAAGGGATGTGGGAGTCCTGTAGGGAAAGCCTAGCACTCGTGCTAAATTTGATGATTTGGCAGTGGGTACCATGGCAGTCACAAGGGAAAGAACTGGAGCCTTCTTTTATTATATATTAATAATCAGGCAGCCATTAAATGGCATGAGATTCAGAACTGCCAGGTTTTCATTTTCGTTGAGAACATTTTCTTGTAGTTTGATTCAGGTGCTCTTGTCTCCTTGTATAAATAAAAGAAGGGAGGCCACAGATGTAGTTTTGACCTAAGCTCCAGCAAATCATTTCGACAGGCTTGATAGGTAAAATAATTCAGCAGCCCGACTAATAGCACGTTATAGTAATCCTATCAGCTCATGTCTGGGGAGTTAATGGTTAACTTAGGAGTATAAAATATAAAATGAGACTAGATCCTTTTTATAAATGATATCTGCTATCTAGCTGCTGTGACTGTGGTTGTTATCCAGAAATTCAGGCTCAATCAGGAGATGAACAGTACATCAAGGTGACAAGCACGTCAGAGGGAAAGTTAGTGAGTAGGGATGAGGAACAGAGGTTGAATGAAGTAGCTATATTACATCGAGTATGAGAAGTTGAGCATTAGAGAATCTAAGGCCATTCACCAGTGTTTGATTGCCGAGGTGTGGTCGCATATTTGATTAAGTTAGACTCAAAACTTAGATGGAAAAAAAGATTTAGGTATCTTCAACATAAAGATAAGAGAAACCGTGGGGTTGTATAACCAGAAGTACATCTGAGATAGAATAATAATTGTTGCAAATATGGGCTTGTGAATAAAATCAATCTGGCCACTTTGCGACCACGCTGTGTTTTTTTATTTCCGTATTTAGACCCTTTTTGCCCTCTCTGTTTCGAGGCTGCACTTTGCAATAGAAAAATTTCAGAAAAAGACAACGTTTACAGCCAAAGTGTTTATTTCTTTTTTGGATCCATTTCACGGGGGAACAGATAAAGGAAAGGAGAGGAAAGAGAAGGTAAGAGCGTGCAAGTGTGCCGAGGAGCAAACCTAATGCCTTCAGATGTCCTAGTTGGAAAATGTTAGGGTGGAAAACGGGTGCTCATGTAAAGCGCTCCAATACCTTCTGGTCGGGTTCGCACTACAACTGCAAAAAAAATACCAAGAGGAATGCCGCTGGTCGCGCGACACGAAGGGGAGCATGGGCGGGACAGCGCCTTAGTCCCACACGTCGGGCGAGCGGAGCCTGCAGCGCACCAACCCCCCTGAGCCGCCCCCCCGCCAACAGCCAATAGGGAGGGCTCTCCTGGGGACGGGGGAGGCGTTCCCGGGGGTATTTAGCAGGCCCAGCAACTCGGCTCGGCCTTTCCTTCCCGCGGCTAGTCCCTAGGCTGCTCTGCTGTAGTATGGGCAAGGGAGGCTGGCAAGTCACACTCCTGGGTGTGCAGCCACCTGGCAGCACTGAAACATGAGACTCAATTAAATGGAGAACAGGATCCAACGTGTGCATTCAAGATTAGGGCAGCACTGAAAGGGTGGGCCAGGGAGGAAGTAAGGGTCCCCGACAAAAGGGCAGGAATTGAGTTCCCGGCTCTCCAGCGCATGTTGGACACAGTACCGATTGTCACGAATTCGGCATTCGAGGCGCAGCTCTTCTCGACAGCCTTCTGCTTAGCGTTCTTTGGGGCCTTTAGGGCCAGCGAGCTAGTGGCCAAATCCAAATCTGACAGATCAGGGAGAGCATTAGACATGATGGACGTCTGCACCAGGGATCCATTAGTACTGTGGCTACGAAAATCCAAAACAGATCAGGTGGGGAAGGGCGTGTCCATCACATTACATGCATTTGAGGATCCCAGGTATTGCCCGGTCACCTTGGTCAGGGAGTACCTGAAAATCAGGCCTCTGCTAGCAGGCACCTTTTTAATTCATGCAGACGGCACACCATTGACCAAATTCCAGTTGGAGCGAGTAATGGCCTCAGTGATGGCCAGGGCAGGCTTGGCAGCCAACGACACAGGTCAAAAATTTTCCAGCCATTCATTTAGGATAGGGGCGGCTACAGCTGCTTACAGGGCTGGGCTGGGTGAAGAAGGTATCAAGAGGGTGGGGAGGTGGTCATCCTCTTGCTATCAGCGTTACGTCCGCCCCTGAGTTCTTCTGGCCGCAGAAGGCCGTGCCTATCCACGTGTAATAAGGAAGAGGAGCCTTTAGGGCGGCAGGCATGTTTCCCATGAGAGCGTGTCAGAAGTAGAGGTTGTTGAGTGTTGTCAGATAGTTATGCAAAGCCAATTTTGTTTGCAGTGCAGCAATTCATTTGTAGATGTGATGAAAAGCAAAAAAATAAATGTTTTCGTTTGTAGTGCAGTGTTCACTTATAAATAATGAAAAGCAAAAAAAAATGTCGTTTGTAGTGCAGTGTTCACTTATAAATAAAACATTAATGCCAACGGTGTCTTTTCTTGCAGCTGATTGTTGCGTGTGGGTGATGGGCCATTCTTACGTTGCCAGGCTGGAGCAGTGGGCGATACGCAAGAGATGGGATCTGACCTTAGCAAGGACACGAATTCTATGGCTGGGTTTCCCTGGAATGAGATGGGGTCAGCTGAGGCGCAGACTTCAGCAATGTCTAGCAGCACGGGGCGGTCCTCCCAGCATCCTCATTATCCATCTGGGGGGGAATGACCTGGTCAAAGTGGGGAGGAGAGCCTTAATGGAAGCCATGCAGAGGGATGTGACAGCTATAACTAACCAATTGGGAGCCACGGAGGTAATATGGTCAGAGATTGTCCCCCGCAAGGCCTGGAGGGGAGCACGGTCGGTAGTTGCAATAGAGCAAGGCCGGAAGAGGGTCAACAGGTCCATGCAGAAATTCATGGAGAGGAGGGGCCTGGGGTTCATTAGGCATGCGCTGATACAAGAAAGGACCGAAGGATATTATGATAGCGACGGGGTGCACTTGTCGGGGCTGGGTATGGATGTCTTTCTCCTAGACTTACATGAAGCCCTGGCAGCGGCAGGGTGCCAGTAACTGGATAGGTGGGGGGCTCTGTCATCGACGGGGGCCTCCTCCAGAGCTGTGGCGGAGTACAGGGCGATCTGGAAGCAGATGGACAGTAGGGGTACCTCTGCGGCAGAAGGATACAGTCTAAATACCTCTGCCTGGCACAGTAAGGGTGCCCGAGCCAAGAACCTGGAGCCGAGGGGGTTCCAGGAATCAGCGTCGGCGCCCCGTTAGTCCTTCGGGCGGTCGGGGGGCCTGAACCGACCGGGGGTGTGCCTCATCTCCCCGCCCTGACAGGGGGGGCGGGAGTGTAACGAAATAAAGTGATAATGTACTGCACCGTCAGAGCATCGCCTCGCCGTGCAAGATGGCTCCTTAGGCATGCGGGTCAGCGAGGGGCTGCCGCATTGGATCGCCTGTAAGATGACCCACCTATCAGATACCTGTTGTACGAAATAAACCTGCATCACTGCTTTCCCACAAATATGTCTCATGAGTTTCCTTGGTATGCAAGTGTAATGTGCGCAGGGCGGAGTAAGCACTGATGGTGTGGGCACTATGCCGCTGGTCGCGCGACACGAAGGGGAGCATGGGCGGGACAGCGCCTTAGTCCCACACGTCGGGCGAGCGGAGCCTGCAGCGCACCAACCCCCCTGAGCCGCCTCCCACCAACAGCCAATAGGGAGGGCTCTCCTGGGGACGGGGGAGGCGTTCCCGGGGGTATTTAGCAGGCCCAGCAACTCGGCTCGGCCTTTCCTTCCCGCGGCTAGTCCCTAGGCTGCTCTGCGCTGTAACCCACCCTGAACCCTGACCCAGCTGCAGAGCGGCTGGCACAGTTTTGAATGCCTTAACGATCATGTTTTATGTTGCAGGCGGAGTCACAGGGCGATCTGGAAGCAGATGGACAGTAGGGGTACCTCTGCGGCAGAAGGATACAGTCTAAATACCTCTGCCTGGCACAGTAAGGGTGCCCGAGCCAAGAACCTGGAGCCGAGGGGGTTCCAGGAATCAGCATCGGCGCCCCGTTAGTCCTTCGGGCGGTCGGGGGGCATGAACCGACCGGGGGTGTGCCTCATCTCCCCGCCCTGACAGGTGGGGCGGGAGTGTAACGAAATAAAGTGATAATGTACTGCACCGTCAGAGCATCGCCTCGCCGTGCAAGATGGCTCCTTAGGCATGCGGGTCAGCGAGGGGCTGCCGCATTGGATCGCCTGTAAGATGACCCACCTATCAGATACCTGTTGTACGAAATAAACCTGCATCACTGCTTTCCCACAAATATGTCTCATGAGTTTCCTTGTTATGCAAGTGTAATGTGCGCAGGGCGGAGTAAGCACTGATGGTGTGGGCACTAAGCGGGGCCTCTGTTAGTGTGTGTAGACTCGGACGCGCTCCAAACTGCACAAGCCTAACTGCAAATTGAAATTAAACACCGTTTTATATTAGTGTAGAGAGCAGTTGTTCTGATTATAAATAGGGCTCCCGGTTTTCTGTTTTTACGGATTTTTACATCATAAATACAAACGGAAAACTATATTTCCTTTGTCTGTATTTATATTTAGAAACTGCAAAATACTAGCACATTTTGCAGCGCTGCCGTGCTCAAGTGCACAAGACCTTGTCCACCACATAATACATTGTGACACAAGCTTGCAAGCATGATCTGCAGTACACAGTTTCATGATCCGCAAAAATCAGTGGTGCCCAAACTTCCACAACAGCAGCCAAACCGATGGTATCCAGGGCAGTGACAGCCACAGCTGATCATGACGTAATTTTCAGGCATCCTTTAATGGGCTGGATAGAGCATATGAAAAACACACATCTCAGGCCTGGAGAGCGAGTGTCCTATAAATTCAGATGAGCCTGTTAACCGGAGTTACTTGGCTCTTCGGAATTAGAGTCGAGGATTATCACAGAGATTATCTGCAGGAAGCAAGGGGAAATCTCGGTGCAAAACTCGGGGGAAAGCATGCGAGAATCAGCGTGATAAGATCAATCCCCACGATATTGCCCAAAAACTTGCAATCAAGGTTATTTTCCTGGAAATAAATTTACTGCCACAGCAAAAGTAATTAGCAGAAATAGCAGAAACGTTAATAAACAATTATGGAACAATGCCTCTAAATGTTTTTTACAGGTTCAAGGTTCATCTCAAAGAGATCAACTGTTGAGGCAAGCGGCAGCATGTTTGTTTTATAAGCACTAAAGCAAGATATTTATCAGTTAGAAAACACACACATGCCCCAAGCTGGCCAGCACATTATACTTTTTATTGAATGTAACTGCTCCTTGAAATAATAGAGGGTTATGCTACCAATCAGAGGCCCCAGAAATGTGAGCAAAATTTCTCATGTTTGTTCAATGGGTTGCAAGGTTAGCGAAAGGACTTGCTTTAACTATAGTAAAGGAATCTGAGACCCAAACAGTGCAACATTAAAAAGAAAGGCCCTGTCATTTCATTATTCGGAGTTATAATTTGAGAACATGATGCGTCTCAGAAGAAAGCCTAGGTGTGTGTAATAATATCCGCCGATGTTTCAGCTGAGGAACATGTTGTTCATTGCAACCCAAGTCACCCACATTCCAAATAAACAATTCTGCTGCCCCCTGTAAAAGGCAGCTCTTTACGTTTCAGTGTTTAAGCCACTGAGCACAGAGGGGTCCTGTAGACACTGACCGCAGTCTGGTGGATAACACGCATCCCTTGCTTAAATTACACTTCCCATTTCCAAACTCTAATAAGGGGTAAAACAAACAACAAAGCCTTGTTAACAAGTGGATGATCTTTTTAAAGACCTGTGAAGTACTCGGGTGTGGCTGGCAGCTCAAAAACTGTCTGTGTGTGTGTGTCCGGGCAGCTGTCTCAGCCCGGGCTGACACACACGATGGGGGGGGCTGAAGCCCTTTGAGCCCAATGGGTGTTGAGTGCCTGGTGGGAGAGATGCCCCCACTGTGTAACCCGGTGAACCTGTACAATCCATGCTTAAAGAGGTCTGATCACTTGGAAACTAGTCAGCAGAATGTGAGTGCTTGGCATGGATGTTTTGACTGGTTTGTGAAACAATGCAGGGGAGACAGCTACCTACAGATCCGTACATTCATCCTCACAGTTCGACCAAATAAAACACTAATTACCTCCAGAAGACCCCTAGCCAAGCAATTGAATGAAATTCCTCAAAATGGATTCCCTCATCCTTGCAATCAGCTATTCCCTTCCAAAGTCTACCTTCTCGTACATTGACGGTGGCAGTGCCATCACATAACAACCGAGCGCATGTGTGCATTGTCAATTTAAATAAATGTGGAAAAATACTAGCTGTAGCGTCGTCTTTTGCTTGTGGCAAAAATAAATGTTGATAAATACAGAAAAAATGCCCCAAAAATAAATATGGACAAATACAGATGGAAATGGCAAAATAAAATACCATAAAACCGGGAGCCCTAATTATAATACAAATGTCCTCACAGGAACATGTTAACATGTGGCGAGATACCACTTCGGAACTGAAGAACTGGTGCTTATGTAGAGTGCTCCAATACCTTCCGGTCGGGTTCATGCGACATCTGCAAAAAACCAAGAAACATAAAAGCGGCCACTGTGCTGAAACGTGAAGTGTGACGCCTGTGTACATAAAAGCTATGTATGCTATGGCCTGTGAAGCAGATGCTGTGATGATCAATAAACAGAAGTGATGTATCCGGTGCGCCTTCCAATATGGAGATAGCAAATAAGGGGAACCCAGGAGTGACCCAATGGCAAGCAACAGGCGGGATTACCCTCTATATAGTGATTACAGCAGGTCTTGCATACAACACATGCACACAGCCTTGGACTGACCTAAAAAAAGACTGCCACATGGTCATTATTCTTTGCTGTGCAGTTGTGTGAAAAACGCCTGCCAACAAAGCAACTCATGGAGCTGTGATGGAGCTGTGAAATTAGGGCTCATAATCCAAGCTGTGTGACTGGGTTTACTGCATGTCATAGTCATAATTAACAAAATAGGTAGGCTTTGAGGGTACATTAGAAAAGGTTAGGATGTTCCATTTCATTTTAGCTAAGGTGTTCAACATCATTGCATGCCTTCAACCACATACAATGTTCTTCAGCCATGTCCCTTGAGACTTTGAGGTGATCAGGCACTTTAGAAGGTATCGAGAGGTTACATGAGATGCTTGTGATGGGCTCAGATCATAGATTAGTATTGAGAGCATTTCACAGTTTAGATTCTTCAGGAATCCAGCGATTAGCCACCATGTGTTCTCTTGAAGGTTCACTAACTGATTAGATGTGCGAACGCTAAACTGAGGTCCATGGTTAGTGCATAGTGAGAGGCCAGCATCTGACGATGCTCTAGGCCAGCGGTTCTTAACCTGTGGTCTATCTGGGGACCCTTGGGGTCCGCAACCCCTACTCAGGGGTTCTGCAACCGATTACAAAATTAAATACTATTAATAGAGTTTATTTATAAAGAAGAACAACACAAAAATTAAAACATTCCGCAAATGTGGAAGAATTTGAAATTGGAGGGTAAAGATTAACCCATAGATTCATTAAGCATCCATTTTGCGATTCCATATTAGCTAAAAATAAGGATTCGCTAATAAGGAATAGCAAAAGGCTATGTATGAAAAATAGCAATTTCTTAAAATTCCTTAATTGCGACTCGCAAATTGCGAGTCGCAATTAAGGAATACCTCCCCATTCATTCCTATGGGCCTAGAGGCCCATAGGAATGAATGGGAAGACAATCTCAATTTGTGATTCTCAATTAGAGAATCGCAAATTGCGATTGCAATTTTAAGGGTGCCAGGGTGTCAAAAGGACACCCTGTTGCACCCCTGAAATCTGCATATGGGTACATCTTGCACACACACATGCCCTAAGGGCATGTTTGTGTGTAAAATGGAACTTTGAAAATCAAAGTTTTACCATGAAGTTCAACTTCATGGTAATTTGCTCCCCCTATTAGTGAAATCGCTAATTTTTTAACTTTAATGCATTGCATTTAAGGAATCTCAAATTGAGATTCCTTAAATGCAATAGCAATTTAAGTAATCGCAATTTTGCGATTTCTTAAATTGCGATTATTGCATTTGGGATGATGCATCCCAAATGCAAAAATACCGGCCACAAAGGGGCGGATTCTAAGAATCTGCCCCTTTGCTAGCAGTGTTTAGCTTGATGCATCTATGCCTAAGGTCTTTATTTATATTTTGGCGGGAGGCCTGTTTCTCTGCCAGGGTGGCAGAGTAAATTACTCCATCTCCCTGACAGGATTGCCACCTGCAGTTTTTAGAAATGACCTCCAAGCTGGGGGTCATTTCTTTTTTTTTTTTTTATTGGTTCAGTTCAAGGCCACATATACCAGAAAAAAAAAACATACACAGAGATTGTCATATCCCAGACAGCATGTAGAGATTTACATTTCCAGCATAAATAAATAAACATATAAAGAGTAAAAAAGATTTTAACATAAAGTAAATAACTGCTACATAGATTGTCTCGTTTGACAGCAGGAATGATAATCACTGGTAATCCAAATATTCTATCAAGGTCTTCCAGATTTTGTACCCTCTACGCCTTTTCACCATTGATTTAATGCGATATAAATTAAATTCTAAATAAAAGATATTATAAAACTTTGCTCGCCACATTTCATATGTAGGTGCTTCAGGCTTTAACCACATTG
This sequence comes from Lissotriton helveticus, assembly GCF_964261635.1. Taxonomy (NCBI): domain Eukaryota; kingdom Metazoa; phylum Chordata; class Amphibia; order Caudata; family Salamandridae; genus Lissotriton; species Lissotriton helveticus. The sequence goes on along the minus strand of NC_136067.1, from coordinate 1,909,291,561 downwards.
ATGATATACAAAGACGAGCTACAGCCATAGCCATAAATATAATATATCTATTTTCTTGATAACCTGAAAACACTTCATTATCATTTGATAAACCAAAAATAATCATCTCTCTTGAGATTTTTACATTGCATTTTGTAATATGTGCTAGTAAAGTTTCTATAGATACGAAAAACGGTTTTAATATAGAGCAGTCTGAAAAAATATGCATAATATCTGCTAGATCACATTGACATCTATAACATTTCCCATTATTATTGCTATTCCATTTTGACATTTTAAGTGGTGTATGATAAAGATTAAATAGAGTTTTGTAATGTTGTGAATATAAGTTAGCAGATAAGATGATTTTATCGGCCATGCATATTGATTCGTGAAAAGGTACTACAGATGTGCCTAATCTCGTGCACCATTTTGATTCCTGCAATTCCATATCGTCCTGCTGTAAATTTAAGAGGTAATTATATATAATCCCTATGCGTGTTGGTTTTTTAAGTATTTCCATAAATTCATTGTGACAAAGTGGTACAATATTTGGATGTGTAAAGATAAAGTTCCGTATTTGCAAATATTTTAAAAAATCATGTTGGGGAAGATTATACTCCTCTTTTAACTCCTGAAATACAACAAACCTGCCATTTTTAACCATATCGCCAATGGTTGTTATACCTTTTTCCCGCCATGTAGCCATAATACGATCCCTAAAAATCAATGGAAGCAATTCTATAGAATTACATGGAGTGTAAAAATTAATACGTCTTAATGAAATAAGCTTCCGTATAGCTCGCCACCCTTTAAAGGCGGACATTATAAGTTTAAATCTAGTTCTTTTATAGTAGCTTGGTTCTAAAACCCGGAGCAGCATTTGCCGAGATTGTGGGCCAAGTCATTTCTAAAGCATCTAAAACCATCATGGGAGTTTCTGTATTTGTGTTTCACAGTTTGGTGCAAGGCTCAAGATCATGGAGCCTCCCACTAAACAGTTTTCTTTTTTCTTTTCAAATAGAAAATTCCAAAGCAAAAGACAATGCCCCCTCGTCATGGGAGTGGTCTTCCATGGCAAGGGGGCATTTTTTTTTTTTACTTTCCCATATTGCCATGGTTTGTATGGTGGTAAAGTATGGTAAAAAATTACTATATTTCCGCCCATCCTAATTGGGCTGATGGACATAGAGCCAGTTCTTCAACGGCCCTTGCTCAGTCTGAGAAGTTTGGCTGTGGCAGTGACAAAGTAGTCACCGGTGTAGCCAAATCAATGGTTCGTCCGCATTTAAATCAGGCGGTCAGACCACTGTGTTGGCAGAGAGGGAACGTCATCACCGTCGTGAAGAAGTTCCCTCTCCTCCAACATCTAAATCAGGCCCTATATTGGTATCTTATGGTTGATTTGTGGGAGAAGTTCAAGGACATCAAACAGAATATAATATGCATGATAAGTGGCCTTGGTGGAATTTAGAAAACTCCAACCTTCTCATTAAAATTAAAATAAAATTACTTTTATATATGTTATTTAAAGAAAACATGTAAGCATTTTTGTATTTGTTTGATGAATACTGGTGTCTGTATTTTTATGTATTGCTTTGGGGCTCAAAATATTGAAATTGCTGGGGGCCACCAGAGTCAAATAATGATTAATTGGGGGGTCACAGAAGTAAAAAAGTTAAGAACCACAGTTCTAGGCCTCACTCCTCCAACCCCACCCCGCTTCCCGGAAGTTTGATGACGGCACAAACTTCTGAGTATTTGATCCTGGCTTTAACTGGAAGACAACGGAGTACTTTGAACGCTGGCTTGGTGTGGTCATGCTTTCGGATGTTTAAGCACTTTCTAGTTGCCAGCTTTTGTTGTCTTTCTATTTAGGCAATGAGGTTTATAAGGATGCCACATCTAAATGTGCCAGGAATCTTGTAAGCCTCCCCTTAGTCATTATTTTGGAGTAATAGTGGAATTTTCACAGAAGAGGAGTTGGAGACTGATATAGTTAACCACTATGTTGACTTTAGAAGTAAAGTTCAGAGGTCAGAGTATTTCCTCGTTCCTTGCTTTAGAAGAGGTTAGATAGAGCTTCCAAGGTCTATGGAACAGTAGTACGCAGACTTGGTTGTTTCCACAAAAAGATTCTTGGTTTTGACTTTACTGAACCAGAGAAAACTCTCCTGTGGCTGCACCCCAAGAGAGCAAGCAGTGAAGTAGGTCGGGTTGTCAGGTGTGAGTCAAAATAGGAATGGTTTCGCGTCTCACCTGCATGCTATTGGAAGTTCACGAGCTATGTCACAATTGTGGTGAAAAGCATACAGAGATGTTGAACAGAAGACACAATGGGTCTTATTTCAAGGGAATTCATGAGTCTGCTATGAAAAAGTATTCCTGCCCAAGGGTGCAGTTACAAGTTTTCTGTTTTCACAAAAAACAATGCTATAGCTGTCAAATTTGCTTTCTAGACGTACTAGTGAGCAAGTCACGTGACAATGCTATATCTTAATTTGAAATTGTGTGCAGAATCAAATTATGCATTACGAAGACAGCTCTGCTTTGCAACTGCACAATGTTGATGTCTTTATTTTATCGACGGAGAAAGAGTTTTTCGCCCCACGGAAAACCCCTTACCCCACACTTCCTTGAAGATTGAGGGTATTTCATTCCCATCCCGAAATGGAATTCACTCCAGCGTTTGCTGAGGTAAATCTTCAACTGCCTCTAGGGTGAAAAAGCTGTTTTAAATGCACAAGTTTGTGAGTGTTAACATACAACACCACACATTAATCAACTCACCCCTTGTATAGTGTTTCCTATTTCATAGTGTGAAGCAGTTGTGACATATAATTAGGCTTTCCTGTTTTCAGTTTCTATTTTTGGTAAATTCTGGTGGGGTTTTTTCAGTGTTTTCAATATCTTAAAAAACAGTTGTTATCAGTGGTTACACATTTTCGCGCCACTAAAAACAACAGAAAAAGTGTTTTTCCGGTGTTTATGGAATGTTTTGCTTTTATTATTGCTTGCTTTCTGCACTGAAAGAACATGGTATATAGACAGTGTACTTATAGTGTATATGAGGTCCAAATAGCTTTTTGCAAAGTAATCTTATTGTAGTACACCATACAATACTTCTTCAGTGAGTCTTTGGATCATGTGCGCTCGCTCTTTCCTTCCCATGTAAACTTCTGCGAAAAGGCCCTCTCAGCATTCTTAGCCCATTGGGCTGAGAACCATTTGGGATGACTCTTTCTTTGATGCCACATACAGCACGAAATGATAAATATTTGCATTTTTGTTCCTGTGCATTAGAAACCAGTGCACCAGAATGGACTAAAAAGTCAATAGCATCCGTCATTAACTCTTAAGATTGTAAAGATGCTTTCAGCATACCATCTAACAAGTGGCAAGGATCTACTACAGTGAATCACTTCAGCTCGGGTATCAATTTTGACAGGTTATCACACAACTTTTTTATATAGTAGTTGAATCACTGCAAATACAAACAATATCGCTCCAATCTTTGTTGAACTTGGAAAGAACCTTTTTTGCAGAGCATTACAAGTGACACTGGGTTCCATGTTTTCCAAAGGTCTGGTGTCATGTTTTCACCACTATCCCAGATGCTTGGTGATATATATACTTTCATACCTTGCATTGAATGTTTAAAGCCTGAGGTGTTGGCAATTCACCTACTATCAATACAGACCCAGTAGAAACTATGCTCTGATGTATTAAGGGTTTCTACCCATTCTCTGTGGGTAAATGTGATGACACATATTAAGAAATATTTTTATGAAACCTGCCATTTTACCTATCAATGAAAGAATCAAATGCAGCCAAAATATCAAATATGAGTTTGATATTTCCTGATTCTCTATAGTTTATAAAATAATTAAACTAGACCTAAAGCATGAAACTAAACCCTGCATCTTTAGACCAAAGGCCACAAAACTCAAAAAAGTAAAAGGAAGAAGAAACACTATTTTAGTGGCATCCCTAAAAAACAAAACTCAAGCAGAATAATGTTAGCCAGTCTTTCTTACTGCTACATGTATAACAAAGTTACATTGTATTGACCCCTTCAGGAAGAAAAAAAAGACTTTCACTCTCTTTTTCCTTTCTTTGAATAGCATTTAGTTTGTGGTTGTCCATGTGTTTTTTCAGTGTTTATATGTTTTCACCGGTGAGGGCTATTTTTTTTCAGTGGGGTTTTATCAGTTATTATAGGTTTAAACCTAAAACCCAACAGCCTACATATAATCATACAGTAGTGAATGCCTATACACCCATTATGTATTTATGTATTCTTTTTTGAGTACCTGGTAGCATATCCAGGGCCATTTTTAGCTATGTACGCATGCTTGAGGCCAAAAAGAGTTGAAAGGGGTCCAACAGGACAATAATCTTATTGGACACCACAGGACATATGGGCATCACAGGGACACTTGGATAATGAATGATTTAAATGGACCAATTTTTTTTTCCCCTGTGTCTTTTTCAACCATAGGGCCTTATTTTGGTAGCGGTTTGTCGGACCGCCGACTGCTATTGCGGGGTCAGGAGATCACCCAACATGTAGTCAGTAGTCTGACCGCTGCATTAGGATACCACCGCCGGGCTGGGGGTCAAAAAGTGCTCCTTTACATGTCAGTTTGTGCTGTGGCCAAGGGAAAGCGCCACAGCACAAGCTGTTGTGTAAATGAGCACTTCCTGCACAGCAATGCACCGTGTGACATGCACCATTTGGTGCACGACACACAATGCAGGAAGGTGCGTAGGGGCGCTACATGTGCCCCCACAACGGAAGGGGGAATCTATTTGGTTAGCAATAACAGCATGAATCTGCAATTCCTGCACCTATGATGGACACCGCTTTAGTAAAGTGTCTAAAACTGTATTGAGGGGCATGGTTAGGTGCCAATAGATCAAATTCCACCTGTATCTTTACCTTTTCAAATAAAATTGACAGACGACATTCCTTGTTTTTAAAATGAATGCAGGGTAGCCGAGAACAAATATATTAAGTTCCAAAGTGGCCCATATATAAATAGATTAAAAATAGGTTTCTGTGCATGCGGCAGTGGGAAGGGCTGAAAGGAATACTGAAGGAGGCATTGCAGCAGTGCAGTGCTGGCTGTTTTATAAGGAACAGTGTGTTGTCTAGTTGTGCACAGCCAGCAGGAAAGCAATTTTAAAAGCATCAGCAATGAGCAAGAAATCCAATAAGCTGCAATTTAGGAGGAAGTGACAAGAAAAGACAAACCGAAGTGAACGAGATCAATCTAAATCTCTGCAGATGAAGGAACACTCTAGTGATTGTCTTAAAGGCTTTTATGGGGAGAAAGAAAGATGGCAATCTGAGGCACACCGTCTGACAGCACAGGAGCGCCTGCGCCTTAAGAAGAGAGATAAGGGAGAAGCACTCTGTTTCCTAATGACAAACACTCGAAAAAATAATACCTTTGTGATGCTTGTGAGTTTATTTACAACAGAGGTCTCCAACCTTTCCAATACCGAGAGCTACTTCTGACCAATAAAAGAAGCCCTGAGCTACTTTATCTTTAAACACTGATGCAGTAGTGCCCACATCAGATACAATAACAAGCATTTGCAATGCAAAAGATCTCGCATATGCGAGCGCTTAAGCTATTAGCATTGTAAATGACAATGCCTTTTATTTATCTGTTTTGATAATTAACAGATACATAAAAGGCCTTGTCATTTACAGTGCCAATAGCTGAAACTCTTGTAAATGTGAGACCTATTGCATTTCAAAGAAGCGTCAGCCATTGTCCTGGGCTTCTTGGAAAGTGAAAGAGCGCATGGAACACTGAATGTTGCAGGAAAGCATGTCATGCCTGCAGTAGGAGAAACTCATTAAAGAAAATAGTGCTTACAGACTTAATAAGACATGCCCTTTAACAACAGAAGTAAAGAGGCCAGGCCTCATGGAAGGTTACAATTGGAGACTAGGTGGTAATAAGGAGGGACTAACAAGCCTATTAATGAATCAGAAGCCATTATGTACAAAGGAGAATGACATAAATGAAAAATATGGCCGGAGAGTGGGCGGAGCTTCAACTCCATACTTGAAAACAGCATGCCTCGCAGAGCAGTGCATGTGCTGCTGCCCAGGTTTGACCTAATAATAGTGACCACACCATGCATGATTACTGGTATTGATGACCCATATGAAGGTCACAATACTGAGCAACACAATTTCATCATTGCAAAATATCATATCCAGAATATTAATTAATCCACAGTTCCCACACAATCCTTCTCTGACAGTGACTCCACTCTGGCTATTGTTTTTTTTTGTTTAAGTTAAAAAAAAAATGTTTAATTAACTTTTTGTTTGAACAAAAATAGCGACAGTTCAGATACGTTTACCTGCAGCACAACCTTAGCAATTCAATTGTAATTGAGCATTCAAGTACCACATGAACACAATAATTGCTGCAACAAACATTGGTACACAGCAGCGATATATAACACATGTCATGCCTAATAAAGGTAAGGCTAGGGTAATTGAGTGGGAATACCCATGAGCGGTCAGCAGGGAACAAAACGCCGCAGACATGTACACATAGTATGGTAAAAGACACAAAGCAAGTTACAAGGCTCCACAGATACGGCGAGGTATCATATTTCACGTCCATTGTTCGCCAGATGTTCAAGGAGATATGATTGGAGCGGTCCACAGATATCTCGGGGGCGTGAAGAGGTGGGGAGGAGTTCAGCATATGTATTTATTTGCTCTTGCCAGAATATCAGGTCTTCAATCCATTCTTTGAATTTGGGTGCCCGTCCATGACCCCACCTGCAGGATACCCTCCGTCAGGCCAGTAGTACGCTAAAGGAGACAAATTTATGATATGCCACTGGCACACTCTGGCTATTGTTGTCATGTACTTAATGGCAGCTTTTCACATGTATTCCATGACTGCTAGAGTTGGGTTTGCAAGGTGGCCAATCGCCATGTGACTTTGGAAGAAGCAAGTGGTTTGGCAGGTGGCCACTCCAAGATGGTGATACCCTCTGGATTATATACTGTGCAGGGCTGCACTTTACAGAACGAGTTCCAGGGTACTGGTGAGCTACTAACAGCTCCCGAGTCACCTGTTGGAGACACTGGATTACAATTTATACTTTAAATGCTATTTCTGATATCCTACTTGGCCTTGAATAAGAAACTGAGATAGGTAATCACATCTATTCAGTTACTGCATGCATGATGTGATGTCACAGAGTTAGTGCATTTCTCCCACACGTACCCATCTATCAATAATTTATTATGAATGGTGCTGTCTGTGGCAGAGCACTGTGGTACCAGAGCAGGGGGTACAGGTAAGGCAGAAAATTAAGAAAAATACAAAAAATCAAAAGAATATTACAGCGAAAGAAAATGGCATAGAAAAAAAGAGAAAGGAGGACCAAGAGCCAAAGGAGGTAAAGACCACTCTTGTAGAAAGGAGGGAGGAGAAGGAAGCAGGGCAATTAAACAACAGTTAAGATAAAATGCTGAAAATGAGACAGTGCAATGAAATTTTGTCTATAACGGAGAAGAAAACAGTAAAAGAATGTCAAAGAAGCTAATAAGAAATTAGCATTTCAAAACTAAAATGAATGACTTCAACTATACACAGTACTCTGCACTGAGCAATTGGTGTAGAGGCAAACTCAGTAGAAGAGCCAGGAGAGGGCAGCTAATGGGGCAGCGAGCCCTCAGTGTGAAGCCTCTTTGAGGGCTGTAGATCCTGCTTCTGCTCCTGAGACATCTGCGCTGGCTCTGTGTACATTAAGAAGCTACTTTTCCACAACAGTAAACCATAAGGAAGCCAGTGCACAGTTGAGCCATCGATAACATGAAAGGGCAATTTACTGCTCATATTAGTGCTACAACAGATAAAACCGGCCTGCAAGCAGAGTGTTTAACCTGTGTGCAACCGCACAGAAAAGGGATACAGAATATTATTGGTGACACACGTCGCATTTCATAATAACACATAACATTGACAATGCACCATTAAAAAGTATCCAAAAGAGCTTAAAAAAATACATATATATATTAACTACTGGCGATAGCCAGTAGGTATATATAGTTAGGATTGTTTTCCATAGGGAAATCGCAACATTCTATTGGGAATAACTTTGGCGCCGGTTGAGGAATCTTCCTGAAATTTTCCTTAACTTTGCCTCGTGGCGCTCCGCTCCTTCCCTGAAAGTCTGGGGGGGATTCGTCAAGCGGGGGCCGAGATAAAAGGGGGGTCCCAAAACGTGTTTTCCCCATGTTAATTTCCATAGGGCGGTTGGACTCACTTTTAGCCCGAACGGCTGAATGGTTTTCCACCAAACTTGGCAAAATTGTAGGGACTGGTAGCCGGTTGTGCCTTTGCTATGTCTCAAGATATGTGCTCCAGTGGTTTTTACGAAAATTAACTTTGAAAAAATATATATTGGGCTACATTGGGCTATATATATGTTAGAGCCCAAATGTAGCCCAATGTAGCCCAATGTCGCCCAAAGATGGCCACCAGAGACAAAAAAAACCAAATGTAGCCCAAATATCAGCCAGATGTAGCCCAACTATAGCCCAATGACAGAATGTCCCAGAGTGTTCTAAAGAACAACTAGAGCGCTAACAGTCTTACTTATGACAAAAGTATGGCACACCTGAAGTCATCTTGATTGGAATAAAGTGTTAACACTTAAAACCTTTAATTTGCAAAGGAACAAAATGGGGGGGTTCATTTTGCCATAGAAATTATGATTAGTGCTGAAGAAAGAAAAATTAGGGCACATTTTGAGTGACTTCTCAAATCCTCTTATATTTCATTAAAAAAATTCTGATATGCAGTCTCCCAAGATGGCCACCAGAGACAAAAGAGCCTGTGCTTAAAAACTCTGTTAGCAAAGCAGGCATTTGAGATTTAAAAAACGTTTTAATATATAAAAACGTTATCCGCTAATAGAATTAGCATTTAAAAAACCTTGCGAATTCACTGAAAAAACCATAGGTTTCAGGCCTTATATAGTTAGGAATTAGCATTTAAAAAACCTTTGAAATTCACTGAAAAAAACATAGGTTTCAGGCCTTATATAGTTAGGAATTAGCATTTAAAAAACCTTTGAAATTCACTGAAAAAACCATAGGTTTCAGGCCTTATATAGTTAGGAATTAGCATTTAAAAAAACCTTGCAAATTCACTGAAAAAACCATAGGTTTCAGGAGTTATATAGTTGGGAATTAGCTTTTAAAAAACCTTTGAAATTCACTCAAAATACTATAAGTTTTAGTGGTGTTATAGTTAGCTGGACATTTTACTCATACAAAACCATTGAAATTGCTCCTATATAGTTAGTTGTACTAACTATATTTCGCGCACCCTCAATCCACTGCTGATGATGTCACATATTAGATCATTCATGACATGGTCAGTGACATCACTGATGACATCTCAAATGACATCACTGATGACATCACTGTTGACATCATCCACGTGACAATCACATCTGCCTTTTCATACACTATTACAATTTGTCATCACTCTTTCTAAAATACAGAGTATCATATTTAAATCCATTGTCACAGCAATACAAGTATCTAAAAATCCACTCAGTGATTCATAGATGTATACACACATCTAATCACTTACCTATGGATTCACTCATACATGCTGTCAATGAACAATAGAACACTATCAAAAATACTTATACATCTATATCGACATTAAACAACAGCACGCATCCTATTCACATATGAAGTCATCCTACTCACTTATGCAAACAATGGATCATACTTACATATTTACTTAGCAAAACACTTATACAAACACCACTTCTTCTATTCATTAGATAGTAAGTCATACTTAGTGAATTATAAAATCATTATTACAAGTATACAGTTATCCATACAGTCACTCACACAATCATTGTGTCTTATGTATACTTATTTATATACAACAACTGACACATACACTGCCTTTTATTTTTCTAGTTTGTTGGACCTGTACCATTGAGAAATATATTTGCTCATCACCACACCCATAAAGATATTCACTCACCCAAACAACTGTTAGAACATGTAGTTTTAACTTCATATATCTACTGAATCAACTATTCACACATCGTTGGACAGTCACACACCCCCCACCGAACCACACACACTTTCACACTCCCATACAAATACTCAGTTAACTAATCAATAACTAATATAGACTTTCACATAGCTAGTAACCAACTGTAGAATCAGTTTACACAACAACTGACAAAGTGATACAGATATTCACACAGTTTAGTCACTATCTACTATATTTAGTGAGACATTATAAATTGGTCAAGTAAACAGTCAATCACACTGCTACTAAATCCTCCATCCAAATATTTATTTATAAATATCCACTTATTCTTCAATGCAAATTGCTATATATATATAATGCATATTTAAATAACGAAGCAAACCACATTTACTGGATGATGTCATCAGTGATGTTTTGTATGAGTAAAATGTCCAGCTAACTATAACACCACTAAAACATATAGTTTTTTGAGTGAATTTCAAAGGTTTTTTAAAAGCTAATTCCTAACTATATAACTCCTGAAACCTATGGTTTTTTCAGTGAAAATATATATATATATATATATATATATATATATATATATACACCAACAACTACTTCCAGCACTTCCTTTCCGCGAACATGGAATCAATGGACCACCAGGCAGTGGTAAGTTTTTATTTCTCCTTTTCTCTCACTCCTCGCATTACGCGTTTCGGGCAACGAGTGCCCTTGATCACATAGTGAGCCTGCAGTGCGTCATTGTTTTTTATACATTTGTTTTTTTCAATATGCTATACCACGTGACAGTAAACAGTGAAAAAACACTTGTGGAACATTTGTATTGCGAGGCTTTTTGCTCTGAAACCAAAGCTATTTTCAAATAATAACAGGATGTACTCAAATGTTGCCTAATATATGTAACCACACAAACAAAAGATTCTAAAATGTTTGTTGACAACCTTATATACAAATTACGCTGTTGTGCAAATACCGCTATAGACATGTGCATCAACCACAATATGTGGTCACTACCAGGCCCTATATCTAAATCTTAAGGCGTGTTCCATATGCAATTCACATATATGGCAATTACATTCCAAACTGTAGATACTTTGTGCAAATTGCAGCATGAATGCTGGGAGGATGTGCAAAATATACAACTACTATGTGCAAATTCTGCAATATATTTACATTTAAAACATCTTATCTAAAAGTATAATTTTGTGTAAATTACGCAAGAAGAACTTGTGCAAAAAATGCAGACACAAGTGCAAATTACTGCTTAAATGCAAAGATAATGTGCAAATTATGCAAAGATGAGTGCAAAATTGCTGCCTAAATGTATAGATGTATTTCAAATATATTCAACCCATATAGTTGATGATCTCGTTGTGTGTCCGAGAAAGCCTCCATATTTGTATCTACCGCCCTTAATGCTTGCGGTTCAGAATCAAAGAGAATATTTTTCAATGATATAAAATTAATGCATTCGCATATAAGAAGTCATACACATTCTTATTTTCATACTCATAATCTATGGTTCCAAAATGAGTGTAAAGTGTCTAGTGCAAATTGTATGTGCAAAAAATAGATCCCCATAAAAAACATTTAAAACAATTATTTTCATTAAAAACCGAGGCAGGTCGGACGGGTATACAAAATGTTAGTTGTCCACGTCCCAGTGGTTTTTCTCTCTTTTAGCAACTTGGTGCACCTACTACCCACAAGCCTGTGGGGATCTGTGTGATATACAAATTCTCCTAAATGCATTCATTTTGACATAGTGATAGAAGTCATGTTAATTATTGATCTATAGGAAAGTATGCATGTCTTCTGTGTTATTAAGACCATTTGGAAATTTACTGTCTAGGTCTAAGATATATTTAGTTTCCAGCTGTCTTAATAATTTTTCTCTGTTGCCACTTCTCCATGGCACAGGAACTGAATCAATCACAAAATAAGATAAGCAGTTGATATCTTTATTGTGTATATCTTTAAAGCCTCCTTTGATCTCTTCCTTTCATGATCAAACCATATGGCACAATTCTTCGATTTTAATAAATAATAAGCCTTTTTTCTGGAAGTCATGGAGAAATCGTGGTCTTATATGGGTACGTCAATTATTGCATCAATCCTGTATTCTCCCATTTTCAGTTGTTGCAGAATCCTTCCATCTCCCTTCTTCCTTTCGCATCAATTATCTCAGATTAACACAAGCACTTCAATCTGCATTTGATCTGCATGTCTGGCTATCCTCTGCATCACTTCAGGAGTCTCCTAGCATATCTCAACTAAGAACTTTACTTACTAAAGGATCTAAGGCGTCAAAAATATATTCTTTCTTACATGCTCCACCATCACCACGCACTAAGACAAAGGTAGAGGAGGCATGGGAAGTTGACATGGGCCTTTCATGGCCTATAGATCTTTGGGATAGGCTATGGGTTAAATTACGAAAATCATCTAGGGCTGCAAACACTATTCAAACTCTATTTTTCATCTATAATCGACTCCTACTTTCCCCATTAACACTTAGTAAAAGATATCCAGCCCTATCTCACGCTTGTTGGTCCTGCTCAACTCCTCAGGCGGATCTATTACACATGCTTTTCGAATGCAATCTGGTTCACCGGTTTTGGGTTCAGGTTTGGTCTCAAATTGATAAAATCTTCTCCACTACACATCCGTTTCATATATCACATATTTTTTTAGGTAGTATTTCACCTATCTGGAATCCTCACAATCTCGATATAAAAATAATTGACTTACTTCTTGCAGTAGCTTTTCAGCAAATTACCAAAACTTGGAAAGACTCCACTAAACTCTCTTATCAGGCTTGGTGGTATGCTGTGTGCTATAATCATAGATTAGATACAACATATGTTTATTCACCTGTTTTAGCCCCAAAACGAAAGCAGCTATGGGATCCGGTCACTTCATTTTTTGATTCTTGTGCCCTTCGTTCTCTGCCTAAATCTCCCTTTCAACAAGAAGTTGCTAAACCTCCTTGAGTTCCTTTTCTTATATTGTCTGTTTTTTTTTTCTCTTTTTCATAATATTCACAAAATTGCTATGTTGTTTAGTATTATATTCCATAGTATTGTATTACTCTTTATCTCCTAGCTGGTATTTTTCTTTTTATCTTTTTGTATTTATCTCATATGAAATGTTTTTTCTTATCTATTTTGGATTTTTGATTCTTGTTCTCATGTGTTTCATTTATTCTTTTTGTATCAATTTTATACATTCGTGTATTTAAATTGTTTATATGACTTTTTCAAAACCTTCAATAAAGCTTATTTTGAACTTAAAGTGTTGTGCGACCGGACATGCCGGATCGTAATTGATAATGGCTTGGAGTTGTTATAATATCCTCACGTGCACCTGGAGCTTGGTACTTCCCACATACCTCAGCCCACAGGTGCACGTGAGAACATATACCGCAAAATCTGTACGGCAATTGTAATTGCCCTTGATGTTTAGCTCATTCTCTCTAAATGGAGTGGTGTATTTTATTTTGTTCACTTCAAATTTACATTTATATATATATATATATATATATATATCACCTTGATCAATTAATGGGTGATGAAAGATCAACAGGGAACACAAGTCTGTACTAGTGCTGACTCAAACCTGCGCAGAATCAACATTTACGGACTGCACCTTATACAGTGTTACATGTAATTTTGGTGATGACCACCCTTTGCGTGGTACCACCCCAGATGTTTTCCATGATTGTTTTTACTGGCTACAAAACTCTGTGCGTGACCTGGAATGCTACGCTTGGGCATTTCACTTGACTCATTCCAGGATGCTACTTAAGATCCCCTGGGAAAATGCAAATGGTCTTATGTATAAGGCAATGCTACTGGGATCGGACCTTCCATTGAACGGCTTCTTGTTTAAGTTCGGCCACCAGAAGTTTTTCAAAAAATTCAGACTAAAGACATTATTGGGCACTATAAAAGAATGGTCCCAAATTAAATCCAAGGCCGGGATAGGATATCTATCCAAACACGCACCGATTTGGGATTTACCCGGGCAATCACCACAAGATTCTAATACAGTTAAAAGGGTCCTTTTGGACGCAGGTATAACACAGTGAGGGGAACTGCTGGTAGAAGGATCTTTTATGGAATGGGCTCCATTCAAACTCAGGGTAACATCATCACTCTCCTGGATAGTATATTTACAACTGGCCAGCTGGCTTCGAACTCAAACAAAGAAAAAAGCAATGATGGGTGACTATAGCCGCTTAGAAAACACCCTAGTGGAGAGACCCGCGAGAAGAAAGGAAGTCACACTCTTCTATTGGCACATCATAGAGGATGGAGAGAGCGACCCCAATTTCCCGGCAAAACTTTGGGGTGCAGAGGGAGAACCACATATGGAGGACATATGGGAGGAATCTTTTACCCTCCTCTACAAAATCATCAAGCCAGCATGGCTGAGGCGTAATCACTTCTTCACGCTTCATCGGGCATATTACTCCCCTAAACGGCTCTCGAAATTCCAACCCGGGAAATGCTGCAGCAAATGCTCCTATCCAGCAGCCTCAGATCTTCATATGTTTTGGGAGTGCCCGAATATTGCCACCTTTTGGCAAGAAATCAGGAAAACACTCGAATCAATCCTCAGAACACCTATCTCGTGGTCTTGGTCTTTAATCATCTTCGGCCTAAACAATAGCATCAAGGGTTTAGAAAGAGAGTTCTTATTCTATGCTATCTTATTAGCAAGAAGAGAAATCTGTAAAAACTGGGTCAATATAAACCCCCCGACACATGCAGAGTGGCTGTCTTCACTATATGTAACATCGAAGGTCGATCTAACTAGAACATGTAGCCCCCGATCATTGAGACTCTGGGACCTTTTGATTAAATGGAGAAGGAACAGTTAGTCAACCCGGGGTTTTTGGTTTTTTTTTTCTTCCCCCGGGTCCGATGATTAGGCCTAAAAATCTCCTTGTCCAAAGGGAGGCACCCCAAGCCATACAGCTATTGGACCACACTCCGAATTGGCCCGAAGGGAGACTGTCCGTCCAAGCTTTTTGCCGGAGACATCTAGTCTGACTCTCTGGGTACTGGGAGCTTATTAACAGGCCCCTCTGTGTTACAGGGGTGGTCGAATCTTGTGTCTTGTGGCTAGGAGCACATTTGGATCGACTATATGGCTAATGAGGACAAAAGAAAAAAGAAAAAAAAAACTCTGTGCGTGTTACTCTTGCTCACCAGTGATAAAGCGCCGGTTCTCTCCCTTTCAAAATGATGGCATATTTAACTTACCTATAAGTCCCAAGCATATAGTACCACAGTGCACCCAGGACTTGCAAGTTAAATGTTACAAGAGAACAACAGCACTCATTGTAACATCCACTACAGTGGTAATGTAAACATAACTGCAGGCCTGCCACCAGTAGCCTGGCTCTGCAGGTTTAAATACCCTATTTTGATAGGCATTAGCACTACTTTTAAATAATAACAAGTCACCCCCTAGGTTGGCCTTACATGCCCATAAGTCTATGTAAGGGTAGGGCATGTAAAAGGTTCATGTTAAGCATGTCTACACTGAAAAGGTCCGAAGGCTACGTTTACTGTGGCAGGGTTAGCTGTCCCATAGGAAAGGACTGGGGCACAATATTAAATTTAATATTGACTTTCTCCTTTTAAGAATTAGCTACAGAGCTCATGTTTTGACTTGTTAAAATATTTTTTACAAGCCCAATTCATTGCCAAACTTCCAACTTTCAGCCCACATATGTATAGCTCCCTGAGGAGGTGTGAACGTGCTCCCAGAGCTGTGACAAAGGCCTTGGGGCCTCATTTATGAAAAGTGACGCATCGCTGCGTGAAAACAGCGATGCGTCACTTTTCATTGCGCCCTCCTTGCGACACCAATGATGTGTCATATTTACAGTATGACGCATCATGTCGCAAGGAGTTACAGATACTTCAGTATTTCTGAAGTATCTGTAGGCGCAAAAATGACGTATTGCTGGAGTGTGTCACAAAAGTGACGCAACTCCAGTAGCCCCATGTGAAAGAGCCTGCGTCAGTCTTACGCCTGCTGTGAGGCAGGCGTAAGATTTTGACACATTTGAGTCCTAGAAGTGGCGCAGTGAAATCTCATAGATTTCACTGCATCACTTCCATGACCCTTTCTTGCGTCAATAAGCCCCCCTTGCATACATTATATCTGGTGCAGGTATAATGTGACACAGGGGTTTACAAAGTGACGCTTCTACCTAGATGCATCACTTTGTAAATATGGCGCAACAAGGCGCATTTTTTATGCCACTGGTGCGTCACAAAAAGTGATGCACCGGTGGCGTAAAATTGACGCACAGCCTCATAAATGAGGCCCTGGGTGTTTTGGAGTGTTCTGTTTCTCTGGGAGGAACTCCAACTGGTCTGTGCACAGGAACTTATTTAACTTAGAAACGGTGTATCCTATCACAGGCGCAAGTAGCTAACCCCTTCCTTGTACAACTAGTCAGTCAGGCACCAGGCCCGGTGGGAGAGGAGCTGCCCTCAGTACCGGTTTTGAGTGGGGTAAGTAAGTTCCTGCCATGTTGGTTTTGGGCAGTGAGGTGCACTATGGGATTGATGACAGTAAAACCATAGGAGATGCTGCAAAAATTGATAGGGTCATCCTTGGGAACTTTTATTCGATTGGTTAGGGAGGGGCCTGGAGTTTCCCTCACCTACTGTACAGCACTGAGCAAAATCTTGGCACCCAAAGTACCCTCACAAAATCACTATTGAACCTGTGGAAGACCAGAAGAGGACTTGGCCTGCCTACTGTCACCTAAAAAGATCATTGAAGATTGGACCTGTTCTCCTTCTGCTCCCAGGACAAAGAAGTAAGCTCCAAGGGCCATAAAGGTGACCTCCTACGTAGGCTACAAGGACACAATACGCTTCAAGAGGCCTTTCCTGCATTCATTGCTGACTAGTTCCAAGTAGACCTGCCCTGGACAGTGCTGCTTGCCTCTGCAGGATTGAGTCTAGACTCTCAAGTGATGTTTCCAAGTTTCCTATACCGCTGGTGTCAAAGTGTACTTCTATAAAGTCTCCTGAAGGCTGAAACTTTTTCCCAACTTTTTTTTTTGAGAATGACAGGGACCAGGACCAACCTGATCTGACAAAGGTGTGTTGACATGGGCCCAAACATTCATGTTGCTCCCAGAATGTTCTTCTCCTCAGAAGTAAATCTGATTTAGCAACCTCATATAGCCCTCCTCGGCTACAGCCTTGCCTTATAGCACTGGAAGAATCTGAGCTCCAGAACGGTGACTTAGGGCCTGATTTAGAGTTCAGAGGATGGGTTACTCTGTCACAAATGTGACGGACATCCCGTCAGACATATTATAATGTGTGATATCCAATGGCATATATAATAGTTCAGATAGCATATAGGTCGAATTTGTGATGGAGTAACCCATCTGCTCAACTCTATATCAGCCCCTAAGTCTGAAGGAAGAAATCTTTACCGGGTGAAGGTGCCAAAAGTATGCAGCCAGTGGGTGAGAAATTCACATTTTTCCCACTCAGAGCTTTCCTTCCAAAAGTCTACAGTTTCAGTAATACCTTGTCCAGCAGTTATCCGACAACATAGAGTCTTCTTTGGCCACTGCATGCTGCCCTGCCCGGCTGATAGTTTTTGACTTTCCTACCAGAGAATAAGTACGAAGGTGAAACTTCTAATTGTGACAAACCCGTTCCTTGTATCGAACTTATGTTCCACCGCCGTCACCCTTAACCTTACCCTTGTCCCAGTCTAACGTAACCGGATGACAGTGGTTGACCCTTAACGCTTTCTGGTGCTATACTGAACCTTATATTTTACAGATTCATAAGTCTGGTTCGACTTACTGGCTTTTGGTCATTTTAGTATCATTTTATTTATTAAAATATGCTCTATATCCATGAATTGCATGGATTTTACTTGTGTTGTGTTTTGACTGTAATACTGTTTGAGTACTGCATAAATACTTTACATGTTCCTTCAAAGGATTTCTATTCACTAAATTGTGGTTTGAAATATATCACAATATGTGCAGGATGGATTTGATATAAATCTCTTTTTTTCGACCCTAAGGCTCCAGTGGTTAACAATTAAAGCTTTTAGATCCTCCTTGGGTGATTTTTGTGTCTGTAGAACACCTGGTCCCCGAGCTCTTTAAGGGTTTTGAACTACTAAGGCCTAGACATAGGGGCTTATTTGCTCCCTTGGACCTTTACTTCTTGGTATTTTATTCCTTAGAAGGCCGACCGCTGAGCCTTTGGAGGAGGCATCAAAGATGATCTTTACTTGTATGTTTTTTTTTCTTAATGGCTATTACCACTGCAAGACAAATTGGTGAATTAGGGGCTTTGCTCTGGCGACATCCCAATTTGAAGATTTTTGATGATAGGTTTTTACAGACAGTAGTCCCAAATAGTTTACTTTACTTCAATTCTGTTTTCCATTTAGGTCAGGAAATTATTCTTTCTGCTCTAGATTATTTTTTCTTCTTCATATTGAGACTCTTTTAGGTGTTGCAAGAGCAGTAGAAATGTATCTACAAAGGGCAACTCTTTTTAGGCAATGTGACCGTTGGTTAACTTTGGGCTTGCCAAAAGGGATGATCATTCTTCCGAATCTACTTTCAGTAGATGGATCAAGGCTCTTATGTCCCCTGCTTTGCTTGACTCTGGAAAGGACCTTTTGGGATCAGTGCATGCTCATTCTATTAGAGGTAAGGCAGACTCCTGGGCAGAATGGGAGGGAGTTTCAATAGTGTACATATGTAAGGCTGCTACTTGGACTTCTCTCTCTACCTTTGTCTCACACTACAGACTTAATGAGGCTCAGGAATCTGAATTGTGTACTAAGGTTCTCTCCATGGCAGTGTTTGGATGAAAGGCGTTCTTAGGCCTATTCAACAGTTAATTTACACAGGAGTAATTCTTCACATGTAAATGTATTCTTAAGCTTTGCAGTAAGTTAACTACTTTAGGCTAGCTACATTTTCTGAGAGTAAATTTACTACAAAGTGTAGACAGTCTACTCACACAGTCTACTCACTAGAAGCAGGAGTGGACCCAAATTTATGAGCTTAAATTTACTATCAGTAACTTTTCACATGTAGATGAGCTCTTCACCAGCATGGTGGAGCAATCTGCATAGTAAAACATACGGAATAGTTAAAAAGTGTTTTAAACATTAAGTACATTTAATATTTTGATATTCAATATTAATGTAAACTAAATTGTCTTTATTTATTTTAATTTTAGAGCAAAATAAAACAAATCACTAGTAACTTAATTTTGAATTGAATATTCAAATAATTTAAATATATAAAATGTTTAAAAGTTTTATTACAGTAGCCACCTAAAATTAAATGCTTCTGTTTATTGAGTAAATGTTAAATGTTACAAAAAGTTTACAACGTGTGCAAAAGGAATGTAAATTAATGTATTTAAAAAGTAAGTTACATTTATTTTTAAATAAGGTTATTAGAATATTTTATCACAAAATAAAAAAACAATATTTATTTGTATTCATATATAATTTGTAACATTAAATTAAACATGCATATGTTTATTAAATAAGCCAAAAATTAAAGGAACTAATTGTAATATTATTTCCTAAAGAGTTCTAGTTTAATGGGAGGGTGTTGCAGTATCATTGGCTAGCCATGTGAGATGCTAGACTTGCTCCAGGTATGAATTAGAGTAATTTACTACTGTTTGGGTCATTCTGGTTGTAGCAACTTTAGAAGTGCTGAATAGCAATGGGTTTGATCTTTTGTGGGTGGGTTTCTATTACTCAATTAACCCCTTCATAACCTTTTCAAAACATCTCCTTATTTCTTTCAAATACCTTCCCATTTAGTAGTTTCCAGCCACTTACCCGGTCCATCCCACACTTACTACTTAGTAGAGTTACATGCGCGAGGATTTCCCCATAGAAAATATAGGAGAGGAGGATTTTTAATTATAGGTTTGGGAATTGTATTTTTTAGTAAGTTAGCAGTCCTATTGTAGTACTACCACAAAAAATATAGTTTGTGAATTGGGCCTCTGATTTTTAACATTGTGTTGTGTCGGAATGCTCACGTGGGTGTAATAATAAAAGTTATGATTCTGTTTTGCTGCGCTCATACTTGTCTCTCTTTTCTGAGGATGTGTGGGATGATCCTTTTCCAACTGTGATGCATGCATATCCCCATGAAGTAAGGAATGGGACGAGGGAGCAGTTGAGGGGGTAATGTCTGGATAACTTACCAGCCATCTTCATTGCTCAGATTTTTAATCCTCATCTCAATACTTAGGACCTTGACTCCCTCCCTCCCTTTCTGGTAACCTTCATCAGTGTTTCTAATCAAGGGCTTGTTAAATCAGGATGTTCATTGGGTAAGGTTGAGTTTTAAAGGAATGAAACACATAAAGGGCCAAGGTGGAGCATTTCAAGACCCAATTAATGGTGATCCCAAATTATACAAGACACATAAAAAGGGCCTTGGGGGTTCTATCTAGATCAACAACACCAAAGATGTGTTTCCTACAGAACAGTCTCTTGGAGTGGAATGCATTAAGGATAAAACCCTCACCCACTCTTCAGTGGCATGCTTCATTATCTGGCTCCTCCTGTTACCACTGACACATGTGGTAGAGGAGTGGGCTACAATTCTTCCAGACTGACTGAAGAGGAGCCATTGTGCATACTATAACAGAGGTTACTACAATTTGAGCTAAATGTTATTGTTGGGGGTGGACAGAGTGTAATGAAAGAAAGGAGAGGTGAAATAGTGATTACAAATGTGTCTCAGTGCTCTTAACCCCAATGTTAATGCATGCCCCCAAGGAGAGTATCAAAAACAAATGGCCGAATATGCTTTACCTCAAACGTGATACTAAGGTTAACATATTTCTACCACTAATAATAACCCTTCTACGAGGCGTCTGCCATTCCTCAGGTCCACACCTGTAGAACATATCACTCTGCAGGTAAAAAATGCAAAAAATATACAAAGGTAAATTAGTACAAATGCTGAGCCACGATAAGTTCGGTGTTTGCCTTGGTTGTCAACATCTGTGAAAACAACCAGGAGACTTTAAAAACCATTGGTGCCCTATCATGACAGAGCACAATAATAGTAAAGTACGGTTGCGCTTCTAAGTATTTTGTCATACAACTGCACTATAAGTCTGCAGGTGCCACCAGTAATCCCTCAAAGGTGTACAATTAATATCCTCATGGATTACAAGAGAAGGTAAACATCACTTACAACAAAACTTTTACAACGCACTACCATTACAACGCGGTCATTACAACGCAAACTATTACAACGCATTGCGCTGGGGGCGCTCTAGGTTAGGGAATAGGTTAATTTACTATCCAATAACCTTCTCTAGTGTCCACGGGGACTGGAGTTGGAATAGTAAATAAACTATTCACTATCCAACACCCAAAAGCGCTATGCGTTGTAATGGTATGCGATGTAAAAACCGCGTTGTAAAGGCAGGCGTTGTAATAGCCTGCGTTGTAACGTCATGCATCCACAAGAGACACCCAAAAGTGGCTCTGCATATACCACTACTGTTTACTAGCAATGGTCAGGTTTGCTAGCCTCAACTCAACAAATATGGACGTAAAACGACAGGGCTGCAAATCGTAATTTGAAAAACAATCAGGCTGATGTGAAGACATACACTGCCTTAAAACCGCAAAAACCTACGCAAAATCAAGCACAACCCCTCGACAACTGCTTCAAAACAACAGAGTTGCTCTGTACATAATACCATATGAGATAGGGCAATGGAACACAATACAATACTTCCAGGCTCAAAAAATGTTATGAATGTGCACTAGAAGCCACACCATCAAGGGCTCGTCAAGCCCTCTACAAGTGGGGCAGCCCCTACTAGATAGCATGCAAGTTAATGTATCCTGAATTATTTAAGCAATGCATACAAATAAGGAAAAAATAACAAACTACTGTTGTCACATAGGCTACCTCTATAAGGACCCAGGAAGATGGCCCAACACGTACCTTAGCACAGTCCAACGTTGAAAGTTTTGTCCTATCCAACCCGAGAAGAAAATAATGCCCCACTCGCCTCAATATAAAAGCTGCACTCCGCGGACACCGTAGGGTGTCACTAAGGCATGCCTGGGTCTGAAAGGATGGCCCCTAACTATGGATTTCGCAACGCGTATGGGGTGAACGATTCTTAAAGCAATTGACTAAAAGTTTAAAACTTATGTGTTATACCATAAATCCGGGTATCGGTCTCACTTAAAAACTAAAGACAAGCTGCTATTGGATGATACAAATTGTCGAGAAAAAGACTTGTGATGGACTGTAATATCGAAAATTGAACAAAATCCCAGAGGAGGCGATTTAGACAGAAGACTCCTTCAGAGGGAGGCCTTACTAATAGTAAAATTTCACACAGCCTTAGATAGCCTTAATGAGCTATCAGAGATTTATAAACTGTAAATTTGTAGAAATCTCGACAATTTGTATCATCCAATAGCAACTTATCTTTACCTGTTAAGTGGATCTGATACCCGGATTTATGGTATAACACGTTGTAAGTTTTAAACTTTAAGTCAATTGCTTTAAGAATCGTTCACCCTATACACGTTGCGAAAATAAGACATAACTACACATCCCATGATTCCCCCAATTGAGTAGGAGGAGCCGAGGGCGGATACAGGAAGTTGAAATACTCCAGACAACACAGTGCGGTCGCGAACACACACCATGCCGAAGAGAACGCCGTCACGTACTTCGAAATAGCTGTAAGGTAAGGCAAACACTTCCGCATATAAGAGAGATGGTAAAAAACCATTGAATGTGTGTCATAAGCGAAAATATCAGATGACGGATAGTGCAATAGGTTGCTGCTCAAGACAGGCAAACATGTGAAGCCTAGAATGCGAAGTGAGAGATGGCAAACATATTGAGTGAGTGTCTTAGTCTAACAACGGACAGTGTAAAATGTTGCTCATCAAGAGAGGCAGCACGTGAAGCCTAGAACACAAAGAGTAATGGTCAGAAAGATCGATCGGTGCCAAGGTGCTTAAATGAGCACTCTACAAGAGAATATTAGAGCAGTGTTGTTGCGAGGAATTATAGAGAGGTGAACTTAACGTGCTGGATAATAGAATCCCGTTTTTCCACACAGATGTCGTGATGAATTGATACACCGTTATACAAGAAAAGAATAAAAGCTTGAAGGTATGAGACCGCCGACTACCAGTTTTCGGATTCACACATAGTTCATTGAATAGGTTCTGATGAAGCCTTTCTCTTTCCCTAAAGAAATGTCGATGGACCAAATTGAAGGTGTCCGTTAAGAAAAAGTACTGCATGAAATAGAAGTAAGTGATCCCTGCTATCAGGTCAATAGTAATATGATAACCATTGGACAAGTGACCGGGTTACTTATATTTTCTTTTTCTTTTGATTTGGTCAGTTTGGTTGATAGAGTGCGTGATTCGAGTGGAACACAGGAGATCGGCTGATCTCGCAAAGAGGTGATAAATGTTGTTACCTGGAAGGGGAGGCTAGTGAAAAAATAGGGAGTCAAAAGTCCTAGTTGGTAACACAAGTTTAATTCTTGTTTTCTAGCTACTGGTCCTGATGAGAACCCCGTGAATTGCAGTCTGGGTTCGAAACGCATCGACCTTTCATTATCCAAACGAGTGCTTTAAATAAAAGAAAAAGAAACCCCTTGTTATGATCAAGCATAGAATTCTTCAAGTTGTGTTTGTCATGCTTAGACTGAAGGGAGTCTGCTGTAAATAAAGTACTGTTTGGTTTATTGGCCTAAATTCAAGGTTTAATAATTCAACCCAAAGAAAAGGTTGGATTGTCTTGTTGCTACAATTAATTGTTTATGCTTTTTGTCTGTCAAATTGGATTATGTTTTGTGTTTGTGAAAAAATGTTGTCATCAATTGTTACATGTTTCATGTTTTTGTCTTAGTCATTGAAAATGTGGTGATTAGACGAAAAGATGTTTATAATTGGTGGATGTGGATTGTAAATAATGAGATGTGTGTAAAAATTGAAAGAGGTCTTTTATGAGATGTGAAGAAGAAATCAATGTCTAAAAAAATAAAAAGAAATTATCAAAAAAGAAAGTATTCCTCATGGATCACATTGAATTATTCTTTGTGTTACCTTTATAAATAAGTAATTAGAAGAATATCAGTATTGCCATTTTTGTGGTTATTTTTAGAAGTTTGTGTAAGAGCAACAGGAGTAAACCCATGGACCGTGTTGGGATGGGTGAGTAATGAAACAAGAAACAATTCCCAACAGGTGTCAATAGAAGTCAGTTAAACAATGTATGCAGTCAGCATTACAAGAAACAGGAAAATCAAGGAGTCTCAAAGAAGTTTTGTAGAAGCTTATTATTCAGCAATTGTAAAGGGTCTTTCACATGGCTAAATACAGTTAAACAGCACTGTGTCGAGCAAATCATGTGACAACCAGAGGGCACTTGGTGGGTGGTGATATATACAATAAGTGAAAGTGCAAGTGCTAAAGTGAACAGCGTGAACGACGCATAGTG
This sequence comes from Lissotriton helveticus, assembly GCF_964261635.1. Lineage (NCBI taxonomy): Eukaryota > Metazoa > Chordata > Amphibia > Caudata > Salamandridae > Lissotriton > Lissotriton helveticus. The sequence continues at coordinate 1,909,266,946 of NC_136067.1, read as the reverse complement.
ACAAAGTATATATACAGTGATGGCTCCACAAGTTCAAGTTGCAATTATTTTAGAGCAAAGTTCGATAAATATTTTTTGGAGCACAAAACGTAAAATGCGCCAACAAATAATGCTGCGGTGTCGACGGCGTTTCGATCCCCGTGAGTCGGGATCGTCATCAGGACAAGGTTGTCGATGAGGGCAGTGCAGGACACGCACACAGCGGTTGCGTGAGCAAGCTATATTCCGGGCTGGGTCAACGGAGGAGCAGGCTGATCGTGTATTCAAGTGATCAGCATGGGGGGCGCCTGCTGAAGTAAGGGCTGGAGAGGGCGATGAGTGCTCTCTTTGGTCGGCAATCTTGCAATGAATGCAGGAGCTCCTACAATTGCTGAATAATAAGCTTCTACAAAACTTCATTGAGACTCCTTGATTTTCCTGTTTCTTGTAATGCTGACTCCATACATTGTTTAACTGACTTCTATTGACACCTGTTGGGAATTGTTTCTTGTTTTATTTTTAGAAGTTGGCATTTCTGTGTGCTATGTGTCTTTGCCTGCCTGATGTGCATGGCATGCCTGGCTCTGGAGTGACAAGGGCTGGTGAGGTGTGTGGGTCCAGATGGGCTGGGTGAGTCAGCGCTAGGCTGAATAGGAAGATCTGCATTTGGAGTAGAGGGAGGAGGAGCCCCTGATCCTGAATAGGTATGTGCCTGCCTGGGACAATGCTGGCTCCGCCCCCCTGTGGTGTGTCTGGGGCCAGGACCTACGATGTCAAAGGGAACTGTTGGGCACTGTAAATACATTTTTGAGTACCCCCAGAAACGGTTTTTACTGCATTTCTCAAGCCCTGTGCCAGGGCAGAACAAAGACCTGATTAATACAAATATTGGGGCTGTGACCCTATGTCTGTGTTGTGCTTGGGTGCTTACTTGAACTTGCAGCCGGTAGGCTGCTGTACTGGCAGGAGAAACTGCAACTGGGGATCCGGTGTGCTGGCCTGCCTGTGCCTTGCTTCCTGACTCCCCTGGAGGGGGAAGATACAGCGCTGGGGAGCACTTTCCCTGGCCCCAGCGAGAAGGGCATTTTGCTGGCTCTCCTCTGTGAGCATTACCTGTGGGTACCTGTTTATGGCCCTGGAGAGAAGAGCGCTTTGCTGGCTCTCCTTTTTGACCTGTGGTGAATTGCCTTTGTGCCCAAAAAGGGGGCTCCTGCTACCGAGCGCGTGGTGAGCACTGTGGGCCCCCTTGAGGTGGGCGGGGCTCCCGTGGTGACAAGGGAGCCCCGCATGTTACTGAGTCTGGACAGCAAAAGGAAGGAGGAAGCAGCGTCTCCCGGTCAAAGATAGCCGATGGCTGCCAAAGGCTCCGAGGACTCCAGACGTGCCACGAGGCCATTTCCCTGAAGGCGAGTGAGTGGCGGCAGCTCCTGCAGGGCCAGAGCAGTCCCGCACTTCCTAGCAACCCGGCAGGTTAGTTGAGGCGGCCGCCCCCGACTTGCCATAATAGCAGCTGCCCCGGGTGGTAGCAGACAGCTTTATTCTTTTTGTTATATATTGGGGGCACTCTCCATTTTCGGAGACAGGGGGGTGTTATACCCCCGCCCCCTTGCTCATGGTGATTAGGTCGGGACGAGCCCAGGACGGGGCCCCAGGAGATTACTGCCCTTCATGATGTAGGTGGACACATGGCCCAAAGAACCTACCAGGAGGGGGATCAGGGTAACGAGCAGTAGCTCGGAGGCCTGTACAGCAGGTATTGTGTAACCCTTGAGCCGGCCTAGGATTTATATGGGTACTGTGACTAAGGTCCACTACGGTGTCCGAGGGTAAGGCCCAGTGGAGAAGTGTTCATAATGTGTGCACATTACTAATGAGGTGTAGTAAGAATGCACTGCACTGATGTTTGTATGCATAATATGCCAGGCTGTATTGTGTTATGCCTAATACCTGAAAATTGCTCATGAGGTGTATACTGTGACCAGTGTTCACTATGGTGCACTGTTGCAGATTATGTTTTGCATATTAATGTGCTAAGTGCAATGTTGCCAGTAGTTACTGGTTATTTTCACTAATTCTGTGAGTTGTGATGGTTCTGGCATTGGCCCGATTCGCCCTGTCATGTATTTAATCCGCTGTAAACTACTACCTAGTGCCAGTTGGCACAGTGTATATGTGTGATTATGATCTAATGTGTTTATGAGTAATACAATGGCTATTTTTACATGACCTTGTATGGAGTTTCTTTTGTGGTGTGCCCACTGTGTCGCCGCTGTGTGTGTGTGTTAGTGTTGCTCAAACTCTTTACACATTGCCTCTGGGATAAACCTGACTGCTCTGCCAAGCTACCAAGGGGGTGAGCAGGGGTTATCTTCAGAGTGTAACTCCCTTGCCCTGACTAGTGTGGTGGTATCTGCCTGGCTTAGGCGCAAGCCCTAGCCAAACAGAAATCCCATTTCTAACCTGATAAATAAATAAAAGTATGTTAAAAAAAGTGCATGCAGAGGTTGGCCGTGCTGGGTGCAAATGTACTGCCCACTGAAGTCCCAGATACCTGGAGATACCGTTGGTCGTGGAACTGAAAAATATTCTCTTTTAAGGCTAGACGTTCACACCTCATAATATATTGAATGGGAGAACAGGAAGCTGACGGATCCCCCCTCAGCAGGACTCTCCAGGACTCTTTTTTGAGTTTTAAAGGATGTAGCACGCCTCCTTCAATAGAGATAGTTAACATCTTGGAGAAGTAGCGACTCGTATGATTTATACAACAGAAACCCTCATGAAGTGAGGACTGGAATGAGGAGAAAGAATTGGAGCAATAAACATTACCGGTAAGTAATCCAGACAATAGTGCAGAGCAGTAGCGGCACTGGAGCTCGGAATATAAGGGGCTCACTGCACTCTAAATATGGCTGTCTTTCCTACACACCTCGGGCACAGTGCACTTAACTTCCTTATTTACACCAGGGCCCATGGTCCCATTGCCACACCACTGCTCAAGAACCTCCCAAGTTGGAAAAATATTACAGTCCAAATGGACAGTAGTGTAACCAGTGTGTCAGGGACCCTAGGACAAAGAAGGAAATTGGCTCCTTGGCTGCTGCTTGGATTATAAAACACAGTAATAAGCAGGGGCTAGTGTGCTCCTAAGGCCCCTCGGCACCGGAGCCACTGCACCTGCTGCACTAATGGATGTTTTACATTTACTAGTGCACGCTTTTAATCTTCTCTCTAACAGAACTATAATATTTATTATTTCTCTAGCATACATCATAAATGAATTGCTTCGAGGCGCTTGGAGGAACGGAACTGTGCCCACAGACCCACCAAAGTCCGTATGTCCAAGTTGGCACCACTGAATACATCTTTGAACCATTTTTAAGACACACGGCTCTAGTTTATTGTAAACCCAGTAAAAGAGGATTCTAAAGATAAGACGAATCACAGCCTCCTGTCCTTGCCACAGCTGATTTGCTAAATCACATCCAACCCGCCGCGGAGTCTCATTTGAGTTTGTCCCCGTGCCACGGAGCAGACTGGATTAGCTGCCAAGGCTGTATGTTTTCAGGCAGCAGGAACGAAATGTCCGGCAATTATTTTCAGATCTAATTCGGCGTCCTCCCTTGCAGAGCGGCGCCTGCTCACTCGATCCCGCTAATGAAGCGAGGAGTCGCGCGCTGACAGCCACGGATGCGCCCGCCACGCGCCGCGCCGCGAGAGTCATTTGAGCGCGAGGCTGCGGCAAGATTCACGCGCTGGCACCGCGCGCCCGTCAGCCTCCCGTCAAATGTCAGATCCGAGAGGCGAGGCTTACTAACCAGTGCCATCATTAATATTATATGCACGAGCGATGGGCATGCTTCTGCTACGCTGCGAGCTTGAAATATTGGCACTATAAGTAAATACTGTGCGCAGAAAATGATGCTGAACCCGAACATGAACAAACCCTGCACGTGTTTCTTCTACGCGAAGAACAGTCAAACATATAGAATACGTAGTATCGCGACCTCTCTCTAGTTTAACTAACTTCATCTGGTGAGACTCGTAGCAGAGGCTCCAGACCAGATTCTACAAAGGTGGAGCAAGATCACGGAGTGCACAGTCAACAAGCATATGTAAAGCCAGTAGGGCAGACTTTTACATGTATCTTTTGTCTAATGTATAGATGGGTTAAATTTTCCAGAGCAAAGTGGTTTGTTGTTTTCTGTTTGAATGAGTTTCAGGTGTATGATTCGTGTGAGTCTGATTGTGGGACCGGATGTATTATGATATATGATGTATAATTAATAGGTCCATTGAGTGGCATTGTGGTAGCGACACCTGATACCAAAATCCCCCTTTATTTGTCCAGTCATCACCTGGCCGTTTCTGCCAGGTATCCCATTAATAGTGGTATTCAAAAGCAGGGGCCCTATCGTATATGGAATTATGTTTGCCAATGACATCCACTGTTCAAATGTATATTGAACATAATCTGCACTTGTTGGTAATTGGGTTACTGGTTCAGGGGAGTGAAACCCTACTGAAGCAGCACACACAGTTTCTGTCAGGGTGGAGTCAGAAGCAACCCCAAACCCTCTAGTAGCTTGGCAGAAAGACGTCATGCTTAACTTAGAGGCAATGTCTAAAGTATTTACGCAGCACTCAAACAGTAATAAAGTGAAAATACAGCACAGCACAAGAAAAATTTCACACCAAATTAGAAAAATAGATTAACATGTAATAAATTATTGCACACCAAAATGAGAAACAGCCAATCAGTATAACTGGGGGATATGCCATTTGAAAGATATAAATGAGAACAGTGACTAAAAGCACAAAGCGCCAACTGTGGTCATCTGGTTGTGCCAGACTGGGATCAAATCAAAAGTTCAGAGCAAACGCAATGGAGCGCAGGCCTGACATAGAGAACAATTTAGGCCTGTTGAGCAAAGTATCTTAAATTCTGGTTGTGGAGCATTGCACAAATTGAAGATGCGTCATGCAGCAGCAGTTCCGAGGAGCTGCGAGGCTATGATGCAAAGGTCCTGAGCTGTCATCGAGGAAGTTGTCAAAAATGGGTTTGCAGTGCAAAGTCCTGCATCGAAGATGCATAGTGTATAAGGATAAAGAGTCCTCATCATCATCGAGGGGCTTGCAATGCGAAGGCCTTCATCAAGAATGCGGCGCGCAGCGGCAGTTCCGAGCAGAGCTCCAAGGAGATGCATTGTACTGCATCGGTTCTTCCCACAGGACCACAGCTGGGTAGGCAGAGTGTTATGGAGTGGTGTAGAGTGTAGTGGATTAGCATGGAGTGGAGTGTTGAGTGTCGTAGAGTGGAGCGGTGTAGAATAGAGTGATGTAGAGTGGAGGGGTGTAGAGTGAAGAGGCAAGAGTGGAGAGACATAGAGTGGAGTTGAGTGTTCAAAGATCCGGCTTTGCATGCCCCTGTGGCACTTTGGCATTACAGAAGGGGCAGCAAAGGCTTGTGTGGCCCCTTCTGTAATATCGACAGTGCTGGTGCACATAAAGCGCACATCCAAGGGTCCAGGGCTGGCGTGGCACCACTTGGGGGCAAGATTCACATCAGACTGAGTCCAGGGGCTGGGTTCAAGGTGGTTGAAGACTTTTCTGTCCCAGGGGCCATGACCAAGAGTTCAGCGAACTAGCTCTTTGAGTCACTCTGGTGGTCCTGGGACCAAGATGCAGGTCCAATCCTTTCACCCAGGCAGGGGGGCAACAGTGTAGCAGTCCTTCTTGCAGAGTAGCACAGCAGTCCTTCTGAGTTTTTCACAGGTCCAGAGGTGTACAGAAGAGTTGGGTCTGAGGGGCTGATATTTATACCTGGTGCCCAATTTGAAGTAGGAGATGGGTCTGGAGGTTTCTACCCCCAGAGGTGTTTGTAATGTTCTGTCTCCCTGCACTGGCACCAGCTTGTCTGAGGTCACAATAGACTAGTGTCTAACCATTTCTAGCCCATCTGCCAATGCCTATGCTCCTTAGTCTCACTGTCTCAGAGTAATACACAAAGACTAGCTGCCAGGTACACCAAGTCATGTGACCCAGGAAACAAGCTGCAGGCACCAAATGGTTGGGATAAGAAAATGCCAACTTTCTAAAAGTTGAATTCTTTGGTTGAAACCGTTATGAATGTTTCACTCATTTTTTCTGTCATGTATAGCAATGTATGTTTGTAGTCATCTGTAAATATATGTGTCTGTGTGCAGGACAGTGAGTAATCCTTCGGACTGTCAGAATTATGTATAAATTGATACAATTTTTCTTCTTCATCTATTTATAATAAAAAATGCATATCTAAGGATTAAATACCTCAGTATATGCCTCTGCTCTAAATAAAAAAGATAGCAGAATAAAAACTTGTGACCGGGTTCTCTTCTTTTCCTCAATTAAATATTGTCCTACCCGGCCACATTATAGGACATAACCCCCCATTTACAAGAGAACTTTCTAAAAGTGGCATTTTTACAATTGTGAAATGCATTTTTAGATTACAATGCTTTTGATGGCAACATTGATATTCCTACCTACTCCCAAGTGAAAGCTATTGCTTATGAAATGTAATAGGTTAATCCAATTTTAACCTATGGGAGAGGTAGGCCTTGATGGAGTAAAAAACTAACTAATCTGAGAGTTTTTCACTACCAGAATATTTAAACGTTAAAAGTACATGTCTATCTTTTAAAATACGCTGCACCCTGCACTATGGGTTGCTTAGGGACTATTCTATGGGTGACTTATATGTATTAAAGGAATAGTAGGCATAGCAAAAAATGTATTTGGTCAGGTCGAAATGGCAGTTTAATCTGCACACACAGGCTGCAATGGCAGGTCTGATATATGTTTAAAGAGTTACTTAAGTGGGTGGCACAAACAGTTTGTCAGGCCTATTAGGAGCATTTAATTTACCGGCCCTGGGTACATGGAGCTCCACTTTACTATGGACTTACAAGTAACTTAAATGTGCCAATTGGGTGTAAGCCAGTTTTACCATGTTTAGAGGAGAAAGCACAATTGTAGCTCTGGTTAGTGGTAATAAACTGTGCAGAGTCCTAAAAGTGAACAAACCGTGTTCAGAAACTGGAGTATAAAAGCAAAAAGTTTGCAGAAGGTCCCAGTCCGACAGCACTAAACGCTGTTGAGACTAGAAGCAGCTTATTGTGCTGCTCTGTCTCACCTGTCATTTGATTTCATCCTCACTCCATCCACAGTCTTACCCGTGTACACTTCTTTCCACCAAGTTGTATGTTTTGAGAAGGGTTTAGATTACTCCCAGCCAAATCTGAATTTAACATGTTGATAATCCAGGGCAGACAATTCATAGAAGCCTTCCTGCAGCTCTCTTTAGTGCACAAATGTTTTCCATTTTCTAGAATTAGTCCATTCTTCTCTTGAAGTCCCACAACATATTGGCTTCAATGAAATAATGTACAAGTGAAAATAAAATTAAGCATTCAGGCTGTGCAGAACAAGCATTTGCAATGCAATAGGTCTCGCATTTACGAGACTTTGACCTATTGGCACTGCAAATGTCAATAGCTTAAATTCTCGCAAATGCAATACCTTCTGAATTGAAAAGATTGTTTGTTTCCAAGCGTCTCATGCCGCGCTTGCACTTAATAGAGGCCACGCCCCTTTATTTAGATGAGCCGCATTTAAAGAAAGGGGGATGGCCTCTATTAAGTGCAAGCGTGGCATGGGGTGATTGGAAACAATAACCCAAAATAAATAATTTGTAAAGCAATAGTCTCACATTTGCGAGAGTTTAAGCTATTTTCATTTATAAGGCTAAAAGCTCAAACTCTCCTAAAAGTGAGACCAATGGCATTGGAAAGAAGTAGCCACTATTGTACCGGCTGCTAAGAAAGTGAAAGCGCGCGTTGTGCGCTGAATGTTGTTGCAAAGCATGTCGTGCCTGCAGTAAGACAAAACTCACTAAAGAAAATAGTGCTTCCAGACTAAATAACACAGACGGTGTAACAACAGAGGTAAAAGGGCCGGTCCTAATGGGAGGTTACAAATGAGACAAGGAGGTACTAAGGAGGGACTAACAAGCCGATTATTGAATCAAAAACCAACATTTACAATGGAAAAGACACAAGCCAATGAAAAATATGGGCGGAGCTTCAAGTGCATACTCTTATACAGCATGCCTCGCAGAGCAACACATGCGCAGCCCAGGCTCGCCCTAAAAACAGAGAAGGAAAAAAGTCTGCAGTTTGTCACTTACGTTTACTCTCATTTCTTAAACAAATGTCTAACTTTTACCTGATTGTCAGAGAATCCTTGATAATTTCAAGGCAACCAGTCTTTTCTTGTGACTGAATTTATTTGCACAGTTAAACAATACTCGGTCCTAAATTGTGTACTAATCAGTGTCTAAGAATTTAAATGTATCTTGTATTGCCCTCCTTGAGAGGCACAACATACAACTACTATTTTTGTATGAACATTTTCTTATTTGGTTTCAGGAAATAAAACCCTATTAGAAAGTTAAAAATACCTATGGAGTATCCAGTTTCAAAAAGCTGTGAATATAACATCACTTTTATAAGTACACCATCAGACAACTCTCAGTTGCAGTGAAAATTCACTGGGAAGTGGCATTAAAATTAAATTTGATTCTCAAATTACTTAAAGATACAGTTTGGCGTGCATTCATCCTGCTAAGAAGACACAAGACAATGATCTAAGAACTGAACCTGTCCATTTAGTGCTGTGTTACATAAGGAGGTGAGACATGGACATGGATGAGTAACACAAACTGCATTACTCAAAGGCTTATTAACCCAAAGCTATATGCTGGTGGAATTGTGAACCATACAAATTACCAAACACAGGAGGATCCAGCAGATATTCTTACTACCCTGACATGTACTTCCCTCCAGTCCATCTTAAACACACTTGACTATAGCCAGCTCTATCTCCTGTGCCTTGCTCTTGTCTCTGAAACTCTCATACCTTTTGTTTGACTGACCTCTAATTGCAGACTGAGATTGTGTTTTATCACAGATTAATTCCCAGTTGAGCGCTCCCTTTTATGCCCTGCCATCTCCTTCCACATTCCTTCATGCTCCCTGTGATCTTTATTTCATATCAGACTTGGCTTACCTCGCAACTGTGTGCAAGTAGAATATAAATGAAATACGAATAACATAAATTTTTGTTTGCCTGCGTCTAACATTGTGACGATACCAACCCTTTGAGATCTCAATTTAGACCTGGCAGAGGTATCCACTTGATTCAGGGCTAGGCTGCACTAGGATCAACCTACGACCAATAATTTTGTTTCATTACATTGTTGGTCAGGCCATAGCGGCAAAATGGCAGCAAGATGGGGAAAATCCGGATGGAGGTGCAAGCACCACCTAGATGATGGCTTGTTCTTTTGTCTGACTTCTGAGGTCCACAGCTGCCTGAATGCCCTTGGCTTGCTCTGCTCTCACCATAGGGAGATCATAGTAATCTTTAATATTAATTTCTGTGATGTGCTTAACCCCTTCCATGCTCATGACGAGCTCAGCTCGTCATGCAGTACACTGCTCGTGTGCTCATGACGAGCTGAGCTCATCATGAACAATGGGATTTACCGACCCCTCAGAATAGGAGGGGAAAAGTCAAAGCACCCAAGGTGTTAATCACCCTTAGCAAAAAAGGAAATCCAGTGTATTCCATAGTTGATACCACATTCATGTGGGGAACCAGCAAGACACTCCACAAGTCGCTCCTAACATGCATTTGCACACCTCAGGAAGGGCATTCTATGTCCTCGGGAACCTGGATTACCTAGGTTCTCTAGGACGTAGAATGTCATCTAATCCACCACCGCTTGCTTGGACTCAGGTAGTCCTTGGACAGCTTCACCGTACACTTTTTTATGTCCAGGATGTTCAAAGCTACAGCAGAACTGCTCAACCAAAAAAACCTACTTTGTGGAGACTTTATCAGCTACAGCTACTCATGGCTTATGTCAGTGAAGATTTACAAACCAGAGAAAAGCTTCTGAGGAGAAAGGTACAACCTTTTTGTTTGACTATCCCCCAACCATTACTCAGCTGTGGGTGCTCGCCAATTAGTGACACAGGGTGACTAGGTTCTGATGAACCGCTTGAAAGACATTATGTTATTTTTCAACTTATTTCATATATTCCTATCGGATGACATTAAACACCCGTTTTCCTACATGTTACTGTTGCCTGAGTTTTCTATTTGTTATCACTTTATATCCCTATTAATGATTTCCTTCATTTTTTAGACCTTTTCAAAAGATTTTTGTCTTTTTAAACCACTTGATTTAGAGATTTCACATTCTGTTCTTTTAACTGTATAGTTGTTTTGATAGTTGTTGCACAAATACCACACATATTTTATGAGCAGATTGCGTTGCTGCTGTGACAAACTGTCAAGAAAGATGTAGGGGATTCCTCTCAAAAAGCCAGTTCACTTCTATTGGTTAGATTGTTTTGCCTTCCTGGGTCTTCATTCACTATTCACAGCAAGTGGGGTGCATTTCTTCCTCTTAGTCTAATATTCAGATTTCTTATATTTTATCATCATCCAGCTCATACCTTGGACAAAGTAGTTTGGACTTGCTGGACTCAACTAACTCTGGACAGCTTGTAAGATGAGGAGAACTTTGAGCAGAAGAGCTCTTTTTGGGACTGACGTTTAAAATCGGATACACTCTTTTTACATAAGATAGAAGGAAATAGATAAAATGCTTTAGTTTCCTGGAGCACAGCAAGTAAACTATAATGCACAGCATAATGCAATGATTGTTTTTTTAATCATAAAGATTATTATTTATTAAATTGTATGACATTAATAACTGTTTATTCTTTTTACTGATAATGCTACACAATATATGAAACCTACATCGCTAATGGGGACAATCCAAGGATGGATGCACAACCGTCCAATGCCGTGGAGTACCAGGCGATGGCAAGTCACTGGTGGAAGGAACTTCAGGGGCTGCGACAATACTCTTACCTGCTGGTGCCAGTTCACCAGCTGCTAAACAGAACAAAGTGGCTAGTCAGGTTTGTTTTATAATGAATTAATACACACGCAGCCAATTTGTGCTGCGTGAACCAGACGTTTTATATCACAAAAAGATTTATTTTCATTTATAATTAAGGTGCCGCCGTCTACTAGTATCCGCATTTTATGCGCAGCCAATGAGATAAGGCGAGCCGTTCCACTGATCAACTGCGCACCGCTTCGCGGGCGCCTTGATACACGAGTGTCTGTCATCCTGCGTCAACAACCAAGTACAGACGAACTCATTTGATGTGCAGTTAACCTCCACTCCCGCAGCCCCTGTGCGCGCTGGGCAGTGAGGATTATACCCAGTCCCCGCCCTGAGGAGAACCACTAATCACTACGGTTCGAAACGCGTTGACCCCCAGCCTGTGATAAGAAAGAAGGGTGCAGCTAGGATTAACTAATACCACTTTGGTGGAACCCGCTGTTAATCCTTTAAACCAATAATACATCACAGGTGTTGTGAGATAGGCAGGCAGTCCAATTCCATCCTTACTTCTGCCTGTCCATTGGTATTTGAGTGAAAGGACTGGTTCTTTATGTGTATCAGTTTCTCTTGTTGAAATGTCTTTCATGTTGCAATTTACTTTGAATGTAATTGTTATGTAAAACGTTATTTTGGTGTTATGAATTTTGAGTATCCATTGTGAACCCCTGTACACTTGTGTATATTGCGCACACTACTGTATGTTATTGATTCAACTGTTTTGACAGCAGTTTCCTTTGAAGACATATGGATGGATTAATGAAACTTAATTATAAATGAAAATAAATCTTTTTGTGATATAAAACGTCTGGTTCACGCAGCACAAATTGGCTGCGTGTGTATTAATTCATTATAAAACAAACCTGACTAGCCACTTTGTTCTGTTTAGTAGTTGTTGAGGTCCAGGCTAGCCAGTGGTAGGATCCAATACCTTCCTTTGTGCACAGTTCACCAGCTGAGCAGGTTCAGAGGTACAGAGTTCCTGCCACAGGCAACTTAGATCATTCACCTATAATTACATATTTGCTGACTATGCTCCCGGAAACTTAAGGAGAATGGAAATTGGACCCTTGGGAACTGAAAGACTGGGACACTAGGAAGTTGGCCACCAACACCACTGATTTTTATTTTCAGGAAAATATGGGAACTAATACGTTGGAGGTCACCCATTAAGAGACCTATAAGACTGTGATGAGGGACCAATTGATCGTCCATATAACCGATAAAAAGAGAGAGAGACGGGGATTTCAGAGATCTTGAGGCAAAACGAATGGAATGGCAACGGGAATATGTAGCCTCACCCTACCAGGCTTTGGCCCCGAAAATCGAGGAGGGGAGAGGGGACTACAGAGAACTTACCCAACAAGAAGTGAGTGCCCAATATTGAGCAACAGACAACAAGAAAAATGCCAATACTGATCCATTATTTAGATTAATTCAACCATAGGTGCATGAACCACAAAACAGTACACCTGAAAGCTCATTAATAGCTTTTATTTCAATAGCAAAAAGTTATTCCAATTATTCTCTCCTAAAGGGAACAAGTCAAGTCAAGTCAAGTCAAAAACCACTTTATTCGATTTAGTTAAAAATCATAAAAGCATTCTACAATCAAAGGGAAAGGGACAGTACATATTCATTTAGAGATTACTTTTAGAAATTACACACTTCAGTAAAAATTTATATATACACAGTTTAAAAACATCAATCATAATTTATATATTCACATTTTAAATGAAAAACAGTTATAGAGGATTAAATATTTAGCTAAAAAATTACAGGTACAAAAGCATTTTCCATTTCCTTCTTTCGTGCAAAAACCCTTGTATTACGTTTTAAGTCGTCTCCTCCTGATCCTAACAGCAGCAACAAGATAATTGGCCACGCTAAACATGACCAAAGCTGAATCCAACAATTGGAGATACAGGAGGGCAGGTTTTGCCTGATGGAAGGCTTTGTCCTTCAATAAAGGTATCAGATATTTTTGTCTGGGCACAGTAAAAAAAGGACAGAATAACCTGAGGTGCATATTGTCTTGCGTTGAGAAATTGTCGCAATTGCAAACAGAAGCATCCTCCTCCTTGTGCCAGCCTTGACTATCACAAAGGACCATGTAAATCTGGCTAAACCGAAATTTAACCAGAAGCCACCTGTGAAAAGTGATGTTAACAATGGCAAGGTACGGTTGTATAGTAAAGCAGGTGATGGTCAGGAAATGGGCTCTGATCGTGGGTTTAGTGAGTTGGCGTTCCTCCCTCTCCATAAATTTCAACTTAACAAAGTTGAGCTTAACCCAATCTAAATCAGATTTCTTTAGACCATGGGGGGCAGAAAAAATCTCTGGTCGACCAAGGTCCAAAGAACATTTTTGAACGTATGATAGCCAAGCTATTTTTTTTGAGTTGTCCAGTTTTAAACAGTCGGCCAATATTTTATGGTTCAAACCTAGATTGTTATTAGCCCAGGTCCTAATCCATAACAAGATAGGAGCCATTAAGAGGGTATCAGTGATATACCCTAAGCCGAGTTCCTGATGAACTGAAAACGAGGCTGTTGATTGGGGAAGCCCTAATATGGAACGAAGGAGCTTGTTTTCTTCCCTCTGAATAGCTTCGCCATTCACATAACCCCACAGACCTGAACCATACCTCGCTATAGCCACAGATTTTGCCCTGTGCAAGTTTAGTAAAGCACCAGTTGGCTTCCCACCCAGTCTCCTCGAAAAACTTAAAATGGCATTGGCTGAGCTCCTAACTGCTTTGATTTTAGCTGTAATTTGAGGAGCCCAGCTTCCTTTGGTGTCAAAAATTACACCCAGGTAAGTAAACATTTTGACATTTGTGATCACGTCCTAAAGGGAACACATAACTACATATGATGGACACAAATAATAAATTGTGAGACAATTTTGACATAAGAGCTAGTGATGAATCCAATTGCAATCACATACTTCCAACACATATTCACTCTACCAAAACCCTTCACTCAATATAACACCGTACACATTCATCGTACTTGGTGCACAAAAGGTTGGGACAAATACACCACCTCTCCAGCACCTCAAATGCCAAACAAAGCTGTGGCTGACTTACAAATGAATTTTTCTATATGTACACCATATACAATATTTACACTAATGTACAACCAATGGAATATTTACATTAATTGGGCATAACACAAAGAAGCCTAAATAACAAAACCACTGTTTGGCAAAAAAAATGTAGAGCAAAACAGGGCAGACGTTAAGAGGTGGGAAATAAGGCAAGCAAGCTTCTGGAATGGCTGGTGAGGAAGGCGGAGAGGCAGCGCTAGGTGAGTGAGATCAAGGTGAGGGTTACGGTAAACGTTGAGACCCCAGCTGAGATTGTACAGGGCTTCGCCAACTATTTGGAGACCTGTGTAGGGCATGGAGCATAGTCCTCCCAGCACCCAGGCTTAGAGTGGAGGAACTCCTCCAATTGGAGGCAAAGATCACTGAGAGTGAAGTCTCTGAAGCCCTGACCCAGTTGACGAGTTATAAAACCTCAGGGCCCCACAGCCTACTACCGAAATTCTTTAAAGTGTGAAATTCACAGTGATGGGGTCACTTCTTAAGATGTTTTGTGGGGCAAGGAAGGATAGTATGCTCCCAAGAGACCTCATACAGGCAACAGTAGTTTTGATCTCAGAGGCCAGAAAGGATTGTGCCTCATACAGGCCAATATCTCTGTTGAATGTAGAACCTAAGATACTGATGAAAATACTTGTGAACCGCCTGACGAAGGTCGTATACTCCCATGCAGCAATCGAGCTTCATTTTTTTTTTTTTTTTTTTTCTTTTTTTGTCCTCATAAGTGCAATATTTGAAGTAAGGAGTTGTCGGGGCCCCTTTCTCTCATTGAATCTTACCCTTCACTGTCCTAACATAGGGTGTGTGTAACTGGACAGTTCCCCTGGAGCGTCAATTAAGAGAGAGGAGGGTCCCCTTGTTTCCAATACTTTGTAGAAGGATTCAGTACGGGGGGGTGGAGCTAGCCATTATGGCTACTCATGCAGGCCTTCTCCTGCGTTTCCATTGCTTACACATAATCATTGGACTTATGTAAACGTTTGACGTACCAATCACACAGCCAGTTTTACATCTTGGATACCTCCATTATTTAATTTGCACCTTGCTGGTAATTTTCCCAGATTTCCCAGAACTTGAGTTTTTTTCTGGGGGCCTTTCTTTTATCAAGTCTATAGATTCTTAGTATGGAGGTCAACCAATCACTATGAGTTGGAGGAGCAGAGCTTACCCAATTTATACAAATTTCTCTCCTTGCAAGCAAAATTAATAAAAAAAGGAGATTTTCCTGGAGAGTAGAAAGCTTATCAGGTGCATTTGAGCTCCTTACCCCAAAGATAATTAAGTCGGTACTTACAATTAGATGTCTTCCTAACACCCCATCCAAAGTCTTACCCACATCATTCCAGAAACCGTCGAGAAGGGGGCACTGCCGAAACATGTGTAGATCGTCGGCTCTTTCCAGCCCACATTTGGGGCAGGCCTTCACCGTTGACCCAGCAAACTTCGATAACTTTTTAGGGGTCCAGTAGGCTCTATGAGAGGTGAAAAGATGGTTTCTCTTTAAGGCAGCTGAAGACAAGATTGTCCAGCATTTACTCATAGATACTTGCCATTGGTTGTTCAACTCCGGCGTCGGCAGATCTTTCCCCCATACTCTCTCCGGAATCCTGAAATCTTCCTCTCCTCCCAGAATCAAGGCCCAATACCAAAGTGCGATTTCTTTATGAATAGTGTCTGTTTTCTGCATTTCACTTTCCAGGGAAGGGTTCCCAGATCTAGATTCTTTTAATGATTTCGACCAACCTGAGAGTTGATAGAACTTGAATTTAGAAAGTGTGCCCAAAGTCTTGGAGGATAGGGTATTCCACTCCAAAAGGTTGTTTCCAGACATCAGTTGACCCCACGTGGTTAGACCAGCTGCTTTTATAGGGAGAGCTAGTTTGTCTTTAAGGCACTCAGGGGTGCCAGGAGAATCCCAGATGGGGGCCAGGTCACTATAATAGGGAATGTTTAGAGTGCATCTTATGCTAAACCACAATTTGGCCGCGGATTTCAGCATCTTTAGTTTAATTTTTTTAAAGAACTTCGGGTGTCCGAATTTATATAGAAAGTGGCTGGTTTTACCGGTCATAGTCTGGAAATACAAAGGGTAGCAATTAAAAGCACATAGGAGCTTTCTATTAGATTTAAATTGGAAAGCTCTACAATAATCATAGAGATCAGGGCTTGCAATGCCCCCCTGGATTTTTTTCCTTCTTAACTTGTTCCAGGCAATTCTAGGATTTTTTGAAGACCATATAAAGCTTGTGATCTCGCTCTGGATTTTTTTTAGATTTATTTTATTAAATTCAAGGGGGATAGCACCAAAGATGAAAGTAAATTTTGGCAGGATTGACATTTTAATTAAGTTCGATTTGCCTTGTTGAAACGACAAAGGGAGACCCCCCCAAACTTTCAATAATCTTTTTAACGTCCTTGTCTATTCTTTGAAGATTTATATGGGTGACTTTGTCTAAGTCTTTGACTAGGTCTATACCAAGATATCTAATTTTATCTTTGTTATGGGGGCTAATAAAGTTGTCATTCCAGGTCATGGTTTCAGTCTTGTCTTGATTGACTTGATAGCCAGAGATACTCCCGAACCTGGTCTTGGGGAAAGATGGCGGCCGGTCTGTGAGTCCGGTCGGGAGCTCCGTGCTGACCTCCTAAAAAACTATGGCGCATTCAACTTTCAGACCTGAGAAAATGTGAGCATTTTAGCCTCATCCTTCGGAAGCTATCGGCGCACCGGCCAACTGAGATCTTGCCTAAAAAACGCACCAAATCGCTATCTGCTAACATGCTTGTCTGACCTTAAACTCAGCAGCCTTTCTCCACTGACTCCACTATTTCCGCACTCGCACCCGGACTCCGGCTTGGACTCTAGTCAGCCTCTCCACGTCTCTTCGCACTTTACAAATCGGATTTTCTCTTTCCTCTTTTCCTCCCTCCTCCCCTCAGCTTTCTCGGGCTCTCTCGGACATGATTATTGGGACCGGGGGTAGCCGTGCAGAGACGTTGTTTTCCTTACCTGCTTCGCGTGAGAGCCGGGCGCCGCTGCTGCAGCCGAGCTCTGTGTTCCAGTCTCTCCACAGCCGGTGGGAGGCGGCCTCTGAGGCTACAGAAAACTGCCGGAGGGCTGCAAGGAGAATCTCCGTCTTCTTCCGGGGCAAGGGAGGTGGAGGCAGCACACCCTATGCTAATGCTGCTGGTCTCCGCAAGAGTCCCGGACTTGGGTGCGCTGTAGTAAGGCTTGATTTGACTGCAGTGGGGCATGACTCGGAGCTCGCTGTGAATTCTCTCCTGATTGCAGATACGGAGGGGAAGAACACAGAGACCTCTTCTACACAACATATGATCCGGGTAAGCGAGGGGGGGATCCTGAAGGCGGGGTGCAGCGCAAAAGGTCTCGATAAGGCAGAGACAGCAAACAGCAATTGTGAAAGTGAGAGCGTGGAAAAGTTACATAAGGGGGATTGCTCTTCTGATACTGATACCGGGGCGTTCCCCTGTGCTTCAATCAAAGAGGGGGGTCGTGGGGCTGTAGAAAAATCTTCTGGTATCCCGGAGGTCCCGGAGGTGACGGGGCAGACCTCTGATTGCTCAGGAAGATCAACATACTGTCTAAGGAACAGGCAATTTCTAAAATCCAACCCTGCCATAAGTACAAAACCTCTAGTTCCCCCTCCTCCTCGAAGTACTAAAAAGAAAACCAGGAAAGCCTGTAAGGTACAGGCTAAGGGTGGGAAGACATTCAAAAAATCCGGGGGTCCTACTGACCTACGAGAGGGGGTTGACCCCCCTAAAATCAAAGTGACTCCCTCATTGAGATCCTTCTTTAAAATTCAAGAACAGAAACAGGAAGAAAAGAGAAAGAAGGACGGTGAGCTTAACATCATTCAAGTGTCTAGTGGAGCTGAGCCTAAGGTCGGAGCCCCTCCTTGTATCAACTATAGCCCCCCCCAAACCTTAGCCGGCCTGATGTCTACTCTGCCTCCGTCTTTAACGGAAGATGGACCTCTAATCCTCCAAGACCCTCCTTCCATTCAGATTGAGCCTCAATCAGAGACCCCTATTTTAACCTCAGACCAGTCTCACTCTGAGCTCCCGACAAAATCCTCCACTGAAGTCTTTTTAGAGAAAATGATGGTTGAAATGAGGTCCAGATTTGAGATCTCGGAGGGAAATCAAGGCAAGATACAGGTAGCCTGTGATCTCTTAGACACAAAACTAAATGCCCTTGGAGACAGAGTCACGGCAGTCGAGGCGGAGGTTGTCTCACTAAGCAGGAGAGTGGATTCCAACCAAAAGGAAATAAGAAAGCTAAGAGAAACTGATAAAATCTTTGCAGATAAGCTGGAGACGCTAGAAAACCACTCCAGACGTAATAATCTGAGAGTCTTAAATGTTCCGGAAGGCAGAGAAAGTACGGACATCAAAAAATTCATTATCGCACTTCTAGAGGAGTATTTCCCTTGGTGCAAGGACCTAGGACTGGAGGAGGACATACAGCGGGTTCACAGAGACCCCTTTGGTAGAAGTAAGGAGAGGAAGAACCCGAGAAAAATTCTGATTAACTTTCGAACATACTCCATCAAGGAAAGACTACTAAGTGAAGCAATAAAAAGTGGTTCTCACAACAAAGACGATTGGTCCTTTCGGATCAGATCAGATATCTCCAAGGCTACCCAAGACAGGCAGTGGGAGCTGGGGCAGTTGATGCCGGAGCTGAAAGCTCTGGGCGCTTCAGTCCAGATGAAATTTCCTGCATCTCTACGGATAATGTGGAGAAACAAAATGCATAACATAAAAGACATCAAAGAAGCCGAAATTTTCTTAGAACAACTGCGAGATCAGATGAGGAACTAGTTGGCGCCTCATGCCTCATGTTTCTTTTCACGTTTGTCAAGCACGGAGCTCAAAGAGGGCTTTAGTAAGCCCAAAGAAGAAGAAAGGGAGGTTTCCCCAGGGGGGGGGGGGGGACTCTTTTAATATACTTCGTTTTTATAGGTACACTATTGATTTAATGAAACAAAAAAATATAAAAAATATGCACGGGGTACGGGAGCAAACTAGGGAAAAAAAAAGAAAAAATAGTCCTCAGCTGCAACAGAATGAACAGAAGGAGAACTCGGAGCACCCAAAAGATAAAAACAAAAATAAAAAACCCCACATAAAATGAATAAAGATAATACCCAAGTTAAAATTATTTCCTGGAACGTCAATGGACTAAGAATCAAGAGTAGAAGAAGGAGAATACTAGAATACTTAAAAACGGTAGACAGCGAGATAATAATACTTCAAGAAACTCACTTATTAAAAAAAGAGTGGGAAGACATCGTGAAAAAACTTCACTGGGTCGATTCATATGTCTGCACCAACCAGGAGTGTGTTATTAAAGGCATTGCCATCCTTTTTAAAAAATCTCTGAATGTCAAAGTGGAAGGTTTTGAAGCGGACCCAAAGGGGAGATGGGCCCTGGCTAAAGTGAGGATTCGAAACAACGCCCTAACAGTGGTGGGGTATTACGGCCCTAACTCGGATGATCCGGCCCCCCTACAATCACTATATTCTCATTTACTCTTGGTCCCTGCTCCAATAGTTTTAGGGGGTGACTTTAATATAATCCTTGACCCAAAAACAGACCGATTCCCCATAAGAAGACAAACAACTTTGCCGAAAATGAGAGACTGGCTGGGGGTTTATAAAAGAGATTTGAGGTTAGTTGATATATGGAAATTAAAAGGGGACAATCAGAACAACTTTACTTTTAAAAACAAAAAACTTGGAGTACAATCAAGAATTGACTTTTTTCTTGTGGACCATAGTCTGATTGAAAAAACAGTCAATGTAGAACACATCCCCGCCCATCTCTCAGATCACTCAGCAGTCCAGATCACCATGAAACTAGAGCCGAATAATGACATCTTTAGATGGACTCTGGACCGCACAATTCTCTTAGATCCCCAGATTATTGACCAGTTAAAATCACGAACTAACACTTTCTTTGAGGAAAATAAAGAAGGTACCTCTGCACAGATCACTTGGGATGCGTATAAAGCTGTATTAAGAGGCTATATTCGTAACTTGGCGGTGCACAAATCAAAGGGCCTAAAACAATCGATTTCAATCTTGGAAGATAAGATTAAAAATCTGGATATACAAATAGATGCAGCTACATCTTCCGCTCTTAAAGAACATCTAGAGGCGATCAGAATGAACCAAAGAGAAAATCTAGCTGAAATTTTAGAAAATAAAGTGAGAGAAAAATGGGAAGCAAGCAAACTAGCTCATTACGAATATGGAGAAGGATGTGGCAAACTTCTTGCCTGGAAAACGAAGACAGAACAAACTAGGAATAAAGTCGTTTGTGTCGACCCTAGAAACATTGTAGAGAATGGGTCCGATGATATAGTAATAAAACAAGAATTCTTCTCCTTTTTTTCTGATCTATACAATGAAGATTGCCATCCTAACTTGGAAGAAATAGATCACTTCCTAGACCCCCTAAATCTCTCCAGTTTAACGCCTGAATTGAGAAAGGAACTAAATGCGGAAATCTCAACTCAGGAAGTGGAGGAAGTATTAAAAAACCTTAAGAATGGTAAAGCAGCTGGGCCAGACGCCCTTCCCAATGAATTTTACTCAAAATTAAGAGAGGTCTTGATTCCACCTATAACTTCACTGCTGAATAAAATATTTGTAGATAAAGCTAATCTTCCCGATTCTTGGAATGAAGCCATAATTACCATCCTTTTAAAACAGGGCAAAAATCCAAGAAAATGTGAGTCATATCGTCCTATCTCGATCCTTAATTGCGACTATAAAATCTTCACGCAGATTATGGCGAAGAGACTGGGAAAAATAGCAGGGCTCTTAATAAACAACGATCAGAAGGGTTTCATTCCAGGAAGACAACTACAAGATTTAACGCAGGAGTTGTTTGCCACCATAGATATTGCTTCCAATGAGAAAACCCCTCTATCGATAATTACCATCGACGCCGCAAAAGCGTTCGACAGAGTTAACTGGGTATACCTAAACAGAGTTTTGGAAAGGTTTAATTTAGGGGGAAACATACTAAACGCGGTCTCTAAAATATATACTTCTCCGAGAGCCCAAATCCTAATAAATGGCAGTCTGACCCCAAACATCCAGATAAAGAGAGGAACTAGGCAGGGATGCCCCCTTTCGCCTCTCCTGTTTAATTTCTTTATAGAACCGATGGCGGAACGTCTTAGATCAGACCCCTTAATCTCTCCTTTTACTTTTCAAGACTGGTCTAAAAAAATCGCGCTTTACGCAGATGATCTTATGATCTTTACAGATAACCTTAGGGGGACACTAACTACAGCAATCGAGCTTCATGCCCTAGACACAATCTACGACGACAGATGGGGTGTTTGCCATGCAGGGTGAGTGTATGATAGACGGCTATTCTGCAGGGTCAGGATGCTGAGAAAACATCTGTTTCCCTGGAATGAGCATACATGATGGCATACAAAAGATGGGTTTTGTCCTGGTTTTAATGTCATGGGTGCAGCTGGTCTACATGTACTGTACTGCATGAGTTTGGGTTAATGGGACGCTTTCAAGAACATTTTACTGAACAGGAATACCCATCAGTGCTGCTCTTTGCAGTGGCAATTGAGGCCATTAGCTACATGGATATGCAAGGACATTGTTCTCTGCTCCCTCTGCTAGGACTCTGAATGGGAGGACTACATCTCACAATATGAGGACGATGTCCTGCTATATGTGGCAGACCCAGAGGACTCTCTCCCATGAGTGCTAGTTATCCTTCAAACTCTTTGGAGCTCATGAAGGGATCAGCATTAACTGACATGAATTGGTGGCATTCCTGCTCTCTGCAAACAAGCCAGATCCTTTATGGTCATATCCCCCAAGTGGGAACCTCAAGGTTTTACCTACCTAGGAATCTATGTAACGTCAGATAAGGAGCTATTTCTTCAACAAAACCTGTTCCTTATAGTTGACAACTATATAAATACTGTAGGACAGAGGAGGAAACTCCCAATTTCACTGCTGGCATGGGCGGCATTATACAAGATGATCTATTTGCCTAAATTCTTGCACGTGCTTCAAAATACTCCCTTTGGGGTCCAAGGAAGCTTCTTCTGCACTGTGGATGAAGCGACGTGACAAGGCAAGATAGACAGTCTATGCTGCAGTAGGACCGAGATGGTGATTAATCTGTATGGATTGGAATGGGCAGTAGTAGCGTCAGAATACAATGATAATTAAGCATAGGTGTAGTGTAGTAAGTGCTTGTGTCCTGCTTGCCAAACAAGATGACAATACCAGCCAACTGGTAAGTAAGTAGTCAATTTAGTATTTCTACGGTTATTTGGAAAAGGTCCCAGTGTCCTCCTGTGGAGTCGGTAAATACTAACGGAGAGACACCTGCAACTTTGTCAAATAACCTTAGAAATCCTAAACTGCTTACTCACTTATTTAACATTATTGAAAGTGTTATAATACTTGGTTAATGTGTCAGCCCTCACAGGAGAAACCCTGGGCCTCATTTATGAGGCTATGCGCCACTTTTACGCCGCTGGAGCGTCACGTTTTGTGACGCACCAGTGGCGTAAAAAATGCTCCTTCATGCGCCATATTTACAAAGTGACGCATCTAGGTAGATGCGTCACTTTGTAAACCCCTGCGCCACATTATACCTGCACCAGGTATAATGTATGCAAGGGGGCGTATTGACACAAGAAATGGTCGTAGAAGTGACGCAGTGAAATCTATGTGATTTCACTGCGCCACTTCTAGGACACAAATGCGTCAATTTCTTACGCCTGCTGTGAGACTGACGCAGGCCCTTTCACATGGGGCTTGCCCCATGTCAAAGGATACATTGCTGGAGTTGCGTCACTTTTGTGACACGCTCCAGCAATGCGCCACTTTTGCGCCATACAGATACGTCAGAAATACTGACGTATCTGTAACTTCTTGCGCAATGATGCGTCATAATGTAAATATGACGCATCATTGGTGGTGCAAGGAGGGCGCAGTGAAAAGTGACGCATCGCTGTTTTCACGCAGCGATGCATCACTTTTCATAAATGAGGCCCCCTGTATTTATGGGGTCTAGTAATCTAATAGGTGTGTTCCTATTGTCTCATCTCAGTGGTGGAGGCAAGTAGACAAGATCTCTGTGGATACTTGCATCCAAGTCAAATATGCATTTATCCAGTTGAACTATTTGTCTTTTGTACTAAACGTTCTACCAAACCCTGTTCTTTCAATTGTCTGTAACAGGCATCACAGCTCAACAAAGTTAAAGGTTTTCTTCATATCAAATGAGAGTCCAATGGCTTCTTCCATGTAGTCCTTGACAAGTCAAATAAGGTGTGACAAATACAAAGCCAACTTGCAATTAGAATATTTACAGCCACATTAATCATGGATACCGGATGATAACTTTCCCAATATAGTAGGTCCTGGCATGGCTTTAGCAACATACATTAATGCATTGTTGGGTAGTGAATTCAGGCACTCTTTAACTTCAGCCACCATGAATGCATTGTGTGGCACTAAAGAAAGGGTAGACTTATTTGTTTTTTATAATCCTGAAGAAAATCCGCCTTCTCCAGGAGATTTATTGCAAGGCAGGTCCAACATCACAGTTGGGATTTCAGCCACCAAAATCTCCCTTTCCAGCAAGGCCATGCCAGCAATAGAAAAACATGGAAGGTTAAGAGATAACATCAACTGATTCTTTCCTTGACCTTAAGCGCTTTGCAATCACTGTGGTACCAACAGAAGAAGGAAAAGGGTTTAAAGGGCTTGTTTTTCACCTGTCATTTTATAGGTTATAGTCTACATATGCCAGCTTTTGGTAGGAGTTGCTAAAAGTCCCAGATTTAGAAAATCGGTCGGTGGTCAGGGAATGCCAAACCAACAATAGAAAATGAAGATACTTTTGGAAGAACAGAGCCACATTACAGAAAGACATAATTCCTGGTGCTTTTTCCAAGAGCACAAGATGATAGAGTATGTTATCAGCCCTTGGGCTGGCCTGGTCACCAGATGTCAATCAGACTGTCGTATTCCATTACATCCCTTAACACATCTCTATCCAGAATACGTTTCAATCTCTCCCTATCAATTTATATCTCTGACCAAATTCAAGGGGCAGTCTGTTCTGCACAGTGGAGGCAGAAAGGTGTCTGGACGGATTTAGGGCGTACACGGAACCTACGGTCAGGTTTTTGTCCATTACAAATAGTTTAACAAACACATATATCAACTCAGGATCTGTCCATTTCTCCATGAACTCTGTAAACCAAGGGTTCCTAATCCAGATTGCTAAACAGATTATTGGAACAGTTGGAGTTGTTCGACTACCATATATCAACTTCTGCACCCAGTCCCTCTTCAGGTGAAAGGTAAGTCTTTTATCGGAGAGCAATTTCAGCAAATGCGGAAAACAGAAATGGTAGTATCTTCGTTTGGTTAACAAAGTTGCGGCACCCATTCTGAATAATGGAGGCATTCATGAAGGAAACTGAGGACTTCGAACAGGAGTTGTGTGGATTGGGTGAATTAGGCAAGAAGCTGTATAGATGCCATAGGTATGAAGAAAGGTGCCTGCAACGCCAAACAGTGCCAATGAGGGGAGAGGAGTCTGTAAAGTTCTAAAACTCACATGGGTTACCCTTCCAAATATGGGCAAAATTTAGGGTGTTTTGGAGGTAAAGAGAGCATGATTGAGAAGAGGTGAGGGTTGTGGGCAAAGTCTGACACGCACTCACTGGGTAGAAAAAAAGTGAATCAATTAACTAGATTTGAGTCTACGAACTGTTGCATGGGTCATGCTAACTAACATCTGTCTGGTGGATAACACCCAAGCCTGCGGTTGGCTTCAGAAGGAGTTTGACAGTTTTAGCTAGGAGGGCATATATTCTGCCACAGGATAAACATACATAAGTTAGAAACAGGGGTGGCTGGTAGATACATTTGTCCAAGTAGGGACCCTTGCTTCTAGTCAGGGTAAGGGAGTTAGACACTTTAGATTACCCCTGCTCACCCCCTTGGTAGCTTAGCACTAGCAGACAGGCTTATCCCAAAGGCAATGTGTAAAGTATTTGTACTCAAAACACACAGTAACAAAGTGAAAACACCACAAAAGGACACTACACCAGTTTAGAAAAATAAGTATCTTTATCTAAACCAAACAAAACCAAAACAACAAAAATCCAACATACATGTATCAAAATATGATTTTTAGAACAGGTATCTCAAAAATAGCACTTGTAGAAACAAATAGCACCACCTGGTGCTATTATGACGTTGTGACTGGCATAAATTCAAAGTACGCCGATGTCTTTGAGGTGTGCGGCATCGGGCATGGAGCCATTCTGACCCCAAAGAAAGTCTTTGAGCAATGCATGGCATCATGGAGGTGAGGCGTCGGTGCGGAGGTCCGTTCCCTGTTTGCCACGGGGAGGCAAGACGTCATGTCCACGAGAAGGTGACTTACCACCACTCTAAATGCAGCCATGGTCTATTCAACTCAGCTATGAGTCACACAGGAAAGGCAGGACACACCTCAAAACCCCCCTTGTGGCTTTCTACAGTGAATACACATCCCCAGCTGTCACTCCTAAACCAAACAGTCAATACGCCAAACAGCAGAAGCAAACAGAATGGTTAGATAAGAAAATGCCTACTTTCTAAACGTGGCATTTTCAAACACAAAATTTAAAAACCATCTTTCCTAAAAGATGTCTTATTAGGTTCTGAGTTTAGAGAGCCTGAACTCCATTTCTCTATCTTATCCCAACCGAAAGCTATACTTATAAGATGTTACAAAGTAACTCCTGTGTTAGTCTGTGTGGGAGATAGCCTTTAAATAGTTAAAAACGAAATACACAGTAATTCACAATCAGGACAAAAATTCGGAGCAAATCAGAAAAGCGGCAAGCGAGAAAGGAAAGATCCGCCCCGCCTGACCTTAAAATGGCGGCCAATGCGGACAAAAAGTTCGCATTTGCAGCAAACTGCAAAGCGAGGGCGGCTACTGACGTCTAGCTTATCAGTTGCTAGGTCAGAAACTATCTTGTCAGTTGCTAGGGCAGAAACTGATATTTACCCCTCCCCCATTACTAGGACAGAAACGGAATTACAAATGAAGGAGGCTCAGTAGGAAGCAATACAAGCAAGCTAGAAACAAGACCTGCCCTGCCTGACACAGAAATGGCGGCCGCTGCAGACATCATCGACAGAACATAACTACTAGCAAGCACAGCTGACTGGGATTAACATGACCCCGGCCCGACTGACCCTAAAATGGCGGCCAGATCACAAAGTTGCCAAAATATCAAATAAAGGCTACATTACTCAAAAAATGCATAAAAGAGAAGGATTAGTTGGAATTCAGGCAGAGATACATAGGTGCATGTAATAGAACATCACAGCAATTTTAGGAGAATGTATTATTTAAACCAGAAAACAGCAGAGGATAGTTGGTGACATCTTAAAGAGTCAACACCGCTAGAAGATACCTCAATACATAACACCTGACATTATCTAGCAAAAATGGTCGATAACAATTTAGAAGCGGCAGGCAAAAACGCACATGTCATAAAATATCCATCGTATCTATTCAAAACAGCAGTCAAAAAGTTTAAGCACAATCTAATGAGGAAAAACCCGGACATGTTGATCTCTGACCCCTCATTTAACCTAAACAAAGGCATAATCGTCAACGACTGGATATCTTTCACTAGAAGAACGGCTAAATGGCGCAATGTCATCACAGAGAAGCTCAACATAAAAACTATTAACAATATACCACATGGCACAAAACTACTGATCATATCATCACCAAGACTTAGAGCAGACCTCTGCATAACGTTATACAAGAACGGAATAGAGCTTATACAAGCAGCCAATGACGAATTAGAGAAATTCGACAATATATTCCCGACCTTAAAAGAAGGGGTAGAGAACCCAAGGGATCAACAACAACAACAACAACAACAACATTCTCGGACCGCACAAGTAGATAGCCTAGACTCGATCCACCGTAACACCACAGGCAACACATTGTCTAGGCAAACGCAAGATCCACATCACCGAACGCCACAAGATGACACAGACATCATGCTACCCAGAGAGCCACAGCATCCTCAACACCCAACGCCACTAAGAGACACAACTGAGACAGGAAACAGCTGGGACGGAAAGGACACAGAGAGCACAGAAACACCAATACTACTTGCTAATACCGTGCCGGCACATGCACAGAACAAAGAAACAGCGCTGCCACAACATGCAACAACTCCAGGAAATGTAGCGAAGAGTGAAGACAGACTGGTTGAAGAGGCTATAGAGAGAAGAGAACTATATATAATACCGGGGAATACTGCTTCACAGCAAACAGATAGGGAAGAATCATCGCTGCTCTCACTGGAGATGACCTTGCCTATTAATAGGACACTCAATAAGATTACAGTCTCAAGTGATATAGAAGATGCCACCCCTACAGTAAACTCCCCATATACAACACAAAGGCTAGCTAGGAACACACGAAATGCTCGCCACCCAATAGTGACAGAAAGATCACACGACACAGTTAGTGCGGCGCACCTCTTATATAGTGGAGGCATCGACAACAGAAATAAGGGCACAAATGAAAGGGATTTGAGAAAAGGAACAGATCTTAAACATGTCAACTCAAACTATGAAGACCAAACTGAGAGGACAAACACTGCTAATACATCACTTCAGACCCGGAGAGACATCAAAGGAATACAGACACAAATTAACAATATGGCACAGGACATCCAAAATACTCTGAAAACAATGGTAAAGATCCTGGAAACTACTGCAGGCACACAATCCAAAGTTGAGCACATCCAAGAATTAGTGCGGAAATCGCAAGGAAAAAGGAATGAGAGGGCCATGCCATTAACAGATCGGCACAATCGGCCAGACAGAAACCTTAGTTACATAGCAGAAGAAGAAACCCTTTTGTTACTACAGACATACGAGCCGACAGAATACGGTGGGGGGGGGGCGAAAATTTAAACAGTTCCGATTGACACTAATAGAATTTCCAAACATAAGATAAGGAAGCCAAACCTTAACAACTTACAACAAGTCCAGCTATCCACTAACTGGCTTGTAAGGGACCCGAGCAATACAAGAAAGCCTCTGAAATGCCTATTGCTCAACTGTCGATCTGCAGTAAAACACGCGTCAGACATCGCTGCACTTATCATTAACCAGGAAATTGACCTAGCAATCTTAACAGAAACATGGCTCTCGGAATCATCTTCTCCCTGCATGGATCTGTTAGTGCCCCCGCAATACAACATAGTGAGACTAGATAGACTGAAGAAGATAGGGGGTGGGATAGCCTGCATCCACCGATGAGACATAGAAATTAAACAAATACAATCAGGCCCTCCGGAATCCTGTGAATATCTAGGTCTTAATATAAAATCAATAGACAATCAAAGATGCACACTACATGCCCTGTACCATCCTCCAGGAAACAATGAGACTTTCATAGACCAACTAATGGAGATTATCACGGATAACTCTAACACTCACTCTAACAACATATTCCTGGGCGATTTTAACTTACACTGGGAAGACAAGAAGGACAAACAGATTAACGCTCTTAAAGCCTTCCTGACTGAGCTAAATCTCTCCCAAGCTTGCACACAGCCAACACACTCAAAAGGAGCAACGCTAGACTGGATATTATCAAGAAACAAGAACATGGTGGTCCATTCAGTTGTGCCGTGCGACTGGTCGGATCACTATGCCATAATCTTTCTAATTCCAACACTGGAAAGGAATAAGATATCACAGCCCATCAAACTAAAAAAGCGGACACGGGACACTAAAGACCTGAATATTGAACGATTAGTAGAAAATTGTGAGAAAGATCTGAAGCCACCTAGCAGCCTGCAGAATGTGAATGATCTAACGGATCACTACACTACGACAGTATCAAATATAGTTAACACCACCATGCCACTAAAACTGAAAAGAGTCTGGGAAAAGGGCAAGAACCCATGGTTTAATGGTTCATTGAATGATGATAGAAGGAAACTAAGAATGGCCGAAAGAAAATGGAGAGAACACCCTGCAACACCAGAACTGAAATCACTCAGAAAAATCAGAAACGAGTACAACAAAAAGATCCTCAGGTCCAAAAAAGAATATATTAGATCAGAATTGGATAACGCCAAAAACAGACCATGGAAACTATTTGAAATCTTAAAGCAACAATCCAACAAACTAGCAAAATCGGCCCAAGAAACCACTAAAACCCAGTTAAGCTGTGAAGAATTCTCAAATTTTTTCACCGAAAAGGCCAACAAGCTGGAAATAGAACTCAAGACGGCAGCGGACCACCTGCACAACCAACCACACAGACTGATCACTGCCACATCGACATTCGACCACAATGAAGCAAAAAACAAAGCGCACTGGGATACCTTCAAGCTATATGATCAGAATACCATCGCCAAAACACTAGCGGATATCAAACCGAATAACCACTATAATGATCTACTCCCCGCCAAATGTCTACAAAAAATAACCCACATCATCATCCCAATATGGACAAAAATAATAAACGCCTCCCTATCACAAGGGATCCTTCCAGAATGCTTAAAAACAGGCCAAGTTGCCCCGATCATCAAGAAACCAACAGCGGACCCAGCAGATCCTAATAACTTCTGCCCAGTTACCAATATTCCATTACTGGCCAAACTAATCGAGAAATGTGTACAAAACCAACTGAGCCAACACATCACTAATTTCATGCTGTTGAACGACTGCCAATCGGGATTCAGAACAGGTCACAGCACGGAAACAGCGATCCTACATATCGTCGATGCCGCAGTACAGGCCCTTGACCGCAATAGGACGTGTCTACTAGTCCTTCTTGACCTGTCATCTGCATTCGACACTGTAAATCATGAAAAACTACTAGACAGACTTCACTACAGGATGGGAATGACAGGAAATGTGCTGAAATGGTTTGAATCCTTCCTTCAGAACAGATCACAAAGATTTTGGGTCAACCAGACACTATCCACTTCATGTCCTAATTCGATCGGAGTCCCCCAAGGATCGACACTATCTCCTTCACTTTTTAACTTGTACGTCGAACCACTGACAGAAATCCTCCGAGATGCAAACATATCCTACCACATGTACGCGGACGACACGCAAGTTTACATCAAGGTCGAATCCCTGGAAGACATCAAGTTAATGAATGAGACTTTAAAAAGGACATTTAAATGGCTAACAAGTAATCACCTGAAGCTCAATGCACAAAAAACGGACTTCCTATTAATCTCACCACCAAAGAACCACTCAGAGGCAGAAGAATGGACCAGATTGATCACAGCCTTAAACTGCACCCCTACGCTAGTGGACTCAGCGAAATCATTAGGAATCACATTAGATAAGAACCTAGACATGAAAGCTCACATCAACTCAATGGCAAAAAATGCCCGCTTTCACTTGAACTACTTAAGGAAAGTGAAAACATTCATCTCATCAGCAGATCTCAAACTGGCAATACCATCATTAGTAATCTCAAGGATTAAATACGGATGTACAACCTTAGCAGGCCTACCAAAAATTTCCACGGCACCACTGAAAGCATGCCTCAATGCAGCAGCAAGGCTCATTACCGGATCGAGGAAATTCAACCATATCTCCCCACATCTAAAAGCATTAAACTGGCTGCCATACGAAGCCAGAATCCAATTCAAAATGGCATGTGTCACCCACAAAGCTCTACACTACAAAACACCAAGATACCTGGCCCAGAAGATTGAGCTGTCTGGTGGAGGCAGACCAGTAAGGAGCGCCAATCTGCTGATGCTGAAACCACCCATCTTCCGGAAAAAGAAAACATACGACAGAGCTTTCTCAGGGGCAGCCCCCAGAATATGGAACCCACTCCCTCCAAATATCAGAAAAATTACAAACACGACAACATTCAAAAGGGAAACAAAGATCTTCCTAATGAGTAAGTTCCTTACATAGCCAAGAAGGGACCTCACCTCCACCACGTACTAAATGTGTCAAATCTGAACATCGAATGGAAGAAAGAGAAAGTTTCTAATTAGACGGGGACAAGCTTGAGGCACTTTATTTCCCCAGAACGGGGATGTAGAATACACAGATAAAAGACAATGTTTATCATTTGTACAGGAATACAACATACAGATATAGTAGACTAGTAGATTAACCTGGCAGACGCAGTCTGAAAGTATAAAGAAAGGTGTAACCCCGATGTCAAACACTAGACTATTCTTTACTAATCCATTGTACATATGCTAGGATATGTTCCTTATAGACTTATACTTAACCTACCTCTTATCAGCGGGAAATGTTTACTATATAGCTTTATACTTTAGACTTATACCTAACCTACCTCTTGTCAAGGGAAATGTTCACTACATAGCTCTATACTTACCTACCTCACTCACTATATGGTAATGTTATGCGAATTATATCTCTACATCATGTATATGTATCTGTGAAGCGCTCTGATACCCAAGGGTCACGTTCGCGCTATATAAAACTCTCTAAATAAATAAATAAATAAACATACACTTCACCCTGCCCATGGGGGTACCTTGGTCCTACTTGAAGAGTGCCTTACATGTAAGAAAAGGGAAAGTTAGGGCCTGGCAAATGGGTACACTTGTCAGTTCAACATGGCAGTAAAAACTGCAAGCAGATACTGCAGTGGCAGGTCTGAGTTACATTTGGAAGACTACTTGTGTGGGTGGCATAATCAGTGCTGCAGGCCCACTAGTAGCATTTAATTTACAAGCCGTGGACAAACTCAATACACTTTACTAGGTGCTTGCCAGTAAATCAATTATGCCAATCATGGATAACCAATTATAATAACAATTTACACAGAGAGCACTTGCACTTTGACACTGATCGGCAGTGGCAAAGTGCCCAAAGCATCTAAGCAAGCAAAAAAGAAATCCAGCACAGCATCGAAAATACAGGACGTAGAGGCAAAAATTCAGTGGAAACCACGCAAAAGATGCCAAGTCTAACAACATAGCATGAGAAAAACACAACAGAGTATGCCAGCCTACCGATTAGAATACATTCCTACTCATTAGAAGGAGGAAGGTGTCTAAAATGGGTTGGGGGAAAGTGTTGGCTAATAATGTTCATTTATACAAGACATAAAGCTATAGTATGTACATATAAGGTATTGTGCCCCAGGTTATTCAGTTGATGGAGCAAGGTAAAGGTTTTGACAGTGACTGAAAATTCTCGTGGCAATTTCGAGCTGGCTTCAATAGGAACCTCAAGTTACAGCCCATTACAATTTTTTTAGTCATAGTGTTTTTTATTTCAAAGGAGGTCTAGATTTCTGTCTGTCCCTTTATCTGTAGTGCTGGGTTCAAGTTCCAGTGTCATGCAATTTTGAGAGACATTCAGGATAATTCCAATCTGGCAAATCCTTTTATCAGTGTGATGGGATAGTGGTGTATTCCAGGTTGTTGAGCAAAAGATCATGGTATCTGGTTTGGAGTACTCTTTGGGAGAACCGTTTATCATTACTAATATGGTAGCAGGATCAAGCAAACAAGCAATAGTTAATGTCCCATTTGCTCAGTCTTGGACGAAATGTCAGAATGTCTTTCCGTTTACAGTCAATTTCTAATTATGCAGAAATATGGATCGACTGCTCCTTAAATGAAAAGGGTACATTTTTCAAGCAGCCTGGATATCTTTTCTGGCTGGTTGATGCTTCATGATGCAGCAATGATGTGTCTTGGTGACTTAGGGGTGTGCTGTGGGTGCCTCCGATGCTCTTTGAAATTCAAAAGCAGATATGAGGTTTGGTACAAGGTAGCTTGAATTAGAAAATTAGTTAGAACGTTTCAGACATCATCTTCCTCTAATTTTTCAGGGATTCGCTAGAAGAGTACATTATTGCATTGCAATCAATCTTCCAAATCATTAAAACATTTCATAAATTGCCATTAATCTTGATCCCAATTCGTCATTTTGTCCACGAGCCCCTCAAATCACAAACCCTCTTGTTAACAGAATCCCGTCTCCATTGAAACTTTGCAATATCACTTCGGATTGATTTAATTTCTGTTACTGCCCTTGTCATTCTGCCCTCGTCTGTTCCCACCGAGGTGCCCACCACCCTTTTTTTCTTAAGGATTGTTTCCAACATCATTTCTTGGGCTAAAGTCATGACCAGGGCAGAACATTTTTTGTTCCAATGATTGCCTCCGAAAAGAGCAGTTGGCTGTGTATTAGACACATTTAGAACTATGTTCAATTTAAGTTCGGTCCCTCTGTAAGATATGCATTCATATGTAACATTCAGCCTATGAACGCCAAGCAATGAGGTCACCAGACATATGGCATCAGTACACTGAGAGAATAGCCAGCTGGGTCAATGGTGAAAGGTGGATTTTCTAGGCAAACATAACCAGACTGTTCCCTCTAATTATGGGCACTAGCAATGCTGATAAATACATTGCAGCTTCTTCACAGGGAGGTTTCTTTTCAGTTTAATCCAAAACTGGTCATAAAAGTTGGAGGCGGGAAGTTAGGGACCAGCTAATTCTCATAGATTAGATGCAAAATGTAGGACATCTTGTGTGGTGTTACTATGTCTTCCAATAGGCCCACTGCTCTGAAACTGCCACGCCCTGGGTGATCTAAAGCCAAGTAGCACAATCCCTCCCAGGATAGTGCTCTTCTCATCATTCATCATAAAGAGGACTCCAGCAGGACCATTGCTTCTTCCAGACAACCCCTACCCTGGATACCTGTAGATCCAGTCACTCATGATGGGAAGTGCAAGTGTGGGTCAGCCTCACAGAACCCCTTTAATGTGGTGCTCAAAGAAGGAGGCTGGGGTGAAATGTCTATAAATAGTGAAAGAGGCCTACAAGGGATTTTATTTGACAAAATATTCAAGTAGTTCAGGAGTAAATCATGGGAGTTAGTCCAAACGGAACAAACACCTACGTGTCTAAAGAAAACAAATAGCACAAAATCAATTGAATAACACACGGGAGAACTTAGTAGTTTCGAAGCGATATATCTTATTTTATATATTTTTGATGCAAAAAAGGAGTACAAGTATGTAGAAGAATAAAATCATTCAGGGCTGTCGTACCATGAACCCTATTCACCGTATCCATCAGCGCCTAGGGAGCTACCATACAGACTTGCTTCCCGACACTTCCTTGGTTTTAACTTTTGTAATTTTGTATTCTGGTTTTTAATGTAATGTTTGGTAATGTAATTGAGTAACCAAACAATAAAGTTTAATAAAAAAATTAAAATTCATTCAGCAGAAAATCATGTAATTGAATTGAATATTTTGTAAAACTAAATCCTTTGTAGGCTTCTTTCACTATTTATAGTACTGCCCAAGCCTCCAAGGGTTTATTGGGTTCCCTTTACCTTCAACTGGGGTGATATGTCTGGCACTTCCTGAGCATGAGTTGGGTAGTTTTGATTGGGGAGGTGTGGCATTCCCTTGCAGTTGAGTGTTGGCGCCTTTCTATTACTGTGAAGTGCACAGAACAATCCAATGGTGTCTTGCATGTTATGACTGTCGAGGCATTGACTGTCGGAGGCATCATCAACTTGCATTCAGTGGATGGCGTGGCACTCTGCACCAGGGCAGCCATCTTCTCTCATGCTCTAACTCCCAATCAAACGTTTCAAGTATTAATGATCTCAAAGACTCAGGGAAAATAATTTGCAGTAGTCGTGTAACAAAGAGCATTGGTAGTGGAGAAGTGTGGCTCAATGGTTAGAGCGGCAGACCCTGATGCAGAGGTCTAGCCCGGGACCAGGGTTCAATTCCCCGCCTCGGCGGGTCTTGAGCTCAAAAATTCCACGGACCTGATAATTCTCGCCTCGGTGCCTATTCCAATCATGGAGTCCCACTCTGCAACTCTGGGCAATAGCTTGCTTAATCTCCGCAATGGCCCCCACAATGCTATGGATGCCTGGCCTCCACCTTGGGGGTGCCCAGGAGTGGACACTTCACAGGAAAAGCCAGGATGGGTTCCACAGCGGTATTCGTACAAGCGCCTTGAGACCCTTGCGGGTGAGTAGTGCGCTATACAAGTATCAATTTACATTTTGTTACTATAGTTACAGGTGACCGATGATGGTTAACACATAGAACATTTCTGAAGGTGCAAATGCTGTATTCACTGTCTAGTAAACACCTCAAATAAAGGTTTTTGGAAGCCTATTTTTAAGAACAATTACCGTTTGTTGAAGAATAAGTGTGAAAGCGTTATTTTCATGGTCCATGTCATAAAAAGCAGTCACCACACTGAGAACCATTAAGAACAATACAAAGCATGGCTCGTTGCAAGCTTCACCTACGGCACCAAGTTTCATCTCCCTGAACCGCATTAGCAAGGTTATATCCAAGTAGGGTGACCAAGTAGGGTCCCGGATTTCAGCAGCTGTCCATGAAAATTTCTGTAAATTTGGTTCATGACCCGGTTTTCAAAGAGGGTTGACTGAAAACTGAGGGAACCACGCTTTTATGTGTTGCAAAAAGGAGCAGTTAGCAGCTATTGCCCGAAAGCAATTTAATTAACAGATGTGATAGTGGGTTTAAAAATGGCACTTTATTTATTTCCTCAGTACCTCGCCTATTTATTTTTGTTGAAATGCGCTCCTTTTCTGTGCCCCTTGGCTGATGAAAAATTGTAGTCTTTCTTCTATTTTAGTGAAATGTCTTGTTTTTTGTGTTGTTTTTATACATGCCTTCGGGTGATACGTGCGCTATATAAGTCGCAATACATTTACATTTACATTTACATCTCTTCACCTTGGAGGTGGGGCACTACAGGTGAAGAAGGAACCACAACTACACTGATAGCACAGGCATGTGTACATCCTCAGAACAGAGACCGCTCTCTCATATCAGCAGATGCTTATTGAGCAACGAATCCTCCAGTCTCAGCCACTGGGCACCTCTGGCCCACCCCTGGAATTAATAATAGCTGCGCACACAGCCAAGTGGAAGCGAAATCAATGCCATCAGCACTTTATCTGCTCATCTTAATGTAGCCATCTCATAAAACACACAATTAAATGGCATTTTCTTTCCTTTTGAAATAACTGTTACATGAGGCTTAGTAAGCACATTCACATCTGCAAAGTCCTATTAGAGCTTTTATTTATTAGAACACACGTGACTGGGCCGCCATCTTCTATTTCCACAGGTCTGGATTAGAGGCGAAACCCATCTAACAGGGCCCTGAGAAGCACTGCACAATGACCACGCTTCAATAAGATTACAAGTCATATCCTAAACACACACAAGTTATAACCCACAGCTGTTTCAAGCCTTACTTTTAGAAATTAAGAGGTGGAAATTTGATAGGGCGGTGTACTTTTAATAACTGATAATTTATGTGTCGGTTATTTTATTCCACAAGCCTTTCGATTATAATCGGTTCATTTGTTTGCAAAAAATACCTATTTAAAAAAAAAAATAGTTAGATGTATTCCAAATAAGAAATTGTAGGTCAAGTGTTAACCAGACAGTCATATAATTGAGTAGCTGTAAGTTACAAAATGCGCCTCAAGGTCACTGCCAAATTTATTTTCATCTACTCTCTAATGGAAGAAACATTTGCTCCTAAAAAATGACCTTATAGGTTATGCTTTGGATTAAAATGCCTGACCAATTGTATGTCAATATAAAAAAAATCTCTACTTTGATCCATGTAAAAGTTACTATGATCTTGCACTATGGTGCTTATGTCAAATGCATGACGAAATGTGCCGTTATGTCATCAGTTTTCTTTAGATTGTCTGCATGTTTATGGCAGCTTCCTTAACACAAGTGGAGAAGTGTGGCTCAGGGGTTAGAGGCAGCAGACCCGGAAGCTGAGATTGGTCCTGGACCAGGGTTCAATTCCCTGCCTCGGCGGGTCTTAGGCTAAAAATTCCACGGACTCGATAATTCTTGCCCCAGTGCCTCCACGACTCTCAGGTTCACACTCTGGGACTCTGGGCAATAGCTTGCTTAATCTCCACAACGGCCCCTCGCGGCGGGATGCCTGACTTTAACCTTGTGGATACCCTGATATCTCACAGGGGAATACCAGGACGGGTTCCCTAAGCAAGCGCCGGGAAACCCACTGTGGGTAGCTGTGCGCTATATAAGCTCAACTACATTTACATTTACCCAATGGAAAGTGTTTGGCTCAATATTATTTACATTCATGTAGAAGAAGTTCTGTGCTGAGGAGAAGGGTGGCTCCATGGTTAGAGCAGCAGACCCTGATGCAGGTCTGGCCCGGGACCAGGGTTCAATTCCTGCCTCGGCGGGTCTTGGGCTCAATTTTTTCGGACCTGATCATTCTCGCCTCGGTGCGTATTCTAATCATGGGTCCCACTCTGCAACTCTGGGCAATAGCTTTCTTAATCTCCACAACGGCCCCAACAGTGCTGGGATGCCTGGCTTCACCTTGGAGGTGCCCAGGAGTGGGCATTTCAAAGGGAAAAGCCAGGAAGGGTTCCACAGCGGTATGCGTACAGCGCCAAGACATCTCACTGTATAAGTGCGCTATTCAAGTACGAATTCATTCATTCATCATGGTCGTCCCTCTATGAAATCACGCTACATATGTGCGATCTACCATGGGGAATCACATTAGAACGACAACTAGTTAAGTGCTATCAAGATTCCCCCCAAAAAGATTTTAAAAAGGTATCCAGCAGTGCATCCTCAGGTTCTAGAAAGTGCTAATTCAGGTATGAACTCAAAAATCACCAGCTCAACTAACTAGTGGCACAAACTATCAGAAGCACTCGTGCATTTTCAACCAGTCACTGATGGTCGTGCTCTCCCACCCCTCTTCCATCTACAATCCAACCACAAGTGTGAAACTGTGTTAAGCTTCCTTTCATACTACCTGACTCGTCCCCTGTATCTCTTTACATCCATGACTTGCTTTACCGTGCTTTAGTTTTATAAATGTATTAATTTATAAAAGATAATCGGTGCTACTTATACACTTAGGGGCACATGCATCATTGGTTTTTGCATTCGCAAACGGTGCGAATCGCAAAATTCGGCCGTTTGCGAATGCAAAAACCTTTTTTGGGATGCATCATTTTTTTTCATTTTTCGCAATTTAAGAAATCGCAAATTATGAGATTTCTTAAATGCTATGCATGATTTTTTTTAAATTGGGAAGGGGAAAATTACCATGAAGTCAACCTTCATGGTAATTTGCAAAAAGTTTCACAAATGCACAAAAGTGCATTTTTGAAACTTCTATTTTACACACACACATGCCCTTGGGACATGTGTGTGAGTAAAATGTACTTACGTGACATTTCAGGGGTGCAGGGGGGGTCCTTTGGACACCCCCCTGCACCCTTGAAATTGCATTCTCATTTTGCGATTCCTTAATTGCGAATTCGCAAAATGAGAATGCCTTGCCATTGATTCCTATGGGCCTCTAGGCCCATAGGAATCAATGTAATGCGATTCCTTAATTGCGATTCGCAATTAAGGAATCGCAAATACAGAAAATTAAGGAATCGCTAAAACTTTTGAAATATATTGATGCATAGAATTTTGCAATTCCTAAATTGCGATTCCTTAATTTTCGCAATTTAGGAATCGCAAATTCCTACAATGATGCATGTGCCCCTTAGTATCAATTATGCTCCAGGACATAGGCAGCGCTATAAACGTAACTTACATGAACAATGAATGTCTCCATCACAATCAGTATTCAGACTTCTGTCTGACATCACATTTGCTTAACAAAAACCTGCCAAATGTTTTGCAGATCCCAATTGCTTTTAATTGTACATTTCCTAGGTACTTTCTGCAACTGCTACCTAAGATCCATGTAGCCAAGGTCTGATGTCTCAGCGTATGAAAGAATCCACTGAAAGGATCTGTCTTTTACCCTACAGATACAAATTCCAACAGGTCCACTCAGCCTTTATTACTTCCAAGCTCGATATACTGAGTACCACAGAGTTGGGTAAAAATAAAACATCTATTGTAGCGCAAAGAACGCTCGGGGTGAATGTGTGCTACACAAAAGACGTCTTATGCTATATGAAATTAGATTTACAAACCTCTTCTTCTTGTCATCATATTGTTCAATTTCTTCGTATGGTTCTTTCAGAAGAGATCAAAGTTTCCTTAATGCCACAGCAACATGTTTGTACATTTTTTTTATGGATTGGACTGGCTTTTTTTTAGTTTAAAGGCAGCTGGATTAATATCTGCTAAATCTATTTTCTTAATGTTGTGGTTTCTTGTTATTTTATTACCTTTAATAGCCTTTGTTTTCATGCATGCAGACATTATGTCTGCCCTTTTTAGGTTGAGCCTGGGCAGCGCATGCACTGCTCTGCGAGGCATGCTGTATTTGAGTATGGACTTGAAGCCCCGCCCACTCTCCTCCCTTATTTTTTATTGGTTTGTGTCATTGTCCTTTGTAAATGCTGCTTCTGATTGGTTAATAGGCTTGTTAGTCCCTCCTTAGTACTGCCTTCTGTTCATTTGTAACCATCCATGAGGTCTGGCCATTTTACTTGTGTTGTTACACACCACTATTTTCTTTCATGAGTTTCTCTGACTGCATGCACAACATGCTTTCCTGCACCATTCAGTGCACCATGCACCATTTCACTTTCTAAGCAGCCTGAGACAATGGCAGACGCTTCTTTGAAATGAAATAGGTCTCGCATTTACAACAGTTTGAGCTATTTGCATTGTAAATGACAATGTATTTTATTTATGTGTTATTTATCGAAACAGATAAACAAAAGGCATTGTCATTTACAATGCCAATAGCTTAAACTCTCGCAAATGTGAGATCTATTGCATTGCAAATGCTTGTTCATGCTTATGAGCCATTATTAATGCCCAACTCAATAGTACTCTTTAACTGCAGAAGGGACAAAAGCTCAATTGGTTCAAAGATTTGGTCCAATGTGATTACGTACCTATCACCTGCAGGCCATGCGCTGATCTTTACTCCAAGTGCAACATCTATGCTATCACCCTATAATTTTATTGTCAGTGTCACGACTCCAGACCTCTATCCGTGCACTGCAGCGAAACTTACAGTCATGAGCCTATGATCACATTGCAAGGTTCCAACTTGCCATGC
This sequence comes from Lissotriton helveticus, assembly GCF_964261635.1. NCBI lineage: Eukaryota > Metazoa > Chordata > Amphibia > Caudata > Salamandridae > Lissotriton > Lissotriton helveticus. The sequence goes on along the minus strand of NC_136067.1, from coordinate 1,909,226,652 downwards.
CGGCTCCGGGTAGGTTGACTCATTGGATCCACCGCCTCTTCTGACTGATGGGGCTTCTATCAAGGACCCTCGTAGAGCTGCTGTAAAAATGGAGCTTTCTTTATGAGTCTGTCATTATAGACTGGATGTTTGGGATAGGAGGCCCTTGTAATTTGGGACCAAGGTATTGTGGCTTCTTTCCCTGATTGGCTTCTTCCTGAAATGCTGCTCTCTTTAACAACCTACATTACTGCTGGCTTTGTGGTCTTTTTGAGTCAGGTAGAGTGCTCTCTGCTCTGGTGTATCCTCATGTAGTAAGGAGTGGGATGAGAAAGATTTGAGGAGGCAATACGCAAATCACATACCTGCACTCTTCATTACTATGAATACTTGCATCGTAGACACATTCCTCATGGTCCACGACCGCATCCCGAGGTGCACATGTGAATGATTGCTACTAGTGAGTAATCTGTTTAGTCCTTGAAGTGCTGCATTTCCCCACTGATCTTGGTTTCCAACCTCCCCTGTTTTGTAGAGCTGAAGGCTCCTCACCATGCTGCGGCATGCTCAGTCGCTATAGTCTATTAAGGCTGTTTTATTTCCCCGCTGTCTTCAGTGTATTAGACATTTCATGGAATGGAATGCTGGGTAGAATATTTCCATTTCATCCATCAAGTAGAATAGCTTCACATAACCATGACACTGTTTTCATGATAAATCACAATCATAATTTGAGAAAACAAAATGAATTTTGTTTTTGGGAAATAAAATTAATTTTTTGAATTGCACATTTGAGAAAAATGTACCTCAAGACAAGCACTGGGTGATTTCTAATGCAATCCAAATGATTAAATTCGTTATTATGGCATTCACATCTTTATTATGCCTGCCTATTTTAGTGGGCCTGGATATTTTGCCAGCAGGAGCCTTTGTTCTGCTCGGGAGGGATCGCAGCAGAACTACACCCACATCTAATCACACGCAAATCAATGTCTTATTGGACATCACACAATCTACCTTACACATTCCTTCACCACTCTCTCAGATAGGTCAATATGAAAAGCCATAAAAATGCATAACAGCAATACCTTTAGCACACATTAGGTAGTATGATCCCAAAGGGCAAATACCATACGGGTTCACATAGTGCTGCCTGGAGGTATAAATCATGCTTCATTAGTCGTTTGTGGGCTTAGGGGCACAAGCATAATTGAAAATTGCATTCGCAAATGCTGCGAATTGCAAAAATCGTCCGTTTGCGAATGCAATTTGAACTTTTGGGATGCATCATAATTTTGGTACTTTTTGCAATTTAAGAAATCGCAAAATTGCGATTTCTTAAATTGCGATTGCATTTAAGGAATCTCAAATTAAGATTCCTTAAATGCAATGCATCAAACTTAAAAAATTGGCAATTTCGCTAATAAGGGGAGCAAATTACTATGATATTGATCTTCATGGTAATTTGCGAAAACGTAGAAAAATGCACTAAAGTGCATTTTTCAAATTTCCATTTTACACACACACATGCCATTGGGGCATGTGTGTGTGCAAGATGTACTTATAGGCAGATTTCAGGGGTGCAACAGGGTGTCATTTTGACACCCTCGCACCCTTGAAATTGCATTCTCAATTTGTGATTCTCTAATTGAGAATCGCAAATTGAGAATGTCTTCCCAGAATGAATGGTGAGGTATTCCTTAATTGAGATTCTCAATTAGAGAATCGCAATTAAGGAATTTTAAGAAATCGCAATTTTTTAATCGATTTCTTCATACATAGCCTTTTGCAATTCCTTATTAGTGAATCCTTATTTTTCGCTAATAAGTAATCGCAAAAGGCATTGTTGATGCATGTGGGCCTTAGAGTGCTCTTCTCGGCTACAGTGCTGCTGTGTTTTAAACTGCATAGTACTGAATGAATTATGTAGGATTATTCCTGTACGGTGTGCAGACAAAATATCAAGTAAAAAATATCGAGTTGCACAAATATTGAGTAATGAATATTGTGGTTCAGCAATATCGACAGCAAGAGTATCGACTTAAGGTAAGTAATATCGATTTAAAAAATATCGAAGTGTTTAATATCATTTGCAATAATATAGTTGTTCAAAATATCGTTTTTTCAATGAATGTTATGTATTTTAGTATATGTTTCATATCTATGTGATGTATGTTTTTTGTAAAAGAATTGTTTGTATTTTTATTATATGTTTTAAATTTTTAGTAGTCATTAATTTATTTTTATTTAAATTTTGCATTTTTAGTTCCGTAGGGGGTTGTGGGTTTATAGGGGAATAGGGCGGGAAGGAATTATATTATATTAAATTAATTGATAATATTTTATTTATTAACATTTGTTTAATTGCGATTTAATAGCTTTAAATGTGTAACGTAATTTATTAATATTTATTTAATAATTGGTTGTTAATTAATTGATTGGTAATTAATTATGGTAATTGTGTAATTATTTTTAGGTGTGTGCTTTGGTGTTAAAGGTGTAAAGGTTGGAAATAATGTATTTTTAATTGATGAATTATTAATTGGCTGTTAATTAATTTTAAATAAATAATTGGTAATTAATTAGGGTATTTGCGTAATTAATTTTAGGTGTGTGTTTTGGGGTTATTGGGGTCAGGGGTGTTAAGTAGTTAATTTTTTTGTATTATAAATATTTTCTTAATTGATATTAATTAAATCAATTAACATTTTAATATGTAATTGTGTAATTAATTTTAGATGTGAGTTTTGGTGTTTATAGGAGTAAAGGGTGGGAAGTAATTTGTGTTTAATTAACTAATATAGTTGTTAATTAATGTTAAATATTTGATATTTATTTTGGGTAATTGTTAATTTTTTGTGTGTTGTTTTCACTTTTAAAGGGGTAAAGAGTGGGTATTAAATAAATTGTACTTACCTTATTATTAGTTGTTAATAGTATTAGTTTTTAATTAAAAAATACGTTTTAATGGTGTTTCATTATTTTATAGTTTAATTTAGATGTGCGTTGGGGATATTATAGTGTTGAAGTGTGTGCAGTCAATTAATGTCTATTAGTTTTATTATTTATTCTTTTTTAATTGATTATTAATTATGTTAATTATGGAGTAAATTCAATTTAAATGTTGACATTTTTGTTTTTGGTGTGGTGTTATAGCGTAGGACATAAATTAATACATGTTAGTATTAATTAATTTTTTTGTTTGTAATATTTTCTAGTTAAAATAATATTTTGTTTAAAGGTATTTAATATTTTATATAATATTTGTAGGTTTTTGTTATATGTAATTAATATTATGATATGGTGTCTTTTTATATATTTAATATATTTGATTTCAAATTTTTCAATATTGTTTATTTATTTTTATGATTTTTTTAAATATATATATATTTTTTAACTGTTTGAGTGTGAATAGTAATTTTTGTCTATCCACTATCCAACAATTTCCTTAATGTTGCACTCACTGGAGTGGGAATAGTAATTTTTACCTCTCCGCTATACAGCACTTTCCCTACTGTTGCACTCACTGGAGTGGGAATAGTAATTGTAAACATCTGCTATCAAGCATTTTCCCTACTGTTGCACTCACTGGAGTGAGAATAGTTCATTTCACCCCTCCACTATCCAAAACGTTCTGTACTGTTGCATTCACTGGAATTGGAATAGTAATTTTTACCCCTCCACTATCCAACACTTTCCCTACTGTTGCACTCATTGGAGTGGGAATAGTAATTTTAACCCCTTTGCTATCCAGCACTTTCCCTACTGTTTCACTCACTGGAGTGGGAATAGTAATGTGTCCCCCTTCGTTATCCAGCACTGTCCCTACTTTTGCACACAGTGGAGTGGGAATAGTACATTTCACCCCTCCGCTATCGAACACTTATCCTACTATTCCACTCAGTGGAGTGGGAATAGTAATTTTCACCCCTCCGCCATCCAACACTTCCCCTATTGTTAAACTCGTTGGAGTGGGAATAGCAATTTTTGCCCCCCCTGCTATCTAACACGTTCACTACTGTTGATCTCACTAGAGTGAGAATAGTAATTTTGGGAATAGTAATTTTTGCCCCTCCGCTATCTAACACTTTCACTACTGTTGATCTCACTGGAGTGAGAATAGTGATTTCGACCCCTCTGCTATCCAACACTTTCCCTACTGTTGCACTCACTGGAATTGGAATAGTAAATTTAATTTCTCCGCTATCTAACACTTACACTACTGTTGCACTCACTGTTAGTTTTAGCCCTTTGCTAACCAGATCTTTCCCTACTGTTTCACTGATTGTATTGTGTGTACATTTAATATATATTTATATAAAAGTTGATATTTTACACATCTATATTTTTTACATCAATATTTTTTTGTCTATATTTTTGTACTTACCTGTTTAAGTATGAGTCAATATTTATGTTGTCTATATTTTTTACTCAATATTTTTAACATCGATAGGTTTTACATCGATGTGGTGTCAGTGAACACAGTTCCTCACTGATGCAGGACTATTCCTCTTAAATTTTGTCTGGTAATAGGCCGTTTTCTGTGACGATGGAGTAAAATGAACTAGCAACTATGCCATGCTGAAACCTATGACCTTTCTCGTCTAGGACAATTAATCCTAATATTGCATGTATTTTCTGGCCAGCTCTGATTGTGTGGGAGACAATTTTCTCTCATTCCTACTCTTTATAAGGCGGATATTTTCGTATCCACCCTTTTCCATGGAGGGCAAGAGTTAATTCTTGCCTTACCATTGCTCCATGCTTCTACAAGAGAAACAGTCACATGCTTCTCTTGGGGTTTGATGCCTACAGGAAAGACCTGATTTGTTGGCTTCCCTGATTCCATTATTTCATATCAGATATTTTATGATTAAATCGCTTCATCAGCATTTACTCAAAACAAGGCGAGACTATCTCACACTGCAACAAAATTCAGAGTCCCCCAACTCGTTATGAAAGGAGTTGCTGTAACACACAAGCACATACGTATCAATTCTGATCAATTGAGCACCGACTTCAGTCTCTGTTTGGAGAAGCAAGAATAGATGGAGGGAGAAAATGGAGTAAGAAAGGGAGCAGCATTCAGTCAATTATTTGTTAATCCCATATATGCAGCGATACTAAGCTTAACCATTATAAGAACAACCTTGAAAGAGGTAGGCCATGACGACTGCCAGTTTGATTCAGGTAATTCCATTGGAGGGTTTGCCAAGTGACTTTCCGTCTCTGGAGCCTTCAATGTCACATCCCTCTTCACCTCTTACAAAAAGAAGTGAGCAGGTTCTATTTTTCTGAACACAACGATGGTGAGTTTAATTGTCAACTGAAGTCTTACCCTGAAACTAAGATCACCAAAGTTTGCATCTCTGTTCTGATTTCCAAAATTGCTACTTTCTTCAGCACACCAAAATTCTTTGATCTCTTCACTTCACTTCTCCCCACTTTATCAGGCCCCAAGACTCTAATGCCATTTTCCAGGTAGCCTTAAGCTCAGTATCACTGTGCTCCTAGCTATCTCATTGTTTGTAGGAGTTTTGCAGCCCAATGACAGGCTTCCTCTATGTGAACATAGTCTGGGCCCCTGGTCATTTAAACTAACGCCCAGTCAGTAGGCTTTAACCAATTCTGACAGACTATCAACATCTTGCTGTGGAGGCAGACCCACACTGTTGACTTGAGACCTTCTTCAGGTGTCTCTTTCTGTGTCTCCATATTTATCATGATATTGAGAGTGCAACAATGGAACTTTTGCCAGACTCCAATAGACAGAAAAGTGGAGCAGGAGCTCACTAGGGTACCAATGTGTTTCTCTACTTCTCCAGCAAGTTCTCTACCACAAGCACTTCATGTACAGCGCTGCATGGCTTTGGGCTGTCTTTATCGGTAGTCCATTACGGTTTTTAAAAGAAAGAGCCCCCCCATGCCCTTTTAGAAATACCAGTCTAGCTGAACGGGATCAGCTGTATCTCTTAGTACAGAACACACACTGGTCATGCCCACATGGCTCTGCCCCCATTTCGGACATTTTAGATGCTTTTTCCTTGAAGATCATTAAGTGACAAACATAATGCACAATAGATATTTTAATTGTCAGGCAGGTGCATGTTCTGAATGCTTCAATATCCCACCTATTTTCCCAGAGTGGTAGAGATTTTCCTTTGGCCATCATAAAGAGGTTTCTCTCTGCCAACTATGTTAATGGTATCATGTACAGTTGAAATTGATCAATTGAGAAAAAAGTTATTTCAAGGTACCTTAGAGCTGAGTGTAATTTTCGACATTGTCTGCAGATGTAATGCAAAGGTTGCTCTTTTTAGGTTTCTCTCAAATGTGATAGATCTATGAAAGCACTCAACACCGAACTCAGATATAGAGGTTGAACTTCAAGGGGCCGATCCCGATTCGGGAAAAACCGCTCCGAATAGCCGTTCGGAGCGTTTTTCCCGTACGAATCGTACCCTGCAACGTCCCCCGAACGTACGACGAAGTACGATTCATACCAGGAGCCGTACTCCATACGAGTCGTACAGAGACCGTACGACTCTAATCTCCGTACGATTCTCCCTCGGAACCCGCTGTACGCGACATCTGTACGGTTCACGGCTGGTTTTTACGACCCAGCAAGTACGATACGTGTCAGGTACGTACGACCCTTTTACTACGGGAGCTAAAAACAGCCGTACAAGCAGAGTTCACGCCGAAAAAGGTACGGAACGGCCCCCCGGGTACGGTCCATACACCCCATGATCACAGGTGTACGCACTGCACCCCATGTACGATGGGTGTACGCACCGTACCCCATGTACGATGGGTGTACGCACCGTACCCCATGTACGATGGGTGTACGCACCGTACCCCATGTATGCTGGGTGTACGCACCGTACCCCATGTACGGTGCGTTCACCCATCGTGAATGGGGTACGGTGCGTACACCCATCGTACATGGTGTACGGTGAGTACACCCATCGTACATGGGGTACGGTGCGTATACCCATCGTACATGGGGTACGGTGCGTACACCCATCGTACATGGGGTACGGTGCGTACACCTGCTATCATGGGGTGTACGGACCGTACGGTGTGTATGTGTTTGTGTGTTTTTCGGTACGACTCGCCCTTACCTGACGTGGAACGTACAAATCGCGTTTACGAGTCGTACGGCATGTGTACGAGTCGTACGGTTCACGGTTTCAGCCTTGCAATACATACGGATCGCGACGATTCGGACGGATTCACGAAATACGGATCGTACTACGCGACTCGGACGGATGGGTACGATTCGTAAGGAGAGGGCTCCGGATACAAATCGTATGGACGTTTTTTTCCCCGAATCGGAATCGACCCCATTTGTTGGCATCAACAATGTAATGTCACAATAGCTAAAAGGTTCAACGTTTCCAGGAGGAAGATTAAGACCGAATGGTAGCAACCATCTGTCTGAATGGAATGATTCATGCTACCAGCACAATCCTTTGCACTTGCTCCACACAGAGATGCCTAATGAGCTTCAAGCCATGTTCAACCTTCCGAGACATTTTAAATGAGAACTAGACCACACTATGCCCAAAAATTACTCAGAACTACCTAAAACAAGAAGCAATTTTTCAGACTAATGTATTTTCCCAACAGCTGATCTTGCTGTTAGACAGTGGGCTGATAGTGTGGTCAATAATATTTAGGTCACAATGTTTATGTCACACAATATTTTTGCTACCAATATTCTGACATTCAACCTCACCCGAAGTGCATTGCCGAGTTACCATCTTTGAGAACTCAGTAATTCAAACACACTAATTGGTTTGTGTGGATCTCTTTAGAATCGTGGGGGTCCTCACCCACCGCAAGACCATTTGTGCCTCTTTTGGGTCAAAGAAGTAACATGACTCAATACAGAAGCTTTAGCCAAAGGACCATCTCTTAGCTCTGTGTAGGATCTCACCCCCATTCCCTCTCTTCTTACCCTCACCCCAACTTTGTGCTAATATTAGACGAAGACAACTGTACTAATCTATTTCCTATATTCTATATATACTTTCTGCTTGTGACACTAGGGAGCTAGTGTGATATTACATACATGTTTTCTGTGATGCCATGTTGTTGTGTAACATACATGATAGTCTATCGCCTTGGATGTAATACAATGCTGATTAAATTGTATTGCCACAAGGGTTTCAGCATACAGCCAACACATCATGAATATTGGTTGCTTATGAACCAGCATGCTCCCTATACTGTGTTTTTTAATATAGGTACAACTGACAATTCTTATGTGCCTTTTTATTTGGAAATTGTATCGCACCACTGCGCACATATGTTTTTAACCGATGACAAAGCGGTTTTGAATAACGGTTTTAAACATTCTCGTTGTACAGCACTCAATTCACCGTGTACAGTATTAATGTAATTTGTATCATTGCGTGTTCTCTTTATGTCCATTATTATCATGAACCTTTGACTCTGTGTTTTATCCCATTCTGTAAATTTGCAAAATTGTGCCCATATTATCCCTTGACTTTGTTCATATGGCATACACTTAATGACGTGCCCATATCATTCCTTGACTCTGTCCATATGGCATACTTGGCTACACTTGATGACACACTCTGACGTGACGAGTCTTTCATTCATTTCCCGGAAAATGTGCCGCTGGCGTGAGTTTCACGCCAGCGAGACCTTCTTCAGAACATCCTTGCGGCAGCCGCGTTCCAGCTTACAGGCGAACGGGGCGGAATACGAACGCCGGCTTGACCAACTTGAAGGTAATTTTCCCTATCAGTTAGGCGAGACTCCTAGACTCTAAGTAGAGTGGTTGATGCTTTATTAGGTCGAATGCTAATTCTCCCTACGGTTATTTTAATTCCAGTTTCGGCATTCGTTGCCTGCATTTGCATTTACCCACGGAATTGCATATACGGTCTTCTAATCTAAGATGACCGCCTCCACCAAGAACCCTTAACTTGATAAGGAACCCACATCCCACAAACACCTGCGGGTAAGTAGCTTATTGGCATTTACCAATGTTATTAATCAATGAGTGTAACAACCTGACACCCCCTCACTTGGCCCCATAGGTATGTGACAGGGCCCCATACCTATCCAGGTTGCCCCAGACTGTCCTGAAGAAGACCCGCAAGGCCGAGGTCCAAACCACTCTCATGGCCATAAGTCGGGTCGAAACTTCGACGCCCCTTTAAGTAGCCTGGACCACGAGCCCACCCGCAACATGTCACATAAGGATACATTTCTGTGTAAACTCAAATTGTATATAAAGAAGGTTGTTCACGGTAACGTGACCAGGCCAGGAAGGACGGTTAATTGTAACCAGTCCAACTTTTGATTGTTTCTAATTATCGTTTATGTCACTGCCTTGAAATTCCTTTTTCACTACCTCGACACCAGAGCACTTTCTCTTTTGCACGTTCCCCCCTCGAGCAACCTACCGTTTCCCTTTTTTTCCGCTCAATATTATACAGTCAATCTATTGATCACTCACCACATGATATGAGAATAAAATGCGTGGTGATGTAGACCATGGTTGTTGCACCTCCTCTTCCTTTTTATCTTGAAACAATGTATTGATTAAATTGATTACTGTGAGCTTATAAATCGTTTTGCTGATGCTCATGAAATTATCTTTCGAATATGCTAGCAGGATATTTGATTTGTGTCAATTTTGAAATAGATGTCTAGGACTATTGTTTTTTGTATCGTATTTCCTATAATCAGCAAAATGGCTTCTAAGAAGTAGAATATCTAACTAGCAAGACTGTATTTCCAGTGTGTGTCAATTGCTTTCATCCCTTTCACTGGGCCATCATTCCTCACTGAGGAAAAGACAAAGGAGCATTCCTAAATGCGATGCAGCCCATCATTATAAGAAACAAAACAGCCCTTGTTCAATCAATATTTATATCCCCATCAATCACAGCCACAACACCAAGTGGCAATGAAAGGTAATTGGGTAAAATTCACTCACTGTAATTACCGGCGAGAAATCAACAAGTTTTCCAGTTGCTGTTGTCTGAGCATCTCATTGCTGAGGATCACTGATGCACACCCCGAGGATTAATTAAACCTGGGGTCATTTAATCAAACGCAGTTTATCTGTTGCTATTTAATAGGAGGCGAGTTGACACAGACATGGGCAAAATGAAGCTTCATTTCAACCCAGAGGAGATTAGAAAAATCACCATAATATAAAGGGCACTGCTTAAAGTAATATCTTACATTGAATTGAAGCAGATTACTGCACGGGTACAACGATATTGGTCAACAGGAATGGTCAACAATAAACATCTGTTATTGAGCGCCAAGATACCCCTCTGGGTGAAAGTGTGCTTTCAAATACACGTCATGGTGCAACACCCTGGGATGTCAATAATGGTTGGTTCTTGTAAATTTGAGCTCCTACATGTTATTACTAGAAATGTGGGCAGATATACCTCTTTAATAGGGCACTGTCGGGTTGGCAGACATGCTAATTGCTGATGAAGGTAACCATCCTCGAAGTTTTAGGAATCTTGCAAAGGAATTAATTAACTCTCAAACTTCTTGAGGGGATTGTTCACAAAAAGGTGCAAGTGCATGCAATCTATCTGTTAAGCAGTTTTAAACAATTCTGAATATATGATAAACAAAATTGGGATTTAACGTTTCTGTCTGTTTTGTCATGGAAATGTCAACAAAAGATTAGCAGTGCTAAAAATATTGTAGAAGAGATTAATCATTCTCTTGATACCCAAAACGGCTTGCTGAAAAGAACAGGGAAAAAGGTGAAAATACATACATGCATAAATGTATTTTTAAAAGATCTAGAAACCCAGACAGACAATTATTTAAACATGAAATAAAATATTGCATACAACGGGAACTTAGCATCTCAGGTAATGGCTATCTGACATGCACAGTGCAGCTGTCTACTAGCAGACAGGCTTCGGTCCTAAAGACTATTTGTGATGGCAAGGCATTATGAGCTACTAGCCTTGCTGCCTCCCCACCGCCTCCCTTCTGTACCAGTTGCTCACCGATAGTCCATGAATCTGTACCCCTACCCATGCTCTCAATCCCTCTCTCCTTTAAAAGCGTTTTGGTGCCGCAGGAGATAATTGTTAGGAACTGTTGTCCTGTAGCTCCTTCAAGCACATCCTAAGCACTGACACCAGTGATGATAAAACTACAATTACGTACATTAAAAACAGCTTAACAGAAAAAACAATGATGGGTAGGAAAACTCCTGCTTCAAAGATAGACAACAAAGACATCTTGCCCACTTAAAATCTCCCTTTACCCACAAATTCAACAGATTCTCAAGGAACACTTTGTCTTTCCTTGATTAAGGCAGAACCCTGGGTCAAATAAAGTAATTTTGCAGTCGTCTTGCAATAGTGAAAAACGAAATTGCCAGTATTTCACTATCAGGACATGCCACACACACACCATTGCATGTCCTACCTTTCACATACGATGCACCCTGCCCACAGGGTACCTTGTGCCTACCTTATGGGTGACTGACATGCAAGAAAAGGGGAGGGTACGGCCTGGCAAGTGGGTGCACTTGCCAAGTCGACATGGCCGTACTAGACTGCAGGTCTAGGTCTGAGTTACATTTACAGGCTGCTTATGTGGGTAGCACAATCAGTGCTACAGTCCACTAGCAGCATTAGATTTACAGGCCCAGGGCACACACAGTGCACTGTACTAGGGGCTAACTTGTAAATCACATATGCCAATCATGGAATCACTAATCCATAACAACAATTTACAGGGAGAGCATATGCAGTTTAACAATGATCAGTAGTGGTAAAGTGCCCAGAGTCAAAAAATAACCATCAAAAACAGGGTCCAAAACAGGAGGCCAAAAAGCAGAAAGTCTGGAGAAAAACCTGCCGTAAAAGTCACCCTTTCTAACTTCTTTAGCTTCGGTGATTTTAATCTTACTTTTTAAAACTTTTCTTTAAACCCTTTCTCCTTGGCTGTGTTGTGAAGCTCTGTAGCTATGCATTTGTCTCCACTTAATCCGCTGCGCTGGCTGATACTAGTCTTAAAAGTGCCTTGCAAATAATTCATTCACTGAATATAAAAAATATACTGAAAATTAATCTTCAAAATAGCGTGACATAACTTTTTACAGAAACAATATCTATTCATGACAGTGACAGATGCTCCTTTCTCTCTACCAATCAGGACAAAACATAATTTGCATTCTTAGTTGTGAATATGGCGTTGCTTGGCCTTACCACAATTTGTCATCTCCTCTTCACCACGTTTTGTATGATTTTGCAGAGTAAAAGCAATTTACATACTGAGACATCACATTGCAGAAAATAAATCATAAGTTGTTTTTAGGTCTGACTACAGCTGTCCTTGGCTGTCTGGCGAACCTCATGTTCAAATGACATACACAAAGGCTCTGTGGTCCAGCCCTTTTCAGTCATTGGCATCTCTGGGAAAGTACTTATCAGGCATTTGCTTAATGGGCTGTCTGTCACATCCTGGGGATGTGTAAAAAAAATTGCAATTGTGACAGGTACATAAAACAGTTCTGTTTTTTCTTCCAGATGCCAGATTGCAGTCCTTTTTCTTTTTTTGGGGGGGGAGGGAGTTTATAAAGTGCAAACTCGACCCGAAGATATCAGGTATCAGCGCTTTACATTAGAACCAGTTTTGTTTACAGGACACATTCATCTTTGTTAGGCACGGGTAGATTAAGTGATTTGCCCACAATCACAGGATGCTGAGCATCCCTGCCGAAACTCGAGCCTGGTTCCCCAGCTTCGAGCTCGGCTGCTCTAGCCGTTAGGCCACATCCTCTAATATTGTATTGGAGCAGCTGGCTGAAAATACTTTCTACATTAAAGAGAAGTGCACCAGCAGCAACTGCTAGGCTCACACCTACTCAGCGCCAGAATACCCTCCAGGGTGATAGAGCGTTCTACAAGTTGACACAACATACCATAGCTTAACACAATTTAGCATTACATGGTGGGGGTGAGTGGCAGAATGCCATAATAATGTGCTTTTTTATTATTTCGGACAAGGAGAGGCCATGTGTGCCATGCTTTTCTCCTCTTGCCCTTCATAGACGTTAAAAGCAGGTACAGAGGAGTTTGGGGGTCATACATGACATAAAAGTATAGATCAGTAAAAAGTGAATATTTGGGATGCTTTTCATTTCTGGGTTCTGAGTGACACCATGGACAACTTGAGCTTTGCACTCCTTTCTTTGGGGTCACTCAGAAAATGTCGGTGAAAAACTTCCCCATAAGTCACTTCTACCTATCTAGAATTCTACATGTAAACCATCTTTATGAAAGAATATGTTTCGACTAATTATATTCTGACATACAGCCTAATTATGTATGGTACCAGAATTTCATTTTCAGAATATCATCACACATTAATAGTGTCCTAAATGTCGTTTACAAAAATATTGTATCATTGGAGTTAATGATAGACAATCATAAGTTCACACTCCAAGCCATGCAAGAGGCACTTTGCTGTCAAGTGATTTGATGGGATTGTAAAAGATCTGAGAACCACAAACCTCAGAGTGCCAAAATGATTGAAAGGCTACTTTCACAGAAGTAGGTAAGTGGCAATCCAAGAGAAGGAAAGCAATCCAACTGGCTACACATGACACCTCTGCAGTAGACATAAGTTTGAGCGGTAGCACAATAGCACTGAAGAGTGAAAGGACATACAACAAATGTCTTTCGAATGTTTGAATGTAGATATCTTCTGCCTTAGAAAAATGAGTGGAATCCCACTACAAACAGAAAATAAATACCCTCTTATAACTCCTTCTGAATAAATTACACCCACCACACACACACACACACAGCTAAGGGTGTGTCACACCTTTAGCTGTGCACCATGGCCTCAAAGCTCCCCCCCCACCCCCCACACACACATATAGAGGTGTCCATAATATTGTTAATAATATGGTATTGGTGCCTATCGCACCTCCTAAAAAACAGAAGAATCTTCCAGAGGGGCCCCACACAGCAATAACCCCAGGCCCCGCACATGCTACAGTCAATGCCACATGAGAGTTCTGAACTGCGTGGATGCTTGCACAGGGCATTAGAGCATGTTTTTGTAATTACCATGTCTATCCAGTTCATTTCCTACTTCCCAGCTAATGGATGCTCATGGGGACGTTTTCTTCTGGATAAAACAGGATTTCGTTAGAAATTGATTTCTTTTCAGTCTTCCTTAGAAACGGGACTCTTTACGCTGGTCGGCAGTATTCAATTTTACCCTCATCAATATGGTGCTCTGAATTGTACAGTAGGCAAAACAGGGCTGCTTTCTATTGACTCAGCATCTACCGCTAATTGCGTTTAATGCACTCCATGAAAAAGGAAAGCTACGTTCATCTAGTGTGGAAATGAACCTGCAGGCCTGAGGTATCCGCCAGCATACCACCAAAACAAGCCACAGGTTTCATAAGAAAGGCCTTCCCACCCTACTCCTGCCTAAACTATCACTCATTGGGCTAATAAACAAACATAAACCATGGGTTTCAAACAATTAATCCACACGTGCTTAACCTCTAAAATGTACTTTAAATAAAATGCGAATATTGTCTCTTTCACTGTGGTATGACTATTTGGTCAAATAATTTTGCTTCGTATACGTCAGCACGATCATGTTTACCAAATGAAATGGAACTCATCTTTTTTTTTTATTCAAACATTGTTTAAACTTGCATTTTTTATGTTAAACATATATCAATGAAATCGAGGTGTGCAGCTGTCCTTATGTTTGAGTTATTTCAATGTCTTACAACAGTTGGTAGTGACAGAAGGAAATGGGTGCTGGACAAAATGGTCTTTAGTGTTGTTATGTTACAGTGAATTCGTATAGTACAGTGTTTGGCACGGACTTTCCAACTTGTGTTGTGGCCTTATTGCGAGTTTTCTGGAGTTAGATCTGGGCAAACAAGAAATGTTGGGGAAGTGTAGAAGAGGTTAGTAAATTCTCTGATTTCAGCCAGTATCTCGGCAGCTGAAACCAGCAATTACAAATTATTTCCATCCAAATGCGGAATAAAACACACACAGACACACACACACACACACGCGCACACACACGCACACGCAAACGCACACGCACACGCGCACACGCGCACACACCCACACACACACACACACACACACACACACACACACACACACACACTTCAAATCCATATATTTTTCTACTTGCCCAAATCTGCCTCAATACACCACCTATTCGGAACAGTTGGTGAATGGGTGTGTGGATCAGTTTGAGGCTATTGTTGAGGGTAGCAAGAGGTTTGGCCTGCAGCAGTATCTCCCCATGTATACCGCTGAGGGCAACTCATACTGTTGTCCTTGATATTCTATCCACGTTAAAACACAAGCATTTACCACGCAATGCAAAATGCTTTTATCACACATTAGCTTTACCATGCAAGGGTTTCCCCACGCATATGCCTTTACCATATGCCTTTACCACGCATGCCTTTACAACGAAAATGTAAGAATATATCAGGAATTTTACTTACTGGTGGTTAGGACCATGTTTCTATAGAAAAAGCGTGTTTTGACTCCCTATATTTTTTCTGTTGTTTGGCATATCTTCACCAAATTTTCCCCCCAAAAAGTGTCATTGTGAGTCTTGTTGTGTAGGGAAAGTTTCGGCATGATCTGTCAAGCCGGGGCCGAGAAAAAGGGGGGGGGGGGTCAAAAAATGTGTTTCCCATAATAATTCCCATATGAGCTTTGAACACAGCTGCAGCTCGAACCGCTGAATGGAATTACACCAAATTTTGCACAGAGATATCTTTTGGTCTGCAGATTACGCTTTCAGTTATTTGGTGTAAATCCATTTAGTAGTTGTTGAGAAATTTAAGGAAATCTAAATCCGTGTATCTGTGATTGCGAAGTCTTCGAGAACAATGACGAGCTCATGTAGAGACGTGCAGAGCTCTGATGGGCTCCCAACACTTCAACCAGGTAGTGTTGTCAGCCATCTTGGGACTTCGCTTCAGCCGAGTCCCACAAAAAAGCAAGAAAAAAAAGAAAAGGAGGCAGGATAGGAGTCCTGACCCCTAAGCCTTGGTCTTGGGATGCCAGGGGGACCCCGGCAGGGCAAAAAGGATTTTAAAAAAAAATAATTGCAGTGAATTTATGAAATTTGCAAATTGGTGGCAAAAATGTAAAAAACATAAGTGCGGGCTTCTGCACCTTTTTTCTAAAGGGCCCCCAGGACTTTTTATTATTATAGGAGGGGGGCAGCACGGCATTCAGACGGATCCCCACAGAATCCAAAAAAAGGGTCACCTATGCACTCTTCACCAGCAGACTCGACTATGGTAACGCACTCTAATCTGGCGTCACCTAGAAACAGCTCAGGAAACTACAGAACGTTCAAAATGCCGCAGCTAGACTGGTTGTCGACATTCCCTGCTGCAGCCACAGACCTCCGACAACTCCAATTGCTCCCAGTCAACAAGAGGATCACCTTCAAGCTCTTCACGCATGCCTAAAAAGCTCTCCATGATGCAGGACCAGCATATCTGAACCACTGCCTCTTATTCCACGTACCAACCAGACAACTCTGCTCCACTCAACTTGCACTGGCAACCGTCCCACGGAGTCATAAGACCAGAACAGGAGATAGATTCTTCTCTGACCTTGCCGCCAAGACCTGGAACAACCTGCCCCTCCACCTCAGGCAGTCCCCGTCGATGACCCAATTCAAGAAGGAACTTAAGACCTGGCTCTTCGACTGAACCCTAATGCCCAGACAGATGAGAAGTTCCCCTCCCCCTCAGCGCCTTAAGACTAAGGGTGGGCGGACATTTCCGTTCCGCCCATGGAATGTGCGGAAATTTGCTCTTTCTGCCTTCCGCAAAGAAGGCGGAAAAACTGGACAAATTTCCGCACACCCGGGGGCGGAACGGAAGTTGTCAGCCCGCCGCCCGCCCGCCTCCCGCCCGCAATATTACAGAGTTTGAAAGCCCAAAAATAAGTTTTAAAACACTTACCTTATCACGGGGACATCATCCTGTTCTATCTCGGCTTCTTCTTGAAACTGCGCATGCGCATTCCTCGCCAGGAATGCGCATGCGCAGGCTCCCGCGCATGCGCAGTTTCAAGAAGAAGCCGAGATAGGACAGGAAGATGCCCCCGTGATAAGGTAAGTTTATTAAAACTTATTTTTGGCCTTTTAAACTCTGTAATATTAAGGGCGGGAGGCGGGCGGGCGGCGGGGAGGCGAGCAGGCATCACGTAATTGAAATTTGTGGAGAGGCACGGAAATTGGTTCAATTTCCATTCCTCTCCGCGAAAGTCCATTACGTGACTT
Source organism: Lissotriton helveticus (assembly GCF_964261635.1). NCBI lineage: Eukaryota > Metazoa > Chordata > Amphibia > Caudata > Salamandridae > Lissotriton > Lissotriton helveticus. The sequence continues at coordinate 1,909,209,333 of NC_136067.1, read as the reverse complement.
CCGCCCACCCCTACTTAAGACCCTCGTGGATGGGTAGCCACGTTTTACGAACTCCTGATTAATTGATTTGTTGATTAATGGGCTCAAATGAGCCCATGTGGATCACCACATCCCCGGGCCTTAACTTAAAAAAATTGTAAGGGGGCCATTCGGACCCCCGACGCCCCGGAGACCACCACCTTCCTGGGCTTTCTTGGTTTAAAAGAAGGAGTGGGGCCACGCAGTCTCCATCCTGGGCCATTCTCGGACCCGGGAATCACCACCTCCCCGGGACATTCTGTGCAAATAGAAGCATGCATGGCCCTGATGACCACCACACCACCTCCAGGAGGCGGTAGGCTGGATGGTACCACAGGAGCCTTGCGGCTCCCCCGCTGCCCCCATCATACACACTAGGTGCCGAGAGAACCACGTTAACATGGCTGGGTCCCAGAGGATGGGTCCCTGGGCCGATATTGGCCTGGGGAAGGGGCCACGCAGTCCCACTTGCCAATTTGTTTATGGCCGGGCCCTGGGGGATGGGGTGCCTAGGGCTAAAATTGGCCAAGGGAAGGGGGCCACGTGTCCCCCCTCCCCTGTTTAAAATATATGTATAAAATTAAGGCCAGGGGATGGGGTCCCCCGGGCTACTACTGAACTGATGGGTGGGGGCCGCGTGGCATCCCTTTCTCCATTTGTATCTGGACGGACCCTGGGGATGAGGTCCCCGGGGCTGAAACCGGCACGGGAGGGGGCTGCATGGGCCCCCTCCCCATTTGTTTATGGCCAGGCCCCTGGGGATGGTGTCCCTAGGGCCGGAATCTGCCCAGGGAGTTGGGCCACGAGACACCCCGCCCCATTAAAATGTATATATGTTAAGGTCGGGCCCTGGGGTATGGGGTCCATGGGGCTGAAATTGTCCCGGGAAGGGGGGTTATGCGCCCCCCCATTTGTTTATGGCCAAGCCCGTGGAATGGGGTCCCCATGGCTGAAATTGACCTGGGGAGGGGAGCCCCACTCCCTCATTGAATTGAGGCTGGGCCCTGGAGGATGAGGTACCAGGGGTTGCGCAGCCCTCCACTCAATCTAAGAAAGAAAGTATTTGGACCCAGGGAGGTGGTGGTCCCCAGTACCTGAGGGCCTGCACTGCCCCCCACAGAAATTATAAGTTAGCCCTGGAGAGGTGGTAGTCCACCGGGGCATATGAAAGCCCCCCTCCTTTGGTATAAATAAAGCCCCTGGACAGTGGCGGGCCCTGGGGCTCTTGGAGCTCAATGGAGGAGGGGGTTCCCTGTTGTCCCCCTCCTTAATATCATAAAGCCCCTGGAAGGTGATGGTCCCCGGGGTCATAAACAAAACGGAGGGCAAAAAAATTAGCAAAAAAGGCAGAAAAAACAAAACAGAGGTCAGAAAAATGAACATGGAAGTCAAATCTGAGAGCAGAAAATGAAGCAGCAAAGGCAAAACAGAGGGCAGGATAACAAGCAGAAAAGGCAAAACAGAGCAGAAGAGGGTAAAACAGAGAGCACACAGACACTCACACCCCCACTCAAGAATCACGCACTCACTCACAGACCCACTCAGAGACTCATGCACCCACTCAGAGACTCCCACACTTACTCACACACCCACTGAGACACTCTTGCACTCACTCATACACTCAGTCTCAGAGGTTACAGGTTACACTTAAGAAATAAACTTTAAAAAAGTTAGAATTCACTGAAACAAAACAAAGGTTACAGGGACGTTATAGTTAGTAAGGAGATTTTTTTAAAACTGTGAAAATTCACTAAAAAACAATGATTACAGGGAGATTATAGTTAGGAAATAGAATTAAAAAAACCTTAGAAATTAAAAAATAAAAGTTGCAGGAACGTTATAGGAAGGCTCAGATTTTTCTTGTTCAAAACCATTGAAATTCAGCTGTTATAGCTACCTGAGCTAACTATAACTTTTGCCCCCACAATTCTTATGATTACACAAATTGCAATTTGTGTATCATCAGTGTATGACTATGAAGGTGACGACCCCCACAGTTTGCCATGAAGCCCTATGTTTAATAAGACTCGGGTAAGTGAAAAAAATCCTTTTGTATGTACTGATGAGAGACGTGCTGGAAGATATGGAGAAGATTTGCTATAGATGAAGTGTTTGCAACTTGGGCCCTCTTCACCTAATAAAGGAAAAAGAAAACTTTGCTTAAAAATAAATCCTACTACTAGTGATGGCTCTATACGGCATTTACAACTCTAACAATATAATCCTTGTGGATCACTATGTTAGAGGGAGTAATGTTACAAATAAGTGTGGAGATTTTATTAGTTTAACTATGGTTTATGATAGAATGTTGTGGTTTTTCTAAGGTCCTGTAAAGTTTACCTAATGTTTATTGATAAATAAAGTAAGGAGTGGATCATCACCAACTAGTAATGTCCCTTATTTAACCCCTCTAGTGTTTTAGGTTGTGCTATTAGTACAAGGGACTGGGGAGGTTTAGTATTTACCCTTGTTGCATGGTGTGAGTGTATACCACTGTTTAGTTCCCCATTACCCTGAAGAAGACCCATGAACTGTATAGGCTGCTCTAGGGCTCGAAAGTGGTAACTGCAGTATCCATTTGAGGTCAAGTGATTCGTCGTCTTTCAATTTATGACCTGTTTTTCAAGATTTTAACCATAACAGAGATGTTCGGTAATAAAGTACGGTTTTGAGCATACCCCTAGTTATTTTTAAAGTTCTTCTCTTGCCAAAATAACAGGACCCATTGTACTGTCCTGACAATAGATTTCTAAGAACTCCCAGGTTAAAGAATAGCTGCCCTCCGTTAAGTCTGCTGATGTGGCATTGTTCCTACTACAATGCGAGAGGTCATCAAATGATGAAGTATGCTTGATAAGGTAATGGTGAGATGACCTCTCAAAAATCTTTTGATGACCCTCTGCTTAAGAAAGTCTGAACTGCGAGTGTACAGCAGTGACTGCTAGACCCTCAAGTTGTTTTGTATATATTTACAAAGTTACCTTTACAATCTATTTAGAAAAATTCTACCTTCACAATTGAATTAGAATTTTAATGAATACAATGTATAAACTGTGAATGTATTCTCAAGCATGTTCCTGAATGGAATCATAACTTTTAGTCACAATCAGGGATCTGCACAGGAAAAAGCCGGATTATCTTACACAGTCGACACATAGAGGCAGAGGAACTAGCAGATCCGCTTTACTGCTTCCGGACTTCCACGCACCAAAGACATGTTCACAAAGTTACCTTTACAATATATTTAGAAACATTATACCATCACAATTTAACAAACACTTTCATGAATACAATGTATAAACTTTGAATGCATTCTCTAGCATTTTCCTGGATGGAATTATAACTGTTAGTCACTAACAGAGATCTGCACAGGAAAATGTTCAATTATTTTACAAAGTAAAAAAACAGTACTTTGTAACTAGACGCTGTATGATACACTATTTATAATATTTAGCATATCCCATTTTCTTATATTTAGCAAACATCCTTGTAGGCTACAAGGTACACGAAGGGGTGACTTAACTGATGCAATGGTAAGTTTTTTTAGATGCCAATACAGTTATTTTACCATGTTCTATTGCAGTAATTTAGGTGGCAGTACTTCAGGGCACAATGTTAAGCCTGAACTCTTGTTTTTTTAGGCACACCTGTGGGTCCTGTAAACAAACACAGCAGACCAAATGTGACATTTAACTTTATGTCTGATGCCTTTTCCTGTGCCAACTTACTGTGGCCTTGCTAAAATGTTTAATAACTACTTGGGTTCAGCCAACTATACATCTTGCCCCTTATTGGTAGTAGCCGATGTAATGGAAGACTGAATGACAGTCTCACAGTGCACATACTGAGACTTTCAACAAACCCTGTGCCAAAAGTGTGAAAAGACTGAGGGTGACCACAGACAGATACATTTCTATGACATTTTCCTTCCATCCCTATTTTTTTAACTCATGAAAACATAAGTATGTATTTTTTAAACGTTAATACATCACTGCATGTGTATACCACAACGTACACTGATATATTTTATAATCAAAGATGATGTCGGTAATCTGAAGCATTTATTAGCCTCAATATGAATGCCCAGTTTCAAGACTCTAGTAAGCATAGAAGCCATTTATTGTGAAATTGGACAGTTTTACATTTTCTGCATCTCGTGGTATGGTGTTGCCTTCTTTTCAATGCTGCCAACCAGAAGAAAATAATGAATTCAGCAGTGTCTTCATACATTTGTATCTTAGTTTCAAGGATGCCTCACTTTTTTCTGTGAGAAAATCCTGTAACCTACTAATTAGATAAGTTTTATTAAAGTAATAAGCATATGCCACTTGTGTATGCTCTGTAGCCTTGTATAGAGGGACATGTGAAGAAACACTCTCCAAAAGTGTATTCATTGTAGAATGACATGCTCAAACTGATCTTTTTGGGTGAGAGATGTGGTCGGTTGAAACGACAAATGTCTTCTGATTATTTGCTGTGCCGCTTGCTATTTTTACATTACACGCATGTTAGACTGTTACATCTCTCGGCGTGTTGTATTTTATTTCAACAGATGGTGCACTGTTGGTGGGAAATCCAATCTGCAGACTTAAAACAGGAAAGCACTTGGATCAGTTAGATGAAATATAACTAAAGGAAACTTATCCTGTGTCCTTCCCTGTTTCACTCCATGGGAAGCACGAGGCCAGCACAGCTCCTCCATGCTCCCCAGGTGAGATTGAATAATAAGAGGCAGAGATGGGGGGGACAGATGTTGCCAGCCTCCACTGAAAGGGACTCCTGCCCTTACTATCTAACAACAATAGAGTAAAGGCACTTGCAATTATTTATGAGTGTGACTCACTAACTGGGATGAGAAGAAGTCCTTTCCTGAATCTTGTACTTTTGACATAGAAAGGTTAGTAAATTTGCAGAAGAAACTGAGGGATCCCAAAAATAAAACAGCTGCAGAGTAATGTCTGTTCTTCCTACAATGGCATGAGGAAATGCATAAGCATAAGCATGAATTCAAAGTCCAGGGTATGAAGAAAACCCAGGAGAAACTAGAGTGCCAGATTAGCCACCTAAAAGCCAGAGTTAGGGCTTGTGCTCCTACTGCTCTGCTCCCTCCATATCTATTCGCCCAGATCACTGAAATACAGAAAAAAAAGAGAAAGACAGTGTGGTCCAGGGGATGAGGATCTGCTCAATAGGCTGCCCATGCCAACCACTGGGATGAGGATGCCGCCATTGATGAACTCGAAAACAGAGCAGCGCCTTTGGGACCGCTGTTGACAGGAACACAAGAGATAATGCAAAAGCAAGCACTGTAAAGTTATAGTCCATTTGACAGATAGAGCTGTTGGTGCTGCTTTTTATGCAGGAATAGATATAAATTGTTAGAAGTCAGTTAATGACCAACTGTATCAGATGGCAAAAGCTGGCCGAGATGCTAACGGGTGGTAACCATAGTGTAGCTTCACAAGAGAGAATGATGAGAATGCATAATCGAAAGTGATGTCGCTTAAATTGAAGAATATGCAGAAAACAATGAAGGATGTACGACAGGAAGCACCACAACAGGAGAGAAAAAGGTGTGGGGGAAAGGAAAGTGAAGAAGGGAGAGAAGGGAAAGGCAGTGGAACTGACAGAGGAGAGGTCCCAGGTGCAGGAGGATAAGAGGGTCAAATGTTTGCTAATGGACTGCTGGAGCATTAGAAACTGAAATTCCCAAAAGCATGTCTAATACACCAGTTCTTCCCAGTCTTGATTGCATCATATTACTCAAAACACTATAGTGAATTTTGGGACATGCCATGTATACCCAAGTGGCCAGTAAACAAAAGGGCCATGATTTAGGTTGTTTTAGTGATGGCAAACATACTACCTGCCTTACTGACAAGGGTGCTAGTCACTCAGCTATAAACAACCTTAGAATACCCTACATTACTACTCTCTGGCAAGTCTTTAGACAGTCAGTATTTCTAGCAAACAAATTACTTACCATATATCTGACCCGTTACTTATCTCCCTGTGGCCCAGTAGCGCTATACAATAATTTTTGCTTATCCAAACTTTCCCAGCAGACCTATTATTTTGCAAATTAAAATCAACTATCATGTGAAATCCAGAAGATGTGTTCTTAAATATACTCAATCAACAAGAAAATGTATTGTGTGCAAGCACAGACTATCACATTGATGTGAATAAAACTGTCATGTCTTCAGACGTAACAGAATTTTCCACACTGTGGTCCACCGGGACCAATGATGTGTGGTTTACATCATCGATGGAACGAATGAAGGTGAAGAATGATCCACAGAAGAAACTACCTAGATGATCCCAGTACTCAATAAACCATAGGCAGGGTAAAGGATCTGCCTTGTAATTGCAGATTTGATCAAGCAAGGAGTTTTAGGGCCGATTGTCAGCAGATAGAACACTCCGATTCTCCATATGTGCAAGGCAGGGAAAGCCATTGTGTACAGGTTTGTTTAGGCCCTAAGGACCACTGCCAATATGGTTATCCTGAGCTTCTCTGAGGTCCCTAACCCTGCCACCATCATTTCTTGCATCCTCACAAGTACCCAATGGTTTACAATCTCTCTTTTGCTTTTTTCTCTATCCCCATTTTACGAGGACAGTCAGTAACTCTTCTAATTTTGAAGTCTCAACTTTCATGGACTCGACTACCTCAGGATTAATGGAGTCTCCTCCATGGAGCGCTAAAAAGGGAGCTGACCATGTTGGTTTTGCACCGACAGTCTACTTGAGTGCAATATATTGACAATTTGCTTTTGCCATCTGTTACTCTAGATCTCTGCAGGGTGGATTCTTCGCCAAATTGGCTAGTAAAAGGCATAAGGATTTAAAGGAGAAATTGCAGTTCTGCCGTCCTGTGAGAAACTGAGTTGTTGATTGAGTGGAGTGTAAGCCCTGATGAAGCAACACCCACAATCCCTGTCAGGCTGAACCTCTGAAAGCCACTAATTAACTTGTGCTTAACACTGGTCTGGTAGCTTAGCATAAAAGCACCAACTGTGGTTATCTGGTCACCCCGGCCCGAAACAAAGTCACCAGTTTAGGCCAATCACAATGGGGCACTAGGTGGATACAGGAGCCAAGTTAGGTGAGCTAAACAAAGTGCCTTAAATCCTGGCTGTGGAGCATTGTGATGTTCCAAGCAGATGATGTGTTGCACAGCAGAGGCTTCGAGGAGCTGGGGGGCTGCGGTGCAAGATCCCGCAATGAGGATGCGTCGCATGGTGGTAGTTCTGAGGAGCTGTGGGGCAGCGATGGAAAGCAGAGAGGAGCTGTGCTGCCCTGCATCGGTTCTGCAAGAACCACAGCTGGGCTGGCAATGTGCCTTCAGGCCCACTTCCAAGAATTCAGGTCTGTGGTAGCACAACTTGGGGGAAGGACTCACAGCAGGGAGAGATCAGGAGCAGAGTTCACAGGGGTTGGAGCCTTTTCTGCCCCTTAGACTCTGACCAGAAGGTCAGCCAACTAGCCCTTGGACTCACTCTGGTGGTCCTGGTTTTACGATGCAGGTCCAGTCATTCTCACTCAGGAAGCAGGGCAGCAGAGTAGCAGCCTTTCTTCTAGCAGAGCAGCACAGCAGTCCTTCTACAGGTCTAGATTTGTACTGTACTGAAGAGTGGGTCTGAAGAGCCTATTTTTATATCTGGTGCCTTCTTTGAAGTAGAAGACGTTTCTAGGGATTCCCTTGAGGTGCTAGAAATCTCTTGGCTGCAGGCACAATAGACTAGTGTGAAGTTATTTGGGTGAAGTCAGGGCACAGCCTCCCCCACCAGTGATGGTCCATCCAGGCAAACCTAATCCCTCCATTGTGTGACTGTCTAGGAGGAATATACAAAGTCCAACTGCCAACTACATCCAGCAATGTGCCCCAGGGTCATGTGCAGGCATCCTTTAGGGCAGGAAAATACCAAAAGTGGCATTTTCTAAATTATGATTTAAAATTGGACATTACAATTAAAGAGGATTTTCATTTACAATTTCACAGACACTGAACATCGATTTTCTACTTGCTCCCAATCAAAATAAGGCAACCCAATAGTATCCTACGGGAGTGGAAGGCCTTGCAGTAGCGAAAAATTAATTTGGGAGGTTTTTCATCACTAGGACATGTAAAACCTAAAAGTGCATGTCCAACCTTTTAAATACAATGCACACAGCCCTGTGGGCTGTCTAGGGGCTATCATAGGGGTGGCATTTATGTAATTAAAAGGAAATTATAGGCTTGGCAACGGGGTTATACTGCCAAGTCGATTTGGCAGTCTTAAAGCTGCAGCAGGATGGAATGGCAGGCCTGAGAATTGTTTTAAGGGGCTACTTAAGTGGGTGGCACAACAAGTATTGAAGGCCCATAAGTAGCACTTAATTTACCAGCCCTGGGTATATGGTATAACACTTTTCTAGGGACTAAGTAAATTAAATAAGCCAATCAGGTGTAAGCCATACGTTGTTCAAGAAATCTCTTTTGGTTAGTGCCATCTGTACTCTGAATGAGTTGAAGCCATTCATATCTTGTAACTGTCTCTCAGGTACATATCTTGAAGGCAGGTACATATTATTAGGGCATGGCTCAGTATTGCAGACAGTAGATCCTTTGCTACACTGAAATGGCAAAGCCTTTGAAAGATTATGCCAGAAAAGATGCCCTGAAACCATGCAGCGGTCTAGTGAAGCCTAAAATGCATTTGTGGAAATTAAGCAGGCATTGGTTTCTGCACTTGCTTTAGGACTCTTGATTGATACAGACCTTTTACTTGGTATTGTCACAAACATAACAGTTCTGCACTTGGAATGCTGATACAGAGTCAAGATGATCAGATAAAGCCCATGGCCTAGTATTCTTCAACCCTGTATCCGGATGCAGCTGGGCTCCCACCATGTTTAGGGTCTGTAGTGACTGCCACAAATCTTCTTGAAGCATCTGAAAACGTTATGCTGAATTGTCTTTAAACACATGCTCTGCCTCGTTGTCTGACTGCTCTGTTCTTCACTAAAAAACCCAGTCCTACCCTGCAGCTCGAGTGACCTGGTATGAAAGTGTACTGTTGTCACCTTCTCGTATTACCCTGACCAGTTGTCCATCCCTGAACCCTGCCTCTTTAATGCCCACCCGTGAAAAAAGGAACTCCGTGATTGCATTATCCCTGCCCATGTAAGCAATGCAGTGTTGATTAACTGGTATGCACATCTTTAACTGAGTTAATGTATTTTGTGGATCATATCTCAAAAATAATGGTGTCCCTGGGGTTGGGTATGGTGTATGTACTCTATATCAAATTTTGTAACGTGGTCATTTCGCAAATGTGAGATCTGCTTACGGTGCAGAGCTTACTGTTCTTACCACAGTTTGTATTTTAGCCACAGACAGGATTGTGACTGTGAACAGTGACAAAATAGGCATTTGGATTAATGCAGGACTTTAGGCTCATATGGATGTAAAGAGGTTCTTAACATCTGCAGGAACCCCCATTAAGAAAGGCCAATGGGGTCAGAATCTTTAAAATGCCTTTCAGGGGGTTGTGGTGAGACATCAATGGGTGTGTGATTGCATCAACATTTCTATTCCCCAACTTCATCAGGTTGTATCACAGAGCAACCCATGCCAATATGGATGGCATGATGTGAGTCACAGCAACCCATTGGTATGTGTCCATTTTTTCCATAACCCAGAATTACTACCAGTCCTGTGCTCAACCTCTCTCTTTGTGCACCTTGTGTACCCCGATACCACGGTGTGCAAAAAATGTGCATGCCTTAGTTATTGTGTGCATGTATATTCTCAGGACACGTGGAGGTGTACCCATGCCATCACAATAGCTAAGCAGTTACTCTGAGATTTTATCCCTCGGTTCAGAGTACTGGACTGGATTGCAAGAAGACACTTTGGGGCCCCTTAGGATGGCGGGCGGATTGCCCCCGCCAGGCTGGCGGTAGTCACCGCCGGATCTTGCGGGGTCAATCCGCCCGCCATCCACACCTAAATGACCCCCCGCCATATTAGTATGGCGGGGGGGACCGCGGTGGACGGAAAGACCGTCCGCCGCTTTTCTGCCCCGGTCGCAAGGCGACCGGGCGGAAAAGGTCTAATAAGGTGGCGGAGTCTAATAGACACCGCCAGCCATATTAGCATGGGCTTTCTTAGATGCCTTTCTGTGGCGGCAAAGGCATGCGGTCTTCACTTTGGGTGCCCCCTGAGGGCCCCCAGAGTGAAGGAGAGGTGGGGGTGCACACGGGGGGTGCCCTCCTCCATTTGCATAAACAAAGCGTCAGGCACCGCGCGGTGCCTGCCGCTTTGTTTATGCAAATGCATACATGCATTTTTAGCATTGTGGTGGGCAGTGCTGAGAGCACCGTACGCCACAATGCTAAAAATGCAGGATGCACCCGCCACAGTGGCGGGCGCATCCTAATACCCCCCACGGGAGACCCGCCCTCATGGCGGGCGGTCCCGATAACCGATAGGATGGTGGGCGGACTAAGTCCACCCGCCATCCTAATGACCCCCTTTGTGTCAGAAATAGTACAGACAGTTGCAAATCTCAATGAGTAGACAAGCATTTACATTCTGCATATCACCCAGAGACAGTGGACAAGATAGAAAGAAACAATTGTCTGATGCCCTGCCACTAGCACTATGGTCCCTCAGCTCAGACCAATTCCTTCACAGAAAACAAAATTGAGCCCATACAATATAGTCATGGGCCAACAAATGATGGTCTCAAATCCCTCATTCTCCACTGGTAAGCAGGACTTACAGTTGAATGATGATGTAGTCTTGTAGTATAAAAGAAAGATTCTACGGTGTCTTTATAGTTTCCATTCACGGGTTCAAGCAAACTTACCTGCATGTTTAACAGAGGCCTCCCATTCTCTCCTGTCCAGTGAGTGGATGTATACGTACACACTACAGACTTGGTGTGAACCCTGGAAAAGATTGCTAACTCAACCACAGTAGCTTTAGGAATAGTGGTTGATCAATTAGACGCCCATTCCAAGATGCTGGTCCCGAACAGGATGAAATAAAATTACATTCTAGCAGCAAATGGGGAGGATTTTAGGGCTACTGTAGGTTCTGATTGTTGCACTCAACTTCCCAACACCACACTTAGGGCCTTATTATGACTAACGGTGGTGGTGCAGGTCCCGCCGCATCGGCAGTCCAACCGCCCCATTATGACTTGGGCGTTTGGACTGTATTGGCACCACTGCAACCGCCAGGGATCTGAAATTCCTCCGGTAAGGTTGCGGCGGTCTTCAGGCCCCAATATGATTGGCGGGCCGCTGAGGCATATATGGCCATGTGCCCCCCTACATGCATCCCCTGGCTCCGACAAGGGGATGCATGTAGGGGGTCACATAGTGTGCCCCCCTGTCTGCATGCACCCCCAGTTCCTGTAGGACATGAACTTCATAGTCCATGCCCTGCAGGAACCTGCAATAGAGTTCCCATTGCAATACCTGTTGCGGCTCGCCTATGAGCTCTTAAACAGGCATTGCCGTACTCCAGCTGCCGCAGGACCGTCCAACCTGGATTCCAGTCGGAGTCTGGCAGGCAGTCTAATTATGGCTTTAGAGTGCGGGAGAGGGGCGCTTGCACGGTGGCCCACTCTCGCACCGCCATAGTCATAATAAGGCCCTCAGCATTAACAAACAAATAGACCAAATTAAAGATGCCTCTAATAAACTACACAAGTTATTGAATGGGCTTGATTTTAATATCAGTGGCATCTAGATATGACTTTGTGCAATATTTAGGCACTGGGTAAGAGAACATTTTGAAATAATCTTACAATCGTTTTAATTGTGGTTATTATGTATGTACTAAAATCTTGTACATCATTCTACACATATGCACAGATAAAGGCACTGTCAATAATGTTATGCTTGCTACTTTTAAGGATTATGAGGACAGCAATAATAAAGATGTATAAATTGAAGTTTTGCAATTATTTGCAATTTAAGTTTTGTAAAGAAACTTTGCCTCCTCGCAAAAAGCAGGTGGGGGATTGTGAAAACATAATTATGTATTCCCATTGTTTTAACCTTAATGTTCCTCTCGCATGTAAACCACAACGTCCATTGATTTTTCTTTTATCATCAAATGGACATGTTGTTATTTTTATTACAATGAGTTGCTCATTATCCTCTATATGCATACTCATTTTCATGTTTACAGTAGGCTTAGAGAACAACTCACCTTGGCCTAATCAAGCTATACCTAAACTGTAAACACAAGAAAACATTCCATGCAACCAGTTGCTTTTTGCAAATGAACATATATCAAGGAACACTTGCCAATTCTCTGATTTGTGTACACTAAAGATGGTTTTTGTAAGAGCAAATCAAAAATTCTTCATTAACACCCGACTTGCTCACTAACATACGTTGATATGTTTAGAATACAATTTTCAGGCAATAATATCTCAGGCCTCATTTAGGGTTTGGGGAGAATAAGTTCTGTCGTGTATCGTCGGGCCTCCTGCCCCACCAAGCACTTGATTCAAACGCCTTCTGTAGAGGTGGCGAAAGCACCATGGGGCATATCAGCAAGGCGGCACTATAAAATTATCGCCGCTTTTGCGTCCATTTTTGGAGGAAAAACGGCGATAATTTTATCGCTTTATCAGCAAGGTCACGCTATCGCGTGAATCTTTGCCTTAGCGCCCTTTCCCGTAACGCCCACCTTTGCATCTCTAATGAGATGCAAAGTGGGCGTTCCGTCTCAAAATAACTGGAGAAATGTCGCTAACCGACATTTCTCCAATTATCAAGGGAATCGCTAACCTGCTTAGCGATTGGAAAAGAAGCAATAAGCGCGTAACAAGTCCACCCTGCCCTATCAGCAAGGTATCGCCTGTCACAGTGCGATTATCGAACGATTTCCAGCGATAATCACACTCTTTTGTGGCTAACGCATACATTTCTATCGCTTGGGAGATAAGCTTTGCTGATAGCACGCTATCTCTGCGATAAAATCCAGCATTAGCCAGCGATAATTATCCTCGCGCTAAGAGCGTTGCGCGATAATTATCGCAGGCCCTTGCTGATATGCCCCCTGGTTTCTGATTTTGGAACCTCAGCTGTCTCCATCATGGTAAACCTTTGTGCAAAGGACCATCCATCCACCGGGCACTGGTCAATGTATATTTAGGGTTATCCTTCGGCTTTACGTATTTCCTTTTCGGGACTACTGTGATTTTCCAGGAAGTTCAAACAGGGAACAATACAAAGGGCTCCCACAAGCTGGGAGAAAACTCCCAGGGCATTAGGGCTCTTTAATTGCTGTTCAGACAAACTACTCTGCCCTCTGTTCAACCGCTGCACTGCCGAATCCACAGAAGGCAGGGGGAGTGCCACCAGGTTGGCAGGGGTCTCCTAATACGGTGGGTGGTCCTCTGACACAGGAGCAGAGATCATGTCTCCTCTGATCGAACAGGCCACATTTCCTTTTCCAGTTCTGCTATATTTTCAAACAACTCAAGCCAGTGCTTTGTGGTTTCCATCATGTTGCCAGGCCACCTCAATAAATATGAATAAATGTAATTCATGGTTGATGCTGTGGGTGCATTATTTGCTTTAGTCTAGTGGTAGCTATGCACTGGCAATTACACTCCGTTTTTGGAGACAACTCTTATTGTATTACAATGGAACGGATTAATAATAAAAATGTGGTGCTGCAGAAAGGTTCGCAATGTTACCTTATATTAATAGCCATAAAAAGTAGTGCAATTTTAAAAAAAGCGTAGGTGCCAGAGTTTACAGCACCGCAGTTGCCGCAATTACACTCCTACATGAAGTATAGTCGGAGGTCTTCACACCTGAACCGCTCAGTACAGAATATACTGAGATGTGAACAAAAAAATCTCTGACAGCTAAAGCTGGTGAAGCACTTTGTTTAGCTCCTGCTGAGCATTATTCTATAGAGAAAAGCATAATAAAATAATTCAGAACCTATTAGGCTGAAATACAATTACTTTACACAAAGTCCCTGGAAAACCATTTTGTTTAGCTATTTTGTTCAACTCTCTATATTGAGAGTTTCAACAGTACATTAGATATGGCAGTTTGGAGCACAGTAGAAAGGTGAAGCAAGGACAGGTACTGTAAACAGAGCAACATCTACAGTTTCAGATGAAAATGTGATAAAAGTAGCGCCCAAAGGATGCTAGAGAAGCACAAAATAAGGGCATCAGACTATAAACCATTGCAGGTGCATTAAGTATTAGAATTGTTGTTTTAAATAAACTTGTGACACCTGCATACATGGTTTAAGGAAACAGTGCCTTTTCTTGAGAAGTAGCTGTTAAAACATTTAGCATGCTAATACCGGGTAAAACATTTGGGCCCTGATTACGAGTAGATTCTCATGAATGTGGTAGTCTCCCGAGCACCCAATTACTATTCCAGTGGTGGGACCACCATGGGACCGACTCCCAGGAACCGCCGTACTGAGGCCGCAACGTGCTTGGCGAGACCGCCGTGGACCAGCCAAGCATATTACAAGTTTCCTGTCTACCAGGGTTTACATTGTGGTTCCTTCTCCATATAAACCCTGGCAGAGAGGAAACAAAGGGGGCGCTATAGGGCCCCCTTGTGCCTCACGCCATGTGGATGCACACAGGGGAGCACAACATGTGCCCCCTGTGTGCATGCACATCAGCTCCTGCACGGCAAGGACTTTCGAATACATGCCGACCAGGAACTGTTATCCCTATGTTTTTGACGGCACCGCCAATATAAAGCCCGCCAGACACGGGAAAACTCATAATCTGGTGGGTGGCTTTACCAAGGGTCTGGCGGTGCAGCGGTGCAGCGGCAGGCGGACCTATCGTTGCACCACCGCACTATTTCTATACAAGAATACGATTGTTTCAATAAATGTTTGAAAAGCCACAGTTGTGCCTTTCTTGTGTTTACCTTGGGCGGGCAAAAAGTAACAACAAAAGGGTAGAGCTGTTTCTGCAATTTCTTGGGGAAAAAAGAGAGGTCATGTTCGAGGTTACTGATACCACTGGTACCCTGCTACGGTTAGGGATTCAGATGAGGCACTGTGAGCTACCTAGGAACCAGGCTAACATTGTCTGATGGTATGAGTGGACTGAGTTCCCATTATCTAAAGTTACTTTGTCCAGATATACATTCTTACTTAATTCGTAGAAACTGTGTAACATTCTAGTACATAGCTCCAGTGACTTCTTTCCCTCATGTCCATAAGCAGATGCTCCTTGTCCCAGAACCAGAATCCCTCCAACTACAGCCAGAAGTCTCATACCTCCTGTGTGTGTGTCTGTGTCTCTTGTCAGATTATATTTGTATTTTCCAAAGGATTTTAGGTGTATGGAAGTCCCTTGTGTGAAGTGCTTCATTGTATTTGCCCTGTCGCCCCAAAATTGTGGAAGGCCTCTTAATGATTGGGTATAGCGTTCAAGAGATGGGGCAACCAACAAATGTTGATGAAGCCCTGTGTGGGGAGAGTGGTGCTGTGGAGCATGTGCTTTCCTGACAAAAAGCATTATACTCACAAATGAACCCTTTCTAGGTAGGGGGTCATGTACAGATGAGGGAGGCTTACTCTGTCCAGTGGGCTCTATTCTGAGCATAAGCTTGATATCGAGCGATGAGCCCCTTCTGTTGCAGAGTTCAGATCTGGGAATTCTGTAAAATGAAGCCTTACGGCTATAGCGGTCGACTTCGAAGCTGGAGACCCGGGCTCGAGTCTCAGCAACGACGTTCAACACCCTGTGATTCTGGGCAAATCATGTAATCTCCCTCTGCCTAACAAAATGAACGTGTCCCTGTGTAACGAAACTGGTGCTCATGTAAAGCGCTTTGATACCTAGTATCTTTGGGTCTAGTTCACACTATATAAAACATACAATTTCTCGCTGAGCACTCAAAATAAAAAAAAGGGGAGAGGAGTTGGCCTAACGGCTAAGGTGCTCGACCTCGGACCTGGAGATCTGGGTTCGAGTCTCGGTAACGACGCCAAAATTCTGGGCAAATCACTTAATCTCCCCGTGCCTAAAAATGAAAGTGTGTGTTCTCATGTAAAAACGTAACTTGTGCTATGTAAAGGGCTCTGATACCTGATTCGGTTCGGGTCTAGTTCGCGCTATAAAAAACTCTACAAAAAAAAAATGGTCTCCAATATTGTGTAATAATAATAGTTCAATAATCCACTCATTTCTTTGAAAAGTTCATCTCATTAAGGGTTTTTGGCAAAGTTGAATCCACACAATATAAGTCCTGAAATATAGAGACACCGGGCTTTCAATTATCAGATGGAGTAAGGGAGAATAATACACAACCTTGACGTTTGAACTTTATTTTGGAAATTAAGGATTACTGGTAATAATCACGGATTACGATCCTGGAAACTAAGGAAACTTTTTGATGATACTTGGTCGCGTGAGTACAAG
Organism: Lissotriton helveticus; assembly: GCF_964261635.1. Taxonomy (NCBI): domain Eukaryota; kingdom Metazoa; phylum Chordata; class Amphibia; order Caudata; family Salamandridae; genus Lissotriton; species Lissotriton helveticus. The sequence continues at coordinate 1,909,192,879 of NC_136067.1, read as the reverse complement.
ATACAAGATATTTGTTATTTGATATAGGATTCATTATATTTATTTATAGACCCATCAAGGGACAGAATTGAGGACGGTTTTCTTCCACTTCAGATATTGGTTGTACTTATTGAATCGAGGACCATATTATTATATGGCACGAGGATAATTAATTTAGGTATACTTTTTTACCTTACTTATCCCTTCATTCCCTTTGGGCTCCGTGGTCCCTTTCTAGACATTGCGGGTTGCACGTAAAAACCTTGGTGTACATTTTAACAATACCATGTCACTTTGGGACTATCACTTTGCCTTTACAAGGATGTGTATTATTCTCCCTTACTCCATCTGATAATTGAAATTGGTGTAATAATCGTGAATGAAAATTTATAATTTATATTGCTAATATCTTCTTCTTGGGTTGCAGCCCTGAAGAAGTCATTTAGACATGATATAAATGCCTGAAGAAACATGTGTTGGCTGCTACGAGAATAAGGCATAACTAATTGATGGGAGAATTTTCAATAAACATTGGAACAACACAGAACTGAACTTTCAGCCCCGGTGTCTCTATATTACAGGACTTATATTGAGTGGATTCAACTTTGCCAAAAACCCTTAATGAGATGAACTTTTCAAAGAAATGAGTGGATTATTGGACTATTATTATTACACAATATTGGAGACCATTTTGAGTGCTCAGCGAGAAATTGTATGTTTTGTGTTCCCAGAGTTCGCTTTGGGTGTGTGGGAAAGTTGGGTGACCTTTCCTCTCTTGCTTAGTAGCACTCACAAGTATTTGCAAGACCAACTTAGCCTGTACGTAAGCTGTGCGCCTGATTCTATACCTGGTTACCTCTAGTTTATTATCACACTATATAAAACTCTAAATAAAAAAACTGTGAGTTCTGCACTTAAGATGAAGCTCTGCATTGAACAGATAGATCTGTGCTTAGCAGATTAGTCCTGTACCGAGCAATCAAGGGTGGGAGGCTTGTGCTGACTAGAGCTCGGACCTCAATTGGGAGTTCCATAATAAGCATGGATGGAGCTTTGTATTCAGCAGGGAGTCACATGAGTAACAAGGAAAAGGGGCCTAACAAATAGAGTTGTTGACTTTGGCTCTGGGGAACCGGGTTCTAATCCTGGCATCAGCCCCACATCCTGTTTTTCTGGGAAAATCACCTAATCTGCCATATCCCAAAAGAAACATGAATTTGACCTTGTGTGATATAATCAGGTGCGCATGTAAATACTCAAAGGCCATTAGGCCAAATCTATGCTATATAATATTGCAAAAAGAGTAAGGAGTTCTGTGGCTCAGTAGAGTTGAGCAGGATGACTGGTAAAGATTAAAGAGCTCTGTGATGAAACATGAAGGTACTTTGTTATTATGACAGTGGTATCTTTTGGCTTGTTTCTAATGATTTTTCTTTAAACCTGTGCTGCAATACCCATCACTTGCACTCCCTTTTTTCAAATTGTGCAGCAAATTTTCTTAACCATATGAACCTAATTTTTTTTATTTTGCCTGGGAAGGCCCCACCCCTGAACACTCCTCTTTCATTTTGACTTGCTTGTTGTGCTCGCTTGCGACTTCAAATTGGATCTCAATTTTCAGCCTCACCACTTTTAGAATCAACCAACTGCCACTATGCAGAAGCGACTGTGAAAAAGAATAAGATGAGTGTCATACAAATTCCGGAAAAAGTAAAAAAAAGATTTTTTTTTGCCAAATGGCACACTGATCTTCTTTCCATTGTTACCTATAATGTTACATATTAAAGGTGTGGTCAATCACAATTGTCCATTTCTGTTTCTTAATTTTTTTTAATTCATGGAATTTATGTATATATTTTCTCCAATTTTTTTATGCATTTGCCTGTCCTTAGAAGAAGTTGATTTTTCTCTACTAGTGAATACATAATTTGCGTTAATTACCGGAAAGTGTGAAAACTTCCAGTTGGCTTTAGTTACTTTTGCAAGCTTTAATTCATAGCTACCTTTACGACTGTATGTAACCTACATTGGTAAATTTACCTTTAATAGAGAAACAGAATTGTTTTTTTTAATACACATGAACTTTGAAGGTTTTAAAAATATAGGAGTTTACGGGTTTTGGCTACCCGGTGACTATGTCTCTAGAACAATAAAGGACGTATTAATAAAGGAAGTTATGAGTAATTGAAGTAGCATGGGCGTTGATTCTCCAAAGTACTAAGGGTAGCTGAAGCGACAACACACACCCTGTGATCTGAATGACGTCACAGAAGGTGTAGTCATAAGATATGACCTCTGACCCTTAATATTCCCAGGAAGTGTTCACATGGCCGTATCCCTGATTATATCACCATAACTAACTTTGCAAAAGTTCCAGAATACCTGAATGATTAATACAATATCCCAGTACCGATAAATGTCTAGTTTAGCTACAACCTCCATTTTAATTAGAGTGCTGACATGATATACGAAGCAAGAATTATAATTTTTTGTTGTCTTACTTGAAAAAGGAGGATAGAGTGCCACAATACACAGAACAACTCTGGGAAGTTAAATTATTAGTACCATGATTTAATTTTGGTTGCACTAGTGCGGGGGCCTCCAGCCTTTTCTGTAACAAGAGTACCTACGTTCCATGAAAATCATCTCGAGTTACTAATATTATTAGGGTTGTAATAGTGACCACATCTGACAAGATTACGCTAGTGTCCACCTTATGCAAGATTACCAGCAACAATCACCTCAATGCATCAGGCAGAGTTGCCGGCAGCAATGCAAAAAGGCTTTGCCACTTTCGAACTTCTTTACATACATAATACATAACAGCCATAGTGAAATGCTTGTAGCACCATGGTAATTATAATATTAGTAATACGTCTCAGCAATGCCACATCATTTATCACACAATTCAATTCAATTCAATATAAGCTTTATTCGGTTTTAAGAATAAACAGACAAAAAACAGACATAAAATAGCACATCCAATAAAATCCTGCCAAAAAACATACTAGATTTAAAAATACTCATAAAAGCCATAGTAATTAAAATCAACCCCGTACAAAAAGTTTAATCACAGCTTTTCCTCAACTTTACAGCAACTATAAAAAAAACTAAGAACATTAAGTATGATGTCTCCTGTACGCATCTGCAAATAAATATGGGCAGGTTGAACCTGAATAAAATGTGTCTTTTTCAATACAGCAAGAAGATATCATTCCCTGGGAATGGCATAAAAACTACAAAACATAGTAAAATGGAAAGTGTCCTGTGTAGACCTATTGTCGCAACTGCAGGATGAAAGCTAACAAACAAGGGCGATAGATCCATCCAAAACCTGGTTAATAAAAATTGGTCATACTGGCTTTTAACACACAAAGGGTAGGTAGCTCAGTGGAGGGTACAGTTTTCAACATGATATACCGCTGAACACCGGGCTTCAATAAAGAGCCCCCTTCCCTAGCCAATAATCTCTCCTTGTATAGAAATGATCTTTCACCAGTTTATAGTTCCTCTCACAGATTCGGTCTGGATTACTAAATAGTTCCACCATTCCTAAACTCAAGACGTAGTCTTAAATATATATAAACCGGGGATATGAAAGGAGTAGTCAAAAGACAGGCAATCTTTTATAATATCCTTGCTCAATTGCTTTCCCGCGGGGACCAAATATTCACCCAAAGAGAAAGGGGCGAAAGGACAAGATGCCAGATAAATTGGGCACTCTTTCTTCGTGCACCGAGAAAGTTGGGGCACTTGGCAGAACACACAAAAACGTCTCAAAAATACATTCTCAATTATTTGCAGCTCATTCAGGTTAATGTATCCCCAGATCTCACTCCCATATGCTGCTTTAGAGATACACTTAGCCCTATAAACCTGTAAAAAAAGCCCCGTAGGTCTACTGCCCAACCGTGATGCAAAGTCAAAGACAGCAGCATTTGCTCTTAACAAAATCCTCCTTCTTCCTGTTGATCAAAGGGTGCCAGCTTAAAGCAGAATCAAACAACAAGCCCTGATAAGAGGACACACTAGTCTTTGGCACAGGAGAAGGCCCAACTTTAAATGTGGATGATTTAGTAGAAAACGGGACAAAAATCATCATGTACGATTTTTTATCATTCAACGAGAGATCTGACTCTTCCATGAAGTGGACAAAGGAGTTCAACCAAATGTAAATGTAGTATACTTGTAAAGCGCACAGCTGCCCCAGCAACGGGGTGTCCCGGCGCTGTATAACTCTGGGGAACCCGTCCTGGCTTTCCCTGTGGGATGGTACCTTGCTGGGAGTCCCCAAGGTGGAGCCAGGCATCCCCGGAATTGGTGGGGCCGTTGTGGAGATTAGGCAAGCTAATGCCCAGAGTTGCCGAGTGGAACCCCTGATTAGAGTAAGCACCGAAGCGAGAATTATCGAGTCCGCTGACCAAGGTCCACGACCCTGCCGCGTCGGGAATTGAACCCTGGTCCCAGGCTGACTTCTGCTCTCAGGCCTGCCGCCTCTAACCAGTGAGCCACACTACTCCACTGGAGGACTATGCTTCCCCACCTGTGGGCAATCTACCTTAAGATCCGCTAAACCTTACCCCATTTTGTTAATATATAGGTGAAAACTTTGTGTGAATTTTAAAAGTTTGGAACAAGTACCGCAGCCACAGCATGTCTATGAAGATCTCTCAAATATAAAACAATTCATGGATTGCATGATCTGCCAGAGCTTAGATCTATTGACCTGATCAAATGCTGATGAAAGATCCATAAAAGCCAGGTGAATGGAACAGGGACGAGCAATGGTGTATTTGCTAAAGAATAGGTATAAGTTCAGGCATTAATCTACTGTTGACCACCCAGAAGCAAATCCAATTTTGACTTCCGATGAACGTTTCTAAAATCTGTCCAGTTAAAAATTCTTAACAGAGAATATGCCCCACCACCTTGACCACAGAATCGAGCAACCATATGGGCCTTTAACAGTGGGTGCTGGCCCTAGCCCCTTTCCTTTAAACAGGAACAATGATGGACATTGACCAAGAGGAGAGGGGAATTATCTGTGACCACTTAAATCTCCGGCTTCCGTCAGGGGCCTTGGTGGCCCCTCTTATACCCACCCAGGGGTTTGGGCCAATATGGACCCATAAAAGTTACACAAACCGGGATATGATCACTAAAAGGGCTCAAGGGTATCACAAAATCAGAAATATAGGGAAAAAGAAATGCAGAGACAAAAATAAAATCTCTAAATGATCTCCATCCCTGCCCTATGAAGGTGGGGCTAATGTTCTTCCTCATAGGGGACAGCTTTCCCATGGATGAAACCAGATCAAACTCATTCAATATGACATTAAGACTAGAACCCTGGGTGTGTTCCAAATGCATTCCAATCATAAGGAAACATGCCAGGGCTTCTACACCTCCTACCCTTGGGTCCCCACATAGATGGACATTAAAATTGCCAGCCACCATTACTTTTGTGGTGGTCAACGTCAAGCTTTTCAATTTCCTTAAATGTGACCCCCAAAACGCCAATGTTACTGATACCTGGAGGGGAAGAAATAGTGCTATAACAATTCAACAAAAGCAACTTATTAGACCCTGTGGAAAATACAAGAGATTGCAAGGTGGGCACTTGTGTTGGATAGGTTAAAAAACTACATCTGATGGCTAAAGATACAAAAATAACCAACTCTGCCTTAGTCTACCCACCTGTGAAGGAGTTGCAAATGTTTAAAAAAGTCTTATACCCATCCAAGAAAAAACAGTTCTAGGTGGCCCAAGTCTCCTGATGGCAGATCACATCAAAGCCTTTGATACAACACAGCCACTTAGAGTCACCAAATGTGCCAGCAAGTCCAGAGATGTTCCAACTGATTACTTTACACTCCATACAGTCCTTGCATCCAACAAACAAAGGGTCTGAAGAACTCTGGGCTCGTGAAGCATTCTGCAGTGCTATTTGAAGGCTATCCCTAACCAGTCAATCACATCCATCCAAAGAAGATAATGGGGCAAATCTGTTAGAAAGCACCAAATCACTAGAAGCCCCCTGCTGTGTGTCCCAAACCATAGCCGAGCAACCAGGGGCCTGCCTCTGACCGAGATATGGGTATCGTCTGCCGGTCTGTAAAAATATCCCAAATGAAGTGCCACAATGGAAATGACAGAGCCACTGTGGCGAGGACATCTGGTAGAATCTAAAATTCTACCCGCCATATCTAGTATGTTAAAGTTTATGATGATACAGTCCCCTGCAAAACTTTTCTTGGCCCGGCCTACCCAGCTCACTCTTCGTACTATATTTACATATCTTTCCTCCCGGATCTCTAGAGTGGTGTTTGAACCCAGCCAATTCAGGACTTTTTTATTTTTATGAAACTCCTCCAAAGAGCCTGATAGGAGAGATGGTACATCCCCCAAAACTACCACATAGGGTGTAGATTCAGGTGGTAAGTTAAGGGTAACCGACCTGTGCGGAAGGGGGCTTGGTAGACAATTATGGGCTCTACTAGCTTCCCCTTTTTTATGTTCCAGCTAATACTGATTTAATATCGATCTGTGCCCACTACAAGATGCGCATCCACTCTCGACAGTAAGGAGGTAGGTTTTGGCAACTTCGGTTGATTATGGATACTGACAGTGGTGCCAAAACACTGGAATTTTGGCGACTCAATATCCCTTGCCTTAACCAAAAGCTGCGGGTCACTTAACCCAGAAAAAGGGGATGGTTCAGAGCCAGAACCAGACGGGTTAGAAATATGGGGTTCTATTGAGAACTTTGGCTGTGGCATGTTCTGTTTAAAAAGAACCTGTTCAATGGCTGCTTGATGTGAACTAATAGGTTCCAATTTTACCTCAAGTGCAGCTATAAAAGGATCATTAAAAGAATTAATCAAAGCCATCATGTCAGTAACCAAAGGGGCAGTACTGCCAGACGGCGAGTCGTCATTAACGCTTGGGTACTTAGACTTACTTCCAGAAATCAGGTGTTTCCTTTTACCATCTGCCCTAAGAATCTCCACTAATATAGGCTGGGAACTAACCCTGGGTGCAGGACTACGCTACGCTCACGGAGCATGCCTAGTTTGCACAACTATGCGCTACGCGAATTGCCCGTCGTACAGTGCAACAACGCATAGCGTAGCGGCCATTTTTTGCTTGCTTGCAGTCCTCAACGTCAAGTTGGCAACCGCGAGCGAGCAAAATAACATCCCGGCAAGACTTTTTCCTCGTTCGCGTTCATCAACATCAAGTTGCCGATCGTGAGCGTGGAAATAAACCTCCCGGCAAGATTCTCAACGTGGGGAGGTCAGGTTTCTAATTGCGAGTGGTCACGTATGCTCACGACCACTCGCGATGAGAAACTACCAGTCCGCATTGAGAAAGCTGCTGCTCGAGTACAAATCTACTCGAGCGGCAGAAAATGACCGCTTGCACTGTGCAAGATGCGGTTTGCAATGATTGCACAGTGCGGACAAACATCCGGCACTGTGCAATCAGTGCAAACAGCATTTTCCCTACCGCACTACGCTCTTCGCGTAGTGCGAAGTGCACTTCGCGTAGCTACGCGTAGCGCTACTACGCGAACTACGCCCAGGGTTAACCAGGTGGCAACGTACTGACAGGGTTCTGGGAGCATGTTAGATGCAATGGGGACTCTACAGAGAGGGAAGCTAACGTGATATCCTGCCGGCCACTGCCTGGTGATGGTGGTCCCAGATTCTGAACAGGACAGCCAGGCAAGGGGGTACCGGGTAAAACAGAAGCTAAAAGTAACAAGGGAGAAAGGGGAGAGCAGGAAAGGTGATGAGTTACCAGCTCAGTTTCCTTGTCCCGTACCCCTGGGGCATGCTGTAGAAAGGCACCCATGGTGACAACTATCCTTGGGCATGCCTTATTAAAAACCACCACGGGTGTACGTTTCCCCATGTGTACCGGAGCATGGTCAAGTACCACCCATGGGTCCAAGGTCTTTCACTCAACTTTCACATGGCTCCTGTCTAAATGGTCAAGAAAGTTAACCAAACTTAACAGGACTTCCTATTGATACCCCAATATACTGTCAAGTATAGTAGTGCAGGTTTGGTTCCACTCCATGATATAACTCTTTATCCACTATAATAGATCATGTTATTAGTGGACAAGAGGGCCAGTGCACAAGTTAGGCAGCAGAATATACTAGTGTAAGGAGAATCAGGTCCTACCAGATCTGGTGGACAGCCCTGGTGACACCAAAAATCAAAGGTGATGCCAAAAATCAAAGATGAGATCATGCACACCCATGCACTGACTCCAATCAGTAAACTTGTGCCCAGAGCCAAGAGGGACCCAGCCCAGTCTCCTCCGGGCTCTGACGGGCATGAATACGAGGAGGGCGCTTTTCAATGCATGGCACAGGGAAACCAGTCACAGGATCCTCAGGATTCTGGGACATTGAGTCCCCTGCACCAATACCAACAAACCAGCCAGAATCACCAAACATCCCGGCAACAGTGAGAGGAGGGAGCTTTTCAGCATGCGGCACAGGGAAACTGGTCACCAGCTTCTCAGGATTCGGGGACACCTAGTCCCCTGCATCAACACCAGCAAACCAGACGGAATTGTCAGACGTCCTTATTTATCACTCAAATATCAGCTTGAAAAAATATTATGGAAATTCAACCAGTCTTCTTCAAACATCAGATGATGAGTTCTGAAAATACACACATTTTCATCTCCAATACACACTTTTCAATTTTGGTGTAGACATATTGATTCAACCATGGAAAACCTTCTGCTTTAGTAAACTGGGCTGCAGACAGAGACCTACTTCTAGGTAGCTGGAGACCTACCAGTAGCTTCCGAGCAACTTGTTAGAGAAGCCTTAGCCTTAACTAGAGTCTCATGATAAATTTATTGATAGATCATGGGGATGAATAAAATAGAGATTTAAAATAAATTAAAGTATTTTAGTTTGCCTAACTTAATTTATGCTGACCATGTAAATTCACTTGAAAACATATGTTTTCAAGTGAATTTACCTAACTGAAGCCTGCCAGGAATCCACCAATTGATTCCTGGGAGACATAGGCCCTTTCATGGGTGCAAAGATTTCCGCCACAAATATGGAGTTCTCCGCAGTTATAAATCCTACTCAGTGGATGAGACGGATGTCGATCCTGGGAGTTTCAAAGTAAAAAGGGTGACATTTTTACTCCTGTCAAGTGCTGGTGTAAATCCCTTCCAAGGGTTCGCAATGGAAAAAATAAACCATAAAAGTTCATATGCAAAGGGGAAGGCATTCCCCCTGTGTGGAGATCCCTGCCTTGCACAAGGGGAATGGATTCCAATCTTGTAAATATTGTGGTTTTAAATAGAATCTGCATTAAAACTTGAGCCAAGTGCCGCTTTCCATGCTGATCTAAGTCAGCATTAAGGAATTTTAAAAAAGCTGTAAAACTACACTCTGGTTTAGGTTTAAATATAAGAGTGTAGTTTTACTACTATTGTACGAATCAACACCCACAAATTTCATATGAACTATGCTATTGCCTTACTTTGTTTCTTATTGTTGCCACATTTTGATTTTGTTGATACCTTGTTGTAACTCACTAGCAAGCATGAGAAGCACAGATGGAAAAATTTTAATCAATAATATTATTCAGCATTTAACATAGCAACAAGTTGTTTAGAAAGGTTTATTTTTAGTTGTTTCATTTTTTATTTTATTATAAGAGTGTGCTTTGCACTAATGAATGAATATATTTTTCAGAAAAGAATGGTTATTGTCCGGCCCCCAGCACCTGCTGTAGTAAGTAAACAGTGCCAGTCAAAACAATGTTTACATTCTGCAGTCGGCACTGCCTTTGCCACCTCTAAGGCCAGGAGGTGACAAGGACAGTCCCAGGGGTCGCCAGGGGCAAGTCACCATGGCAACTCCTAAATGATGTCCTTATGGAGTAGAACTACAAGAGTACTAGCTGACATACTCCAGTAGCACAACTTCACATACATATATATGCTTTCCATACTCTTAAGGTACCAATGGGCCTCATTTATGAAAAGTGACGCATCGCTGCCTGAAAACAGCAATGCGTCACTTTTCACTGCGCCCTCCTTGCGAGACCAATGATGCGTCATATTTACAGTATGACGCATCATGTCGCAAGGAGTTAAAGATACGTCAGTATTTCTGACGTATCTGTAATCGGAAAAGTCACGCATTGCTGGAGTGTGTCACAAAAGTGACGCAACTCCAGCAATGCGTCCTTTCACATGGGGAAAGCCCCATGTGAAAGGGCTTGCGTCAGTCTTACGCCTGCTGTGAGGCAGGCGCAAGATTTTGACGCAACAGCGTCCTAAAAGTAACGCAGTGAAATCTCATAGATTTCACTGCGTCACTATTACGAGGCTTTTTGCGGGGGAAGGCCCCCTCTGTATACATTATACCTGACGCAGGTATAATGTAGCGCAGGGGTTTACAAAGTGACGCATCTGCTTAGATGCATCACTTTGTAAATATGGCGCAACAAGGCGCAATTTTTACGCCACTGGTGCGTCAAAAAAAGTGACGCACCGGCGGCGTAAAAGTGACGCACAGCCTCATAAATGAGGCCCCAATATTCGTACACATAAAGGCATTCCTAAATCCTTCCATAGGTTTCTAGTTCAATGCTTTATTTTAAGAAGGCAAAGCATGCCGACAGGTGTACCATGACTTTGCTTTAATAGAAGAAATGGCCATTCTCTACATCACTAACTTACAGCCGATTTCGAAGTTTCGATGTTGGATGTAGACATTACTAATTAACATTTCACGATTTGCTCATCTAGCAAGCCCTCACTAATTGCCTTCTAATGACAAACAAACACCATGGCAGCTAGTGCCCCCTTACAGCTCCTTACAGAGGTAATTGGAAAACTAATGAATGGAAGCAGGAAACACGCCAGACAGAGTGAAAGAAAGGCAGAGCCAAAATACAAACCATCGCCAAAGCACTTCTGCAAGGTGCATTAACCATGTCACAAGTTCCTGGAGGTGGCAATGGGGGGAAAGGTGCAATGGGAAATTAAACCATTGCAGAAAGATTAAGTAAGCACATCTGTGCATTATACTAATAGTGGGACATTTTACAGACTTGTAAACGTGAGTTAGTCTAATTGAGACATCCAGATGCTTTCTGTAATAAACACGACTGAATTTGTATCTAATAAAAAGCCTACAGCAAAGCAATTTCACATTTATGATCCCATCTGCAGTGGGGTTGATGACATTTTAGCATCGCAGTGAGACTAGGCAGCTTTGAAAGTGCTTCGGTACATGGTCACCTTGGGCCTTTAAGTGCCTCTGAGAAGTAAGGTTCATAAAACCCACAGCCGGCCAGTGCATTTTTAAACAACTGGTGTGCTTATCGGGCACCTTACAATGCCCTCCCCTTACAACATGCGATGTGATGGACTGCAGAGGTCATCACCCTGCAACCATGCATCTCAGAGGGCAATATCCTGCTTGTAGGACTATTTAGGGAAGGCGAGGTTAGGAGAGGCAATGGGACATCTCTCTCCGCCTGGGTGGTAACTCATAACTGACTAACCTGGTCAATGATATCAGCAGAGTTCAACACATTGGCATAATTCCAGCTTTCACGATGCACACATAAAGTATAAACAGGATTCCTGGCTTATTAAGCATGCGGTCCTCTTCTGGGTGTGTTAACAGTGCACAGTTGTATCTTGTACACTGGAGGATGCATTAGCATCTTCTAAAGAATGCTATGATAGGCTCCATCTCTGCCAGGTGGGCCCGCACCAAGTGTGGCACCTGCAGCCACTCCTGGCTTTTTAACTAACAGAATGTGATATGCTGGGACTTTTTCAATATAACATTGTGTGAAAGGTGGAACTTCAAGTACCAGGATGCAAGGTGCTCCTGGATTTAAAAAAAAGGCTATATTCTCTGTCTTGCACATCCCAAGGGGTGCCCTTGGCAGCCTGCCACCCAGAAGTCTTAAAATACTGTCTATTGCAGTTTGTTTGCATTTCAAGTTCAGTGAAAGTGTGCCCAAGGCAAGGGTAATGAACGTGCTCACCTAGGTTAGTGGGTGAGTAGGTTGGGTGCAAGAGTTTGCTTCCCAACAGCCAACTCGCTGCTTGTAATTAACAACTATTAGTTGTCCTCACCGTTCATTGTACACTCGCTCTCTCAGCTCACACAGGAAGAGATGTGGCCTTGTGGCTAGAACTGCAGACTTTAGAACTGAGGAAGCAGAATTAAATCCCAGCCTTGGCTCAGCATCCTGTGATTCTGGCCAAATAACTTTAGGCTGAAGTTTGGAAGACAGGGTACACCACAAAGGTGTTCTAGCTCTATTATCACTCAAGCGGACCATCATATTTCTGATGATGGTGTTACCCCCACCCCCCTCCCCCGGGTTCAGCTATCAAAAACCCTACACTGGCAGCCTGGCTGAGTTGGGGACCTCCCTGCAGATACAGTAGACTATCAGCCCTATTTACAGTATGAAAGTTTATTTTGGGAAAACAAAATATTTGGTCAGCGACAGCTCATCAAACTTTCAGTGCCTTCACAGGTGCCTGCAGAGATCTCTTAATATTGTGGGTGCCGCCCAGCCACTGTGGCAGAGGAAAGACCTCTGCCACTCTGATGGGCATCGGCTGCCCGCCAATCAATAGATCAGGCTCTTAATCAACCCTCGCCCAAGAATGCATAACATCACCACGTTCTCTTGTGAAGTGCTGCTATGCCCTTGCACCCAGTTTGCGCTATATAAAATTGCAACAACAAAAATATTGGAGGGCGAGTAATAAACTCCAATTGAACGTGTACGGTTCCTTGTTATCTCAAGTCCCTGCCTGGGTCCGGGCCGCCTGACAGTGCCTCGGGGTCCGCCTCAGGCGCTTCCCCGGTGAGGCGCGCGAGGCACCCACAGATGAGCACATCCTGCTGCAGGTGCCCGCCACCCGGGCCCCCGAGACCTCCGGAAGATGCAAAGATGCCTCGCGTGCAGCGAAGGGTTAATAAAACGACATACGTACGTGCAGCAAGAGTTTATAAAACGACATACGTACACTTCGCGCAGCCAACGAGAATAATGCTTATGTTTATTTATTTATTAATTTTGCTTTAGAAGCGCACAGAAGTCCAACCTGCTACGGCAATTTTAAGCTCTCTTAGTCAATCTGTGTCACACTTTGTGTAGGTATTTGAGAGGTATACGGTCATTCCATCGCAGTAGTGGAGCCCCCACTGTTTGGAACAGCTCGCTCCCTAACTTTTCGGCTATCAGTCGCACGGAGCGCTGTGCAAGTCTGCAGCGCGCAGGACGTACGAGCTACGTCCAGACTAGTTCAGACCGTGGCCCTGGAGCAGCCCCCGGGGGCCCGAGCTGCGAGCACGGAGCTTACACTGGAGACTGCGAACCTCACACCCACCTAAGCCGCGCGCGCGTTAATTAATAGACTTTTAATGGCTTCATGAGCTAATGGAAGTAAGAGGCTGGTTTAATTAGCCATGAATGACGGTGTGTACATGTCATCTTTATTTATGTGGGTGATTGTTTTATGGGCAGTCAGCCAGAAACATAGAAACAACCCTCTGTTTGTTCAACTATCAGGTGAAAGTACCACCTGCCCCCGTCCTCGTGCCCCCTTTTAAGAGTGCGTTATTGCGAGGTGCGCTCGCTTTGAAGAGAAAGAATGAGTGACTTTCTTCTACTCACAGTCAATGCCATTCCGCGGCTGTATTTATTCCGCAGGCAGATTACCTCTGGCACTTTGCTAGTTTCCCTGCCCGGCCGCTAATTCCCCTTCTCCGGGCGGCTAATAATGCAAATCCTCCGACGCGCTGGAAAGAAGCGGCTCCCGGCGCGCACGCACGGCTATGGAGCGCAGCGCGCCCGGGGCGGAGACGGCTTACCTTGGACACCTGTCCCTCCGGCTGCGCTGGCCCCGGCTTCCGCTTACTCCCCCAGAAGAAGATGAGAGCTGCGATCCAGAGCACCCCGAAGAGAAACAAAGCCACCCGGCGCGCCATCCGCTTCATGGCGAGCTCCGCGCTCATCCACGGACCGGCAGGGGTCCCCGGTGGCGCATCGGGGTGCGGGGCTAGGAGAGGGCAGGGGTCCCGGTCCGTGGGTCCCGGCCCATGCTGGTGCGTCCTGCCGCAGCCCAGGAGCGGTGAAGCCGAGCGGGAGCAGCTGTCTCGGGGTTCAGCACTCTGGAGAAGGACGGGGCGCTCTCCGTGCGCCGGTCCCTGGCTCTGGATGAGACTCGGCTCCCACCGAGGAGCGCACTCCGACCCCCCGCAGGAAGGCGGCAGGCGCACTTAGATCCCTTTCCAGTCCGATTACCGTCACCGGCTGGATTTCCAGCGGCTCTCCGTTCGTTTGGAAACGCTTAGCACCCCCTGCCGCCTGGCAGCCCTCCTGCAAAAGAGCGGCGCGAGGAGGCTGCGCGTGCACCTGTCCTGCCCGGGCGGCTCCTGCACTGCCCACACCTGGGCACCGGCATCGCTGGCAGCGGCCGAGGAGTGCACGGTCACGTGACCCAGCCCGTGCGGGGCTCTCCCAGAATATCGCATGCTCCGTAGTACTAATAGTGTTCTCTCACTCCCAGTCTGGGTGGGAGGGCGGCCGGCTGTCTTACTTCAGTGAGTTGCATCCTGACCTTTGGTCAGCCCTGGTTAGTTAGTCTGTGCGTCGTTCCTCGCCATGCTTCTGTGCGCTTCTCCTTTACCTTGCATTACAAACAACTTCAAGGGGTTTCTTCACATCTTTAGGCATTGATGCCACAGACAGGTTGAAAAACTGCCTAAAACTGGGCAGCGGGTTCTTGAGCATTCATTGGCTGAACTCGAGGCAGCAGCCCTCTTGAAACTTCCCTATTCACAGCCCATATTTATTCCCACTGTCCCCATTTTGAAGCACCAGTTGATTCAATACTTGGGACGATTGAGGGATTGATTGAAGCTGATTCACAAAAATCATTTATCATTAGGGGAAGTGATCTTGCAAAACTATTAGGTACTCTTACACATCTGGATGGATCACCCTGCAATGTCCAGCCCCCAGTCGTACAAGTCAAAAAGGGCATAGTCCGTTCTTTTTGTCATAACTGTATATGAATATTCCCATTTAAGATGTTTGGGCCCGTTTCTCAAATGCATGCATATTAACAGTGCCACATGGATACTACCTTACAGACTCCAAAATGCCTTTGTGAGTAGGTCTTACGTTTGACATGGAGTGTTCAAGGTTTGCCCTGTTTGTGTGTTTCCAGATTCCAAGGCTTTCACAATAAAAGTACTTTTTTCGGGTTGGCCCAAGCAGGCTACAGCTCAAGCAGGGTGAGGGAAGCTGTTGTGAGAGCTAGGAGAGACACTTCGTGGCATGCCAGCAGGCAGAAGTCATCAATCTGCAAGAACTTGACCCAAGGGTATCAGAGCACTTTACATGAGCACCAGTTATGTTACACAAGGACACATTCATTTTTTTTGTTAGGCACATGGATTTAGGTATTTGCCCAGAATCACAGGATGTTCAGCATCGTTGCCAAGACTCGAACCCGGATCCCTAGATTTGAGGTCGACCACCCTAGCCATTAGGCCACATCCTCTCCCCTAGAAGCTCTCCTTAACTACAAGCTTCCTCTCCGCTATCTTTCTGTAGTGCCTTCTGTGTTCGTTGTTTATGCTGAGAGCGGTAGAACCAAGCCTACTAGTCTCCTGGCCATTTCAGTGAAAATTATAACTAGCCCAGCATCCCACAAGAGACAGTGTGGGGCTAGTCTGTGCTCAGAGAGGGGTCAAGAACTGCTGCCCTTTGATTTAGGAAGCACACACGAGTCACTGGCGACAACAGGGCCTTCTGCAAAGCAATGCATTCTTGGTTTCCCCCTGGTAGCGGAATAAAGTCCCCAACAAGCAAGTAGGTAGGAAAAGGAAATACACATTTATTTAATTATTAAATGCTACAAAATTCTCTTGAAATCATCATGGCAAATTCCTACCAATCACAATAGTTTTTCTCCCACATCTGCAGTCCTACTCAAGGCCAATTTCTCATCCACCTGGTACAAAAAATCAGACAATCAAATTGAAATCAGATATCACAATCACCAAAATATTAGGGCGAATAACCCTATCAAAAATATAATAAAACATCTCTATCATCAAATTTGTTTTTAATTTGAAGACCTCAATTATTGATCACATAGTCGCATGCTTATGCCATTGCTGTAGCACACCAAAGTATGTCTGCTATAAATAGCTTACTTCTGATGCAGGTCTTAAAACAATAATTGTAATGTATTTTGATAGTGGGCGGGCTAGCTAAGTATGTTGAACGGTTGCCTCTGAAAAGTGGTGATGTGCCGCTCGGATCTGGCAATGCTAACTCAGACCCCATCCTTCCAAGGGTTCTTACATTGATCACCATTTCTTACATTAATATTATTTTCTGTTATTTACAGTACTTAGATACACTAGAAATGTGGGAGGAAACGCAGCATAAAAGCTGTTCTTAAATTGAATAATAACCTGCTTGCATTCATACAACACAATAATCATTTTGGAACCTGTTGAACAATTCAAATATATCCTGAATTTATACAGTTTTATTATTGCTAATCAAATATGTATATAAACAGAGATTATGAGATACATACATGGGTAAACTTTATTGTTCGAAACAGTTTTATATCCCTGTGCCAATTCTTTTTTTACTCAAACGGTGATGTGTCAAAAGTTCAAAAGTTTCATTACAAAGCTAGAAGCCAGATTCACGAGGGTATTTTTTTTACAAATCAACATATGTTTGCAGCCAAAAATACTCCCATTAACACCTGCCAGAAATTCACAAAAGTTCCTGAAATGCATAAATGTGTTTACTACTGCAGATGTCTATGGCCACCTTGTTAAAGAAGTGGGCATTACAAGCCACCTTTTGCACTGTAAGCTTGTGAATGTCCACAAGCACATTGTTTTTGGGAAATCACAACCTGAAATCTGATTCTATTCCACTGTGAAAATGGCTGAAATGTTACTCGAGTCAGAGGGTGGTGGTAGTACCCTTTTACGATGGGAAGGGAAAGGATTGCCCCCAGACTTACTGGGGCTTTCGGAACAGGGAAAATGTTTTCTTCAAAGTTAAAAAAGAGTGTTTTTTATTACACATTTGATTGCCCTTCCCACTACGTGGAATTATACACTATATACATTTACATGCAGGTGGAATCGGTAGCCTTAAAAGAGGTACATGACATCTGCACTAGTACACTCGGAATACTACACCTTACATGGCTTTCAAGGCATACTATTACATCTATGAATGAATGGTAGGAAAGTGTAAAAGAACATTCAGGCTTAGTCGTAGGGCTTTGTCAGGACATTTACACTTTTCTACATGAATTGGGCCATAGTATCCAACATTTGGTAATTATAAACTGCATCTAGTATTGGTCATAAAAAATAATATAGACCTACATCTAAATTTAGTGTATTGGCCTGGGGTTCAAATGTTGGATGATAATTCTAGACTGGTCGCCACAGTGTCCATACCAACCTACTACACTTAGGGGATTTGGGTACCATACATATTTCTGTAAGCTTGATATCCTTGTGATTGTCCTTTCAGTGAGCAGCCACGGGGCATTCGTCACCCCCATTTAACACCGAGAAATGCATGTTGTGCAATTGTAAGTTTCTAATGTCAATTTGTACCTCCTGCAGCAAGCCGCACACAGGCATATCATAATATTGATAGAAATATGTATAACATATGTACGATTCTACAGTGATTTGATCTGCAGTAGCCTACCATTCCTATGCACAATTTCCTTGGCTGTGCAGAATCCCAGACTGATAACATGGCCAATGAAAGGATAAACCCTAATTCAGACTGCCAGGTTTAATTTTCACATGGCTTTCTAACCAAATTTAGTTAATTTGTCCCTCAAATTTTCAGTTCTTTATAATGAAACATTTGTTCATCTCAAGTATGTTTAGAGATACTGGATCACAACGTTACCACCTGAGTGTATGAACAATATTTCTCAATTTGCAGTTTTCAGCAGGATACCATTTTAAGCCATGCACATTACACCCGCAGCATACATGCTAACCAATAGAGAACAAACACCATCCACTCCTTGAAGCCCTGTTCGGCACTCCATCCTGAATGATTCACTAGAACCCTCCTACACCCCACTCTTGGGATCCACTTAGGGCACGTGTGGGTGGTGGCGGAGCCATGCTGCTTCAGAACAATAATGGATTTACTATAATTGCCATACACAAGATCACACAATGACACTCACTATGGAGGTATACCAAGAAGCAAATACGGGGTCCACTTTCCCCTCACTTACACCAATTTGGACTAGCTATCTTTTGATGTTCCCTTCCACAGATCCCTTCTTCCGATCACTCCATCTCCAAATCCATATCCCTCCAAATGTTGTTCCCGCGTCCCTCCCCTTTGCAGTTGGTATTGTACTAGAGGGCAATTATTCTATATGCCCCTGCTTATCTTTGGATCTTTCGAGATGAGACTGATTACCAACAGTTCTCTGTTAGATACAGAAACTAGTAGCATGTTATCCCAAAAGACAAGCTTTCCATGCTTATGGAGATGCATGTATAAATATTATTCTATAACTACATCCTCTTTGCATACTGTTATTCATTTTGCTGACCGAAAACAAATAAATTAACAAATGCTGCAAAAAGGATACTATTTCAATAGTCTAATTTCATAAATATTCTAATTCTTGGCTGCTTCTCTATATGTCTTCCTATCCCTTAGTAGCTTTTTTCTGTTCCACGATTCTGCCTACCTGTGTGCTTCGTTATGTGTGTGCTTTATCAGACACATACTACTTTATCCTAAATTTGGCCTCCATGTTATTAGCAATAGCCTCCTATTCTTAATTCAATTGCTGTATAGTTTAGCTTGTCAGAACTCGCTATAAGCCAACCCAATTTTGGGAGAGATGAAAATAATGTGTAAGGTAAGTAATCTCTAGAGTATAAGTGGTGAATTTTGTAAAATAAAAAAAAAAGATACAATGCATGAAATGATCAGAATTTTTTTTTTGCAATGATTAAGGTTGCAATTTAAGAAGATTTCTATGTGTAATAAAAACATTAGACATCATACACGTTTTAAGAAAGAACAAATATAATTGCCATCAATTAATGTTGATAAGTAGATGACACTAAACTGCCATCTGGACAAATTACTTCTAAAACAGAAACCATTGCCATGGAATGCTCTAATAGCCATGTTAAAAGATTATTGTTGATCAAATTCATGCTCCTTTACTTGTTGTACTTTGTACCCCCTGGCTCTATACACAGAATTCAAAGATCTACTGTCACTTGCAGAAGGTGACCCATAACTCTATTTATTGTTATCAGAATTTTTAGTGGAACCTTCATGGTCTGTAATGCCATTGTCACCCAACGGACGTGGTGCTTGCGATGGCCGTTGGCCGACGAACGCACGCAAGGGGTTAAGCAATTTTGCAGTTGCAACGTTTTTCACATATTTCATGTATTTGGCGCATTTACTACATAGTCAATCATTCAGATTCTAACAAAAATGTTTCTATGCCATACAGATCAAAAATTAATAAAAACAGTGGAAGGTCCTCAACAAAAGTTGACTGGTAATGTTTCTGTTGCTTATTGTTATGTTTGTGTTTTAAACTGGTACTAACAAGATGAATCCATTGCCCAGAGAGCATTAACATGTGGAAATGTCAAAATAATTAGGTAGCACTATCAGAAAATCTACCACTTTTGCCATATAATTAGCCTTTTCCTGCCACATAATTTAGGCAATCCTGCTGCGTAATTTGGTCCTCCACTAACACTTAGTTCTATTGGCCCTGTCCTTTGCCTCGGGCAGTGGTGGAAACCATTCTTGAGGGGTGTCTACCGCGTCAATGTAAGCGCTTCCATGATGGGTTCATCAAAACAAAAGTTAGTGTCTTGCCTCAGCACACAGAGCTTTACTGCCAGATAGACCCACAGCCAGGGGGAATTCTACCATGCAGTCGAGGATATGCATTAACAGAGAAAGAAAATGAACATATGCAAGAACATCTGGACAAGCTCCAGGCTAATGGGAATATCTTCGTGCAGTGCCTGCCACCTTGTGCATGCCAATGAAGGGGGTACCATGGGTACCCCCCAAGTACACCCCCAGCCCCCACCACTCAACACCCGGGGGCAAACAACAAGCATCCCAAGCCAAAGTCCGCATGCCTTCCGCCATGGAAAGGCATTCTACCGCACCCATCATAATATGGCAGGAACCCCCACCATATTATGGGCCTTTTCCGCCCGGCAGGCAATCGTGACGATTGCGTGCAGGCGGAAAAGTGGCAGTCGGTCTTTCCATCCGCCGTGGTACCCACCGCCATGCTAATGTGGCGGGGGTAAATGGCCGTCCGGTGGTGAGTTTTGGCGGGTGGATCGCCATCGCCGGTCGGCCAGTGGCGATCGGCCCGCCATGATAATAGGCCCCTAAGTCTTTGGTGTCCTCACTACTCACTTGTTTATTGTGGGAAAGAACAGTGGACACAGGAGCTGTATAGACTACAGAACCCTGAATAAAGTCACCATAAAGAACAGGTGCTTATTACGCCTGATCCCTCACCTCCTACACCCAGTAAGACAGCCAGCTATTTACAAAACTGGACCTATGCAGGGAATACTATCTTTTCAAAGTCCGAGAGGTAGACCAGTGGAAGACTGCATTTCATATGAAATATGGCTTCTTCCAGTTTTCTGTTATGCCTTTCAGGCTCTGTAACCGTCCAGCAGCATTCCTGTTTTGTTATAAGTGAGGTCCGTTGAGACTTCCTGGATGTATATGTGGTCATCATCATCATCATAGATAATATTTTAATCTACTCCAATAATGATGCTGAGCACGTGGAACAGGTGTGAGTGATCCTTCGATTCTATGTGATAATTTTTCTGTACTACAATTGAAAATGAATTTTTCAAACTACAAACACAGAATATCTAGTTTTATTTGCCACTTGGGTATGGGTGTAAATGGACCAAGAATACTGGAAGCCATTTTGAACTGGCCTTCCTAGAATTTTATAATTTCTACAGGCTGTTTATTGCTAACACTTCTTGTATTGTTGCCACTATTACTCATCTCCTGAAGAATGGATTGTTTTTTACTTGGACTGTGGAAGCAGAAGTCATCTTCCAAAGGTTAAAATAAAGTTTTACCTCTGCACCCATCATGAGACGGACTAGGCCCTGTACCTACATATGTGTATTAGACTGAGCTTTCCATTTTGTTATTGGTGGAGTATTGTTCTAATGAGACCACAAGACTGGACAACTTCATCCTATGATATTTTTCTCCTAAAAGCTGCTCCCACTGAAAGCAATTACACTATTCTGGAACAGGAGCTATTAACCATTAAAGGAGCCATCATGCCTGCTCTGGGCTGGCCATATCGTGACCACTTATTCGGACCACAAAAACCTGCCATTTCTCTTACTGATACGAGCACTGTCTCTCAGATAATTGCGTTTGATGTTTTTTTCAGTGAGTTTGACTTTATCATAATTTGTCAACCCGAAATAAAAAATGCCAAAGTGGATGCTTTATCCAGGTATGGGTCATCAGAGGATTAACCACAGAAGAGAACTCCCTTTCTTGACCATACTTCAAGAAGGAACTGTGACGAGTTCATTACATTCGGAAACATTTCTTGATAATGTCCAATCTGCTTCAGTTCATGTAGATCCCCCTGAGTTGTACAAGATCCTGAAAGCATAATTTCAGATGGATTGTTCTTCTAAAAAGTGGATTTGAATGTATCTACCCTTGTACCAGGAGTCACTTTATTGGTATCATTCTGCACCCCTTGCAGCATATCCCACAGAGCATAAAACTCTTCTATTCAGTCAGCGTCAGGTTATAGTGGGAAAGTCAGACCAAGGATACACAGGTGTTTGTCCAGTTCTGGCATGTGTTAAATGTAGGGTGTGCACAATTTGCATAATTTGGTTTTACATAATTATGCAAAATTACGCTTAATTACATGTGTAGCAAATACGTCACTTAGCGCTATATTTTAGGACAAAATGCATACTTACGTCAGCGATTGACTTTTGTTTGTCCTTGGCCTAACATCCACAAGCGATGGATAAAAGAAATGTATAAACCAAATGATGGAACAGTTTTGATGATGCTGGCTGACATCTGCAGCACCGACTGCGTAGAAGCCCGCTTTCTTGCTGCGTTTAGTTACATTGACTCAACTCATCCAGCTAGAGGGATTTCTACTGTCTATAGCCTTTTTGCATACCACCCATAATCCATTCGAGTGCACCTACGAGAAAGAGTCAGGCGCCCTCTATGGTAGAACTTCCTCACCATCTTCACTGCATTTTTGGCTAGGTTTCTGCTATACAAAAATCCATTTATATACTTGCATACAATTTGACACAAGCTAGGAAAATTCTTCAAAAAGTCAAGATCGCTCATCAAAAGTAGTTAGATAAAAACCAACCACCAGCACCTCAGTAACACTTGGAGATCGTGTTTGTTTAGCCACCAAGCCCCTAAGATTAAAGAGGCCAAGAAAGTTACAGTCATGCATTTTTAGGTCTCTTTGCCATAGAACCTCTGACTACCCCGGCGACAGCTATGTTACATCTGCCCAGTGATCTCCTGGTACATCCCATTTTTCAATTTACTTTGCTCAAGACATATAATGAACACAGTTGACATGATCCTCCTCCTCCATTACATGATGTATGAGGGTGGTCATGTGAAAAACGAGCTGCGAGTCATTGTGCAGTCTAGGCACATAAAATGACTATTATTTTACCTAGTATTCTGCAAAGATATGGCCCTGAGAATGGGTTATATGAGGCAGCTGCGCATGTTGATTCCCCATGTTTGGTTCACATTTGATTCATTTATTTCACTCTCATTACACAGCAGGTCTCTCACAGATGCCCAACTTGACTACCCATTAACTTTACTTATTCAGAGAATTTCCTTGTTTGTTATAGAGGAACTGCTCTTCTGCTTCTTCTTGTGAGCATCGTTTACAATATATCATGTGGCTATTAAAAGGAGGGCTCTAGGGCAGTTGTCAGCTGTACCGGCACCTCATTCTTCATTTGTAGTAACAGTTGACTATGAACTTTTTGGGGACAGAGTTTACATGCTTTTTATGCCCGAAGATCCAATACCATCCATATTCTTTATAATGTGGGAATATGTGATGTATGTGCACAATTTTAGCAATACTATTGACCTTACATATTAATATTTGTCTTCAGATCAGCTTAGGCATACAGATACACCGAGAATACTAGTTGAAGAAAAAGACAGTTAATGAAAAGGTATAGTAGGATTATTTAATTTCTAGAATAATTTTCACAGTATTAGCTATGATTCTAATATTGTCGTTTCGTGATTTAGGATTGGAGGCAGCGGTCGCTAAACTGCAGACCAGATTGGCCTGAGCTGAAGGCTGTTATCTCAACTGGTGTTTCTCTTCCCGGTTCTCTTTGCAAGCAGAGCTTTTAGGTGTCCATGATATTGAAAGCCTTGTTTGGCAAGATGGGTGAGACCAAAAAGCTTCTGACATGCCTGCAGACTTGGTGAATCATGATATTTTTAGAGATAGGGTGATCAAACTTGTCCATTTTCCAAATGACTTGGGGTTTTCCATCTGTGATGTTCTCTGCGAATAACTTTGAAACCACTAAGTGAAAGAATATTGGATTTTAATGTAGCTGCAACCTTTCCGATATTATTTCTTTCTTTAATTTGGGGAATTGTTGTCCAGCTGTTTTGTTGTTATATGGCAAAATGTGTTTTCAGTGTACAGGTTCATGCATGTCCTTTATATATCTTTAAATGATCACATGCTCACTGAATGCTCACTATTCCCTTTCTACAACCTTGCTCAGTGGGGTTTGGATGTATGGTCTGACCTGGAGTCAGGCTCTGCTACCTTGTGGAGAAGTGTGGCTCACTGGTTAGAGGAGGCAGACCTGGAAGCAGAGGTCAGCCTGGGACCAGGGTTCAATTCCTGGCTCGGCGGGGTCTTGAGTCCTAAAATGTCCATGGACTCGACAATTCTCGCTCCGGTGCCTACTCGATTCGCGGGTTCACACTCTGCGACTCTGGGCAATAGCTTGCTTAATCTCCACAATGGCCCCTTGCGGCGGGATGCCTGGCTTTCACCTTGCGGATACCCTGCCAGGGTTATCTCACAGGGGAATACCAGGACGGGTTCCCTAAGCAAGTGCTTAGAAACCGCTTGGTGATTTGCGCTATATAAATTCCTGTACATTTACATTCCTACTTTCTGGAAGTCAACCTTCATAGTGCACAGACTTTGGCCAAGCCCTTGGGATACGGTGCAGGGCTTGGCCTGTGCCCAACCCCCTGCCACTGGCAGCTCATGATCGAAGGCTGTCCCAACAGTGGGTTGGGAGCAGGGCCTAATGTGGTTCCAACTATCTTTGCCCTGGAAACAGACACCTATTATAGTGTGTTCCCTTGATGGTGGCAGTGACTTGGTCCCGAGTTCTAACAAAAGACATAAAGGAGCAGGGTAGGGATACCCTGACCTCCTAGGCCTGGTGTGGGCACCCGGAGGGACCACGCCTGGGACAGAAAACAATTTTTGTTTTTAATTTTGCAGCGAATTTGCAGAGGATCCTTGAATTCACTTCAACAACAAAAAAAGGTGCAGACTCATGCACTAGGCAAAGAAACGTCCCTCCAGGTGGGCTAGGGCTCTGTGGAAGCATGGCATATATTTGAGGGGAAGGAGGCATGTGGCCTCCTCCCTAAATTTCAAATAAGCCCGGGAGACCCCATATCTACCTATTGGCTTTATCAAGGTGTTAGCACATCATCATACATAAAGCAGACCTATTAGCTTTGTCAAAAAGTTACCAATAACTATAACCAAATGTATATTTAAAAAATTCACACATTACAATGTTTAATAATAGTGATAGTCACAAAATATTTTCAATAAAACAAAGAAAAAATATATAGTAAGTTCCCCTAGGGTCATGGATTTAATGACCCAGGACACTTACCCTTTCTGTATGTACCTTGGGGGCTGCGCCACTCCCTGCAGCACTCCCCAACATTAAAAAACATGGTTGATGGTGCTGCTGCCCCTTCTAGGGGCACCACCAGGAACACAAAATATAATTCCAAAGCCTAGGCCATTATGTTGCTCTCCTATCTTGAAGCAGTGAATAATACAGTAGCTGTTCATTTAATATTCTTAAAAAAAATATTTTTGGAGTGTCCCAGTCCCATTAAGGATTTCCAATAATTTTTCTAAGTGTAATACAAGAGGAACCATATCTGCTTTGCAGTCTCCAAGCCCAAGATGTTAGGATCTCACATGTGCTTTTTTAAGTGGAACTTCAGCTGGGGCACCTGCTATGTCATGTTTGTAAGTGCTTCCCGTTGAGGTTTAATCTATGTGAAGTGAGCATCAGGGCCAGAATGGAACCTCATTTTAGACTATAGGAGTGCACAGTTTATCTGTAAATGTCTCTCCAACTGCATTATTTTCTGCTGACGAATTATAAGTGCTATCTCATTGGGTAAATGTCTAGTGAATATTGCACACTACAGCTGTGTAAAGGACGACCCTTTAAGTATTTGTCCGAGTCTCTCCTTGTCATTTGTTTTAGTGGCTTAATAACAATAAATTTTTTCAAACTTTTTTATTCTTTGCAAATTTGTTGCAAAATATCACGCTACACATGTTCCTGTTTTGCAGAAAGTCGCCAATATAGCGTCTTTTTGAAAAAGTGTAAAACACATATATGCACATACAGTAATTAATGCTGAAGAACAATAGTTTTACTAATATAGGTGCACATAAAGATGGCGGGCGGATCGCCGCCGGCACGGGCGATCCGCCCGCCATCCACGTAGCAAAGACCCCGCCATATTAGGATGGCTGGGGGGTCCGCGGTGGACGGAAAGAATGTCCACCACTTTTCCGCTGGTCGACTCGTCAACCAGTGGAAAACAAGGTTAATATGGTGCTGGTGTGTCCTAGACACCGCCATACATATTACCATGCCTCCGGATATGTGCATTTCCATGGTTGCGTTGCCCCCCTGCATTTGCATGCACAAGGTGGCAGGCACCCCGCAGTGCCTGTCACGTTGTGCATGCAAATGCACAATGTGCATTCCCAGCATTGTGGCGGGCGGTGCTTTGAGCACCGCCTGCCACAATGCTGGGAATAGGGTTTGCCACCACCACAGTGACATCCTAATGTCAGGTGCGCGACCGCTGCACCCCTTGCAGACGGTCCCGCATTCTGTTACGGTGGCGGGTGGACAATTCTAATAGGCCCCATAGTGTTTAAATGTGTATTTCTATAATTAATTTTAATGTTAAGCACTTTTTAATTGTATGTCTCATCATCGCATTGACTTCGGTTTTTGCGATGCCATCAACGTTCGTGAATATCATGTGACTAAGTAACAAAGAGATTTGTTTGGAGAAAACACATTTCATTAATCTTCAAAGGACGTTCCCACCCATTTCTCTCTTCTTGAAGCTTCCAGTTAACATTTGGAAGATTCTTATCAAGTGTCCTGAACTGCGCTTCGGATATTTTTTCATCATTTTTTTCTTACATAAAATGGCAACTGAAGAAGTGAGGAGCAGCAGCTGCATCAACAAACTGAGGAGCAGGAGCACAGCCAAATCATGAAGACTCTTCTGACAAGGAACCAGCCTCAAAAAGCAGAGTATTGCTTAGGATTTATTTGCAATCCCTTCTGGCAAAAAACAACTCTTGTGGGACAACAAGCATGTTGTCCCATTTAAAAACATACCATAATAAGCACCTGAAGAAGGCACAGAAGGAGAGAAGTGGAGAGTAGCTTGTCAACCTCTAGGGCTGCACCACCTGCACCAGGATGAAATCTTACTTCAGAAAAATCACAGGAGTTGCGGACAAAATGCATGTTTTGTATAGACTGTAACACAACCCTAACAGATGACAAGCAGTGTGCTGCTGTCATTTTGAAAACAGTGAAAAAACACACTTATGAAATCTTTTTTATGCTTACGCCGCTATTTCCACTGTTTTTTAGTTTGTGGTCATAATATTTTATTTTCCAAGTTGCCATTTTATTTAATAACAAATAAAATATTACAAAAGGTTAGAAAACAAAAATAAATAATTTAAAAAACAGTTCCAAAGAAAAAGAAGAAAAAAAGGTTCTTGTTAGAACTGCCTTTCTTGGTTAAAAAGATAAACTGTATGTCTGTGTATATAAAAAGAGGAGTGCTTGAATATGTGAGTGACTGAGGGGCATATTATCAACAACTAGCGTTATTTATCGCTGAATAAGCTTAGCGAAATTTTTTTATCGCCGCCCATCGCCGGATTTTATCGCAGACATAACATGCTATTAGCAATGTTTATCTCCAAAGCGATAACATTTCCGGCGATAGCGGCGAAATGCGTGAATATCGCTGGAAATCCAGCGATATTCAGGCATTATCGCTAATAGGGACTTAGCCTGAATATCCACCTTCCATTGGATATACAGGCTAAGAACTGGTCTGAGAAGGCGTTAGGTTTTGGAGATATTCGCGCTTAGCGCGAATATTTCCATCGCTACGCCTGCATTGATAATAGGCGATAGCGATGTTAGCGACTGCTTTCAATCGCTAACAGGTTGGGTACGCCCACTTTGCATGTCATTAGCGATAAATATCGCTGACATGCAAAGCGGGCCCCAAACCGGTCGCTATCGCCTACAGTTAGCGACAGCTTGCTAATAGGGCGATAAAATTATCGACGCTTAGCGGCCGCTAAGGAGGTGATAATCTCATATCGCCCGCCTTGGTAATATGCCCCCGAGTGTGTTAGTGGCTGCATGAGTGAGTGACTGCCTCTGTAAATGGAAACACTGTGTAGGTGCTTGGATATTGAGTGAGTGTTTGTGTTAGTGGCTGTATGACTGACTGACTGGGTGGGTGAATGACTGTGTGAGTGCGTGACTGGATTTGTAAGTGTCTATATGGGTGAGTGATTGACTGTATGAGTAAGTGATAGAGTAGGTGAATGCCTGTATTTGTGTGTGTTACTACGGGGTGGGCGTAGTTCACGAAGTAGCGCTACGCGTAGCTACGCAAAATGCACTTTGCACTAGGTGAGCTACGCGTAGCACTACGAGAACTGCATAGTAGCATGTTGCCACTGTGCAAGATGTCGTTTTCAATAATTGCACAGTGCGGACAAGCATCCGGCACTGTGCAATCATTGAAAACGGCATCTTGCACAGTGCGAACTGTACTTTTCTGCCGCTCGAGTACATTTTTACTCGAGCTGCAGCTTTCTCAACACGGACTGGTAGTTACTCATTGCGAGCAGTCGCGAGCATGCGCGACCACTCCCAATGAGAAACCTGACCTCCCCACGTTGAGAATCTCGCAGGGAGGTTTATTTTCCTTGCTCGCGATCGGCAACTTGATGTTGCTGATCGCCAACAAGGAAAAAGTCTCGCAAGGATGTCATTTTGCTTGCTCGCGGTCGTCAACTTGACGTTGAGGACTGCGAGCAAGCAAAAAATGACCGCTGCACTAGGCTACGCATGTTTGCACTGTGATACGTGCAGTTCGTGAAGTGCGAAGTTGAGCAAACTTCGCAAACTACGCAAGCGTAGCGTAGTGCTTTGCCCAGGGTTAGTTACTGTATGAGTTAGTGAGTGTGTTTATGAGTGAATGAGTAGGTGTATGAGCTACCGTACAAGTGAGATAGTGGGTATGTAAGTGCCAGTATGAGTGAATGAGTGTTTGAGTACTTATATGACTGAGTGAGAGGATGTGTGAGAGGATGTTTGGGTGAGCGAGTGAATGCATGACTGGCTGTATGGGTGAGTGAGTGACTATATGAGTGGGTGCATGGGTAAGTGAGTAGGTGTGTAATTGGCTCTATAGGGGAGTGAGAGGGTGTCTGAGTGGTTTCATGAGTGAGTGATTAGGTGGGTGAGTGTTTGTATAAGTGAGCGACTGGGTATGTTGTGGCTCTAGGTTTGAGTGTCTGCATGTGTGAGTGGCTGTATGAGTGAGTGACTGTCAGTTGCTGTTCGAGTAAACAAGTGGAGTGTGACCCACTATATCACTGAAATAGTGGATGTGTGAGTGGTTATATGAGTGAGTGACTGGCTGTGTGAGTGGCTGTATGGGTAAGTAACTGGTTGTGTGGGAGCCTACTTGACTCAGTAACTACATGTGTGAGTGTCTATATGGGTGAATGAGTGGGTGTATCAGTGGTTGTGTAATTGAGGGAGTGCTTGTCTAAGCGGTTGATTAGGTGAGTGACTGGCTGTCTCAGTGGTTGTATGGGTAAGTAACTGGGTGGGTGAGTACCTGCATGAGTGAGTAACGTTGTGTGAGTGTCTATATGAGTGACAGAGTGCCTGTATAAGTGAGCGACAGACTGTTTGAGTGGCTGTATGTATGAGTGAATACCTATGTGAGTGCTGTATGATTGAGTGAGTGGCTGCATAGGTGAGACACTGCATGTGTAAGTACTTGTATGAGTTAGTGATTGGGTCAGTGATTGTGTGTGTAAGTGAGTGACTTGGTGTGTTAGTGGCTGCAGGGATAAGTGAGCAGGTTGGGTAAGTGTGTGCATAAATTAGTCACTGGATTTGTAAATGACAGTATATCTGACTGAATGAGGGTTTAAGAGACTGAGTTGTTAACTGGCAGTGTGAGCAGTTGTATAGGTGAATAAGTAACTGCGTTGGTCAGCGGATGTGTGTGTGTAAGTACCTCTATGAGTAAGTCAGTGACTATGTCAGTGTTTGCATCAATGTGTCTGGCTGTGTCAGTGGCCATATTATTGTGTGTGTTGGTGTAATAGTGTATAGAAGAGTCTGTTCTCAGGTTGATCAGTATATACACAGGAACATGTCTGGGTGTATCAGTGAATGCCTGGGTATGTTACTGTATGTATCAGTATGCACATGGATGTATTAGGGTCTGTGCATGAGTGTGTTTCTGGGTGTGCTAGTGTCTGCATCAGTGCGTGGGTGTAGTACTGTATGCAGCACAGTGTGACTGGGTGTGTCACAGTCTGTATCCGTGTGTAAATGGGTCTCTGAGTTTCTTTACATATGAATAGGGAGGTGTGTGAGTGTCTGCATCAATGGCTAATCAATGGCTAATTGGCTGTGTGAGTGCCTGTATAAGTGACAAACTGTCTTTGTCAGTGGCTATTAGTCATATTGAATATGTATGGTGAGTATGTTAATGATTGTATGTATGGCTGACTGGTTGTATAAAGCACTATGTAGGTGACTGTGGGCACATTTTTATATTGTGTGAATAGCTGTATGGGTAAGTAAGTTCATGTAATACTACATGTATTTGTAAGTGAGACAGTGTGTTACTAACTGTGTCTATGGGTTAGTGGGTTTGTGAGTGGTTGAAGATGGATGAATGACTGGGTATATGAGTTGTGTAATCAGTGTATGTGTGGATGTGCCAATGGCTGTACAAGCTATGCCAAGTGCTCTTCATGTATAACTCTCCACAGGTATGTCTAAGCAATATTTCTGTGGTTGAACAAGTGTTTTGAGACATCTAAAGACTTATAACTCCAGCCGCTACTGAAATGAAAAAGAAAATAAATATCTGTTAATATTTCATTTTCAAAATTACAGAAACATAACAATACACAATGGTTACACTGTAACACTATATCACAATATAGTAAAACATTTCATGTTTCCTTTTTTACTGTTCTCAACTTTCATACTTCATTACCATAAACAATAGTCTTTATGAAGCATCATCCTTAAACAGTGGAGAAAACAATCATATCAATTGTAAAAAAGAAAAAAAAAGCTGCACAGTACATCACTATAAATAAGTGACACTATGGATTGCACTCACTACAATTCATTAATCAGTTGTTTTATCTGGAGTTACTAAACTAATCTAAACAAAATTATGTTAAAAGTATTTTTTAAATTATTATATATTATGTTATAATACTTCAAATAAATGTTAACCACTCTTTCCTTTTGGAGATCCTTTTGAAAACATCACCTCTGGGAGGCCAAATGATGTGTAAACTGCTGATGATCCATATAGACAAAAGCCCATACAGTCATTGTTTTCCACAAATAGTACGTGGAAGTTTGGTTGAAGAAAAAAAGGGGGACTATTTTTTAGTTTCGAAGGCAGTTTTTGGTTTCAACTTAATGTGGCTATAATTGAAATGTGTCCATCCACTTTCTGAACTTCACTAGAGAGTGTAGTATTAAAATGTTAAATTAACTCCTTTCTGGAAGATAAAAGGACTCTTGAATTTTTAATAACTTTTTAAAGACATTACCCCCAATAGGCCACATAATGTCTCAAACACTGATGACCCAGGTAGAAGAAAATCCGTACACCACTTTTTTATCCAGAATTTCTCCTTAGAACTTTGATTGAAGAAAGAAAAGATAAGCACTAGAAAGGAAGGTTTGATTTGAATATAAGGTTGATTTCTTTGCATTCCTTCCATCCAGTTTCGCTCTTTAAATAGAGAGTGTAGTGTCCAGAAATTATATTTCTTCATGAAAGATGACAGTCAAAGTAGTAAAAGTTCTTTGTAAAATTGAAATTTGTCCAGCTTTAAAGGTTGTACGTTGAGTTTCCAATTTAGAACCATCTGCTCTGCATCATTGTAGCATTACAATAAGGTATTTTCCACTTGTTCCTAGAATCAACATAGGCATAACATCTGATCTGCAGTTCGAGCAGGTCATATTTTGGATAGCCTTTTTCAACAATTTGTCAAAACACACAGTTTTGTAATCTGGTAAGGTTAAATAGAGAAAATGGTCACGCTATCCACCACTTTCCATACTGTTGCACTCCGTGGAGTGGGAATAGTAATTTTAACCCCTATGCTATCCAACATTTTCCCTACTGTTGCACTGTTTATAGTTAGAATAGTAATTTTATTCCCTCCGCTATCTAATATTTTTTGTATTATTTTAGCTAATGTAGTATATCATTACTTTTAAAAAGATTAAAAAAAAATATTTTTTAAAATTTGTTTCATATATTTCATTAATTTTTATTTATATTATTGTTTTATGTGTATAGATGTATTTATAATTTATAAGACTTTTCTAAACAATTTATAAGTTATTAAAATAATTATTACAACCTATTAATAAGTAAGTATATATATATATCATATAGTATATGTATATGTTCAATGTATTTTTAAATAATATATATATTACTTATAATTTTTAAACATTTTAAAATATGTTTAACTATGATTTTTAATATTATGTATTATTTACTTCATTTTATTTTTTTTTAAATAAAAAAACAATATTTTTAACAACGATATTTTTGACATATATATTTTTTTCCCGATATTTTTGTACTCACCATAATGTAGGTAGGATGTCGATATTCTTGACTTCGATATTCTTGCTGGGATATTTCTGTAGGTCGATATTTTGACCTTCGATATTCTGTCAGTGATTCGTCCTTCAGTATAGCTCAATATTCCACATCAGATGCTTGACACATATTTTTCACTAGTTACTTGTATTCAAAGTTTAACCAAATATTTACATTGTCAGTACTCCCCAAAGAATTTCTTGTTTCAATATGAAAAAGTGTTTTGAAAACAAGTTGATCACCAAACACAAATAATTGCTTTCCTCCAAAGAATACATCATAGTTTGTTCTTAAAATCTGCTGCAATCCAGTATATGAAGACAAGCCTTAAGTTCAATACCATGCTCACTTCATCAGTGTTTAGAAGCTCCAGCTTTTTTCAATACTCTTGATACCTCATGACAAGCATCGCCAGGTAGTTTCTGGTATCCCAGTTTATTGTCATGTTCATAAGGTAGCGTTTGTAGTCGATATACGGTAACTCTTTAATGGTATGTGCAGCAAATCCTGTTGATGCTGTTACTACACATGACAGATGTGAATCTGTAGTCTTATGTAGATACATGGTGATAGATTTATAATTATAAAGCGTTCTCCAGTGCCAGGATGATCACTGATGTATAGTATTATTGGTTTATATGAAGAACATTCACATTGTTTCTTTTTGTGGAGAAATCCATGCTCTAATATATCTTTAACTTCTTTGTAAATTTCTTTCTGTTCATCGTTCAGTTTGAAAACAACAGTTTCCTCATTGCTTGCTGCATTGTATTCTCCACCTCATTCATAGCTGTAGCTGCTTCATTTTGATTTATTGGTTCTCCTAGAGGATCGTGAGTCAGAGGTCCAGGACTCTGGCTGTGTTGTGAACTCACCTGGCTATTCCAGCAGCAATGGCTTCTTCCTGTTCAATGTCATCTTTCAATATTTACAAGTAGATTAACAAAACTGGGTACTCAATACTGTCTTTCACAGCATTGAAAGAGTAGAAAAACTCTCTTTTTTACGGAGTTTGGCATCTAAGCGTTCTATGGTTAATTAGATTTCCTTTGTTGTGTCTTAACAAACAACGATCACAACCACGTGCTGCATAACTACCTTTTTCTATGTTTTTAGTTAAATTACTTCTATATGTATAGTGTTGAAGTACTTCATAGAGACACATGTTTTGAAGATATGGACTTCTTATTGGGTAGCATGTATCCAACACATTAGATTTCAGAATGTCTCTACTTTCTGGATCACATTTTGCTATTTCTGGAAAAGACTTTAATACTCTATTTTGACTGTTTGCAATGCCCAGACTTACCCATACAATTTCCCTTGACTTTGAAAACAAATTAGCCAAGCTCAACCCGTCGGAGCACTCATAGGATTCCATTTCACTGTGGGAAAGCATTATCAAGCTAAGATTGTAAAATTGTTTGATAAGACTCTTTTCTGCAGAAATCTCCTCCCACATCCCTTTCATCTCAGTCTTCTCTGTTTTAGTTATATATGAAGTGATGTAGCAAGCAACAGCAATGGAGTTGTCTTCAACAAATTGTAAATCCAATATTTGCATTCCACATCTTCAGAATCACATGGTTGTAGTCACTTATATACTTGGAAGCTTCTGTTCTTCTGAGGTTGTATGTATTTTTCAGTGATTTGTGTGTCAGTGTATGTCTGATTGCAGACACAAATCTGAACATTTGACTATGCATCTGTATTTTTGATGACATCTATAAATTTGAAACCATAGAACGTGTCCCAAGCTCTTTTGGGATGCTGCATGTGACATACTGTTTTATGAAACACAAGAAAGAATCACCACTGCCTGCTACAAATGTTGGTGCATATTTTACCCATAAAAGCATGTGAATATATGGAGCATCTCTAGCTTGGTACTCTTTACACCAAAATAAATCAGTTACTTCACCAAGAGGAGGAATCGTTTTGTTGCAGATGAAAGACATCATGGCTTGAAATCTTGGGTTGAAAAATCTACAAACATTTAGAGGGTCCAACGAGCAAAGTTCTCCTGCTGTCTTCAGATTGATGTCTTTTATATTTCAGTTTGCTTCTTGCAAGAATTCAAGCAGGTCATCCCACGCATAGTGAGCTTAACTGAGTGTTAGAAACCAAGTAGGTGCTCCTAGATTTCTCAACATGCATTTCAATTCACCATGGCGATGATACCAATACTACTTGGTGCCACATTGACACGCCATCAAATTAATCAAGTTGTATAACAGGTTTCGATCTTTTCCTTGAATTGTATCAACAAATTCCCTTGCTGAGAGATTTAGCAATTTCAGTCCTGTCTTGAGAATGTGGTTTACTGCATAAGAAAGTCCTGACAAGTCGCTCTCAAATAATCAATGGCATATGTAGGGAATACAATAGCGAAATATAGGTTCTTCTGAATTACAGTCTAGTTGTGTAGTCTAGTTGATCTGTACTCAGCTGCTGGTATTTGTACAGGCCGGTCATCGTACCTGCCAACTACTCCAGTGGGAAACATGTGGAAAACAGCGAGCTTCTAAACCTTTCTCCTACAACTCAAGGGAGATCCTTATGCTTTTTCCATTTGATGGTGATCAATAGCACCACCAATAATCTCTTTACAATGCAGACAATGGATACTATAGTGTTCATTTCTTCTGAACTGGATCAATCCACCTTTTCAATCTGACCTCTTGATGGTAATGTATCATCCTCCATATGTGTTATAGCTTGAAGGACATCTACACTTTTATAATAAATATTATCCTATACAGATGAAATGTTGCTTTTTTATTTTTACTAAGATCAAATAACTCTTGCCATATACTGTATGCTTGGTAGGGACACCATTGACTAGAATAATAAGTGGTTCTTCAAAATCTCTGTGCTCCCCTAAAGTTTCAATAGTCTGGTTGCATTATAATGACAAGTACACAGCTCTACCTATAAGACCTTTCTGGAGCTCTGTTGGAGGTAACTTCCCTGTCTTTGGCTCCATACGGACTATAGATTGGAATGGATGTATACATTGTATAAGAATTGATTCTTAGACATTTAAATCTTCATGTTCTTGTGGAATTGGAACTAGTGGAATTTAAACTAGTTCTAACATGTTATGTACTGCTCTAGCTGGCATGTATTTATCCTCTAACATAGTATAACAGTACTTACATATACTTTGTCGTGTGGAACAATCAAAGCGTTCCTCTACAAATAAATAAGCTACAGATTCTTGCTACTTATCTCTGTTGTCTTCAGCTTTTGTAGATACAATAACATAACGTGTTTACATTTTGTAGTAAGTGCGTCGACAACATATACAAACATAGGGGCCTATTACGATGGAGGATTTTCCGCATCCTCCGGGCCGGCGGTGGCTTCCGCCGGCCCGGAGGATGCAGAAAATCCTCTGCGGACCCACCAAAGACCCACCGCCACATTAGGATGGCTGCTGGGTCCTGGTTTCCGTCCGCAGCTTTTCCGCCGCGGTTGGCTTACAACCGCGGCGGAAAAGCACTAATATGGTGACGGTGTCTCTCAGACACCGTCAGCCAGATTAGGATGGGCTCTGACACATGCTTTTCCGCCGTGGAAAAGCATGTGTAACTTCCCTGCGGGGGCCCGTTGCTGGCCCCCTAGGTGAAGGGGGGGTGCACATGCGGGGTACCTATGGTACCCCCCTGCATTTGTATACAGAAAGCGGCAGGCACCGCGCGGTGCCTGCCACTTTCTACATACAAATGCAATGCGTGCTTTTTTAACATTGCTGCGGGTGCAGCTTGAAGCCGCACCCGCCGCAATGTTAAAAATAGAGGATGTGACCGCCAGGGTGGCGGTCACATCCTAATTGCACAGGAGGGAACTCCGCAGCCCATGCGGAGGTTCCCTCCTACTCTATGGTGGCGGACGGACTCAGGTCCGTCCGCCATCATAATGTGCCCCATAGTTCGGTTTCCTTATACTCCTCTTCAGGACCAAAGAAACGAAACTGAACATCATCATAAACTTTTTCTACCTCTGATACTGTACCCAGCAAAAGAGCTCAATTCATTTCTCCTGAACATTGCGCAGGAGTTTTGACATAGTAAAGCCTTTTACCTAATTTTTGGCAATTTCGAGTGATGTACAGCAAACATTCTGAAATGACGAAAGGTGCTTTGACACACTTTCTTTGATATACATGCTAATGAGTGACCCTTAAATTGGTTGATTTCCTTACTTTGCATGCATCTAATCCTTGCAAAGCCATAGTTTTCTGTTTTAGACTTCTGCTTGAAATCCTGCATAGGAAAGTTCTAAATATATACATTGATTTCTGCTGAGTACTGCAAACACTGCTATAGCTCCATTTATATACAGGGGCCTGTCTATGCCTCCCCAGTACCTCTTCAGCGATCACTTCCTCAACACTACTAGCTACCATCACCTTCTTTGGAAAAGGCATACCATCCTTTATCTCATAACCTCATCTAGATTTTTCAACTGCATGCACTAATTTGTTCTCTTGAAATTAGCTTGCTTCATTAAAGAATGGCTCAGTACTAGAAGTATGTCTCCATTCACCACTGAAAACTTTGCAAAAGTTAGTTCTATCAGCAAGTTTTTTTCTTTTGGCATTTTGTCCTCATAAACAACACTATTCATTCTGTTTAAAATAAATACCTTCTTATTGAGAGCACAGGCCTTATCAACTACAGCCTCAACACATTCCTTTTGTCTGACTGTTTCTCTTCTATACCTCTTTATAGGTCTTATTAGATTCTCAGTTACTCTGCTACAGAACATTCTAACTCTGATTTTCTTAAACTGTCTCTGTCTTCTAGTTAAACTGTCTGCTTTTTTGTACGATTGTTTACTCTTCTTAGTTGATCTTAAACTTTTTTTTATATACTTGATTTTGCTGACTTTCCAGTTGTCCCCATACTATCTTAAGAAATGTATTGGTTCACTTACCAAAGAACTACACACATACCAATACTGCTTATTCCTGCTAATTTACTCTAGAGCGGCCATGTTGAAAAGCCAACAACATATGCCAAAGACCAGCTTTTCAGTCTGAAATAAATCCTTTCTTTATTTAATTTTTCACATATCAAAATTATACATTTCTAAAAATCATTAAATCTTTACACCTTATGCCTCAAACATCTTAATTAGTAAAATATTGCTCATCCATTCATCATTCTTCCATTCTTTTCACTCTCACATTCTATTCATACTATATTCACTCTCACTCACCACACTACCAGCATTCACCCTATAGTCTTCAGTTTCCTTTTTAAAAAAAACTTTTTACACCTTTTAAAATACAAGCCATAGATCACCAAATTTATAGCACAAATGTTCTAAGTCTAACAGCTTAGGTTTTGTATAACATTCTTATGGCAGAAAAACAACTGGTCTTCCAATTGTGGAGATCTCATCAGGACCACATAGCTTCACTTGATCTAGTTATTCAGATCTATCAGGTACCAACAATGGCCTATCAGTGTCTCTCCGACACTTCCTCTTCTCGGGCTGCCACTTTTCCTACAAGAGCGCTTCGGCGATAGCGTCTCATCACCTCCACTCGTTTTAGTTAGGTTTAGTTTGGGACGGGTTTGTCAAGGCGGACTTCTTTGCGGATTAAGTCTTCAGGCACTCCGGAACACGTTACGATTTCGGCGTTCACGGAATAAGTGTACCAAATTCGTAATGTATCGTTGGTACCTGATTGATCGGAATAACTAGATCAAGTGAAGCTATATGCCTTACAAACTCTCACCATGTGTAATAAACATCATACTTTCTACACAAGCTTAGGAGTCACCACCTCAAGATTATTTTGATTGAAAACATGTTAATTGTTCATTTCAAAGCATAAAGCTTGACTGAATCTAATGGCTTAATTCTGATACTTAACAATGTCCATCCCTTAAACAGTAAACAGCCTGTCTAGTAATTTGATGTTAACTAAGCCCACATTCAAACCTAGTAGAGACAAGAAATCTAGAGGCTTAGAGTAGAGATGAAGGGTGTGAGCAGCATCACCCTTTTCCCACCTTTATCCTGGGTCTTTCTGGGCAGAGACACAATGGTCTGATGTATTTTTACGTGCAAGCCAATAGACTTACATTATTGATTATTAAATTGGGTGACAAAAGTAGCTGCCCTCTCGTTTTACATTTACATTTGAAATTACTTGACAAAGCCTGTATGATCATTCATTTTAATTGGGAAAAGCCTCATGATTTCCAATTAGGCCCACACTGAAACATTGATGGGTTTCAAGAATAAAGTCGCATGGGAGAAGCCTTCATTTACAGGCTACTTGCAAATTGTGATATTTCTTTAGAGTATATGTGATTTGCACCAGTGACTGTGACTCTTAAAGAAGGTGTTCCAATTCGTAATTCCAACTGAAATTGTGTAAAAATGTGTCATTTTGAATATAGTATTTAGTTGTATGTGTCTTGAAGTATTTTTTTCCTTTGTAATGAAAAGACATTGGTTGTAAATTGATTTATTCTGTGTTGTTTTTTGTATGTGGTTCATTTCTGAGTCGGTAGCCCTTAGCACCTCCCAATGTCAGCTTTGGACTGCCCTGTTCAATGCAACGAGTCAGATTTAATATTTTGCTCTGTTTGGCAAAGGTATTAGGAAGGGGTTTTACAATGTGAACATTCTGACAAATGCAAAGAGACAGGGGTTTGCATTAAGAACTCTGTGCCTACTACATTAGGAAGAATTTCCCATTGTGAGCTCCTTGATTAAGAACTTCTGAATGGACTACACATTGTTTTAACACTAAGAGGCCTTCTTTAAAGTGATCTCTTATTCAGGTGGTATTGGGTTTATATTTAATTGTGTATATTAGTATTTTTATATTTAATGTATAATTGCATGTGAATTAAAATTCTGTTTCTTTTGAAAAGCAAAATCACTGGGCATTTATTAAATAAGTTCTATTCTGCACTTTATAAGTTTTTATAACATTTCACTACTCAAGTTCATTTAAAATATTATTTTGCCTTTCTTTTATTCAACTTATGTTATTATATTCAATCCTAATCAAGAAAAGTTGAAGTAACACTGATTTTCCCATTAAGCTTCAGAAATAGCTTTCTTTATTTGCATGGCTGATGACCAATAGCCTTTTAAATATAAAGCAGATAAAAACAGAAGTGTTGGCCCTAAGGAATCAGCTCCGTTTGATCATTATTGGCCCATTACTAGCTTCTGCTACTATGTCCAACAATGTTAGTGTGTTAGTGTTACTGTCAGTGCTACTGTCAATGATAATCCTAACTTCTGCCTGAGTCAACAAGATCTCAAATACATGTTACTTCTTTTTAAATAGCTAAAGGGAATTTATTCCATATCTATTATAGTTAAAGGAAACGACTGGCGATCCAGGCAGTCTTAAAGTTCTTAACTCAATGTCTTATCTGTCAACTTCCAATTATGGAAAATGAAGATTGTCTGTAACTTACTTTACTTCAGCAGGTTAACACTGAATAAACAGATCTTTTTTTAAGACACTTGGGGCCAGATGTAGGTCACCAAATACCGGTCGGTAACGGCCGATTTCGATTTCGGCCGTTACGACCGGTATTTGGTTTGTGACATGTAGGGGGCCTAAAATGTACTGATTCAGTAAATTTACCGATTCGGTAAAATACCGAATCGGTAAATCTAGATGAAGATGGCACTGAAAACAGTGCCACAGGCCCAGAATTCGTTATTTACCATCAAATACTATTTAATGGTAAATAACGAATTCCTGTGTACATGCACATCTGTGCATGTACACCTGTGCCATGTGGCACACATACATGCCCTAAGGGCATGTATGTGTGTCACATGCCCTAAGGGCATGTATGTGTGTCACATGGCACACACGCCTAAATCAGGGGTGCAACAGGGTGTCAAAGTGACACCCTGTCCCCCTTGTCAATTCGGTAATTTTACCGAATCGGTAAATACCGATTCGGTAATTACCGAATATTACTGATTCGTTAATTTATTAGGTAAAAATACCTACATAGCATTCACCGATTTGTAAATACCGAATCGGTAAAATTCGGTATTTACGAGTCGGTAAATACTAATTACCTACATCGGGCCCCTAGCATGGTGTATATGTGCATAAGGCACTAGCTGGTATTTGCCCTAAGTAGCTCAGCTTTAGGCTTCAACCCTATGTGCTCTTGCACATGCTTCTTTC
Organism: Lissotriton helveticus; assembly: GCF_964261635.1. Lineage (NCBI taxonomy): Eukaryota > Metazoa > Chordata > Amphibia > Caudata > Salamandridae > Lissotriton > Lissotriton helveticus. The sequence continues at coordinate 1,909,152,235 of NC_136067.1, read as the reverse complement.
CTCATCTCATGCACGTTTGCGAAGTATACATGTTTCATTATGCTAGAGATGGAAAATGTTCTTTCTTGGTTTGCAATCCCATTTCCAGTACAACAGAGGCAAAAGAATCTGGGGCTTAATTACAAGCCCCTTGCACCACCTTGCACCGCCATGCGTCACTTTTTTTGATGCAACGTGGTTCCGCATCTGCTTCATATTTACATGATACAGATACATCACTATTTTACAGGCTGCATCTATTTTCACCTATGTGATAAAAAAAAATTTAAAATATTGTTTGGGGACCCTACAGCCTACCCTGCATCCCCGGGGACTGCCACCTGCCCGGGCAGAAATAATATATTTATGGCGGAGCCATGCAGCTCCCCCCTTGCCCAGGTATCGCCACCTCCCTGGGGCACAAACAGAATAATTAATGGGGATATTTTGGTCCAATGGGGACCACCACCTCCCCTGGGCTAAATACTTGAAAGAGGGGGTGCACAGATGGCCCTGGGGACCTCCACCACCCAGGGCCAGCTCCAGCAATATCCCAGGGAGCCCAACCCGAAGTCACTGGTGTTTGCTATGGCTCCCCCCAAGCCATAGTAAACACTGCTCCACTTTCAGCAAGCGAGAGTATAAAAAATCCCTTCAGCTGAAGATCATCCCGGGGAGGGAGGCCATGTGGCTCCCCTTCCCATTTTACAAATGGCTGGCCCTGAAAACAAAAAAATAAAATAAAAAATTCTGGCAACTCGCCAGAGGCCCCACCCCCTTTCTTCACCACTCTGCAAATATGTCTCCTGGCGCTCTGCTGGTTCAAAGATGAAGTCCCCTTACCTTCTGAGGGTCCATGTGGGCAAGCAACCCCTCGTGTTACCTCCAGAAAGTCCCACACAGTAGAATTGCTAAAAGGTTGTTAGAGGCCATACACCCTTTTCCCACCACTCTGTAAATGTGCCTCTTGGTGCACTACTGGTTGAGGAATGAATTCCACTTTACCCCTGAAGGCCTTAGGACTAAAGTGGACTTCTTCCCCTATCATCAGTGCTGTAATTTGAGATGTCATCAGGGATGTCATGTGGCTTCAAGCCGAGTCCCAAGATAGCTGCCAGCACTTACCAGTTGAAGTGTTGACAAGCAATCACATTTTAGTAGAATTCATGATTCCACTGCAAGGACTCGCGTCTACAGATATCTATATTTTTTAAAGATTGATATCTCAAAAACTACTGAACAGATTTACACCAAATCACAAAAAACAAACTTTCTGCCAAATTTGGTGTAATTCTGTTCATCAGTTCAGGCTGTAGTCATGCTCAAAAAATGAAAAATCCCCTAAGACTTAACATGTGGAAAACGTGCTTCGGGATTTCCCTTTTTAAGGTCGAGCCTAGTGGCAGTGCGCATACAATGCTCGCTCTGCAAGACTGCTGTATTAGAGTATGGAAGATAAGCTGCGTCCACTCTCTTCCCCTATTTTTCATTGCCATGTGCCATTGTCTTACGTAAATACTGCCTTCGGACTCGTTAATAGGCTTGTTAGTCCCTCCTTAGTGCAGCCTTGTCTTCATTTGTACCCTCCTATGGCGACTGGCTCTTTTACTTCGTTTTTTACACAGGACTGTAAGCACTATTTACATTACTCAGTTTCTCTTACTGCAGGCTGGACATGCGCTCCTTCAGCTGAAACCACTTGTGTTTTTTTAAGCAGCACAGCCGCCCCCGTAACATGGGCGCCTACTTTCAATCACTTTAACCTGGCATTATCTTGTGTATGTTTAATCCCCCCAAGTAAAATGGATTTTGAAATGATTAGCAAATTAAGTCATGTGAATTCCAGGCAGCACATAATCCTGTGCTAATGGGCTGAAGCTGACAACAGCACAGCTGTGTTACATGTGCACTAAAGTCACCTGACAGATTGTTTTCAAAAGCCTGTGTTATTAACAACAACAACAGCACCACCACCAATATCACCACCACCACCAATATCACCACCACCAATACCACCACCACCAATATCACAACCACCAATACCACCACCACCACGATACCACCACCACCACTCCCACCACCAATACCACCACCACTAATACCACCACCACCACCAATTCCACTAATTCCACCACAGATACCAATTCCACCACCAATACAACCACAACCAATACCACCAATACCTCACCACCAATGCTACCAATACCACTACCACCACCAATACTAGTACCACCACCACCAATACCAAAACCTGTACTACTACCACCAATACTACCACCACAAATACCAATACCGCCACCACCAATACCGCCACCACCACAGATACCAGTACCACCACCACAAATACCAATACCACCACCAAAACATTACCACCACCAACTAAAAACCATTACCACCACCACCAATACCAATACCACCACCACCAATAACACGACCTCAGCACCTCCCGCTCGCTATTGATAGCAGGGGCACTGTAAAAGGTCAGAGTTGCAGCCAAGACCATCCCTCCCTCCCTCCATGCCTGCCATTATTATTATTATTATATTTAAATTTATAGAGCGCACAGCTACCCGGAGGTTTCCCGGCGCTAGGGACCTAATGAGGGAGTGTACCAGCCAAGAGACTCAAGAAGAGAGCAGATTATTGGTTAAATAACCAAGTTTTAACCTCCCTGCGAAACTTAAGATAGCAGGGTTCAGTTCGCAGGGCAAGAGGAAGGGAGTTCCATAGTGAAGGGGCCAAGAAGGAGAAGGAGCGGCCACCCATTCTGACTCTTTTGATCCTAGGGACCTGGAATCTTTGCTGGTTGGATGAACGAAGGGTGCGGGGCGGGCGGTACTGGTGAACTAATGATCTCAGATAGAGTGGAGCCCTGCCAGCATTGATTCTGTGCATAAAACAGAGGCTTTAAATTTAGAACGGCTTTCTATACGGAGCCAATGCAGGATTCGTAGAGAAGTGGAAGTGGGAGATTTGTTGGGAAGTTTGCAGAGCAGCCGGACCGCCATATTCTGGACTGTCTGTAATTTACGGGTCACTTCCTTGCATGCCCCCAGGAAGAGAACGTTGCCGTAGTCCAGTCTGGAAGTAATTAAGGCCTGGACCACGGTTTTCTGAGTCTCCTGAGGGAGCATCCAGATTATCTTTCTACGCCACTTGATGATAGTGATGCATGTAGAGGAAGTTTTGATCACGTGTTGTTTCATGGACAGCTGATCGTCAAAAATGATGCCAAGATTTCGTGCTGTTCTAGAAGGGTTGGGGAGTGGGCCCATTTGCGCCGGCCAGTGGTGGGGGCCCCATAAGGTAGTATTGTGGCCAAACAGAAGAAGCTCTGTTTTCCCCCGTTCAATTTTAATTTGTTTTCATGCATCCATGTGGCAATGTTGCTGAGTCCTACGCAGAGGGATGATGGAGAGGAGTGATGCCCCGTTGAAAGAGAGTAGATGATCTGAGTGTCATTGGCATATGAGTAAATGGAGAGCCCAGCTTGCTCTGCAATGGTGGCCAGTGGTCTGACATATAAGTTAAAAAGTAGGGGGCTCAGTATGGAGTCTTGAGGGACGCCATAAGCAGATTTATGAATTTGAGAAACCGATGAAGAAGAAAAAACTTGAAAAGTACGGTCTGAGAGAAAGCTCGCAAGCCAGTTGAGGGCTGAGCCATTGATGCCAGATGACTTAAGAGCTTTCAAAGGGATGGGAATGGGAAACCGTGTCAAACGCGGCACTTAAGTCTAGCAGTATAAGTGCCACGGTTTCCCTTTTGTCCACTCTGCATCTAATGGTCTCAGAAACCCCCAACAGAGTTGATTCAGTCGAGAAGCCAGACCTAAAACCGGACATGGAGTGGTGAAGAAACTTGCTAGATTCCACATGATGAGTAAGCTGTGTGTTGACGTGTTTCTCCAAAATTGTTGAGAAAATCGGAAGGAGTGAAATGGGGTGAAAGTTGGATGGGTTATTGGGGTCAGAATTCGCCTTTTTTAATAGGGGCACTATCATCGCATGTTTCCATGCAGAGGGCCCTTTGGCTTCACTGAGAGAGGTATTGAGTATCTCCAGGATGAGGTTAAAAGAGGAAGTGTCCAAGGCTTGTAGAATTTGTGGGGGGGAAAGGATCTAGTGGGGAGCCGGATTTGATATTACCAATAATGTCACGAAGTGTAATGCTGGTAAGGGGGTCCCATGTACAGATCTGCTGTGAGGGGTGTATGTCCTCTGGTGACTCAGATGCAGAGGAGATTGCTGGATCCGGCGACTCAAAGGAAGGATGGAGGGGGATCGGGCCTCCAAAGTCAGTGTAAATAGTGTCAATTTTGGAAATGAAAAAACCTGCCAAGGAGTTGCATTGTGTTTTGTCAAGAGATGGAGCTTTGGGCTGACATGATGCGCCCGAAAGTTCCTGTACAACCTTAAAAAGCGCTTTTGGGCGATTTTGTGCCTTGAGTATAGTTAGGTTGACATATTCGGCTTTGGCTGTATAGCAGAGTGAGTGGTATTTGGTTAAGGCAGTTTTATAGATCTGCTTGGAATCTGCGTCGTAATGTATCGCCACTTGCGCTCAAGGTTTTTGCAGGTGGTTTTCTCCTTTTTCAGCGAGTCTGTGAACCATGGGGCAGGTGGGTGGTGCAGATTGTACTTGTGCTTACGCTGAGGTAGACACGCGTTAGCAGCAGACGTTAGCCAATCATGAATGACAGCCTCCTCCTTGATACTGGTGACATTTGTGAGGGGCCTGGTGTCCTCGAGGCAGGAGTTAAATTTATTAAAGTCCAAATTTTTCCAGTTTCTGGATATTTTTAGTTCAGTGGGGGTTACTGGGTTTTTAGAAAATCGATCAACAGTAACGGAGAAATCTACCCTTTAGTGGTCTGACCATGAGATGGTTAAGTGCGGCCTACATGTTATCGTGTCTAAGTTGGAGAATATAGGGTCCAGTAGGTTCCCGGCCTTGTGAGTAGGGCCAGAGTTGCGTAGCGTGATGTTCAATGCCGCTAAGTCCTGCATAAGATTGGTGCTAATGGAGCTGGATGTATCGTTCAAATGTATGTTCAAATCCCCAACGATCAAGAAGTTGCTGGCATTCAGGAGTAAAGGTGCTACGTGCTCAGGGAAGGCGGTGGCCCAGGAACAGGCTGGGCCAGAGCGGCGGTAGATGAGAACTCCTGAAAGGGTGAAGTTAGGAGATATCAAGAGTTTAAACATGCCAGCCTCACTGTTTGGCATATCCAGATCCTCCCATTTGCAAGAATATGTTCTGTTAAAGACTATAGCTATCCCACCACCCTCTTTTCCCACTTGATTTTTACCAATATAGGTATAGTTATCGGGGAGGGCAGATGCTATGTCGGGGCCGGAGCTGTCATTTAGCCAAGTCTCTGTAAGAAATAGAGCAGCTGGTTGGGAGGAAGTGAGTAGGTCAAAGATGTCTCTCTTGTGTTTGGGTAATGACCTACAGTTTAAACTGACAAAAGTAAATTCTTGAGGGGGGTCTAAATGTTTGGACATTAACTGACGCTGCGGAAAGTTACATGTGGCTGTGTTGATTTGAGAGGGAAGAGATAAGAGGGAGAGGTTGCAGTCTGAGCAAGTGGTTGGAGCCTGATAACAGCACAGGGGTGAGTTCCGTAAGCAATGTGATGGCCTAAGGCTTAAAAGAGCATCTCTATAGTATGTAAGAGTTACCATTAGATGTTTAGCGGGCGAGGGATTGGCCCCTGGTCCCGACCTGTCGCGGACGGGCGCAGACGGGCAGGACTCTGGCACGACTCCATCGTGCCACCAACGCGCCCACTGCGCGCGTCCGCTGCGCGTCGGCCAACACATCAGTTATGTAGGGAGGCAAAGTGATAGAAAGAACTCCCTCCACACAACGAGCTCGGCTCGGGGTGGAACGGGGAGTGGGAGGTACACAAGCAAATCCGGTGACTGATAGGTGAGTTAAATTTCGGAAAAGTTAGTTTTTTTTTTAAATAAGCGCAGTGCAGGCACCTGAGATCGTGCTTACTGCTCTCTCACAGCAACAGCGCCAGAGACAGGAACAGGTATTGCACAAGGGAACAGTTTAAAAGTTTAGCCGCAGTGCGAGCACCTAACTCGTGCCCCCTGCCAGCAGCAAATAAAAATTTCTAAAACACACGCAGCAGAGCGAGCACCTAACTCGTGCCCCTGCAAATGACAAACTGGCGCAATAATGGCTATGGTCTCAATAGTGCAGCAGCACACGTACCCTCAATCAGTAGGCCATAATGCACAGCCCAACCTGCACCAGGAGGTAAAGCCAGGACCCTACTACAGTTGGAGTGTTTTTTTATTAGGCCAAAGATAGCAATGATAATACGTAATGCCACACTGCACACTCAAATCACGGAGCAGGCAGGAAATAGCCCCCTCTCCCGCTCCTCCTCCTGAGCCGCAACAGTGTAATCACAGAGCAAAAGGTGTTGGAGCGCTTTGTTAGTGTTTATAGCTCGGATCATATGTAACTCTCACTTCACACTTTGTGTCTGTGTAATCTACAACACTTACACATCTTCTTCACTGCAATATTTTTCACTGCTTTGAAGATGTCGCAGGCCGGACTCTTCCTCTGATATTTACAATCTAACAAGCAGTCAAGAAGGCCCTTTATTGCAATGCAATAGGTCTCGCATTTGCAAGAGTTTAAGCTATTTGTATTGTAAATGGCTATGCTTTTTATTTATGTTTTAAAACCCAAAACATAAATAAAAGTAATTGTCATTTACAATGCCAATAGCTCAAACTTGCCTGAGTGCTAGACCTATTGCATTGCGAACGCTTGTTTTCTTGGCTCCCGCTGTACGGATCACCTCACAACTTTCAACACAGCAGCTGAACCAAAAAGTGAAGTTTTGTGAAAATTGAGTGGAGACTCGTCAAGCTACGCCAAAGTTATTGGCAAAACAAATTATGCTTTTCCTATGGAAACTTTAATTATTGTAACATTAGTTCTGATAGAATGTTGTTTTATTTCACTGCCACCATTGTTTTCTATGGGAGTGTGTTGTAGTATGTGGGAGTGTCCATGTATGCTGATTGAGTTACTCCAAGGATGAATGGAGTACATTTAATTTAAGTCATTGTGTAGTAACTGTAGAAGTGTAGTTTGTGAATAGAAGTGTTTTTACTCTTTGGTGACTCTATATTTGCATTAACATGTTCCTCCGTAAATTCTCATACGCCTTTCCATTTAGTGATAACTATTTCCTATTTTCCAGCTACTCCCTCTTGTTCTTCCCACATTTATTACAAAGGCGTATGCCTACGTTCTCGGCACAAAAAAGATAGGTGATGCAGAGGTCGTTGGGCAGATGTTTGGGAACAGCATTTTGTAATACGCGAATAATACTACGCTACTTATTACAAAGTGCAGTATATTAATCTGGCCCAGAATATATATCATTACTTCCAACCTATCAAAGAAACACTAGTTGTTGTTACACTGTGCCAAGTAGATTGAACTGTTTCATGAGACTCAGGCATCTTTGTAAAGAGTGTGCGCTTGTTTACCCTTCACGCTTGTTTTCCCTAATGGACGACACATGGATTGACATATATAAAATCCGCAATTCGTGTTTCTCTATTCATCTGTCAGAATTTGTTTTTGTTTTTTTAAAGCGCTGCTGGTAGGTCACAATAAAATCCATAAATTGGTATCAATTGACATGATTTCTCTACTTATTAGAAGGAGAATACTACGCACATACTCCAAAATTAAAATTTTAAATAATTCACAAAGCATGCAGCGTGCCCCATTAAATTTTGAATAAAAAAATGTATGAGCAGATTGGGTGCTAAATTTTACTGTTCATGCCGGCAGTTACACTACCTCATAAATGTCAGGACCAGAAGGCATGGACGATATATTTTTCAGGCTTTTACAAATTTCATTTTTTATTACATTGTGACCTCCAGAAGTTTTGTGACCACAGATAGACTTTTTGTAATGAGTGATATTTTCTGTATAGCTTGAATCCCAGTTCATGTAAATAGCTACCAAGTGGTGGTCCAGGTGATTGCTGTAAAATAATCTGCTACATTTACTGTGCAATAGTAAATAGAATGACACCATAAAACAAACCTCTCTGTTACATGAATTTCTAAATCAGCCTGTCAACAAAAAAAGATTTTTTTTTTTTTTTTTTTTAGCATTGCTGCCTTTGTTGCCATGCTATAAATTTATTCGAAGCACACCATCCTCGTAAGTGTTAACTAGACGGGTCATCCTAGTGTGTTACGTGCATTGCATCAGTTCTGTGCAATGTGGTGCATTTTCAATGGATGATCATTTCAAGTACACCATGTGCACCATTTTTATCACAGCAGTGATTACATTTAACATTTACATTCCCACTGTGATGGAGGGGAGGGGACCGGAGGAAACTTTTACTCCACTTCTTCAGGGCTATTCATGTAGCTACTTATTAAGGTACTTCAACAGCCTTGCATAGACATAACATCTGCTACTGTAGGAATGTTATTTTTGAACCGTGTCCTGTGTGGTATTAGTGAGGCTGTATGGTACCAGAACGCCATAACTAAAATATTATCTGACAGAAATTAAGGCATAGATGCATCAAGGTCAAATCGGCTCGCAAAGGGGCAGATTCTCAGAATCTGCCCCTTTGCGACCGGTATTTTTGCATTTGGGATGCATCATCCCAAATGCAAAAATCGCAAATTAAGAAATCGCAAAAATGCGATTACTTGCATTTAAGGAATCTCAAATTGAGATTCCTTAAATACAATGCATTAAAGTTTAAAAAATAGCGATTTCGCTAATAGGGCTCGCAAGTTACCATGAAGTTGAACTTCATGGTAATTTGCAAAAACTTTGAAAAATGCACTAAAGTGCATTTTTCAAAGTTTCAGGTTGCGCAAACACATGCCCTAAGGGCATGTTTGTGCGCAACATATGTGCACAGATCAATTTCAGGGGTGCAACAAGGTGTCTTTTGGACACCCCTGCACCCTTGAAATCGCATTTTCATTTTGCGATTCGCTAATTGCGATTCGCAAATTGAGAATGTCTTCCCATTCATTCCTGTGGGCCTCTAGGCCCATAGGAATGAATGGGGAGGTATTCCTTAATTGCGACTCGCTATTTGAGAATGTCTTCCCATTCCTTCCTGTGGGCCTCTAGGCCCATAGGAATGAATGGGGAGGTATTCCTTAATTGCGACTCGCTATTTGAGAGTCGCAATTAAGGAATGGTAAGAAATCGCTATTTTTTTAGTGATTTCTTCATGCATTGCATTTTGCTATTCCTTAATAGCAAATAGTCATTTTTCGCTATTAAGGAATAGCAAAATGGGTTTTTGAAGCATCTGTCCTAAATATTGTGCACAGATATGTCCACCCTTTGGTCTTAATAATAGGAAATCTACATACAATGGCACAATCTGCATGTGGTGCAGTTCAATAGCTTGATACTTTTTCCCATAGATACTGCAGCTAGACTTGTTGAACCTGATTAAGATTGTTGTATTCACTGGATCCTATGGCCAAATACTGAGCATAATGTACTATTCTCATTCGCAAACTATGGATTTGCAAATTTAACGCAGACTAGTTTGTGAATGGGGATGCAATTTCATATGCAACTGTCTACTAACAAGTTGCATCGCAAACTACCCATTCATCGGAGGGCGCAAAAAGACTTGCCTATTGAAAATGAATGAAGCGGATCGCAATTTGTGACCCACTGTGAATGACTGTGAATGCAGGAAGGAATGCATACTAGCATACATCCATTCCTGCAGTTTCATCCCAAATGAGAACTTTTTTCTTTAAAAATGTATCTTGTGATTATTAAAGTGATCAGCGGTGGGTTTTTTTTGGAACTCAACCCTGGCAGCAGCTCCCCATGCTACTGCTTTGCTGCATCATACAATACCCTCGGAGCATTCTCCTGAATTTCCTGCATGTTTTCATGCACTATCCCACACCCAATACTCACCCCCCTCACACTCAAACAGTCTGGCCCCCACAAATACAACACTCCTTACTTGCAGACATGCTCCTTAACACCCGCTCAGTTCACCAAAAGATGCCCTGACTTCCACGATCATACCCTATCTCCCCCTTTAATTGTCACTAGGAGCACTTTCCATTGAGATCCACAGGTTGGGTGAACCATTCATGTGACTTAGAGGAATCTTAAAACAGGTTTGAAATCTTTCTGGAAATAGAGTTTCAGTGTTTCAAAGAGGTTAGCGTGAGTCTTTGAAACTGTAATGGGCTAATTTTGCTCTTCTAGCCTTCGGTTTACGAAAGTCCCTACAGTATCATAAATGAGATTTAGCAATACCTTTCCATCTGACTGTCCTGCACTTATTACTAACTGCCAGGGCAAACATTGTCTGTCGGCCATTTCACCTGAAACATAAACAGATGATGTTCATCAATAAAGTTTGTCCAGTCAATAGCATTCAGTTTGCCTTTTAGTCCAGCCACATTCCAGGAGACAATTCATACAGCGTCTCTGGAATGAGAAGAGCTATTAGAGTAGATCTCACCTGAAGCCATCCCTTGTGTCTGTTCAGCAACAATAGTTGATTTACTTGAGGTGCTGGCAGCAACCTCCTCCTTTCACAGAATCCCTTCTGAGACAATAAGACCACGGTTGGGCTCTGGGTGCCAGGAAGCGTACATGGTTTGCAGAGCGGATGAAAGTCAATCATTCACCCGGAGTTTTGGCAATGGAGAAAAGCGATTAGCAGTGGAAACAGGTTGGTGCGTTGATGACAAAAGTGAATAGGGTGAGACTTTATGTTACCAGGTTCAAATGCCTGTAAAACTAACCCAAAGACAGGAGGATTACTGGGCACAATAAATAAAAGATTGCTGGAAATGGTACAAAAGGATGTTAGGGATATAAGTTAACAATAGTGCAATCTTCAGAAGAAAATTTGTCAATGGACCAATCCAATAAAATGTCATCAAACTTACCAACATTGTGCTGTACATTGCTATGGATCCAGCGGGTAACCTTATTTTTAACTGTTTTTGGAACTCCAAAATGTAAGATCTAAAAAGGGAAAGGTTTTCTAGGACAATTACATAAGGGCTAATGTCTGTAAGAAGGTGGATCACAGGCCCATTTAGACTGCCCTGTAGCAAGCTGTTGGTTCTGATTGCCCACAGTCCAATTACTCAACTTTCCTTCTCATATCCCCCCCCATCCTCCCGGGAAGAGTGGTCGCCTTGACAAGGTTAGGCTGGGAATTGGGAAGGCGAGAAGAGTAGTAGTTCACTTGCGGCACCCACCTTCCCTGAATCCCTTGATCCAGTATTATGCGCACTACCAAGATGGTTAGTCACAGGCTTTTGTGTCACGGGGAGGTTAGGGTTGCCCCCTGGCAAAATAACCCTCCCCCCTGGATTTCCCAAACAGCTTTCGATTAAGTCTAGGTGAATGTGGATTGAACATGGCTTAGCATATGGCATAGCTGAAAACTGAGAACACATCTCCACTAAGGCAGCGAGATTGGTTGACAAAATTCCAGCTTCTGCAATACCCTGAGACATAGCAGTGGGATGGATACACTCCTTCATGTGACTTGAATTTAGCCGGCCTGTTTGGTTCTTTGCTGCTGGAGACACAGACAGATAAGGGGATTGAGGAGACTGGACCAGCCAGACAGTGCCAGTAGACACTGGCAGTTCAGCATCAAGATGCTTGCCAAGGAGACAACAGCAACTAGAGCCAAGAGCTGCTCAGTTATATCTGCAAGCATTGAGCATCTTTCTGCCAGGTTGATCTTCTTGGATATTACCCCCACTGCCCGTGCTAAGGAGCCACCAACTGTTGTGGTAACTTAGATAGAGGACATTGAGGCAGAAAAAGGTCAAGAACTCTTGGATGTCTTAGTTATCTTGGATTGCATAAGTCCAATTTTGTGTTTATACATTTCTGGACACAAAACAACAGCACAGAACAAATGCACAAGATTTTCAATCTATATGTCACTCCCCTGGCAGGTCTTATACAATCTTTTGGCTTTGCCGTGGTGTCCTATGCTACGACACTCAGATCATTGTCTCAGTGACCAACAATATTCAGGACACAGCTGCCAGGTTTCAAAACAGTATGCAACAGGTTAGTAAGTGGATGAGGGAGAATTGCCTGAAATTAAACTCAGGTAAGACCGAGGTACTGCTTTTCCGATCTGACATCTCCTTTTGGACACCTGATTGATGGCCTCAGGAACTCGGGTCACTCCCCACTCGAGTAACTAAAGAAAATAATTTGGGAGTAATCTTCAACACAGCTTTATCCTTTAAACATCAGGTAATCTCGTCCACTTTCTATACATTAAAAATGCTCAGTTGTTTCTGTACTTATCCTTTCTAAATTGGACAGTTGTAATGCTCTCTTTGTTAGCCTACAGAAAGGTCTTCTTGGCAAGCTTCAGGTTCTCCAGAACACGGTGGTCTGACTTCTGTTGGGATTTCCCAGACATCATTCCACCAAACAATCCCTTACCTCTTTTCATTGGCTCCCCAGGGAGAAAAGGATTGATTATAAAGCTGTATGCATCGCCTTGAAGGCCTTACATAAATCTAGACCAGAATATCTAAAACACCGGTTCCACTGGTATGACCCACCAAGAAACCCCCAGTGTTCTACCCAAAATCTGGTTGAGGTAGAAGTGGGGCCGCAAACATTTTTTTACCACCACATCCAAATTGTGGAACTTTCTTCCAACCCATTAAAGAAAGTCTTCAGATCTGCTCTCAATCAGGAAGGCCCTAGTTTTTCACCCTGTCGTTTTTCCTCAATAGTTTAGGACTCATTTTCTACTTTTCTATCTATCGCCTTTCAGGTTTTAGCGCCTACACACCTCTTGGCATTAGTCTGTGCTTTATAAGTATAAAATCAAATCAAATCAACACAGAAGATGACAACCTGTAGGACACTGTGTTAATGGCAAACTGCTGTGATAACACACAGAGCACACATAAAGGGTCTAGTGAGCCATTCTTCTCTGGGGGTGCTATTGGGTAGTTTTATTCGTCAGCAGCTTATGCCCCATGCAGACCCTAGAACCCAGTAGTTATGGCAGCGTAAGCTTTTCAAGAAAAAAAAAAATACATATAGTTTAGAAACAATCTTAGTAGCAGTCTTGGCATTAAATGAGCCAGCAGCATGGTATTGCAGTGTTCTCAACTGTCCTGGGGTAAACAAGCACATGTTAAAATAGCTGGAATAACTGAAGTCACTGGAGTATCTAAAGTAGCTCGAACAAGTCCATATGCATTAAGGTGAAGTGCAGAAAGCAGTCAGATGGGGACCAGATCAAAAAACAGATAGCAGATAGTTGTAATTTGTTTGTTTGTAATTCATAAGTGAAAAGAGCAGTAAAATATTTAAAACATTTTTGCAGCAAAACAAATACTTCTACCCTGTGTCCTTGCAGCAATTGCCACCACCACCCCCAGAACTTTCCTTTTTCCTTTTTTTTACTGATGTCTCTGGATCTCCTGGTCTGCTGGCCACTGGCGGTGGAATTCATGAAGGTCCTGGTCATATGGTGAATATGCTATTCTCTACTGTCTCTCTGTGCACAGCACAATAGTGACAATAACAGGGTCTCGAAATGCTGTGAATAAATCAAAGTTTATACATTTGTTTTGTTAAAAAAGTAAAAAATGTGATACAATAATAATGTTTTAGCCTATATTATGTATCAATTCGAACAAAAGAAAATGTATCAATAATAATTTTCCACCAAAATGTTGTATTTTATTGTGTTTCAGAAATAATAAATATTTTATCAAATGTAAATAATATTACTTTTAAAATCTCGCTTTAAAATAATATTATAACAACTAAATCAAATCATATACTTTCCCAGTAAAAGTCCATTTCGATGTAAGATGCTCGGAAAATAATGATTTTTTGTCAAATGCCTATAAATGTATAATTCATGGATCCTTCTGGATATTTTGCTACTATGGTCATAAAATGCTATGTAGAATTTACAGTGACCAACGCATTGATGGAGTATGTGAGGTTTCTATTTCTATATAGGTGAGCAGTCGCTGCTGTTGGGACCACTCTACCTTTTTGCAATCTAATGCACCACGGACATGCATATATTACAATGGGTTGTTAGTCAGGGAGGATTTAAGTCCGAGTAATACATCTCAAAATCCTGTCGGGTCAAACACACAGCCTGATTCACAAAGGCAAGCTTACACTTTTTGTGTAAGTTTACAAATTGTTACTATTCACTTTTGTGTAAGTTTACAAATTGTTTATTTTTTACAAAGCTATTTTACTTGTTATATATTAACGACTGCAGATTCTCTGCACATAAAGAGATAGGACTGCCCTATCTTATTATGTGCGGGTGCTCCGCAGTCATAAACATACTACTAGTAAAATGCCTTTGTGAATAGCAAACACTCGTAAACTTACATGAAAGTGCAAGTTTGCCTTTGTTAACCACGGCCACAGTATTAATAATGTAAACTCCAGGTAGATATGGCGTAGAGCAGACAGGATCAACTTAAGAAAATATATAAACTATTTAGCAACCCATAAACAGTCATAAAGTCAAAATACAACTCTATAAACATCCCATGTCCCATTTCTAAAGCTTAGCACAAATTAGTATGCAAAATGACACCAGAACAACTAAAGTCTAATAAGTAGGACCAGAGATATGAATTTTTAAATTATTAAGACAAAACATGGCAAGAAAATCAGTAATCACGTTGCACTGTAAAAAGGGGCCTACGCGTTATTTGAGGCTCACTGCGATGGAGCAGAGGTTGAATACACCAAGTGGGTCATTGAGGTCAAAGTTTTTACCTTCTTTTAATGGCGGTCGAAATTCTCCAGCTGGCAAGGTACAGACTTTATCCGATGATGTCCGTTAAAGTCAGAAAGACTATAGATAAGGTCACACTGAAGCTGTTGGTTCTGGTAGGAAGATCTCTGAGTAGAAGCATTTTAATTTTGTGGCTGCCTAGGTGCCATCCTCATAAGACAATTTATTTTTGCATCTTTATCCGATCAAGATTTCTACTCTTGGGCTTAGCCTCTTTTTTGGCCCCTAAAATCTTCCTTATGAGCAAGCCTAAAGATGTTTCCAATATAGTTCGCTCAAATCAGACATCTTTGCTCCTAGGTTCTGCTGAGGTCCTGAGGCCTTGGAAGTCTAAAAAATCCCAATTGTTCAGTCTTTGTAGAGCAGTTCCTCTTTAGCAATTCTAAGGCTCCTACGGTGCCAGTGACAGCATATGGGGGCACACTCCAGCAGAGGCCACCAGCAGGGTCTAGTCCAGTTCTAGTTGTAACTGGTCAACTGGCCACTCCAGGAAGAGGGCCTCTTTCAGCTTTTGATGTCAATATGCCCACACTGGAATTCAAACAACTGACTCTTGAATTTCACTTCTTAGCCCTGGGTAATCCTGAGAGGCAGGCCAAGCCCTACAAGTATCCACACAGGTGTTGAATCCTACTTTTGTTCAATTTACTAGCCAGAGTTTGGGAGTGACTTTTCAACATTCCCAGACCAATGGGCAAGAAAGTGCCCAAGGACAAGACTTCTCACTTTTGCAATACATCATGTTTGACTAATTGCAAACTATCCCACAGTAGACCATTCTCCGTAAAATTCAGAATCTATCTGGCCCTGGAGTAGGCTTGTGGCACACCCACAGCTTTGTCTGGGTTAAAGCGCTGTCCCCTCCTTCACAAACACTTCAAACTGGTTCTGGGACCATATCCCACCTCCACTGAGACTAAAGCCAGGAGGCTAGAGTCTATTTTGTGATCAAAAGACCCCTCTTCTCCAGGTTTCCCTGACCAATAAACTATAACACTTCAGTTCTCCCAAATGTTCCTTTTAAGGTAATGAAGTTCTGCACACTCCTAAACTGCCTTCCTTGTGTTAAGTTGAGTCACATTCTTCCCCCATGCGATCCTACTAGACTGTCTCTGCTCTATAGTGAAGTATTTCATAACTCATAAAAGCCACACTGATAGGCCAGCTGGACTAATTACCATGCAGGAACTTCAGGCAGAGATTTTTTTTAAAGTTATCTGACTTCACCATTGTATTGTATTTTTAATAAACATTAAAAAAATAGTGGCTGCTCCACTTATTCCAAATCAATGATACAGTATTAGCACATTAACTGTAGTTGTGCTTTTTCTTCATAGAACCAACTACAGCCCTAACAGTAAAAAGTGTTTGGGGGATAGTCACTGTAGGAAAATGCAAACAGCTCCACTTTTAAATACCAGGCACTCTACCTTGTGAACTACTCGGCTTAATCAGTGGTGACTAATTTAACAATTAAAAGTAGGTATTCCCTCCTGTCAGAATATTTTTGGAGATGAGATTTAAAGGCCTTGGTAGTGAGGCTACGCATGTAGACCTGAAGCCATATTTTTCTTGTCAGCTTATTGAATGGTGCAATCAGAGGCGCAACTAGAGCCAAATTTCGGGGGGGGGGGGGGCTAAGAAAAAATTTCGGGGGGGGGGGGGCTGAACCTTTAATCAGTAGGCAGAGTGGAGCTGCAGGGGCTCTTACAAGGGGTGAAACAACTGCAAGGCCTAATTGACATTCAAATGGTCTTTTAAAGACCTGTGAAACGTTCGGGTGCTACTCTGTGTGTGTCCGGGATCTGTCTCATCCCGGGCTGCCACACACAAGGTGGGGGGGGGGGGGGGGGTTTGGGGCTGAAGCCCGGTGAGTTCAATGGGTGTTGCGCGCCTGGGTGCAATAGGGGCTAGAGTCCAAAGGAGACATTTCTCTTTCTTTGCCATTGGTGTATTGTCCGGAACCACTCGCTGACTTTACTAAAAAGTTAAATTATGCTAATTGAGGATTAGCTAAATGTAACTGTGAGACAGAATAACAATCTCCGTAGCAGAAGTTCAATGTGTGATGGATTGTGTAGAACTCCTTTATATACTGGTGAGTTTGCATTGTTCTTTCCCCCTACTTTGACTATGCTTAATTTGTCTATGAAATTTGGCATTTGAGTTACTCTGAATGACTCAGCGTGACAATAATAAGTCGCATTAGTTGGATTTTGTGATTGATTTTAATTGTTTCACCCACCTTGCACACATTATAAAATGTTTTAACAGAACACAGCATAACACAGCTTTTGTGCAACACAAGAGACAAATAATCATGCATATTCTATACTATGTCACTTTATAAACACTGCTGAGCGTTGTGCAAAACTTGAATTACAAAAAAGCTTAGTAAATGTTGCCCAAAAGTTACATTGCTTCAAGTTAACCTTTCCAAGGACAGCTCATTGTTTCAAACCATGGGTTACCAGGAAACCCACGGAAAAAGAAGCAACTAAGGGATCAGGTCAAAAAATATATCTGAATGTTATTGCCCATCCACTACCTGAAGCCTTTTTGCCCTCCTTGGCACATTTACATCAAACGTCACACGATTAAGCATATCATCATTATCTCCTGCTTATCACTCCAGGTCTTTGTGCCCGTCACAGACACCACCTTCGTCTCCATTCATCTGAAATTACTTTTGACTGAAAATGCCTTCTAGGTGTGAACATACAACATGTGTCCAGAGAAAACCACCTCATCACATCTGACAACAAGCACTTGAGGGCAAACCCTGCTCAAGTATTTCTCTGGGAAAGACTTTACCAAAGGTTCTTTCGCATTTTTTAAAACATTTACTGGTTACCGACTGACTAACATTACATAAGTTTTCCTATATGTATATACATGTGGCAAATATTCAGATTTCAATATTTTGAATCACCTTATACGGATGTTTGGGATTATTGCGTTTGTCCATTTTCCCTATATATTTTAGCTTTGGTTTGTACAGTTGCATTTTTGTGCTTCCTGAACTTATCTGTTACTAGTTTGTTTGTTTACACAAAACGCAACACTTAGATCAGATCAAGTTTCAACATTTTTAGTTAAGATTCCTTTCCGGAAACACTTTTTTATTTATCGCCATCAGCTATTGGAGGCTTGGTCACAGCTTCCATCAAGGATATGCCTTCCCTTCATTAAATCTAAAATATTGTCTCCCCTAGAATGACTTCACAAAAGTTTGAAAGATGTTTGCCCTGGCTGCTTAATGTATCCATTCAGTATCATCCCAAAACAAAATGTCAAACTGCTGGAGGTGATTTGGCGTGCTCCCAAATCTATTGCAGCCCTATGATGGGCATAATGTTTGTGCTCATTATCAAATCGCAGACTCTTCTTTGGTCCACACCAATGTCCTGAGACTCCACAGGCAAGATTATCATCAGGTCCACGTATCTCCAACAGGTCCACTGGATTTATGCTATTTTACAGCTGTGCGTCCTCCACATAAGTATCGATTTGTAGGTAGCAGTCTCTACATAATCCATTATCTCATGCATCAGCTACAATTGATTTAACTGGTCCACATTACAATGTTCTCCAATCTCCATGTGCATCCATTGACCATAAAGGCATTGCGATTACTAAAGGAAGAGACCAGTATTTTAATTCCATAATGTAGGAAGCTTTGAAATATGCTCTTTGAAATCAACTCATTGAAAAAGTATAGGGTATGGGACTTTCCTGAAGGAAGCTGCTGTTTCTCTAAGATACGGTCCATGTGGCTCTAGAAGTTGTTTTTTTTATATGTGGTTTTTCATGTACATCACAGACCTAATTTCAGTTATTTCTAGACCTTGGAGGGAATTACTAAATCAGGGTTGATTTCTGCTATTGTGGATGTTTTTAAAGCGAGAATAAGATTACGGATTTGTAGTATGGTAATAAAATGTACACTCTCCTTGGGAACTCTTTTCAATCACTCCTTAATCCATATGCTTCAGTGTCTCAGGTTATTTTAAACTTCCAGCTCACTCTTGGTTAGCGGCTTCACAGACACATTTGATGCAGGAATGTGTTGAAAAGGTTCAGTCAAGGTGAGGCAAGATGGCGGCAGAGTGAGCAGTCGCACTAATCTCGCTCCGAGGACCTGAGTGTTTAATGATGGCTAGCGCTTATTTACCGAGGGAGGGCTGGATGACAAGCAGCAAGTGAAGCCCCTGGCGATTTAACCTTTGTGATGAGGAAACGGGCATATAGATGTTTCGTGCTTCCCTTAAGAATTTGAGCAAGATCAAGATTATGGAACACAGCGCGTATCACCGTGTCTGCGAGCATCTGTGAATACATCGAGGACTAGGATCTGCGGATTGAAGAGGGAGAGCACCGGAGCATCCGAGTTAGAAGTTCAACATCGGGAGTGGTGGGGGGAAAAAAAAAGAAAAAAAAATGAGGAGGAAGCCTCTTACCGAGATTACGAACTTCAGAACGTGTGAGTGAATTTTCTTTCTCCTTCGTCACCTTCGGCTCCCCTCGTTTTTCCTGGACTTTTGGGGATTGTTGGGTCTCGTGCTGCAGGTTTGCAGGCTGGACACGGCGTGCACAGAACACACACCTTTTTCCTTCTACAGGGAGGGGAGGGGGCCACATTTGACAGCGCTGCAGCTGAGCTGTTTTCGGGACTTTCATTTTTTTTTTTTTGCTACGTTTATAACTGATCTGGTTTCCCTCGGTCTGCTGCCGATTGCCGTGGAAGACGTCATCGGAGCACTACCTGCTGGGAGCTATATAGGCAGATTGCCATACCCAGGGAGCGTCCATAAATTACAGATATCAGCTCGCATTGGGGTTTTCCTTGAGTAAGTCACGGAAGTCACGAAAGCTGATACAAGTTGACAAGCAGACTCCCTCTATGAGCCTATTTCAAGTTATCCACCCCAGGAAACTGGGGGGAAAGAGTAAATGCAAGGGGACCCTTCATTTAAAAATACATAAAGATAAGAGCAGACTGTGGCAAAGTTCAAGGCAGCTCGAGTGGAGGACAAAGTTATATAGGATCACGATAAGGATTATTTTTAAGGAAAATCAAGAATGGTACTGTGAGCCAGGCTTGTGTGAACCCAAGTTCAAGTTCAAGTTCAGGTATTTATAAAGCGCACTACTCACCCAGAGGGTCTCAAGGCGCTGGAGGGAGGGGTTTACTTTTTATCGAATAGCCATGTTTTCAGTTCTTTTCTGAAGGAGATGTGATTCTGAGCAAAACTTCAGTGTACAGAGCGCTATAACGATACCAGGGAGCGTTTCAGCTGAAGCACAGGAGGAGCGTGGTGGAGCAACCGTTCTGAAGCTGGTCCAGGTGGTCACAGTCGATCTTGAAGGAACTTGTATGGTGGCATTAGAAATACAAACTCAAACGCAAATAGCACAGAAAATGTCTGAAATAATTACGAGTGAATTATTGAACAAAGGAATGGCCCAAGAGAACACCAAGATGCTCTCAGAGGATGAAGCAATTAAGACAATTAAGGTAAATGAAGCGGCCAAAGCAATTGCCAAAAATACATCAGCAATTTTGGATCACGAAAGCAGTTCAAAACAAACGACGAGTTGCCAATCAAAAAACAATAGCTCCACTGAAAGGCCAGAAACGAGGGGATTGAAGGCACATGAGGCAAAAGGGGTCAGAAACGGTAAGGAAGGTATGGAGGACCATATCGATGGCAATGATAATGGTAACGGCAAAGTAAACCATAAAAATAATACGGAGAAAAACAAAACCAAAACCAAAAGCAAAAATGCCACAAAAACCGCTGAGAAGGAGACTGAGAGGGGAAAACAGAAGAAACAAGAACAGTTAAATGAATGTAACCCCGAAGAAAAGTCCGATGACCAAGCAGATGAAAAGATGGAGCTTTCTGCTAAAAAGGCCAAGAGATTACAAGCTATTAAAAATCTGAAGGCCGCAGCCAAATTAACAGGACTATGCGATGAAACACAACCAAGGATCACAACTATATTCGAACCGATCCCAAAAGAACCCTTGAAAGAAGGCAGCAAAGGGAATGGCATCAATAGCAACAATATCAATATTGGGAGGCTACAGGATGCAATGAAGAATAAGACTCCCGATGATGAAATAACTTTATATAACGGGAGCACAGAAATGATCACAGATCTGGAACAGGATATGGACTACATGCCGACTACTGGACAAATCACAACTGGAGATAAAAAACTACAAATTGGGAGTGAAGAATCGACAGAGGAATCTAACTCTGAAATCTATGAAACTGGACTATCGATCTCCAGTGAAATTGGGGATTCAAGTGCGATCAGCGATGACGAAATTTCAGCTACTACTAACCTGGAAGTATACGATCAGACATACCAGAGAGACACAAAGAACAATAATGGATCCGGCCGAGACTCGGTATCCAAAAAGAAAGCTGAGGGGAAAAAAAAATCAAAACATAGAAAACTCCATAAACCTTTGGATGATGAAACAACAGATCAGGGGAGCAACCAGGACCAAACAAAGAAAAAATCTAGACTCATCCGGAAAAGCTTGACTCCTGCTTTTACAGGAGACATAAAATTAAAAAACCCAAACAGTGGGGCAGCCGAAAAGTCCAAGGAAAAACAACATTGCGATACTGGCAAACTAGGATCCTCTGTGGAACCATCGCTGAGTGAGGTCCTGAAGACCATAAAGGAGCTTCACTTAGATGTTAAAACCGACAGCCAAAGGAACCACAATGCTATTCAACAACTCCAAGGCTCTATCCAGAAGGTGGATAATACCTGCACTGAGATAGTAGACAGAATGGTCTCGGTGGAAAGCCGCACAGGAAATCTGGAAGCAGATGTCATTAAACTTCAAAGTAGAGAAAAGGTCCAAGCTGGCGTCATCGAAGATTTAATGACAAAGGTGGAGGATCTTGAAAATCGGGGGAGGAGAAATAACCTTCACTTTTTGGGAATTGCAGAAGGTGTAGAGGGAAGCGATCCGAAGGGATATATTATCAACCTTCTGAAGTCTACCATACCTGAACTCCAAGCATGGGAATTGGATCGTGAAGTGCAACGCGCTCATCGTTTTCCTCTCACACTCCCCAAGCGACCTCTAAAAGACAACCAATATCCAAGAGTTATCTTGGTCTGCTTTGGAAACTTTCTTTTACGAGAAGCAATTTATGACCTGGCCCGACCAACGAGCAAAAAAGAATATCAAGGGAACAAGTTCTTTGTTCGTCCGGACTTTGCTCACGCTACGGTCGAGCGTCGCTGGAGGTTGAGGCAACTCTTTGCCCCATTTGAAAAGATTGGAGCAACTGTTCATCTGCTAAACCCAGCACGCTTAAGAGTACTTTATAAAGGAACCATAAGGAACTTTACAAGTGAGATCCAAGCAGAGGCCTACCTGCACGAACTCTCGGAACCAAGAAAATAGGAAGAGAAAAGCTAGCCATCTGAATTGATATACACTTAAAGTCTTTTGATAAATCAGGCGATCGAGCGAGCAGTGATGATCGGATCACTTAGCCGCCCACACCTAGGGATTCAGGTCCCAGGATGCCTCAAGAAGTGGTGGGGGGAGGGAGGGGGGAGGGGGGGGGGTGGACCCAGGATGACTCAAGGGGAGGGGGGAAGGTAGGAGGGGGGTGCACAGTGAGGGTAGGGCACGGGTGTGGGTAAGGAGGGGACAGTAGGGGTGGGACGGGAGGGGAGGGGGAAGGGCAGAAATGTTGCACAAGAATTCGATGTTTTGAAATCGGTACTACAAGCTTGGGTAGGGAAAAGAACACAGGATATACAGCAAAGTACATATAAAATAGATGACTATCAGTTTGGGGATGTAAGCAACAAAGCTATATGGCATGTAGAATAGCCTCGATAAATGTATGTGGGCTCAATGAACAATAAAATAGATTTAAGGTAGCAGCACTACTCAGAACACTGCACGTTGATTTGGTTTGTTTGCAAGAGACCCATATAGAGGGCACCAACGCCCACCTATTGGGCCAACTAGGGTTCGAAGTTATGGCAAAATCAAATCAAGGGACCAAAACTAGAGGGGTGGCTGTGCTGGGTAGGAGTAGGGATACAATTATAAGGAGGAAGAAAGAAGATCTATGGAGTAGGTGGGCGCTGACCGAGATAGCCTTTAAGGGGGAGATATTCACCTTAGTTACAATATACGGATCTACAGAAGACGACCCAGATGTATTTCAGTATCTGGATGGGGAATTAGCACAATGGCCTGAGCCAATTGTATGTTGTGGAGATTTCAATCTGCATGACCCAACTAGTTCATTTTTGCAGCTAGGCTCACAATATCGAGGCAGGAAGAGGAAGGTGTATAGGGCACTGTCTGATATGGCGACCCACAACTCATTGGAAGATCCCTGGATAAAATGGCACCCAAACTTGGACGGTAGCACTTTCTACTCATCACCTCACCAGGTGCTGGTCAGACTTGATTACTTTTTAATTTCAAATAGTTTAATCGGCGAATCAAAAACTGAAAAAGAACCTCGAATTATATCCGATCACAGTCCATTAGTTTTGACAATAAAATTAGGGAACTTTAATAAAAAAGAGGTGGAATGGACTTTTGAAAGGTCGCTACTGCAAGATAACATATATAGGGAGTATATGACTAAATGGATTAAGGATTTCTGGGATATAAATAGAGGAACAGCACCCCCAGGGATAGTTTGGGATG
The DNA here is from genome assembly GCF_964261635.1 of Lissotriton helveticus. NCBI lineage: Eukaryota > Metazoa > Chordata > Amphibia > Caudata > Salamandridae > Lissotriton > Lissotriton helveticus. Next base: position 1,909,128,677 of record NC_136067.1, on the reverse strand, counting down.
CTTTTAAGGCTGCTGTTAGAGGGGAGACGTTAAGCTTTGTATTGTCCGCACAAAAAAAAGAGAAACAGAAGACAGAAGAAATACGGCTAAATCTATTAAAGGTTGAAGAAGAACTAGTAGTAGCTATTCAACAACAGGTTGAGATAGAACAAATTATACTTAAACTAATATCGCTGAGAGCAGATGCCCTGGAAGGGGTTACCCAAAAAATGGTTGAGAAATATATGGCAAATAGGGAGAACGCATATGAGCTCAGTGAAAGGGTGGGACATATCTTAGACGTGCGGACCAGGCAGAGAGTAGCAACAGCAGACGTTAAAGAAATAGCTGATACACAGGGAAACTTGTTAACAGAGTCAGGACAGGTAAGGGAGGTTTTTAAACAGTTCTATACAGATCTCTACTCCTCAGACATTACAGTAAGTACGGAAGAGGTAGAAACATATCTGAGCGAGGTACCTCCCTCGGTGCTCTCCACAATGGAAAAGGAGGAGTTAGACGCTGGACTCCGGGTAGAGGAATTAGTTACTGCTCTTGGCAGTTTGCCCTCTGGGAAGGCAGCAGGCCCGGACCAGATCCCGGTGGAATTCTTTAAAATTTTTCAAACAGAAATCATAGGGGACATGTTTAACCTCATGGCAATGGCACAAAAGGGTGAATCCGTCCCTGAGTCCTGGGGTGCAGCCAATATAATCGTAATACTAAAAAAAGGTAAATCAATAACCGAACCAGGCTCATACCGCCCAATTACCCTGTTGAATGCTGATGTCAAGGTCTACTCAAAGATGTTAGCTAAAAGATTAGCAGGGGTGATCGAGGGTTTAGTCAGTCCTTCCCAGCATGGGTTCATCCCAGGTAAAGGAACTACACAGCATGTAAGGCAGGTTATCACCATGTTTGATGCAGCAGGTACCCTAGGAGACCCCATGGCAGCGCTGTTTCTAGATGCAGAAAAGGCATTTGATAGGGTCTCCTGGGGATACCTATGGTCAGTCATGAGGTGGAATGGAATCGGGGAGGGTTTTATTAAGGCCATACAGACCTTGAATATCAATCCAATGGCTAAGATTAGGGTTAATAGGGGATACTCTGAAGCAGTCAAGATATGTAGAGGGACCAGACAGGGTTGTCCATCATCCCCCCTGTTGTTTGCGCTATACCTGGATCCCTATCTACGAAGGCTGGAACTGAATCAACAGATTGTTCAGATGAATATAAACGGCTGTGCAATAAAAACCCTTGCGTATGCGGATGACGTCGCTATTTTGACACCTAACCCCTCCACTGCTATTACGGAAATCGAGGCAGAGGCGGAACTCTTCGGTCAAATTTCAGGATATAAATTGAACAAACCCAAGACACAGATCGTTGAAAATAGCTATTCAGGGTGCAATGACACTAGGGTAGTTGATTCAGCCATGTACTTGGGGGTGGCTATATCAGCAAATCTGGATAGGGTGGTAGAGATAAACATGGCTCCTCTGATGTCAAGAGTAAAGATAGATCTAATAAGGATGAATAATTTACACCTTTCACTGATGGGTTGCACTAACGTTATTAAGATGTTGATTCTCCCCAAATTTCTTTACTTTTTTAGATCGATTCCTTTATTCATTGAGAATAGTTGGTTTAATACATTAGAGACATTATGCAACAAATTCATCTGGGCCCATGGAAAGACGCGTAGGGCATATAAATGTATGACGCTCCCAAGAGAAAGGGGGGGTGGGGCGCACCGGACTTCAGGCTATACTATATGGCAGCTGCTCTACAGTACATGCAGGGGTTAATAGGAGGAAATGGCCTGGATGAAAGAGTCAATAACTTGTCTACGAAAGTGTATGCTACGGTCCTAGGGACAGACGCGGGAAACTGCTTTTTAAACTGTATTGATTATGGCTACTTTAAAAGAACAAGGTTCAAGACGGTCTCATCTGCTGTTAAGATACGGACTGCCTTTTTGAAAAGAAGTAAAATTGGGAAGTATAATAGATACATTAGACTCTTTAGAAATAGGTCGTTCCCCCATGCAATTTTTGCAGATGAAGCAATGCTCGAATGGGCAAACAGTGGAATCATCCAGATCGGGGACTTATTTGATATAGAGGGGATCGTACAGTTCGTAGATTTAAGAACTACATTTGGTATTAACAATAGAGATTTCTTCAAGTATCTCCAGGTCAGGAGTTTCTTTAATGATAAAGCAGCGGGGTCTGTGGGAGTAGGCAGGAATGATATACTGGAAAAAATTAGACTTTTGGGGGATCGCTCCATTAGGTCTTTCTATGCCTGTTTGATTGAAGGGAAAATTTATGACTTAGGAAAGGTGGGCAATAAATGGGCGGTAAAACTCAGCGCAGATGCTGGGTATTTTAAAAAAATCACTGGACCTGGGCCGTACTATACTGTGCTCATCCCCCATGCAGTCACAACACTATAAAACTATTTATTCTTTGTATCATACTCCTGCTAAGATAGCCAAATGGGGAGGGAGCACGGGTATAAATTGTACCCGATGTAACGCTAGCGAAGCAGATAGTATTCACATTTTCGCTACATGCCCTCAATTACACACGCTAATAAGGGACATCGAGGGTTTTCTAGATAGATCCCTGGGGATTCAAATCAATCTTAGCCCAGCTAGAATAATTTTAGGTTTGGGATTGGAAGGGGCTGACACACATCAGGAATTTCTGTTTGTGGCAATGTCAGTATATAGATTGACCCTGGCAAGGGCTTGGTTTGACAAAAACCCACCAACACTGCAAACCTGGCTGGCTAATCTCTTGAATGCGTATAATATGGAGAAGATTATCTATGCACGTAAAGGGAAAAGGGGAAGGACATTAGGCCTAAGAATATGGCAACCCATTAGTATTTGGAAGGAAGGAATTGGGTCTCGGGTAGATCCAAGAAGGGCTTAAGCTTTAACTGTGGTTAACAAAGAAATTCATAAAACATTGTTTGTGGAAATGTGTAACGAAAAGCTTGTATATCTTGTAAAAATAGTTTATTTAGCTATGAAGCATGAAGTATTAATGCTGGAAAATTCTATAATGTATAAAGTGTGTGCAACATGGAAAAAATAAATATAATTAAAAAAAAAAAAAAGAAAAGGTTCAGTCAATCTGCTTTTTTGGAAGAGTATAATGGCATTCGATATAATTTTGCACGCATCACATTGAACATTTCAAACCAATGAGAAATGCTGAAACATCACGCCATGGGAATATTGTTTGTGAGAGACGCCCCAACCGGAAGGGTTAACATGAGAGGTGTGCCAGTGCGCACACTATTATGCTATGAGTACAAGTGACGCAGAAGAGTACCAGCTCCAGGATCTACTTCTGGATAACCATAGCTGCTTAGGTTTCAGATTGCTTATGTGTGAAATTTTCATAATTTCTGTGTAATTATGAGTGATATTCAATGACTATGAGTGACACTTCTCTTGAGCAAAATCAAACAAGGAAGACGAGGAAACGAATAAAAATCAGAAATGACACCCATTTGAGCAACATATAACTCTAAGACATCTTAAAACTGCTGTAGAGCACCAGAAATGGAAGAGCACTAACATAGTAACAAGCACTGGCAAATCCAATAGGTCTCGTCTATGAGACCTATTGACTTTGGTACAGATTGATAACAATCCTGTACTGCAGTGCGGCTGCTGTTCAGCATGGGTGAAATTCATATTTTAAAAAATCACTGTGATGCAGCGAGTTATGCTTTCTACTCGTCATATTATTGGCAGAGGGTGAGTCTACTGGCAGTGGACAAGTCTTACTGTGGAAGGGTTCTATTCTTGGGGAGTGAGGCCTAATGTCTGCAGGCAAGTCTTGCTATCTGCTTATTGTCCACGTGGGATTCTTGCTGTTGGCAGTACATCTTCATGTAGCTAGGTGTGAGTGGGATGTTGTGTTTTATTTTTTACACACACTGCCCCTCTCACCTCGCTCTCTCTGTCTTGTGTTGTATTCAAAGACCTTAATAATTTTTTTTAGCCTCCCTCCCTCAACAAACATAGCAAAATATTGAAAAGAGAATACAAGTCAGATCATCTGAGCCGCTGAAATATCGACCCTCCCAGGCCAAGGCGGGTGCTTCTGATGCACCGAAATAGCCTGGACAATGGCCATAATCTCTTTCTTGCTTGGGTCACTCAAGCTGCAGGCAGTAGTGCTATAGGTTGGCTGTAGGTGGCTGTCTGTGCTGTTGTGAGAGTTAGCGTGTCTGGTTGATGCAGTGACATTCACTGCCACCGCACTAAGCTGCTCTCTCTGGTTGTGTCACTTGGTCGAGCCCTCATTCATGAGCTATGGGTACTGCTGTGGGCAGGAGCTTTGTGTGCATGTGCGGCCGCATTGCTAGAGAGCCGCTTTCACAGGGCGTGGCTCAGTTGGACTGGGGGTCCTGGCCCGTGTTTGTTAAATAATTGCAGCGCCGAGATTCCCTTTAGGATGAGTTACGCGCTATTAAATCAAATGTAACTAACATTAATTAACATACCAGGGCCGGCAGGCGGAGCCCCGGTACCAATGCCTGGTGGCCACAGGTACCCAGAGGCTGAGGTTGTTGGGGTGGCCTTCAGCACGCAAGACTCTGCAGGCACAGTCTGGCCTGGCTAGTGCCCTGGAACAATCCTGCAGCCTACGACCCGTGGTCCTCCTCACAGGGAGCATGGATTGTGAGCAGGGCACAAGTCCTAAAAAAAGAAGTGAGGGGATGCTGACGTCATGACAGGAAGTGATGTCACAAAAGGTGGCTTGAACCATCAGACTCATTGCCTCTCCTCGCTCTCCCCTTAGATGCGGTTGCATCAGAGAAGCCAGCTCGTGAGCAGCAGGCCCGGCTCCAGGATTTTTTATTTGGGTGGGCCAAGGGTGCATTTGGGTGGGCACTGCGGGCTTGATTTGTCGCATATTTGTGTAGGCAGGTCTGCGTCAGGGCCCTCCTTTATCTCTTCTTAGTCTTACAAGGGCCAGTAAAACGCACTCTTTTCCAAATCTCTTTCTAAATATTATCACTCTCAAAAATATTTTTTCCATGTAATGTTCCTTTGATGGGAAGAGGAGGTTTCTGAGATGGGAGTATCAGGCAAGTGACACTTCTCGGGCTCCGTCTGTGCGAGCCTTCAGGGAGAAACCCTCTTCATTACTACCTCCACCTGACCACAGACTCAGCAACACACTCCCTTACAGGCTTGATTATCCACTTCTTCTCTCCAGTGCACCTTATCTCACAGCTGGCCTTGGGCCCTAGCCCCATATCAGGTACCATCGGCTCCGCTATAATTTTTCCCGGTAAAACATTAGTAAAATCACCTTCAAACTTAAAACATTGAATATAGCAGTAAACATAATTAGCACGCACTTTAAAGTATGTTCCACAGTAGCCCTTATGACCGGACTGTTAATTAAATAAACAAAACAGAAAGGCAATGGCTGGGCCGGCTTCACCGCTGATGCGAAAATCTTTTTTGGCGCTGCACCAATAACCTTTTTGTCCGTAAATACCTTTACTACCACCTTTCAACAGTGCCCCTCATTATTCGATGCCCCCCCCTATTGACCTCCTCCTTGGATTCCCTCACTGCCAGACATCACAAGTGCCCCTCATCTCCCCATAGCTCCTCCCCCTTATGACCTTATGACCTCCTCCTCGGATTCCCTCACTGCCACCCTTCACCAGTGCCCCTCATCTCTCTGTAGCCCCTCGCCCTCATGACCTCCTCCTCAGACTCCCTCACAACCACCCTCCACCAGTGCCCCTCATCTCTCCCTAGCTCCCCCCCTCTACCCCATGACCTCCTCCTTGGATTCCCTCACTGCCACACACCACAAGTGCCCCTCATCTCCCCACAGCCCCTTGACCCTTATGACCTCCTCCTCGGATTCCCTCACTGCCACCCTCCACCAGTGCCCCTCATCACTCCATAGTCCCTCCCACTACCTCCTCCTCGGGTTCCCTCACTGTCACCCTTCAATAGTGCCCCTCATCTTTACGTGGCCCCTCTCTCATATGCTTTCATTTGTTGTATACCGCTACTCATATCTGTGTAGTGTGTGTCAGTACTTTACACCACTCACACATTATACAGAGACAATGAATCATACAAGTATGTAAATCAGTCTACAGGGAATATCACATAAGCCAATGAGGATTACAAGGTGTAGGAATCACATATCATCCATACTGGTGGGCAGTATATTTTAAGAGGGTTTGATCTGGGAGAAACACAACCTTAGGATTTAAAGAGTATTCCATGGTGGTCAGCTTTACTGATAAAAATTTACATCTGCCCAAACATACTCATTTTAGCAACATTCGAATAATTAAAGACTGGGGACGTTCTAACTATACCATTCATGTTTGTATGCAGCTCTGTGATGACAGTTCATTGGTCACTGTCCTATGTTAGGATTGTAACTTCTAAACTACAAGTGACACAAGGATCTCTAGTGACATAAAATACAGTTCATCTGCATTTAAAAACTACTAACAGACAAATGATTGCTCTCCAGCAGGATCATTAATCACCAGCTTTATCTGGGCATTTTGAATTGTCTTATTGTTGTGCTGCATCAGCCATGATAATGATAAAAACTGTTTAAATTAAGCACACACGAAGTATGTGTCCTGCTGGGCCTGTGCAGATTTTAAAAAGAAAAAAGTTTAGTAAAACATTCTCTTACCTACTCCATTAGTCAAACTTTGTGTCACAGCCTGATATGATAAGCCACTACAGGGGTCAGGAAAGGTGAATAGTAATAAATAAACTTTTCTCCTGCACTGCATGGAAAATGAAATATCCACGCAACACTTTGCCATGTGGAGATGTAGGGGTTAAAAAATAAACAAAGCCTCGTTCACATGTAAATGGTCTTTTAAAGACCTGTGAAGTACTTGGGTGCGGCTGCGATCATCTCAAAAGCTGTCTGTGTGTGTGTGTGTGTGCGCCCGGGAAGATGTCTCGGCCCGGGCGCACACACACACACAGAAAGCCCTTTGATCCCAAAGTCGTTGGCGCCTGCCTTCAAGCACTCACTGCGAGGGCCAAGGCTCCTATTTGGGCGGGCCAGGCTCATGTTTGGGTGGGCCTGGCCCACCCGGCCCACCCGCTAGAACCGGGCCTGGTGAGCAGCATTCTGAATGGGCTCCGATCTCGGCCGAGAGAGGCCAAAGAGTGAATGTGTGGCTCCATTTGCTCCAGTTATCGAGCTCCCGGTAAAATAAGAGGGGGGACGCCGTCCACCAGCGTGGTACCTCGACTTGAGCCCTGATTGTGAGGGAGGAGGCGGGGTCTGCAGCAGGATGCAAAGGTACCAGTCTACAGTTCCTTCCTTGGTGGTGGATGTTTTCAAGGGGAAAGGAAAGCTGCGGACCCACCACCTGGGATCGCCAATATCAACTAAGCTCCTCATGACGTGCAGTGCCGGAAAACAACAAAGCAAGGTCGGCAATGCCTGGAATGGATTATCCATGTGCCGTTTTTGGCAGGCCAATGCTGTTGTTTATATTTCATGTGTTACCACTTGGTCCAGCCCATACACAGAGTCCAAGCAGCCCCCGGCAGCTATGGGCAGGAAGCCTGATAACAGACCATAAAATGAGATTGATGCTGGCCGGAGGCACACTAGAGGTGCGAGGAGCGGGGGCTCCTAACTCCACTCTAACTTTGAAAATATCTGATAACTGCCGCACGCTCATCTCGCGCCTATCTTATATTACTAAGCCCAATCTTGGTATTGGGCAATTGTGGAACAAATTGTAGTCTCCTTGACACCATCATGCCATGTGAAGGTCTTTTTTTTTATTTCAAAGTATTTTATTAATTTTTACAGACCAGTACATTAGCTTTTCCATTACGAAGTACCAGCCAAACGTGGTTGGTGTTGTCGTAGTAGGTGCTATTAATGCACAACTTCACATTGTAGTGCCGTGACGCGGACCACCACACTGAAAAACATTAGTCTAACGCCTGATACGTGGTACTTGGCAGGTCTGGATCACTGCTGTGTTTACCTCCTGAAGCCATCTCCTACCTTTCTCCATTCTTTGGCCTTTCCAGCTGTTAAAAATAACTTTCACTCACATGACCCTCTCTTTTGTTACCTGTCCACGCCTACTGTATGATTTACCTGCTCAGATGTTACCTTTGTGTACTGGCAGAATAACTAACTTTTGAATGTTCTTTTGCGAACAATATAGCAATACATAAAAAAAATACCATCTGCCCCCGCCAAGTAAGTTTTTGTAGGTGATTAATAATTCAGCTAGCAATGATATACAGAACATATTCAAAATCTGTTTAATGAATGCCCAGAAATGGCATTCTCCTGCTAGATTTCTTGATGAAAGGTATTACAACCTTAACGTCCCTGTGTGAAACAATTATAAACTATTGTACTTACGCCAGTCAGCCACTGGAAATGTAATTAAAGTGTCTTTGTTAGATGCTCTGATGCCTGGAATGTAACCTTGGATTTTTTAATTTGTCAGAGCAGTCTAGACTGATTAAGTTAGCTGTCTGAAAGAAAGAGAAGCATACAGGTAAGTAGAGCGAGAAAGAGAAAAAACAGAGAGTGGGTGACAGAGTGTAAAAGGCAAAGGAGGAGAAAGAGAAACAATTTGACCATTTTGGTACTGCATTTATTTGCATTACAGTTATATGTGGGACCTAATGTATTTATAAAGCGCTGCATTCTCTCGCAGACATCATGGCGCTAACAAATGGAAAAGACAGCTGACAAGGAAGACTTGATATGGGTGTTGTTATAATCTGCTGTTTATCCTACATCGTCCCTGCTCTGCAGCCGCGGCCCGTGGAGGGAGTTCCGTAGGGCAGAGAGGGGGATGGGGGAGGGGTAGGGTGGTTGATACTAAACACCGGAACATGGATAATTGGAGGTAAGTAAGCAATTTAATAAATACAATGAATTACGTCACGCGCCCTGCATTGCAAAATGCGATGCAGTGCGTGGTACGAAATTCGTTTTCTTTATTAAATTGCTTACTTACCTCCAATTATCCATGTTACGGTGTTTAGTATCCCCCACCCTACCCCTCCCCCGTCCCGCCTCTCTGCCCCACGGAACTCCCTCCATGGCCCGCGGCTGCCTATACGTGGTGGACGGGCGGCGACTGCGTGTGTCTACAGGGGATGCGTAGCTAACAAATTAGGAACACTCCCCAGGAGGTGTGTTGCCAGTATGAACTCTGATGGCAACCACCTGTCACCCTTGGCTCAGGTTGAAGTACCAGTGAGGAGAAGACTGTCCCGAGCCCTGATGAAATTGCCGCAAGGTATTTGGCAATGAAGCATATTGGGCTTTTCTAACTGAAGTGGTCTGAAACATGCTGTTCCTTTTTTAACCATGAGTGAGGTCACGGCCTCTAATAAAGTAGGCGTATTTGCAAGTGAGTCACAACTCATTTTAGCTTGGAGAAGCGAGTTTACCCTTTCACTCATCACGGGTCTAGTTGCGATAGAACTACACAAGCACTCTTTGTGCATCCTTCCACATATCACTGTTTATCTTCCTTTTTCTTCACCTTCTAAATATAAGTTTGACACCTATTTCATTTTTTCATGGTCATGAAAGTCACCAATGATGAAAAACGTGAGCAAACTGGTGAGTACCTACCAGCAGCTCCCTTGGTGATGCTTACGTGAGGTACTTTCTGACCTTTCTTATTGTATACACTACCAAGCAGGGGTACATGTGTGGTGGATTGACAAACATTAAAAAAATGGACACCCAGGTCCGGCTGCTATTGGCATTTTTGAGAAGCCAGCGTTTGGGCAAAGATATTACCATCCTGTCCCCGGGATCCTTGGGAAAGCATTTGTGTCCGAGTACAATCAGGTCCATTAGATATAGTACTCATTTTTATCACCCAGGAAGGATTTTTTTTATTGTCAGACCTTGAAACAGAGCAAGAGAACTAAAGGTAGAAAGAGGAGGGAAACAGAGAAAGGGAAAGTTAAGAACGCTGTAACAAAGAGGCAAAGCATGGATGAAAAAGCAACTGTGAGAGTTATATAAAGAGGCTGCAAGTGTAGGGTGGAGGAAGAAGGAGTCATTTTTCATCAAAACCATGCATTCTTGATACTCGACAATGCCTGCTCCTTGCATTCTTTCTGGTGGGCTATTAAAAAATGTATTGGGCCCAACACTTATATGGGCATATACATTTTTACAAATTAAGAAATGGCACACAGCGGACCTAATTTAAAAATGTAGGGACATTGACTGATTAGATTGTATTATATTTTATGACATCTGTATGTGTGAGGAAACATCGGCTGCCATTCCCTCATTCTGTGAAGGTTATGCTTTTGGCTCTAAAGCCAGGCACCCTTCAGTAGGATTAAATATGTGGGGAAAATCTTGAATTGAACTGTATCATAAGATACATAGGATACCTACATGTTGATATTAAGGATTTACAATGACTGGTTGTCAAAATTACTACTGAAAGCTAAATTTCATTTTTCAATGTTTATAACAGACGCTACTACAAATCGATGGAATCTGAGACCTTAGCCAAATGAGGTAACTTATTTTCTTATAGAGATAATACAAATGTAGCCTTGGTTTCTGGAGAGTTCAATGTAAATTTTGAACGGGTTCCAATGCCTACAACCTTACAGGAGGATGAGGATAAAGTGTGGGATATCCCCTGTCTCGAGAAACCTTCCTTAAATCATAACACTGCTATGTCTCTCTTCAACTGGTCACGTTGGCCACTATCTGTAGGCATAGTGTTCCAACCCACCGCATTGCCAACTTCAATTGTCCCTTAACCAACTAGTCATTTGAAGTTGATTTATGTTTTCTTTTGTATGTCTTTTCTATAATCATTGCTGACTAGATTCACTTGAAATTATATGAATTTTCTGAAATTAAGTATAATTGAATGAAGATAAAATAAGAAAATATAAATAAATAGAATATATTTTTATAAAATGTAGCTAGTTATTTGTTTGTTTTTTCATGTTGTTATGTGCACTGTATTGATACAAAAGTCCACCCTATAGGAAAGGGCGTATGAGATATAAATTGTTTGCTACAGTTTCTCTTTTTTTCAAAGGATTGGCCACACTTTATTCAACATTCCCCCATAACCAACCCATAAAAAGAGACCGTGGCCATCCCACATAGATTATATATTGTTGCATCATTCGGATTGGCACAGCGCCATTGATATGAAAGTGATAGACCTGAAAGTAAACACAAGCCAATCTCTTTAAATAAATGGGGGTGATATTCTCAATTTAGGTAGCACATAATGTGCAGGGCTCTGAAATAACTCTATCAAATGATAGTATGCGAGTGAAATGGGAGGCAATTGTAAAGGCGAGAAATATTCCTAAAATGTATAAATATTTAGGTCCCTTTGTTAATACGATGCTGCTGTTACTCGATTGTGATCGTCACTTAGTCAATGATCACCTTCAAATGTTCCAAAGCTGTAGTATTCCATTTTACTAGACAGAATGGAACATCGATACACAAAAGGAGGAAAAGCCAGTGGTATGAGAGTGTCTGTAAGCTTCAGAAACACAAGCTTTTAGCATCTATTCACTCTCCGAAAAAGGTGGCAATAAGAAAAGCTTGAAGACAGTATAAAGGATTAGCGAGGTCCAAAAGATTGCAATGGGAAGCGCGTCAATGGTGTGACCTAAAACACAAGGACCAGAAATGTTGAGGGTAGAATGATCTATCCTCCAGACTGAGCGCTGAATAAACTATGAAACCCCAGTTTCTTCTCAAAGTTCATTAGTATTTATTTTTCTTCTTTATCATACTTGTAGTGTTACATTTGACACGACAAAATGCAAAGCGCTATTGTTGCATGCATAATTTCATTCTTATGTAGCCAAGATATCAATTTCATTACACCCAATGCATTTCGGGTCATGTGAATTTGACCCTTCATCAGGGGTCTGAAAACAAGGACAGACAGGACCAAATTAGTCACTCCATTGTATATACAGATGCGAAAATGAATCATAATCAACGTGCTGCTATGTACATTCTCAACGTGAAGGGTGCATGCAATTTAAACGTGCCTAGTGTTTGTCAAAAATGACGGAAAGTGGAGCTTATGGAGTGAAGTGACTGGAGAAATAACACGCCACCAGATAAACAGTACCAGATAGTGCATACTGCATCGCGTAAACTATAGTCTTCGTGCTCAATAGAAACCGAACCAGTGACAAACTTAATATGCTGAAACGAGCAAATAATATCACCCAAACTTACGAAAAAGAAGGACGCCGCCGCGCCTCGAAAGGTTCAATGGAATAACCACAATCCTCTGACAATGCCTATCATAGGCCGGTTTGGCGTCACGTTATCGTGACTATAACCAATCACATTGTGGAACTGTAAACTAGCCCCCACCATGTGACGGGAGTGCTCAAGCCTCATATTGAGGAAATGAAACGCGCGCCCAAGTGTAGGTGCATAATAAACGTAACGGAATCATGCATACAGTGATGCGAGTGAAAACATCATGCAATCTACGGTACGGTGTAAAGGAAATGGATGCAGAAGAACAGTGACATCATACAATATACAACGAACATCATATAAGAGCAAAATTAATAAATACATGAATTCAATAGAACATGTAAATAACAGATACAAAAAATATACATAATACGGTATCATGGGGACCTGAATTATCAGAAGTCAAATGCTGTGGCATAATTACATCATAAGAAACACGAATGTTCAACCCGATCATTCAACCCAATGGGCTGATTAGTGTTCAGTTTTTTTATCCAGTAGAATTCAGCTCTTAATCTTTGTTTAACTGGATCCAGGTCTGGGCGTTGCGAGATGGTCTCGAGAACCGTGAATTTAAGTTGTGCAATTTGTAAATAGTACTACTTCTCAATTAGGAAAAATGATACTGACATCAGATTTATTATCCAATACGTCCCTTATGTTATAAAACATGTAATATCGGGCAAAGTGCCAGTTCTGCATACATTCTGGGGATTTTTGCAAGCAAACACTGGAGATTTGTGGTTTTTACATTTTGGCCATTAGAAATGCAATAGCCAGAGAAGCATCAATTCTTGAATCCTTGCTTTGGTGCTGAGATTATACTCATTTATTTGAACGATCTCTGAAGCAATTCAGAAAATTAGAGACCAATTACTCTGCTAAATAATCTTCAAAATGTTTTGCAATAGGGTCTTCATTAAGTTACAACAATGGTTTGAGGACCCTAACATAATCTCTCACTCACAGTCAGGTGTTAGGGAAAAGGTTAGTACGATCAACCACATTTCAAAATTGAATCTTCTTGCGTGTTATTAATTATTGTTAGAATGTTATATTAGTTGGCTTTAAATCAGCTTTCAATACTGCCTGCCAACAGTTTTGGATCATGTGGATCTCCCTCCACAGCTTTTAAATTTGATTATACACCTGCATAGTAATAATTATGCTCATGTTCGGTGGGATCCAAATGGTGAATTTACAGATCTGATTCAAGTTAACTATGGTGCACAACAGGGGTGTGTTTTGGTACCAAGTGTATTTACTTGGTTATTACTGGAATGATAGATGCCCTTGGAATGTATATGAATGATACATCATACTGGTGTGTTCAAAATATTCTTTATGTTTTGCCAGTTATACACTTTTATTAATACAATCTCCAGTGGAGTTATAGAAAACTTGCAGAAGAGTTTTTGTACATTCTGTTGGCATTGGGGACTATCCATAAACTCATCTAAAACTAGGTTTATTGCTGTTAATCCACCAATACATTTCAGATATTCGATTTATCCAACTAATGAAAGCGTTTATCATTTTGATTATATAGGATACATATTTCTGAAAATCACACGATACTGATCAAGAAAGCTAATGCCACTTAGAGTTTTGTCAAGCTACGATACTCTGTGGATCTGAACTGTGGAGCTTAGCAAAGCTGTTATAAAATGTAGAAAGCAAATTTTTTAAGCAGTTACTTCACCTATCAGCTAGTTCTCCAACCACACCCTTAGAATTGACCAAAAGGCAAATGTATGATCTATATTATGCTGGATAAGAATGTGAAGCAATTTGGTATGATTGGGTTACAGCCAAGCTCGCTGCAACATTATGATCACTGATTGTGAATAAAATATTAGCTGGGTTTTCTTTTTTATAAGATCATTCTGTGAGAAAATGGGTTTTTATCATTTCTTGCAGTGCCCAGACCAGATAGTCCCACTGACAAAGAACTCCATGAAGTCTATGTGTGTCCACCCTAGCCCAGGTTTCCTGGAGCATGCAGATCTCATTATGTTCAATGAACGCCCCCCACTCTGGATTATCCAATTTGGAGGTGAGGCCAGCAACGTTCCATGATAGTAGCTGAAACGTAGGTATGCCGTTGTTTAGCTGGGGGGGGCACTAGGCTCCTTCAACCGTGGCACTATGCTTTTACCAGCTTCAGAGTGTTCGATTATGTGGGTGGAGGGTTCTAAAGTTGCCCATTGATGGCCAATAGATACCTGCGTAGACATGAGAAATGAGCCAGGTGTCGTTCTAGTACTAGGGACCCCTTGGGCCTGGATGCTTTGGGCCCCTCCCACTCCATCAGCCCCCTCAGTATCCTGTCCACTTTCCCATCTGGGGTACAGAGGACTCTGAGAAGGCTCTCCCCCCTTTCTGTGGGACCCCCTGGGCTGCTTCTGACACTTAAGTTCCAATATCGTAGGCTATGCTGGGTTGAGTCAATCTACTAACTCTAGGGACATAAATCTGTTTGTGAGTGGTAAATTGAAAAATAGTGGGCTTAGTTGATCCTGACCCAGGAATGTCCTTTGCTTGGTCTGCTGCCTGATCCCAACCCCATCGGCATTCAAAATTCTATTTTCTAGCACAAGCCCTGGGGGGGTAAAAATAACCCGATGGAAAGGGCCTTATAGCCTCTACTTGCCTTTGTTGATTGTAGTCTAAGGAAACCCTGACAACCTAGGGATTTCTAAAATTGATCACAATACTATCCCCGGGTACATCTTTTGGCCTCTGAACCACCCATCCCACCCTTCTTGTGAACAAAATTTCACATGCATCTTTGTAGGGAAACTGCAGCTGCCTAACTAGCCAAAAAATGCATTTATTTTGTAGTTCGGAGTGTGATTCCCTTTGCCCCATTTTCAATTCTGGTACTCCAGTTAAGATCATGACATATGGGGTGGAGTCCCGGGGAAGATTGATACATGGCTGGTCTTGCATCAGGTGTTTCTGATCATCAGCCCTAGAACTTGTAACCAATTGGGGCAAATTAGCTCCTGCTGCTGGCATTACTGGACAAGATCCATGTTTATTACCAACCTCCACCCCCGGTGCGGGCCCCTGACATTGTACACTATCCTTGTCTGTTGGCTTATTGGAGATAATCACATTTCTATCTGCATCCCCCTGGTTGTTTTAGTTTAGTGGGGTGGGCCCCAGGTCAATTGTAGAAGTGTGATCAGCCCTTTGATGAGAAGGAATGGCATGTAATACCTGTCAAAGTAGGGACTCAACCACCTTATGGTTTGCTTCTGCCTTACCCACCCAGGTCTCTACCATAGATGTGAGCTTGTCTACCCGGGCAATCAGAGAGTTAAGTTTGTCCTTAACATTGTCCCTTATTTGGGTCTGAAGTTCCAACACCAAGTTTTTCGTTTCGGAACACACCGGACGCAGGGAGCACGGATCGGCTACCAGGAAACAAGGAGCGGGGAGGCCGACTTAATGATCGCGGAATATAGAACGGACTGAATTGAGAACGGACCATTTTGGATTTAAGGGGCTCAAGAAGGGAAATTCGTCACCTAAATTGAATAGCCAAAAAAACGGCAACCACGACCTATAAAACGGTGGCTCCTCCTGGTGGTCAAATACTCTGCAAATCCATGACTCAAAGACAGAGCAGAGAACTATTTGTCGAGCAGAAGAAATAACAATATAAACAACAACCCAAAAACATTGAGAATATTTCTTCATCCAACAAGTGACACCACAAATTGAAAAGTGCGTAGAGAATCCTGGGACAGGTCTATTACTCCGAAGCCCTCAGGATTTCTTTTGAAAGCAAAAACAGTGCCCAGTAGTGATATGAAATCCTTCTGGAATAAGAATCGGTCCTGAAGAAGGTCTACTACCAGAATACCGAAACGCCGCGCCGACTTTGTTGATTCTTTTGTGTTTTAACTGTAATTTTTAATAAATGTATGACATGTTTTTAATATTGTGATAATGAAAAATTGTGTTTTGAATCAAAATAAATTGTAACTGAGTTTTTACCAAACGCATAGTGTGGGGATCATCTCTCTTTTGTATTTCTTATTAATGTTTGCATCTTGGTTTTCTTCAAACACAGTAGTATTTGAGATAACACCTTGTAGTTCCAGTTTGAACATAATTTGATAAGTACAACACCAAACCTTGTACCTTTGCCTTTCCCGCCCAATTGTTGGCGTGCTGTCCTTTAGATAACAGGTCTTCTCGAGGGAATATACATTGAAATTGGACACTTTAAATTGTCCATTTTCCGTGGGGACATTCTTTTCTTGAAAAACCAACACCAAGTTTGACACCCAGATTGGCTGTTCTGTACCTGCAACTGAACAGCCACCTTGCCCTCCCTTCCCAAAGTCACCATTCACTGTAAGTTCTGTAGCACACTTTTCCGTTTGGTCCCAGCTCTTGCAGCAGGCTTGGTTTTCCCTTTTTTAACTGGACCTAGGGGAGAGGCCTCCATGATCACATCCGTGTCGGGTGTTTCGTGTACCAGAGCGCGTGTCCTTGACTGGGGCTTAGGGGAATCAGAGACCACAATTGGTGGTGTAGGTTGCGTATCGCAGTTAGTCAGGGAAAACGCTAGGTCCAGGGTTAGCGATAGGCGCCTTTCAGTCACTTCAATTTCTGTTGACACCACCCCTATGGCCCTCTGAAGCATTTTATCAATAGAAGTAGGTTGATAGGATGTTGGGGATTGCATGGCTAAAGTTTGTTTTTTCCTGCACAAGGGCACTTCCCCATTATTACTGTCAAACGTTGAGGAACCCAAGCTCCACTTTCCGCACTGAGACTGGCTCCAATTGAGGTTAGAAGAACTAGGACAGAGTTAGGATGGATTAGCAATTTGAGGATTACATATAGCTGGGGCCACTCACCAGAAGGGAAGTGGAGGCGACTGCTGCACCTCACTCAAAACAATACGACAGACAAGATGTAATGGCACTAACCTAGAGCTCCAGCCCGGATAATTTGGTTTTAGGCCAGTGTTTTCCCCAGATAGGCCTAAAGGGTGTGGCCCAGCCCAGCCTCCTCCGGCCTTTGACGTGTGCAGACAGGCCTGCCCTTGGCCCGGGCACCCCACGCGTGTCCCGTGGTGCGGGAGCCCAAGCCTCCTCATGAGCGCCTCCTGGAGCGAAAATACCATGTTGTCGCCTCCCCTGCACTTGGTACTCTGGGGATTGGAGCCCCCTTGCGGCGGCTGCAGGCTGATGTCCACTGGCGGGACTGGCGGCACTTGCGGCAGGAAAGATACTGGCTCCCGCAGTGTGGGATCCCAAGCCCACTTATGAGCGCCTTCTGCACAATAATAACGCGTTGTCACCTCCCAGAATTGGAAAAAACGTTGATAACGCAGCCCCTTAGTTAATCAAGCATGGTGGACAATGGTAGAATCTAAGACACCCTGGATGGTGCCCTTCGGCTGAGAATCTGATTGTGGGAAATTGGATTTTTGGTTGAGTGGGTTGTTAATCCTGCTCAAGCAACAGCCACAACCCCTGTCAGGGTGAACCAAAAAAAGTCATTAAATTCACCTGCGCTTAACCCTCCAGTACCTTAGTACAAAAGCAGTCAAGTTTAAATTAATGGCAATGTGAAAAGTATTTATGTAGCACACAAAACAGTAATAAAGTCCCACACCAATTATATTAGAGTACATTTTAGTAAATTATTTACCACCAAAATGAAAAAATCTAATCAGTAGAACTTGGGTTATGATTTTCATATTTCTTTTTAATTCAATGTTTTTATTAAGTTTTATGTTGATACAGTAGCACACTACAATACACTACACTTCTGTAAAGGATTATACCAGCTGGGAGAAGATCCTAAAAGTAGAATAATGTGCTCATAATACAAGAAGTCACTAGTGGCTCATCGCAAAATTTGTATATAGGATGTAGGTGTATGAAACAGCGAGACAAGCCACACATAATCAAGGATATTCTGAGGTGGAAGAAAGCCTGACCCCCAGTTGGTGGGTAGTCTGGCAATCCACTACGGAAGTGTATAAAAGTGTATAAATCAAACAAAATGTGAAAAGAAGAGGACTAGTGAAGAGGGGATGAGACGGAGACAAAGACAGAGAGAAGGAAGAGGGGAGATGTGTTGCATAAGAGTGTCAGAACTGTCGGTATCCTGCAGTGGGGCAGTATCTGTAAACACGGGTATCCAGTACATAATCCACAGATGCTCTGTATACACATTTCAGCATAATACCTAAGGTGGTTTGCTTCTCTGCAGGTATTTATAAGGATAGACCTATAAGCATCTGGAGCTGGAGGTAGGGCGGAGTTTCACAGATATTATGTTATTTGCACTTCTAATGTAGCATAGCATGTTCCATCACTTTTTGAAGGGGATCATGGTGGTTGACTTCCACTCCATTAGAACCACCTCAGTGTCCACCGTCAGCTGTAGATCCAGCAGCCATGCATCATGCTCTATGTGTTTTAGTGTAGGTAAATTCCCCAGTATTCTGAGGGCGACTGTCAATATGTCAAGCTTGAAATGGATCCAAAAATATTGTGAATCAGGGTTTGGATTTTGCACCATAGTGGATGTGCCATTTTACAGGAAAAGAGAAAGTGGTCCAAGGAACCTATGCCATCTTCGCATCTCCAACAGATTTCTGATGTGGAAATACCCATCTTATGCAATCTGGAGGGCGTCCAGTAGGTTTTGTGTGTAGATCAAAATCTAGGGGCATATAAGCAAGGGCATTTTTATTGCCCTATTAGCAAGCTGTCGCTAACAGCAGTTAGCGACAGCTTTTACGCGATAGCTAAAGGTTTGGTACCCGCTTTGCATGTCAGCGATATTTATCGCTAATGACATGCAAAGTGGGCGTACCCAAACTGTTAGTGACTGAAAACAGTCGCTAACACAGCTATCGCCTATTAGCAAGGCAGGCGAAGCGATAAAAAAATCGCTATAAACGCCTGCTAAAAAGTTGTCCCACCTGTATAGTCAATGGGGGGTGGATTATCAGACTAAGCCCCCATTGGCGTTAATGCGAGAATATCGCTGGATTTCCAGCGTTATTCTCGCATTTCGCCACTATCGCTGGATATTTTAGCACAATGGAGAAAAACTTTGCTAATAGCATGTTTTCTCCGCTAAAATATCCAGCGATAAAAAGTCGCTAACCACGTTTAGCGACAAATATCGCTATTTCTTGCTAATAGGCCCCCTAGTTTGTGCTAAGTACGGGGTGATTTTTGCATTGAAAGGGAAAAGACAGATTTTCTTCCATGTTGACTCCTGAAGGGGTAATGGCCCATTTCTTAACCAGAGCTCTCCCTAGGTCACACCAAAATGACAAATATCCAACCAGTAGAACCAGAGTTATGAATATTTTAAGTTTAAGGTATAAATAGCACCTAAAGATCAAGGGGCCAACCACAAACATCAAGTCATGTAAGACCGGGTCAAATAAAAAAAATATGGTCATCCGCAATGGAACTCTAGTCGGATACAAAAAATGGATCGGTTTGCACTTACTTTCGGACTTAGGAGAAATATGAAGAAGAATTCTCTGAGAAGGTAGAATTTCAATGAGGCAAGGCTACTTGAGGCAGGTAGAGTTTTAGTGGCTGCAGGTGGTGTCCGAGGAGGAGGCGTCAGCATCAGGGACACGCTGGATGAAGTCACAGTGAAGATTTCTACGTTCAGACTTAGTCTCTTTTTTGTACATCAAATATTTCCAGCGGGATGAAGCTGGAGGCTGTAGCCAATGAGAGTTCCATGAGGAAATACCCCTTTGGCGAAGGACCACTGTACAGGATTCGCTGCTGTGGTCAAGAATGTAGCGGGCGCAGCTGCAAAGTCAGGCTGACCGGCGATGCACCTTGGGTGGATAAAGGAGCAAGTTGGTCCCAATCTTCTCTTGGTTCTCAGAGCAATATTAGTCAAAAGTTTTCAAAATCCCAAGTTTAGGATTTTGAATCTCTGGTCACATTTTACACCACCACCAAGGGTCCAGGACTGGAGGGGCACCACTTTGTTAGAACTTACTCGGACTGGGTCCATGCAAGGATTTAAGATAGATGGAGCCCTTTGTCTCCCTGCAGCTCTGAGCCGGCCAGTCAACTAGCCCTCTGGTAGTCCTAAGAAGTGTAAGAGGCTCAAACACCATGGCAGGCCTTCAAGGGTGAAAGGCAGGCTTGAAGAAAGCAAAGCAGTCCTTCCAGCTGCAGCAAAGCAGTCTTCTGGAGTATACAGCAGGGCACAGCAGCAGGCAGTCCTCTGAGAATCCTTCCTCAGGTCCATAAAGTGAACTGAAGAGTGGGTCTTAGAATTCTATTTTTATACCTGGTGACTTCTTTTAAGTAGGAGGAGTTTCCAGAGAATTATTTTAGAAGTACTTGAAAATGTCTGCCTCCCAAGCCCTGGCTTGAAGCTGAATGTGTAAACAATGCAGTGGTGACAAGTCCTTTGTAAGAAGGCAGGGCACGGTCTATTCCTTTGCAAGGGGGGCTGTGCCCAGTCCGCCCCCCATCCTGCGAGCGGTGGCCCATCCAGCCACCTCTAATTCTTCCATTGTGTGACTATCTGGGAGGAATAAACAAAACCAACTGTCAACTACACCTAATTATGGGACCCAGGAACAGGCTGTATGCATCAGAAAGTTCAGGCAGGAAAAGGCCAACTTTCTAAAAGAAGCATTTTCAAAATTGTAACTTAAAACCTGACTTTACCATTAAGGAGGATTATAAATTACAATTTCGAAGATATCAAACTTGAGGCCTCACCTGTTCCCAATCAAAGGTTAGCACTTATTAAATGTAAAAAGGCAGCCCTATGTTATCCTATTGGAGAAATAGGGCTCACAGTAGTGAAAAAACGATTTTAGGAGTTTTTCAATATCAGGACATGTAAAAGGTAAAAGTACATACCCAACCTTTTTTAGTACAGTGCACCCTGCTCTGTGCACTACCGAGGGCCTTCCTTAGGGGTGTCTTATATGTAATAAAAGAGGAGTTTAAGGATTGGCAATATGGTTATTTTGTCAAGTCGAATTAACAGTTTAAAACTGCATGCAGGTTGCAATGGCAGACCTGGGACATGTATTATGGGGCTTCTTAAGTGGGTGGAACAAGAAGGCTCACTAGTAGCATTTAATTTACAAGCTCTGGGTATATGGTATACCACTTTACAATGGACGTATGAGTAAAAGAAATATGCTGATCAGGTGTAAGACAATTTTACCTTACTTTACAGAGCGAACTCAAGCACTTTAGCACTTGTTAGCAGCGGTAAAGTGCACAGAGTGCTAAGGCCAACAAAAACGAATTCAGAAAAAAATAGGAGAGATGAAGGCAAAATGTATAGGGGTGATCCTGCAGAGATGGTCAAATCTAACACTGAAGGTCTCTCTTCATCAATAATAATTCATTAATTGTATTTCGAAAGTGCATTAGACCGAAAGGCATCAAAGCGCTGAAACCAGAGGAAGAGACAGAGGGGAAGAAGTGGGAGTCGGCAACAAAACATCGCCCTTGGCCTAATCTGCAAATAACCAAGTTTTGATTTGCCTGCGGAACTTCAAATAGGAGCTCTGACTCTTAATATGTTCAGGCAGGGAGTTCCATAGCCTGCCAACTGCTGTCATGAAGGAGTGGTCCCCCCCATCTGACATTTTCGCATCTTCGATCCTCTACTGTGCAGAGTCCTGCAGATCTCAGCACTCTCCTGGGAGCATACCACTTCATGGTTGTGCAATGATAACTTGATCCCCTTAAATATAGGGCCTTATGCGTCAAGCCTAATACTTTAAAGGACTCCTGTTTTTTAATCTGTACCCAATGGAGGGATCTCATACCTTCTCTGACTGAGATAGGTCTAGGTATTGCCAGGACTAGCTGTGCAGCTGCATTCTGAATGACTTGGAGCTTGTTTAAAAAAAGTTCATTCATGTTTAGATACAGGCCATTGGAGTAGTCAAGGCGTGAAATAATAAGAGCAATGACCACTGCAGCCCTGAGCTCCTTAGGAAGCAATGGTAGAATTTTCTTCAAAATCCTAATCTTCAGAAAACATGAGCTCAATGTTCTATTAACCTGGGAGTCAAAGGCTAAATTGTTATCAAACAGCACTCCCAATCTGTATTGGACCAATGTTCGACTGTTTAGACAAAATTGAACCATTAACAGCCAAGGATATTTATAAAATCCATCTTTGGTATATTACATTCGGCCTCCTAGACATCACTGTACAGAATATTAAATGCTGCATGTACAGCCCGCGAAAGGAAGGGACAGGATTACACTTTATACTGTTTTGCCCTTCACAGATTAAGACCCAAATTAATTATATTGCATTATTTTACATTTTTCGCCATACACAAATATTTGACACATGGTGTATGTTAAAATCTGATACATTTTGTCTGTTTGTGTTTGCTGTTTTTGTTTTATACTGTTTGTGTGGAACCAATACCCAATTATTATTTTATTTCACCATAAATCACATTTTGAACATCTGTCTAGTGCACCCACTAATTATGTTATTGGAGTTACGGAATGATTTTTGTATTACTTCACGTACGTATTTTAGATTATTGTATTTTATACTAAACACGCAGATTTATACTCATTGTTTTTTCTTTTGTGACTAATTGCATATGATTGATTTTTTCAGGACTAATTGCATATGATTGATTTTTTCATGTACGAAATATAAATGATTTGCTTGCAAAAAAATAACAATAACTGCTTACCTTTGCAATAAATCTACAACCTGCTTATTTTCTAAGTGAGATGGCTACCTACTTCTTCCAGCTAAAAGAGTATAAACTTTGGTATGCAAGAAACACTAAATTTGAAGTAAACCTTTCTCGAGAGTCAAACCTCTCTGGCAACTCAACTACACCCCTCAGCAATATTTATCAGTCCCAGATGCTTGGACCAGTAACCACTTCTATCCACATTTTCATTTTTTCTGAACACTTCCAATCCAGCATAAGGTTTGGGGAAACATAGGGTGAGCTTGTATTAGGAAAGCTTATGGTAAGCTTGTATTGTAACATTCTGTTTCTGAACTTTACAGGGTTGTGAGGACTAAGGGCCATATGTATTAACATACCCTTTTGCGATTCCTAAATAGCGATTTTTAAGGAATCGCTATTTAGAAATCGCAAAATGGTATGTATGACGAAATTCGTTAATATTTAGCGATTCCTTAAAATTCCTTAATTGCGATTAGCAAATTGCTAATCGCAATTAAGGAATAATTTCCCATTCATTTCTATGGGCCAGGAGGCCCATAGGAATGAATGGGAAATTATTCTCAATTTGCGATTCGCAATTTGCTAATCGCAAATTGAGAATAATTTCAAGGGTGCAGGGGTGTCTCAAGAACACCCTACTGCAACCCTGAAAATGACATGTGTGCGCATATGTCGCACATACATGCCCTAAGGGCATATATGAGCATCACATGGCACCATTGGATCTTCCAAAAAATGCTTTTTTTAAAGAATTCGCAACTTACCACCAACTAGAAGTTGGTGGTAATTTGCGATTCCTTAAGGGCATTTTAGAATTTCTTTTTTCCTTGATACATTGCATTTAAGGAATCGCAAAATTTGCAATTCCTTAAATGCAATTGCAAAATAAGGAATGGCAAATTTTGCGATTCCTTATTTTGCACCCAAATTGTTTGATACATACCATTTTGCGAAAATGGGTTCGCAAACTCAGAAATTCTGCGAATTTCGGCGTTTGTGAACCCATTTGGCCTTGATACATATGGCCCTAATTGTATACATGTTGGGGAATGTAGGACTCTTTGTTATCCTATTTTAGCGTGTTCTACTTTAGTTTAATGTGTTCTTGTTTATAACTTCTTATCTCATAGCCTGTCCGAACTTTACATCATTACCCGGTAATTCTTTTGTATTTTGATTGTTGTTTCCTGCACCACTTAGCACCTTTTCGAGGAGTAACCTTTTAACATGGTCAATCTATTAAGAAGAGGGAAAAGGTGAACTAAGAGAATAACAGGTTCCCCCAAGTTGTCAATGCTTTTCTGAGTTAAAATAAGCCAGATTCGAAGTGTACTCTATAGTTTTGTCCAGTTCCAAAACTGACAATCAGAAAAAGCTGCTTCAGACCATAGCCCTGATATTTTTGGAAGAGAGAGAAGGATTTCTGTCCCTTAGGGGCCAGAGGGATGCTTGTTCAGAGATAAAGGTACATTGCTTGTTAAAATGAGGCAAACCTTAGTAGAAGCTCTTTTTGTTATTTTTTGGCTGGACTACTGTACAAAGATCACTGGCCAGCTGTTTCTGCTGAGTTGTTTCTTCCACTCAGCGACCCACATGGCTAACAGCGATCCCTACTGGATTTGGGTAAGACACTTAACAAAAAGAAGTCAACCATGAAAGCGCATGGAGAAGTGTGGCTCGATGGTTAGAGCGGCAGACCCTGATGCAGAGGTCTGCCCCAGGACCAGGGTTCAATTCCCGCCTTGGCGGGTCTTGGGCTCAATTTTCTCGGACCGGATAATTCTCGCTTCAGTGCCTATTCTAATCATGGGTCCCACTCTGCAACTCTGGGCAATACCTCCAAAACGGCCCCAACAGCGCTGGGATGCCTGGCTTCACCTTGGGGGTGCCCAGGAGTGGACATTTCACAGGGAGAAGCCGGGAAGGGTTCCACAGCGGTATGTGTTACAGCTGCAGTTGGGGTATAAGTGTGCTTTACAAGTACAAATTTCATTTCATGCAATAATATGAGTTTACCTCATCTCATAACCATGCCCAAACTTACTAGCTTTTGAATGATTTTATTTTCCAACCTATTTTTATTTGGTTTAACATCAATCAGGAATATTAACACGTATCAGTACACAATGTATTTTAAGAGTTCAAGATATCAACATCACATATGTGTATGTGCGTACTACTGCTTATTTCGTAAACCCACCCAGGTTCTCAATAAGCAAACTATTAGGATGTGTACAAGAACCTGTGTGTATGGTGGTTCATTACCTTTCTCAATACATTACTAAGGAAAAATTGTCCGTGGTCTGCCTGTATCTATAGAGAATAGGCCTTCAAACGGATTTCTCTCAGTGTATATAGAACAGTAAAACTTTAACAATGTATTAACCAACTAGTTGTGCAGAGGGGTCCAAGCTATGTAATCACTGCAGTGATTTTTGAATAAGAGGCTGGGATTAGTGGGTTATAGCGTGGGCGGGAGAGGGAAGGGATCTGCCTACCTCCGTTTGGTGACTTATCTCCGTACATTCCATTCTGTGTTTTATAAGCTCTGCAGGAGTGAGGGGGAGAATACTATGTAAGGGCAATTCCTACTCTCTATCCACTTATTCCGTTAGTTCTGTGTGTTTACCTTGGTTTTGACCTTCCCAATAGTTTCCATTGGTTCTCCACTATCTAATTGTGTTCATTGCCAGGCTGTGCACTCTCAGTGCTCCTCTCTATTTCATCCAGTCCCTGTCTGGGTTCTCTCATATCTCAAGGACCTCTCTCCAGAGCTCTACAATGGGATGTTGTCTCAACCCTCTTATTTCTTCTCTAGCCAGAACCCTTCCCTCAGTCCCTCCCCAGTAGGTCATGTCTCTTGTCCAAGTATCAAGTGCAGGCCTAGCCACAGATTTCCAAGCTATCTCTATTCTTCTCCTAGCTAAGACCAAGGCAAGGTCCAGGAATCTGTTTCCCACCTTCCGTTTAGGTGGACGGGAAAAGAGCCCCAAACGATATACCCCAACTGTGTGTTCCAATGTACGCCCCACCGCCGCCCCCGCTGACCTCAATACTGCCTCCCAAAACCTACGAAGTGCCATGCAATCCCAAGACATGTGCACAAAATCTGCATCATTGCAGTCACATCTCTGACATTTGCGTTCTCACCTCCGTAGGCGACCCTAAGTTTGTGAGGCATCATGTAGGTCATGTGGGCGTAGTTAATCTGTGTAGACTTCAATCTGGTGTTGCGTGAAACCCTTTTAGGATATGCGAGAAATCTGGCCCACTCCAGGTCCGAAAGGTACCTATCCAAAATGGCTTCACAGCAATTACGCGGCTTTACTAAGGGCGCACAGGTCATTTCCAACAGTGAAGCATAGAACCATGAAAATATAGTGTAAGACCACATGTGTGTCTTGGGCTCCCCTCTGTCCCTTCCCTACAACTCCCTGAAGGTACGTATCACAACTACATATAGCTGGAACTGTCCTGGCGGTAGGCCGATCCCTCAAGCAATACCTCAAAGGGAGCAAGGACCGATTGTAGCATTACCAAACTGTTTCCAATCCTGCTTCAGTCCAGGCTTTTATTTGTTCAGGCGTTAATATCGTTCTTGGGTTGTCATGCGGCAGGCCAACCAGGGGTAAGACCGTGTATACAAAGGGGTACCCCTCACTTTAATCATAGAGTGCTTCCATCAACACAGGGCAGTGGTCTGCAACAAGGATGAATGAGGGATAGTCACTGTGGCATCGAGCATTCTTGCCAATAGTAAATCAGTACGGATCCCTAGGTCCATCAGGTCTGTCCCCTCCTGGCCTTTACCTTCCAGCCAGTGTGCCAACCACTGCAGCTGGGGGGCCAAGAAGTAAAGCTCAAAGTTTGGTACCCCCATGCCTCCATTTATGAAGGGGCACTGTAAAGTTGCTAAAAACACCCTACGTCTTCCCTTCTCCCATATAATGTCTCACAGTAATGGGTCTTGCTGTCTTGACCATGAGGCAGGGATTGTGGTTGGGAGATTAATAAAGAAGTACAACAGGCGTGGCAGCATAACAATTTTAGAATGGGAGACCCGGGCCATGATCGGCAATTGAAGGGAGCACCAGAATAAAACGCACAATCTAAGAGACCTGAGAGCCTCCCGAGGTTCCCTTCACGCAAGAAGTCTCAGGAGTGGAAGACATGGATCCATAAATATTTAAAAGTAGAGGGAGCCCAATTAAGGTCTACCTGAGATCTGGGGACGGGCAATCCAGCCGACAAAGGGAATAAATAGGTCTTGCTTTGGTTGACTTTAAGTCCTGAGAGTAATTCAAACTGCCCCATTAGGTCCATTGCTGTTGAGGTACCCACAGCTGCGTCATTGAGGTAAATCAGCAGATCGTCTGCGTATAGTGAGATAATATGGGTATGCCCACCTAATGTTAGACACAACTCCTCGCCTCCGCTTCTGGATAACGCTTCCAGTGGTTCAATCGCCAGTGCAAATAGGAGAGGTGACAGCGGGCAACCCTGTCTTGTGCCACGAAAAAACCTGTATTGTGTAGTCACTGTCTTACCTGTTTTAACCCCGGCTGTGGGGCACTCATAGAGTAGCACCACCCACTTTACCCATCTCTCATCCAGACCCATGTGTGTCATGGTCTCCATTAAATAATCCCATTGCACTGTATTGAAAGCCTTTTCAAGGTCTATCGATAGAAGGGCTGCTTGTGGTATTTGCCGTATACCCAGGTGATACAATCCGCATAAGTTGAACGAAGTATTCCAGGCCGGAATAAATCCGTTCTGATCTGTGTGTATTAATTAGGCATGTATGGCAGTAAACCGATCGCCAGTATCTTACTAAGAATTTTAAAATGTATGCTGAGCATGGAAAGTGGTCGAAAGTCCATAACCTGCGCCCCAGCAGTGGGTTTCTTAGAAAGTGGAACCACTAATGCGTCCCATGTGGACCTGGGGAGGTGTCCAGACTTAACGAATCGGCATATAGTATCTCCAATGGTAGACCCAGTTTTGAGATGTAAGTTGAGTAGAATTCTGTCGGAAGGTCAACTGTACCCAGAGTCTTCTCTGTGGCCATGCTCTTAATCGGCACTCAGATTTCTTGTGATGGCACTGGCCTCCCAGTTTTTCCACCATCTGTCGATCTGCCGTCTGGGGGTTTAGCACCCCCGGGAACTCACCATGTTCCTACCTTTTGAATGATATGAAAAAACAAATAGGTAACTTCATTGCAAATCAAAAATAAATATTTGGACTCAATATGAGGCCTGTAACTTCCTGATCAAAAAACATTGCATTTTTAAATATGTAGCCCAGCAGTTTGTCTTAATTCATTTGTGCCTGAAAAGGAGATGTCAGCTTTGAGTCACCTGCCCAACCAAGTTTGTCTGCAGACCTGAGAAAGTACACTAATATATTCCATGCCTTACTATCAGTGCTCCGACATGTTTAATTGTCTATATAATAATACCTGTTGGGATATTGTCTGTTCATTTTATCCTTCAACCCAGATCCCAACCTGGTTTATGGGTCATACTCCTGTAGTATCTTACTACTCTACTGTAATGACCATGGCATTTCATATGTAGGACTAAATATTCAGCAACATGTCATATGATCTAATGTTAACGTTGTTCTTATATTAACATGAAGTGCACATTAATTTTAATATGACTTCAAAGTTTCATGTATTTCTTAGAATTAGAAGCCATTTTAGGCATTGTTATACAATTGCAACTTCCCGGCATTGTGCTGTAAACGCTCTAACAGTCGTAAACCTTTCTTGATAGTCAAACCTCTCTGGCAACCTAACCACAGCCATTAGGAGTATTTCTCAGTCTCGGGTCCTCGGTCAGTAATAACTCTATCCACATGTTCTTTTTTCTTCACCCTTCCAATCCAGCATAGGTTTCGGCGAAACATAGGGTAAACTTGTATTGGGTAAGCTTGTCTTGTAACATTCTGAACCTTATTGGATTGTGAGGATAAAATGGTATACTTGTTGGGGAATGTAGGTCTCTTTGTTGTCCTATTTTAGTGTTTTCTAATATATAACTTTAACATTTTAGTGGTTTATTGTTTATAACTTCTTACTGCATAGCTTGACCTAATTTTACACCATTACACATTAGTTCTTTTGCATTTGGATTGTTGTGTCCTGCACCACTTAGCACCTTTTTGAGGGTTAGCCTTTTCACATGGTGAAACTAAGAGAAGAGAAGGGCGAAGCGAAACTAGGAGAGTCTTTGCCTTACCCCTCTTGGTGCATGGTTGGCAGGTGTGGACGCCAGGGATAGTGCACAGGAGCTGTTAAACTTGAATTAAACCACTATTTAGGTGGGCTATGCTTTGCAGTTTATTTTTATTGTGTTTTTTTGTATAGAATCTAATGTGTTGTCTCCTGACACGCTTGAGTTCCTGGGTTCCAAAAGTAGATGACGTGTGGAAAGTGCAGAAGCGTATATATGCCAGCATTAAAGGGGATTTACATGCAGAAATCGGGATCATGTGTTTTCCCATTTTCATTTTATTTCTATTTAGTATTTAGAAAGTTTTAAAGGGAAGCTGTGCAGTGCCAGTCATGAGAAGCCAGCTTCTGCTCCCTGTACCTGTTACGTCTATGGCATACACTACAAGTGCTGCTTTTGTGCATGAGGAATAAATTCACATTATATACCACTAATACACTCAGGCCATCACACATTTATACTCTGGGCGAGTTTTGTCAAACTTTGACGCAGCGCATTGCATCAAGACTTCTTACTGCACTGCCACAAATGGAGAGGGCAGGAATGTGTATGTCAATCAAGAGATGACACATTCCTGCTCTCGCCTTGCGCTGATGCACACAGTGCAGTCTAGCACCAATGCATGCACTCTTGCGTCATAGCGCAAGGGTGCCTGCATTGCAGGCAGGACTGTTTTTGCGCAGTAAGGTGTACCTTCCTGCACAAAAATAAACCTTAGAGTTGTTTTGCTCTTTCTAAATGTGCTGGAAAATGCAGGGCACTTAGTAAGTGAAAAAAAGTGGAGGAGAAATAAAGAATGTTCTCCTCTTTGCACCTCTAGTGGAAAGGGGTAGCGTTTGACACTTTCCAATGGTTAACAGTCTTGGTAAATCTGGGATTGTGGTAAAATCCATGGGTGGATGCAGGGAAAGACCCAAGCTCCACCCAAGGACTGTCTTCCCAGGGCAGAGTAATGCAAGACAGCGACTTGCAATGCCTTGCATTACACCAAATTTACAAAGCAACGTAGGGCCATGGAAGATGGCTTTGGGTTGATTGGTAAATCTAACTTAAGGATTGCCTTGCTCTAGTAACAACATGCATGACACAAGGGCAATGAAATCCAAGCATAAATCTGGCCTGTGGTTTGTATCTTGGTGATTCTCCATGCTTTTCTCAGAAGAAAATGGATTTGTTTATGGTACTGTGTGTGTACCTAAGAATCTTACACAGGTTTCCCTATTTGAAGTAGGAACGTTTCTGGTAAAAATTGTTAGATGCCGAAACAACTTTAATCTTTTCCAGTGGGATTTTTTCATTTTACTATTAAAGAGAAGGATGACTAGTTGTTACAATTTCCCAGGATTGCAGCCGTCTTCATGTGGTGAGGAACCCCACATGAATGTTTGCAACAGAGTCCCACAAAGTTTCCCGCCAGGCCTGAGGATGAACAGCTTGACAATTCTTTGCTTTTGAATGACCTTCACCTAATTTATTTTGTGTGTTTTTTTCTTAGTGTTCCTCTGTGATAGCTGCTGGGAGAAGATGACATTCTGGTAGTTCTTTGGTTTAACAGTGTTGAGTTTCACACATGGTGCATGGTTCTTTGTATTCAACGCCCATCTCATCTATTGCTTGATACAGGTGCACGGCTTGGGAGACCCTCCTTAAATGAAGAGGGGGATGAGGAAGAGGGACAGAGATGCAATGCCCAATTTCTTACTGTTGATCTTCAGTACTCTGGGTTATTTTCCAAATTTCCACCAAATCAAATTTCTTTCATAGGCTGGGTTTCACTTGTCGCATGGGGAGCATTGACTTAGTAATCACACAGGACGATTGGTACTCCAGGGGTACTCTTGTCTGAGACCTAGGGCCTCATTAGGATGGCGGGCGGACTTTGCCCGCCCGCCATCCTCGTGGTAAATGGGACCGCCCGCCATAAGGACGGGGGTCCCGTGGGGGTATTAGGAGGTGCCCGCCACAGTGGCGGGCACATCCTGTATTTTTAGTATTGTGGCGGGCGGTGCTCTCTGCACCGCCCGCCACAATACAAAAAATGCTTTGCAGCATTTACATAAACAAAGCGGCAGGCACCGCGCGGTGCCTGCCGCTTTGTTTATGTAAATGTGAGGGGGTACCACAAGTACCCCCGTGTGCATGTCCCCACTCTGCTTCACTCTGGGGGCCCGCAGGGGGCCCCCAGAGTGAACACCGCCTGCCTTTGCCACGGAAAAGCATGTAACACAGCCCATGTTAATATGGCTGGCGGTGTCTAAAAGACACCGCCAGCATATTAATCATTTTCTGCCCCGGACGTAAGCGACCTGGGCGGAAAACAGGCGGGCGGTGTTTTCTCCCGCTGCGATCCCCCCCACCATTTTAATATGGCGGGGTAATTCAGGGAAGGATGTCTGGCGGATTGCCTCCGCCAGACCGGTGGTGTCTACCGCCAGCCTGGCGGAGGCAATCTGCCAGACATCCTAATGACCCCCCTAGTGTCAGGAACTTATTGGTAAAAAAACAGACCAGAAATATGTTAGGTAATTGATGCAATCTGTCTTTGGGGGTAATTGGACCTAATTCAGCAAGGAATGGGTTAAGGAAGAGCAGGGCTTAGAACAATGACGTCTGCTAGTGCCCTACCACTTCATGTCACATCCTCTTCGGCTGCAGCGGAGCGGCTCATTGCAGTCATCCCATGTGCTATGAGCGGGAAAGAAGAGGTGAGGTAAAGAAGCAAGCAAACTCTGCCACTCTGGTTCTAGTGTGCTACTAACTTTCAGTGGGTTTAGGTACAGAGGAACCATTTATTGTGCTCAAATATTCAGAAATGTGTTCCACGACCTCCCTGCATGAATTCCACACTGCCAGGCACACTCATCCCAAAGGATAGGGAACTGACTTCATGCGGCTTGACTTAGGCTGGTAGCTGGCAAATTCACGAGAAGCTTCTAGGATTACACTCTGTTGTCCTGAGATATGATATTATGTGGCACAATACGCTGTTGGTGTTTTCCAGAAAAATATTCTCTAAACGAATGCAGTAGAGAGGATGTCCTTTATCACAATATCCTGGTGACGTGGATTCTCAAATACAATAACTGTGAATACTTTTTGCAATGACGCATCTTCATTTTGTGCATTTCTCAGTGCACAAAACCTAAGCCTACTTTTGCCATATTATTAGCCTGTGGGTTTTTCATAGTCTTGAACAGTAAGTGGGACACACTATATATAGAGTTGCTTTTCAGGCCCAGAATTGAAAGGGCACTTTTTCCCCTTGTACGCTGTTCCCTTGGGGATTATTTATTCTTGTCCCTGTGTTCTGTCTCATCCTCTGTCTTCTGACAGTGTTTCAGATGGACACATATTTCACTGGCTCGGGGCTTCCGCAGACATTGTCTCCTGAGATATTAATCCTTTTCTGCTCCCAATATATCTGGTTCACTTTAATTGGTTACATTATTTTCCTGCACTGCATTCTCCATGGCCGCTGGTTACTCGCCTGATGGGCATGCTTTATTCCCACAACTGGGTATCTTAACTGTACATTGCTCACAGTATTGTAAGAGGTATTACTTATGCCTGGAACATTTTCTGCAAGGTATTATTTCTGGTGGGACATATTCCTCTGAACAATGCGCTTTAAATGGCCACAAAGTGTACAGTAATTTATAACTATCTTTCAAGCAGGCTCGCTGCATCACAGGAAAAAAAGACCCCATATACGAAAATGATGTATGTAAGAACCTGAAAACCCATTTTCTGACAATGAAAAATCGTGTATATACCTGCGCCGCTTCTGAACATAGATCACCTTTGAACTGAAATTTAGAAATACAAACCTTGTGTTTTCTCTGAGCTGGCATTCTGCAGAAGGACGACAAATGAAGAAATGTTGCAAGGATGCGTGGCTGCATACAACCTAGCGCACAGAATGTTGTAATTCTACTTACCTTGCCTGACGGTTGGCCTACTCTTTCCCAGCATGCTCCTGCCCACATATTGAAGTCAGGACTCCACTTCTTTTCTTATAGACCTTTTTGGTCCGTACTGCCTTTTCAATCCTCCCACACAAAACCTGTGATGTGGGGCCATATGTATCAAGCTACCCATTTTTAAGAAATCGCTATTTGAGAATCGCAAATGGGTATGTATGTACAAAATCTGATTTTTTTTTGCGATTCCTTAAAATTCCTTAATTGCGACTCGCAAATTGCGAATCGCAATTAAGGAATACTTTCCCATACATTTCTATGGGCCTGGAGGCCCATAGGAATAAATGGGAAGTTATTTTCAATTTGCGATTCTCAATTTGCTAATCGCAAATTGAGAATAATTTCAAGGGTGCAGGGGTGTCCAAAGGACACCCTGTTGCACCCCTGAAATACGCATGGGTGCACAGGGCATGTATGTGCGTCACATGGCACTTTGAAAAATGCAAAAATGTGGTAATTTGCCGATTCCTTAAGGGCATTTTGCTAATTTTTGTTGCTACATGCATTGCATTAAAGGAATCGCAAAATTTGCGATTCCTTAAATGCAATTCCAAAATAAGGAATCGCAAATTATGCGATTCCTTATTTTGCACCAAATTTGTCTTAATACATTCCATTTAGCAAATTCGCATTCGCAAAGTCCGAAATTCTGCGAATTTCGGCCTTTGCGAATGCGAATTTGCTTGATACATATGGCCCTTTGTTTTTTAGTCAGATTGCGATTTGATGCCCCTGCTTATACAAAACCCAAATTAATAAATACAAATAAAAAAACAATAGGTGATCTAAATCAGTACTGAAGAAAACATTCAGTCAGATTCCCCATCCACTCTGCTTCAAGTAGGGTGTAGTAAACACATAACCACATTGAGACATTTCCTTGAATATTGGATGCAAATTGGGTTTCCTGCTGCTTCTGCATGGCGACCAATATTCAATAATTACCCCGCGGTTGCTGAATACATTAATGCGAGAGCACTTTACCCTCGACTATTCCTAATTACTGAAAGAGCAGCAGCGCGCGTGCGCAGTGGGGGTAGAATCAGAACCTTGCGTTTGTCAGATCGTCACGTCCAGGAGTGACGCACGCTTCATCTGTTCTCTTATAATGAGCGGGATGTTATCAATGCCCTGGGAGTGGGTTGCATGGAGTGTTTTGCCGCCATTATCTCTCCAAGGCTCGAGCTCAGTAATGGAGGGCGGCCGTGTGCTAGCTAGCTCTTAATGCATCACGCTTTAAACCACTGTTAACTATTATGAGATGAGACACTTGGAAAACAGTTGAACACCCGCAGGGAGATTATTTTTTTTTGTAGGCTGTTAATTACCAACGAGCTTGAAAATCTTCCAGGTTTCACAGTCGTTAATTATTCACTCTCATGCATATTCAGTGTTTGCCGTATGCTCAAACCGTGCTCATAGCTGCGGGCAACGGAAAGCCAAATAAAAACATACCTACATGCTGTAAGTGATTTTATACTTGACTTTTGATTTCACTTCGCCCTTGCTTAGTTGACTTTGCAGTGGAAAGAAGCATTTTAACATTTTATTTGAAAGCAGAGCAGGTAAGGCCCTCCAGGGCGATTTAGGGAGCCATATATTGCTCTTTATACAACAAATGTAGGTATGGGCTTAGTTGCAAGAATAACTTACCCCTTATACATGACGCAAAACCAAATCTACCCACCTAAAATTACCTCAAGTCCCCTCCAGGAAGCCAACAACCGCCTTTAAACCCAGTGTGCCCTGAGGTGGGGCTGTTATTGGATTCCGTATCAAAGAAATGGCATTATTTGCTAGCTTTCATCCTGGACACTTGCACACGTTAGATCTTTTATTCTAGGAGGAAAGCAGTTTTCCCACCATAAAATTCAAGTCTGAAAGTGTGAGTCCCCATGGCCTGTTTATCTATTTCCAAGATTTGTTTTATAGTGCCACAGCAGCCACAAAATGCAACAAAGCACTCTATTCTGATATGTGTTAACTCAGGGACCATTTTTGCCCCATCAATTGACAAGCGCGGAGAATCGGGATGCGCGCACTTAGGACCCGGCGCCTCCGGACCCCGCCCATAGTCACTGGTGGTTGGGCGGCCGGGCGGCCCAATCGGCAGCCGGACGCCTTTCACTTCCGGGTCAAGGCGGTGACGCTTATCCGGAGGCGTAGGGGGCGGAGACCTTTGGCCTATTTAGGGTCAACTCCCTGTGACCGGGGTCTCTGTTCCCGCTACCACTCCAGGATACCTGAATGCCCCGTAGCCTGCACCGCGATCCAGAACCGGCCTTTGAAACTGTCCCGCATCTCCCGTTGGTTTGTCGAGGGAGTGCGGGATGCGAAGCGGGGGATCCTGCACGCGGCGGGCTTCGGATTTAAAAACACCGCATCTCTCGTTGGATTGTCGAGGGAGTGCGGTCGGTCTACTGGCGTTGGTGGCGGCTTCCAGAGAACGAGGCGAGGAACCGGGTGTCGACAACGTGGCCAGGTAAGGAGTCGGGTGCCTGGGGGGGCCTCGTGGGCAGCCGTGAATCGCGGTGGGTGCTGGGGGACGTTTACGAAGTGTGTCTTTGCCTGCCGAGGGTTTTGCGGCTGTACACGGGGCTTCCCTGGTGTGCGGGCTCCTGCCGGGCAGCATGGGCGGTGCTCTGGGAGGGACCGGGAGCGGAGAAATCATAGCGGTGATCAGCGTGGGCAGCTCAGAGGCGGCGCGTGAGGAAGCGTTGCTAGGCAACATAGTCGCGCACAGAGCAGGCCGCACGGGGAGATTAGCCAGGGAGAGAGAGACGCTCGCGCTCATCAGGGTAGGGCAATCCCGAGCTAGTGCGTGTGGGAAAGACGCGCAGGTAGCATGGCGCCCAAGAAGGGGGGACATAAAAGGAAGGATTCTGACCCTGAGCTGGCTCAAATAATGAAATTGCTGCTGAAAAAATTGAGCAAAGACGCTCCTGAGAGCGGCGAGGATAGTGATTCCTCGCAGGGAGAACAGCCGGAAATAGTAGAGCGGCCTCGCAGGGAGGGGGTGCCACCGAGAGCTGCTTTTCCCCCTCTAAAGAAGAAAAACAAAGCGCAGCCGATGAGGAAGGGTGGGGGCAAAAACAAGAAGCGTAGGCCTATCCCTGTAGTTGGGGTGGAGGACGAGGGATCAGTAGGTCCCGTCCCCACTCCTCCAATCGAGGTCGAGGTTATAGATGCCCCCACACCCAGTCCGGCGCCGGTAAAGGTGGTGCCACAGGGCACAGACCCCTCTTCAGGAGCTGGGGCACCCGCGCCATCAGACCCAGTTGGGTCATTATTAACGGAGAACAGGGATGCACTGAAGGCGCTAGCCCGGGGGGGGGGTGGGGGGGGGTGACCAAGGTGGTGGATTCTCCGGCCCCGCTCCCACTGCAGCCGGTGGCCGCAGCGGCGGTCGCGCAGGACCCAATAGAGGGTTTGCTGGCATCAGTGGCCACATTAGTGGGGCAATTATCGGCTCCAAGTAGGGTGGTAGAAAGAATGAGCGCAGGGGCGGCAGCGCCTTGGGTCCCGCAACAGGCGGCAGAGCAGGGGGCATTACAAGATATCCAGAGGCAGCTGGGGCTGGTAGTAGAATCACGCAGGAAAACCCCCAGCATGGCAATGGGAGCGTAGACCCCCGCAGCAACGCTGGCTGCAGTACCGATCGGAGGTAAGCCAGGTGAAACTGCAACCAGGAGCAGCGAGATAGGGGGGGTACTGACGGGAATGCAAGGGAATGTGTTGTCTCAGTCAGGGATGCTAGCGACACACCTGAGTATGGAGGTGCGAGAGAAAATCTGGAAAGGCGCATATTGTTGACATATTTTCCCTGCTCAGGCCCAAGAGAAGGGATGTAGATTACAAGGAAAGGGATGGCAAGGAGGCATCCTTCAGGGATAGGAGACCGAGGGTCGAGGAGCCATTGACAAATTGGCTCTTTGGTTTTCTTGTTTTTGTCACAGTCTTACTAGAGAAAAGGCCGGAGTTGACTATTCCGCTGGTGTTTTACACGAACAAGATTGTGAAGGCACACGCCACTCATGGGGGCATGGTTTGGTTGAATTATGATGGGGAGTTTCGGTGGGCGAAGGAAGAGAATCCAGCCATTGGCTGGGACCAGGTGGAGGTGAACGCATGGTTGGAGAGTGTGAGCAATGGGGAACATCCCGCTAGGCAGCCTTTTCGGACTTCCCAGGGAGGGCCTGGGGAGAAGAGGGGGGTTTGCTGGGCTTTCAATAGCAAAGGGTGCACCTGGCCACCTGGGCAATGCAAGTTTAAACACGCATGTGCCTATTGTGGTCACTCCTCCCATCCCGAATTCAAGTGCAACAAGAAAGCTAAAGAGCGTGGGGGGGCAGCTCCCAGGGATACCAAGCCCCCGCAGGCATAACCTGCCTACACCGGTTGATATTGGTAGGTTGATTTATTGGCTGGACTTGTACCCAGACAGGGCAGCAGCCAAAGTTTTGTTTGACGGTTTTTCTGTAGGTTTTCGCATTCCAGCTTTGCATGTCCCTCCCATTAGCCAGTGCAACAACCAGTTGTCAGCGAGAACTCATTCCTCTGTTGTGGCCACTAAAGTGGAGAAAGAGCGGGCTTTAGGCCGGGTGGCGGGGCCTTTCCCGGCTCCCCCTTGGGAGACGTATGTATGTTCCCCACTGGGGGTGGTGCCTAAAAAGGAGCCAGGACAGTTCAGAATGATTCATAACCTCTCTGCGCCAAAAGGTTCATCTGTAAATGATTCCATTGATCCAGCGCTGTGTACTGTGACATACTCGTTTTTTGATGCCGCTGTCCAGAAGGTGAGGGATCTGGGGCGGGGGGCATTGTTAGCTAAAACAGGCATAGAATCAGCTTTTTGCTTGTTGCCCGTCCACCCGGATGACTACCATTTACTAGGCTTCCAGGTACACCAGCGGTTATACTATGACAAATGTATGCCCATGGGGTGCGCGGTTTCTTAAAAGTACTTTGAGACTTTTAGTTCCATGTTGCAGTGGGTGTTTTCATGCAGATCTGGGTGTACTGATGTTGTACATTACTTGGATGATTTTATGGTGATGGGCCCGGCGGCATCAGAGGTGTGCGCCCAGGCGCTTGGGGAACTGGTAGCTATGTTTCAGGAATTTGGAGTACCGCTGGCACACAACAAGAGACATTGGCTTTGGCGCTATTCTAGGCTCGGCCTGGTGCGGGGCGGAATGGCCAGCGGCATGGCACGAGGCAGGCCTTACTAAGAACATAGCCTTTTTGGAACTCTTCCCCATCTGGGTGGCGGTCACGATTTGGGCGGAGCGCTTCAGGGACAGGGCAGTGACTTTCTGGTCAGATAACATGGCAGTGGTACAAGGCATCAATAGGCAGGGGGCCACTTGCCCGCACGTGCTAAGGTTACTGAAGCTGTTGGTGCTGGCGTGCTTGAGATTGAATTTAACGTTCAGGGCTGCGCATATACCAGGTGTTGATAACCACGCTGCTGATGCTTTGTCTCGTTGCAGGAATTCCGGAGGTTCCACCCGCAGGCGGTAGAGTGCATGACTATGTTCCCTACATCACTGTGGACAATTGGAGCCCCGCGTTAGCGGGGCTGGTAGGTGCCGCCCTGAATGATCGCTCCAAACATGCTTATCAGCAACATTTTAATGCTTACAGGTCATTCATAGAACAGGCAGGGACATCAAAGATCTTTTCCCCAGAGTCGATCTATGGTTTTCTACAGGCATTAAGGGATCAGGGCAGAGCTGTGGCCTATGCTAGGGCTAATCTTTCTGCGATAGGCTTCTTTGCTAAACTGGCGGGGGAGC
The DNA here is from genome assembly GCF_964261635.1 of Lissotriton helveticus. Lineage (NCBI taxonomy): Eukaryota > Metazoa > Chordata > Amphibia > Caudata > Salamandridae > Lissotriton > Lissotriton helveticus. The sequence continues at coordinate 1,909,089,620 of NC_136067.1, read as the reverse complement.
GGGACCCGGGGGCCTCCTTCCTAGTCAGGAAGGCCTTGGCAGGATGGGCTAAACTCGAGGGGCCTAGGCGGGATTGTCGTAGGCCTCTGGATCTCCCGACCTTGAATGATGTTCTTGGGGTGTTACCGTCAATATGTGACTCTCTGTGTGAAGGAGTCTTGATGGGGGCGGCCTTCTGCTTAGCCTTCTATGGGGCGTTCCGCCTGGGTGAGATAGTGGGGGCCTCCAGATCGGACCATGGGGGGGGCCTGCAGTTCCGTGATACGGTCCTTTCTCCGGGGGGGCTGGTGGTGCTCTTGAGACGTTCCAAGACTGATCAGGCGGGTAAGGGGGCCACCATTCGCTTACGGCCCCCTCAGGGGGTAGCGGCCTGCCCCATATCCCGTATGCAGGCGTACCTGGCCCTGCGCCCTGCTGGGGGGGGGGGGGCTGGCCATGTGATTCACGAGAATGGAGATTGCCTGTCCCAATATCAGTTTACGGCAGTGTTTGGGTTGGCCCTGGGTAAGCTGGGGTTAGGAGCAGCAGGATTCTCTACACATTCCTTTAGGATTGGCACTGCCACTCTGGCGGCAAGGGCAGGCCTCGCCCCCGACGCTGTAAAGGGCATCGGGCGCTGGACGTCGGAGTGTTACAAGAGATATGTCAGGCCAGAATTGTTATGACAAACTGTGGCGGTCACATATCGAATTGTATTTAACGGTGTCATTTCTCTCCTTCTGATTAGTATGCCCGCGTCGGTGGTGTGGGTACTTGGGCACTCGTTTGTGCGTCACGCGACGGTGCGCTTGCAGCAACGGCAGGTGGTGAAACCAGTTGACTTGACCGAGACCGAATTCCTGTGGCGTGGCGTCGGGGGGATGCGAATCCGACACCTAAGACGGCTCGTCGAGGAGCTCACGGTGCAGGAAGGGCACAAGTCTCCTGATTGGATTATCTTGCACTTGGGAGGCAATGACATGGTCGACAGAGGACGCTTGGCAGTCAAGGCGGCCCTACTGGCGGAGTTTGCCTGGTTGGGGCATATTTTTCCATCAGCTAGGATTGTTGGTCAGGCATGCTCTCACGCAGGACATGGGGCCCAGGAGTGCGTGCGAGATCATTGAACGTTTCAGTGAGGAGATTAAATGGTGAACTGGCAAGGTTGTGCTCAGTGAAGGGCCGCTTGCGCTACATTCAACACCGGATGATTTCTGGAGAAGCGATGTACCACCAAGATGGGGTACACTTGTCGGACTTAGGGACGGACCCTTTTATAAGAGAACTTTGGTCGTTTATTCTGAACGCAGGTGGGGAGGGTGTCAGACCTGAGGGCCTTGGCCACCCTTGTGACCGAAAAGAGACCTGCGATCAGTAAACAGTGATTACCACAATGGATGGGAGGCCGCCTGGCGAACTCCATAGGCCAGCACTGAGGGGGGATATGGTAAGCTCTCCGCTGGGAGGAAGTCACCACCGGCTGGGGAGGCTAGGGCGACAGATTTCGAGCCTCCTGGGCGTCCCAGGGCAGCCTGGTGGTCGAGGGGTGGGCCCTGGTAATGGCGGACAAGGACCAGAGGTGCGGGCCCCCACTCTAAGGGGTAGGTGCGCGGCACCTGGCGCAGGATACCCAGTTGCGAGATGCGAGCCAGATGGGGCTCCTCCCTTAGGGCTGGGAACGTGAGAGGAGCAAGAAATGTTTTGAAATGTGATTGTGAATATCAGATATGCATGTTATTTGCTTGTCATGTTTATACAGTGTTGTGATTAAACATGGCCATTTTACCCCACCTGAATCTCTTGGTGATTTCAATGTGGGGATATTGCATGTCTGTATCAGATTGGTAGGAGGCGGGTTTTAGAACCACTGGGCCTTTACGTCAACCATTTTCTAAAGGACTTTGTACCAACAACCCAGTGTTATATTAGAGATAGTATGCACATGATAAACATCATAGAAAATCATGCATTTGACCCTAAAACTGAGACCCTTTGTACATTAGACGTAGAGTCTTTGTACACGAACATACCCAGAGAGATTCCCTGTTGGTGATGGAGAGCATTCTCAACACCAGACCCAGCCCCCACAGAGTTCCGACTATATTTATTATCCAACTCTTAGAAATCTGTCTAACCCAAAATTTCTTTATGTACGATTCACAGTATTACCAACAAGTGCGGGGCACATCTATGGGGGCTGTTTTTGCCCCCACCCTAGCAATTTTGTACATGGACTGGCTGGAGACAAACACTATCTTGTCTCCCACAAACCCTTTTCACCAGGGATTAAAAAAATGGAAGAGATATATAGACGATATCTTTTTAATTTGGGGTGGAACTATCTCTGAACTCGATGGTTTCCTGCACTGGCTGAACCACAATTGTAATGGCCTTACCTTTACGATTACTCACAACCAAAATAGTATCTCCTTTCTTGATTTAAATATTCAACACCAAGAGGGCATCTTATACACTTCCCTTTTGCGTAAATCTACGGAGAGGAACACGTTGCTACGTTATGACAGTTGTCACCCCAGGGCTCTGAGGGACAGTTTGCCATATTCCCAGTTCCTGAGACTGAGAAGAAATTGCTATAAAAAGGAAGATTATTTCTGTGAGGCCAACACACTATCAGGGAAACTCCAGTTCAGAGGGTACCCACGGCGCCTAATTAAGAACTTTATGAAAAGAGCCTGGTCCTGTCCACACGAAACCCTCCTTGAGCCAAAACCTAAACAACCAACTGAAAAATTGGTATGTGTTACTACCTACTCCCCAGTTTCCAACCGGGTTAAACAATGTGTAAAAAAGAACTGGCACATTTTAAACTCAGGGGTACTGAATTGGGACACTCCCCTGTTTGCCTTTAAGAAGAATAAAAATCTTAAGGACCAATTGGTGAGGGCAGCATTACCGTCTACTAGAAATGTAACTCTTCACGATCACTGGCAATTACCCCCACTCCTTGGTCACTCCCGTTGTGGGTTGTGCGTTGTTTGTGATTTTTCAATTGATGGCAAGGAATTTGTGTATAACAATGTAAGAAATGCACTTAAAACATTTACCAACTGTAATAGTCAGAACATTGTATATGCCATTTTTTGCCCCTGCAACTTGATATACGTGGGCCAAACTAAGCAGAAGGTCAAGCTGAGGATCTCTCAACATCGCAGCCGCATCAGGTGTAAAACACCCAACGCCCCTTTGGTAGAACATTTCTTGGAGAAAGGACACTCGGAGAATGATATCCGCTGGACTGTTATCTCACAAATCATCATTCCACCCAGGGGTGGTGATCTCACTCGCCTCTTGAACAGAGAGGAACTCAAATGGATTTTGAAGACTGATAGTCTTAACTCTGGGCTTAACCTTCAAGATGAATGGACTGCCCTTATTTAAAACTTGGTGCTGTTTGTAGTCAGACCTGTATTCTGTTGTAAATATGTATTTTAACTGCACTATCTATATGATTTCTCTTAAGCATGTCACTTTTTTAGAACTTGGTGCTGTTTGTAGTCAGACTTGTATTCTGCTGTAAATATGTATTTTAACTGCACTATCTATATGCTTTCTTTTAAGCATGTCACTGTCCCTTCACGTCACCACTTATACCCATCGCTAACCACACCCTCACTCACTCCCTCACTGTCCCAAGATGGCGCTTATGGGAGTCCGTCAACTATTTTTATGCCCTTCCCTCAGACCAATCAGAAGCTATTATATTGCTTGCTGAGCTATTCTGCTTTGAGCACGCCAGGAAGTGAAACTCTCGACCGACTAACCCGGTAAGCAGATCCCCTTTACCCTCGACATCCGTGCTAATCGCCGTTATTGATACATTTCAGTAACTCCTTCCTCATCCCCAGGTATCCTGGCAGCCGACGGACTCCACTTAATTCCGCGGCTCCCGCCACCCGATTGGGGTAAGTTAGATACTCCAAGATTTAACCTCGGGTCTCCTACACGCTGGCCGCGTTATTTGTTCTCATTTTCTCCTTTCGCTTGTCCAGGGTGAACGTGTGTATTTCCGCTAACCGAGGAATAAGCCTCTACACCATGAGGCGTTCCGGTGAGCATTTGTGCCCATTTTGACTCCCGCCGCCGACTCCCTGTAAACTACCACGGACACTATCACGCATTCCGCCTTAAAGAGCACTTGTACTCTTGATACCATCCGTCACTCCCTCATTGCGTTATACCCCCCTTTTTTAGTCATTGCGGTATTGTTCTGAGCCACGTTGGGCTTGATCACATTGTCCGCTTCACTGGGCACTTTCACTACCGTATTGACCTAACTTCCGCCCTCCTCCTAGCATCACGGTTGTTCACAAGGACCTGATCTTAGAGTATTCGTGCACCGACCGCCATAGCACACCTGATAGATTTGACTAGTGTTGCGCCGCTCACTGGTCACACTGAAGTCACTGTTTCCTTACCATGCTCTTTACCATGTAAACGCTGTTTTTGTACTTAATGTGAATATTTCCTCTTCCCCCCTTTAGGCATTTAGAGGCTTAATTACTTTAAGGCTTTTCATTGTATCTGTCCTGATGATGGACCCTGAGATTTACTAGGGGTCCGAAACGCCGTCGACTTTAAATGCACTGAAACCGAATTGTGATTACTATTGGATGTCAAGTGCACTGTTGTAATACTCTGTACAATTGTATTGTTGATAGAGTAACTTGTTTTCGCCTTACAAAGCCCTTCTTTGCTGTCTATATCAACCCTTTGTACCTGCTCTGTTAGTACTGGACACAGGCTTGTGGTCCACACTGGTTGATTGTTGGAAGGTATTTCTATGTGATTTGAATACATGAATTCTGAGTAAAATCTCTGAAAGACCACTGTCCGGCTGGACATGCCTTTCTAAAAATATAGATTGACTCTGTCTATATTTTATTTTTGTGCTGAAATTTCTCAATGTTGGGGACCAATGTTGTTTGATAATGGTAGGAGGCGGGGGCATAGCTGGAGGGTACGGGTCCTACACACATAGGTTCAAAGATACTATTGGTCTGGAAAAGCAAGGGAAATACTGGGTAGACCTCCATTTCCAGCCATTTTGATCCTTGAAGCCACAGGAATACTATCTGAGGACAGCAGAATCCGGCAGAACCATTCCACAATGTAGTCCATGCGGGTCAAGAGAGGGTCTGGAATAGTATTTTTTTGAATTCTTCACCCACAAGGTGGCCTGAAAGAGGAACCTCATGTGTCACTGTTCACAGAAACGTTCTTCTGCAACACTCCAGTACCTCTGTTTACTGGCTCGCTGTTGGGACCTGGAAGAACGACTTACTCTATAGCAATTTGCACTACAAAAAATGCCGAAGGGCACCGCCACTTCTCTTTCAGTCTGCATCTGTGCTTGGGTGCACAAATAGACAACGCGGGGATCTCTTGGACCAACATGACCTTGGGCCCTTTGGAGTCTCCCTCCTTTGGCCCGTCTTGCCTTTCAGGCTCGGGCTATAGCACAGACGCTGTTGTACCTGATGTTGCATCAGAACTCAGATCTGGTATGGTTAGAGTTTCCACTAGTGTGTTCAGTTGATGTGATGCACATCTATGGTGGATTAGTCCTGGCTTTGTAGAGCCTATTTTTGGGGTCAGACAGTCAAAAAAGCATCAATATGGCTATTTGTGAGGGAATAAGGATAACATCTAGCAAACTTAACTCAACCATGTCATTTCCATCTATCAGCATTAGCTTAATATTATCATTAACTTACAAAGTGATGAGATCAAGTAGTGTTTACAGAACCAAAGACGGGCTATCAATAATCAAATTACATTTCCAAAATCTTGCCGGGGCGATGCAGTCTTGTTTTACCATGAAGGCTGGATCCAGTTGTCTTGCAGAATAGTCCCTGTATGAAATTGGATTAATGGTTGTGGGGTGAAACATCACTAAAGCAGAAACCACAATTCCTGGCACGGTGTAGTCACGAGCAGCCCAAAATGAATATATTCTTATCCCTCTGGTAGTTTATCACAAAAGCAATAAGGCTTCACTCAGAAGGAATTTGATATGTATTTTTTGTGGCACTTAAAACAGTAATAAAGTGAAAACACAACACAAGAAAAATCCAACTCAAATTTACAAAAATAGAGTAAAGTTTAATGCATTATTTGAGACTAAAACAACAACTATCCAATTAATAGAACCAGAGATATGTAATTTTAAAGATGTAAGTGAAATTAGTGGCAAACAACACAAAGGAGCCCATTAGGATGTCGGGCAGATCGCCACCGCCATGCGGGTGGTGGCGATCCGCCCGACATCCTGGTCCGCCTGCCACCCATTTCCCCCCCACCATATAACCATGGCGGGGGGGGGCGCGGGCGGACAGAAAGACCGTCCGCCGCTTTTCCGCCCCGGTTGCAAGACGGTTTAATATGGTGGCGGTGTCTATCAGCATGGGCTGAAACACATGCCTTTCCGTGGCGGCGATGCCGCCCGGGAAAGGCAGGAGGTCTTCAGTTCGGGATCACCCTGTGGGCCCCCGAAGTGAAGGCGAGGTGGGGGGTGCACATGGGGGGTACCTGTGGTACCCCCTGCATTTGCATACACAATGCGGCAGGCATGGCGCGGTGCCTGCCGCTTTGTGTATGTAAATGCATACATGCATTTTTAGCATTGTGGTGGGCGGTGCTGAAAAATGTTGAAATGTTAAAAATGCAGGATGTGCCCGCCACTGTTGCGGGCGCAACCTAATACCCCCCATGGGACCCCCGCCTTATGGCGGGCAGTCCCAAGTACCGTGAGGATGGCGGGCGGGCAAAGTCCACCCGCCATCGTAATGAGGGCCCAAGTGTCAACTTTACCATTAAAGAGGGTTCTAAGAAAATGGGTTACTGGCTGGGAAGTGTGAAACCCTCCTTGTCAGGGTGAAGCACAAGGAAACCTCAAATAAACCTGTGTTCAACCCTGTGGTAGTTTGACGCAGAGCAGCTAGGCTTCACTTAGATGCAACTTTTAAAGTATTTTGGCAGGACTTCAAACAGTAATAAAGTGAAAACACAACACAAGAAAAATCCCCATTTAGAGAAATAGTTTACATTTTTAATAAATAAATTCAGGCCTACTTTCAAGGGTTAAGGATAGGGGTGGCGCCACTTTGCAGGATAGGACTCCCAGATGGCAGAGTCCGGCTGCTGGGTTCAAGGTGATTGGAGCCTTCTGCCCCTGAGGCTCTACTCAGGAGGCCAGCCAATGAGCCCTTGAAGTTACTCGGGGCCCTATTTTAACAGATGCAGGTCCAGTCCTTCTCCTCCAGGCAGGAGGGCAGAAGGACAGCACATCAGAGCAGCAGTCCTTCAGAGCAGCAGTCCAGCAGAGTGGCGGTCTATTCGGCAGCACAGCAGTCCTTCACCTGGCAGAGTGTCCACAGGTTAAGAAGTGTACTGAAGAGTTTGTGTCTGGGGTCCAATATTTATACCTTGACCTTCCTTTGTAGTGGGGAAAGCTACTAGAGGTTTTCCTTTTAAGTCAACAGGCATCCCGCCTTCTCTGTCCAGGCTCCAAACTAACTGCAGGAGCCCTTTGTGTGGAGGAAGAACACAGCCTATTCAAATGTACGTAGGGCTGTGTCCAGCTCTGACCTCCCATCCTGCCAGTGATGCCACCCAGGCACACCTATGCTCTCTATTGTGTGTGGCAGTCTAGGAGGGATACACAAAGCCCAACTGCCAGTCAAACCCAGTCATGTGACCAAGAGACAGACTGCAGGCACTAAATGGCTTTGGCAGGAAAATGACAACTTTCTAAAAGTTCCCTTGGAAAAAACAAAGGCAGCCCTCGCTCAACAAGAATCAGAGCATAAAGTATTTTAAATAAAAAATGGCTCTCTTTACAATACAATTACTTCAAGGATACACAATGCAACAAAGGCTGTATATAGAAGTACTGTTCACAAAATAAATAATTATTAAAGAGTTGCCACTAAGAACATATATAAATTATTATTCTTTATATAGTTCATGTGCAAGAGGAGAACCAAACGAAACAACGATAATCATAAACACTACATAAAAATAACAACAATTATAGACATATGGGTTCCATAGAACAACAAACAACCATATATATATATCCATGTAAATCTAGAATTATTATAAATCTTCCCCCTTATGGCAATTAGGGATATTTCTACTTGATATGTTCGTGTTTTAAAAGTGTCAACGTTTCGACCCAGTTGTGGATATTGGGTCTCATCAGGAGCAACAAATAGAGAGAAACCTTAGTAGTATACTTCGGGGCTGTGATTTGGATTTAAACAAAAAACATCAAAAGAGATTGGAAAGGAAAGTTACTTAATCGGAGGACTCAGTGTGAATAACCCTGAGAATACAGACATGGCCTGGCCTCAATCAGTAATGGTAAGGTATTTGTTGTGGATTGCAAACAAAGCGTGACAGTTACAAACTGTTACTTGTATTCTAAACTAATAGAATTATTGTAGGAGTTTTAAAATCAGGTGGAGTATGGAACAAAACATCAAATAAGAGGCTAAAACGAGAGGCAATGCCTTCTCCGCACGAGGTCAAAACCAAGCTGGGCCATGAACCTCATCCTTGCATCTGCTTCTATGTTCTATCTTTTTCTTTCTCCTTCAGTTGTAGCTTATCCCTTTGGAACCCTCTTTACCTCAACTAACAAAGCCTTTTTTTTACCCCAATGACCACCTGCTTGATATTGAGGGTGATAACCTGCGGGAGCATGTGAGTCTCCGGGCTTGGGTGGTGTATTGATTTCTATTATCTAATCCATCTTTACTGTAAGAGGTGCTCAAAGAATGACTTTTAACTTATTAGAGTAATGAAACTTGAGTTTTAGACCCAGATTTGCAACGTTAGTTGCAGATGTTAGACTTTTTGCACAAACCTTGCAGTCAGAGCACTATATAGGGATTGCTGATGTTCTCAAATAACCAGGACTCTGGTTAATATGTCTATGATGGAAGCCTCTTTGACTCGCCCGTTAGCTGTGGATGTGCAGTCAAAGTTTAGTACAAAGGGGTTATTGGTGGAGAAGTGTTTGAGGTTATGTTAGGATAATGCAGAATTCCATGATCACAGTTTCAGTAAAGATGTGAATGTGAAAGTTGTGAGTTTTTGTAAAAACATAACACTAATAATATAAAAAAAACAAACGTACATATGTAAAGTAAACGTGAAAGTCAATATTGAAAAACACGCAAGTCAAATAAACAAAACAACACAGTATAAATACAGTTGTAAATCCAGGGACCTGGATGTACACTGGATATATTGCATTATATCACTAAGGGCCTGCTTGCGAGTTTATCGGTACTGCACCGGGTCCGCCCTGCCGCAGCACCGCCAAACCCGTATTTGGGCCTTTTGCCAGATTTCGAGTTATTCTCGTGTCTGGCTGGCTTTTTTTGGCGTTCCCAAGGCAGTGCCTTTAAAAACAGGCCCCGCAATGGGAATACCAAAAACCGTTTCTGCATGGCATGGAAGTCCATGCCGTGCAGGAACTGGTGTGCATGCAAACGGGGGCATTTGTTGTGTCCCCCTGTGTGCAGCCACGGGGCGAGAGGCGCAAGGCCCTTTGTTTTCTCTCTTCCAGGGTTTTAATGGCAGTCAAACCACCATGAAAACCCTGGCTGAGAGGAAATTTGTAATATACTTGGCAGGACCATGGTGGCCCGCCAAGCATATTGCATTCTCAAGACCGCCACAACTCTGCCAGGAACGGCATTTCCCAGGTGATTGAGGTAGTGCTGTGGTGGTCCCACCACCCGAGTTGTAGTCAGGCGGTTGGGAGACCGCCACCACTGTGTCACCATGAGTCTGGCAATCCTCAGAGCGCCAGACTTGTAATTGAGCCCTAAATGTTTGCCAACACTGTCATAAGGTGGAGGAGACACAAATGTAACACAACAAATGTTCTGTTACTGAACAGATGATGGTTCAAGACATCAGACAAACTGTTTCTCTACAAATACAGTGTGCAGTCATTTACCAATTGCTCACACAGAGAAAATTGCAAATTGTACATAAACTTTTTGTGGCCTGTCTCTAAATTTTGCAAGGCAACCTATGTGCTAAAGGGCACATAAAAATATCTGCAGTCACAGAGGAAGAGAGGGCCGCAGAGCAACCTCCCGAAATATTATTAATTATATTGGCCTCTGTTTGTGACTCCCATGAATGGTAACAAACAAAGGGATGGTGGCTTGCAAGGAACATCAGACCAACATCCCTGTGTTTGCATTCTTAAACAGGAAACTGTGGGGCATATTACCAACGATAAGCGATATTTATCGCTAACGAGGCTTAGCAACAAATTTTTTAACGCTAAGCATCGCTGGAAATTATCGCAGAGATAACTTGCTATTAGCAAGGTTTATCTCAGAAGTGATAAAAATCCTCGCGCTTACGGCCAAATGAGAGATTATCACTGGAAAACCAACGATAATCTCTTGAAGTTTGGCGTTAGCTTGATGATAGGGGCTCACAAACTTAGCCATGATATCCACCTTCCATAGGATATCATGGATAAGTCAGGAAAATACCAGGTGTAAAAAAAGCAGCACTAACCGCAGTTAGCGCTGCTTTTTTTTATCACTAACAGGGTTAGCGAAATCCTTGATAATAGGAGAAATGTCGCTTAACAACAGTTCTCCTATTATTTTTCTCTGGAACGCCCCCTTTGCATTTCATTAGAGATGCAAGGGGAAGCGTAGAGAAAAAGGGTGCTAACATGCGAATTTGCGTGTTAGCACCCTGTTGCTGATAGGGAGATAATTTTATCTCCGCTTTCTTGGCTTTTAAAGCCAAAAAAGCGGAGATAAATCCCTTGATAATATGCCCCTTTGTATTTTAAAGCAGCCCATGTTACTTAAATAAACCAGTACAGTTTTAAAAAAAGGTTCCCTTCGGGGAATACATAAGAAGTATCAGGCAGTGGTTCCCTGGATCGGTAGAGTCCTCACACTGTAATTAACAGGATATAGTATTAATGTAGCATGGTTTTATCTGTGGATGTAATTATATTCAACTGTTATATTTGTAACAATTTTAATTAATCATACAATAAACTTGAAACTTGAACTTGAAACACTGCCTGCTTCCCCTGGGTTGCCCAACCAGCTTCACAAAGGGGACACCTTCCCATTTGAAAATCAGTAATCACATCCTTGGAGGTTTCAGTAATGGGTCCATTCCCAACTGCAACTGCAGTCATAAACCATTGATATAAGCCCTTCCTACTTGGTATTAGGAGAGGATGTCTGTTTCATGACTCTTCCAAATTGAAATTCGGAATTGATCACAAAACTCATTTTGCGAGTTAGAAAGACTTTTCCAACTCGAAAAATGGATACAGTAAATAGAAAAAATCTATTTTGCAGTCATAATTTTCAGGGATTGTATATCTTGCCTTCAGTACTGTAAAATGGAGGATATCAGTCCCCATGCCAAACCTGCTTAATGTCTCGCAAGATCATACTGACTGCGAAAACCTATAACTGGCAGAAACAAGAAAAAGACAGTAGCAGTAATGCAATGTTAAGTAGTTGAGCACAATTAAAACAAATGTCTTTGAGTTTTAGAATTGGGAGACGGTGAATAGCTACCTTTTTCCTGGTTTAGGTGCAGTATTTATTTCTCCCTAAAATGAGAATATCCCTTTGGCTGACATAGTGTCACTGAGTCTGGAGTTTTACTCTCAGAGAGGACCGACCACAGTGATGAACGGAGCAGATTGTTGTGTACCCATTAACACAAATGCTGTGTGAACTCACAGGGAGATGGCCGAACCTAGGACCACCGCTCAGGGACTTTTGAGGGGTCTCCAGCCAGCTAGCACAGTAGCCATGTGGGTGCATGACCTCTGCATGGAAAGGTAGAATCACAGAGTAGGAACACAATACCAGGAGATGCAGTGTTTTGATGTGGTCTTTTCTGAATTCTAGTGCAGTGGAGGATATTCTAGGTGCTGGTTCTGCTTCTCTGACAAAGGCAGATTTCCTTGTCAGGAGGAAAGGCTTACAGATCGTCAGCAAGAACCTTCATGATTGTTTCTAGGTATAAAAGCAAGCATTTGCAATGCAATAGGTCTCGTATTTTGGAGACTTAAGCTATTGGCATTGTAAATGACAATGTCTTATATATGTATGGTTTGATAATTAACACATAAATAAAAGGCATTGTCATGTACAGTGCCAATAGCTCAAACTCTTGTAAATGCAAGTGGCCGCCACTGTCCCGGGCTGCTGAAAGTGAAAGCGTGCATGGCACGCTGAAGGTTGCAGGAAAGCATGTTGTGCTTGCAGTAGGAGAAACTACTTAAAGAAAATAGTGCCTACAGACTAAAAATGACTCACTGTGTAACAACCGAAGAAAAAGGGCCAGTCCTCATGAGAGGTTAGGAATGACGACAAGGCAGTACTAAGGAGGAACTAACAAGACTATTAACGAATCAGAAGCCAGCATTTACGAAGGACAATGACACAAGCCAATGACAAATATGGGCAGAGAGTGGGCTGGGCTTCTATTCCATTCTCCAATACAGCATGGCTCGCAGAGCAGTGCATGCGCTACCCAGGCTCAACCTAAAAATTAACAATTTAAGCACAGCAACAAGCAGAATTAGTAAAATAGAGGCAAGCACAGGTAGTATGCGACATTGAGCATCTAAGCTATCTTGTGGCGAGCACAGGCATATACCACAAGCAGCCTAATTAAATACATTCATGCAAGCTGATAGCCCTTTACCAGCACCAACAATCAACAAATGCAACAAGTTCCTGTTTCTTACAGATAAAATCGAAAACACCCAAGAAAAACACCTAATCGATCCAACACTAAACAAAATCTACTCCCCAAAATAAAACACCTCTTCCCAGGCGACCTAGCCCAATTTGTTTTAAAACTCAAACCCAGTAACTAGTAACAAGACCTTCTTCCTACTACTATCAAGTCCAATTGTCACCTCTTCAAAAATGTTTGGTGTCTGATGATCAATGCATTGCTCACCCAAGGTGTTGTTTCTAGATGTCTAAAAATGGGCTAGATAACCCCTGGGGTGAAAAAGTCCACCCTTGGTCCCAACTGGTTGGTTAATTTCAGATCTGTTTCCAATCTACCCATGCTATGAAAAGTAATTACATACAGAGTCTTAAAGCAGCAAATTAAGTATATTAATAACAATCACCTACTCAACTACTAATTGAGAGATCTGTTTTCAGCAAAGAGAGACACCCTAAAGTCCATGCATAACTTTCCAGATGTGTATGACCCATGCTTACTCGCCTTATTTCATCTATCAGCAGCGTTCAACAATATCGATCACGGCAGGGCACTAACCTTTCTGTAAAATAGATCTGGATTATGTAATCAAGATCTGAATGGTTCTCATATTTATCTCACCACACTATCATATTTAGCATCTTACCACGCCCAACTGGGGAAGATGACATCTCAAACAGTGCACAAATGATGCGTCGCATCTCCCAAGGCGCTTTATCAACAATTACAGCATTTAACTTTTACCCAAAACCACTACGTTCCTTCCTTCCATTGGGATATCGAGTCTCCATCCCTTTGAATGCTGATGACTACAGCTTTAGCTAAAAACATTATCCCTTAAGGACATTTTCACACTTTGACTTGTCTCATGAATCTCTAGCAGTGGATTACTATCAACATTCTCATGCTTGATCCACAAAAACAGTTCATCCTCTACACACCCAAGCTTAAAAATACATTTTTACCCTGCACTTCTCAGTGAGGAGTAGATATCTTCTACGCTCTGCCCCAGAAAAGAAGATTGCAGTGGGAAGAGCGAAAGCTCAAACAGTTAATGTACCTCAAGCTGTGGCTCCTGTTAAAAAGGCAACTTGAGGAGGAGGCAAAGCAAAAAGGTGTGGGTCAAGGCGTGTTCTCTCCCTAAACCTCCCCCCTCCCTTATGTCCTATTTTAAAATTATGGAGCAGGTTGCAGGATTGGCAGGGGCTGCGGGGAGTACCAGGAGTGCAGCTGCGCAGCAGCTAAGTTGGGTAGATCCACTGAGGTTGGAAAATCGCTTTTCCCCTAGCAGATAACTGAGAAGATAGTACATCCAGTATACCCACGACACGACCAATTCAAAAGGGTGCAGTAGATAAAAGTAAAGAAGGTAATAATGTGCTCTCAGGTAATGGTGAGAGCACTGGATCAGATCATAGTCCGCAGGAAAGATCTTCCTCAGAAATTCAGGTCGAACAAAGCAAAACCAAAGGGGATGATGGATGGAGTGTTGAACATTGCAATCACTCACCCCTAGTCAACTGATCTGGGTTTAATCCATCATCATTCTTTAGATCACTCCGCCACCCCAGTTCAGACATGGCCCTATGCAAATCAGTCTGACCCTGTGCCTCATGGGAACAGTCTGCCCGAACTGCCAAGCCATGTCTTCCCTGGACCGGAAACAAGCTAAGGGTATGCTCAGACGTGAGTCCCGTGCTCTCCATGCCACTGGAATCAAGCTATCATGGCTGATGAGGGCTAAAAGCCCGAAACCGGTCCTAGGATGCTTGTTTCCAGTCCAGGGATGACCTGGCTTGGCAGTTCGGACTGGACTGTTCCCATGGGGCACAGGGTCAAGACTGATTTGCATATGGCTGGGTTCAAACTGGAATGGCATGTTGAGCAAAAGAACTATGGATTTAGGCCCAGATCTCTATACTGGGGTGAATGTGTGACATTGTTCTGCATTCTGTCCAGCTACTGTTGTTTTTGCATCAGAAATTCAGGTGGCAGACCTATTATATAGTTTGAGGCAAGACATCCTGGTTAAGTTTGAAACCTCTGAGCATAATCAGAAGGATATCCAAGAAAAGTTTGGGTACTTGAGCAGAGAATAGATGGAATAGCCCTACGCACTGCGGTATTGGAGGAGGAGGTGAAGACGTTGGAGAAAGCGTCTGCAGCAAACTCTAGAGAAATAGTGGGGCTTAAAGAACAAAACAAAATCTTACTAGAAGACTTGGGAAGACTGGAATTGCAAGCCAGGCGGAACAACGTTTGTCTCTTTGGTATTTTTGAAGTGTGGAAGGCTCGGACATTAGAGCTTTTGTATGTAAGTTGTTGGGAGGATTGTTCCAAGACAGGATGGCTATTGACTGGGAAAGAGAGCTCCAAAGGGTCAATAGAGATCCTTTTAGGCTACATCCAGGGAGGAAAACTCCAAGGAAGATATTAATACATTTCCTTATTTTTTCAATTAAGGAACTTGTGCTGAAGGAACGTTCTGTGACGTTTGGAGATTTCAGCTATCAAATTCGGTCTGACATGAGCAAGAGAACAGCACAGAGGCAGTGGACATTAGTTACAAAATTAACAAACTGCACTCTAAAGGGGCCCAGGTGCACATGAAGTTCCCTGCCATGTTGAATCAGACAGATTCCTCTGGGAGATGGGTAGTAGGCAAGATGAGGGTACAGGGAATGCCAATAGTTTGTGCCAGTTAGTATGGGCTAATCAAGGACAATCCAGACGCACTAATTAAGCTTGAATTATGTCTGCTATTAGCTAATGCCCCCGTGATAATTGTGCGGGATTTTAACATAGTACAAAATAAAGATTTGGATAGAACCTCCACAGTTAAGTATGTTAGTCCACCTAAAACAACTGCGTTGCTTAAGACTCTGATCCAAGAGTTAAACTTGGTAGGCATCTGGAGATATAAGATGGGAGATAAGAAGGATTTTACTTTTTTTAGTAAGAAGTACGGCCACCATTCTCGTATAGATTGCTTTTTAATGGATCGAGAGGTGTCGACAGGGGTTGAAGGGATTAAGCTTCTGCCTGTTATCCTTTCAGACTACCCAGCCGTGCTTCTTTCCTTGAGGCTCCAGGATAAGAGGGGTACAATAAGGTGGACTCTAGATCGGACCATCCTGTTAAATGAGGGGGTGGCATCTAACATGAGGGATGAGGGTTCGCTCTTTTTTCAAGCCAACATAGGGTCAGCTAAAATTCAAATTGTATGGGATTCCTTCAAGGCCAATCTAAGAGCTATTGGCACTCCTATAATGGTGGGCAAGAGGCGTAGCATGAGGCAGCAAGAGGAAGAACTCTAAAAAAAATCAAAAGTAAAGAGCAGGACCTCCAAAAGGCATAATTGGAGGGCTCTAGTAAAGTTTCTTTGCTGGGCAAAGAATTAGAACAGCTTCAAGCAGAATATCAAGGAGCTCTAGATAAGATGCTGACAGATAGATGGAGGGTTAGTAAATTGCAACATTTTGCATAAGGGTAGACGAGCGGCTCACTTTTGCTTGGAAAGCCACAGCAGATAAAGCCTGAAACACAATAGGTAGCCTAAGAGAGGATCTAACAGGTGCCATAGTAGATACCAACATAAAAATTGTTTTGGAAGTCTGCAGATACATGAGTCAACTGTATAAGGAGGATATTTCCCCAGGGAGAGAGAATATAGAGGTTTCTTTAAAAAACATCGAACCCCCGAAATTAAGCTAAGATCAGAAGACGATTCTAATGGCTGAGATAACGGAGGAGGAAGTCCGAGCTCAGCTGAGAAGGATGGCTAAGGGAAGGCGGCCAGTCCGGACGGCCTTCCAGTTGAGCTGTATCCTAGTCTCCTGGACAGAATAGTGCAGTGCTTAAAGCTATTTAACGATACATTGATGGAAGGGGAAGATCCTCTCTCTGTCCAGGACTGAAGCCACAGTAACCTTAATCTTGAAACCCAACAAAGATCCCCTGGTGGTAGATTCCCATAGGCCAATATCGTTGTTGAATACCGATTACAAGGTTTTTTCAGGGATATTGGCCACCAGTGTTGCTAGGATCATTAAAAGTGGTATACACCGAGATCAGAGAGGATGTATCCCTGGGAGGCAGCTCAATGAGCTAACCTTCGGGATGCTTGGGGTAATTGATGTGGCGGAAACTTATAATTTACCTGTAGAGGTTGTGCCAGAGAATGCCGCTAAGGCCTTTGACCAAGTTCATTGGCCCTATCTCTGGGAGGCTCTAAAGATCTTTGAGTTTCCCGAGAATATCATTAGGGCAGTTCAACATCTATACTGTTCACCTAGAGCAAGGATTTTAGTCAATAGGGAGCTAACGGATTGGTTCAATATAATGCGGGGAACGAAGCAGGGGTGTCCCCGGTCCCCGCTTTTATTCAACCTTTATATTGAACCATTAGCGGCTTGGATTAGAAATGATGACTCTATTGTTCCGTTTAGATATGCAGGTTTGGAGGCAAAATTAGCCTTGTACACAGATGATCTGATACTTTATACGATCAACCCTGAGAGGGCTATTCATAACCTAATGGCTATGGCGGAATCATTAAAGAAGATATCGGGGTACAAGGTAAACAGGAATAAGATGGAAATTATGAAATGGAATCAGCCTAGGCAAACCCTGGGGGCAAAATCGCATATGCGTTACTTGGGTATATTAATTACACAGAAATTAGTGGAAGTGACTACTGTTAACTGGAGAAAGATAAGTCAGGAGGTAGGGAGATTGTTAGTTAGGTGGGCGAATTTACCCCATAATCTATGTGGTAGGGTAAATCTCATTAAAATTATTGCTCTCCCTAAGGTTACTTTCCTTTCCTTTCTAACTCTAAACCCTTACCGTTTGACAAAGGAGAGATTGCTAAATTACAGGGAAAGATAGGCAGATTCATTTGGGCCGCGAAGGGGCCCCGAATATCCTGGAAAAAATGAAGGAGGAGGTTGGAGAAGGGGGGGGGGGGTTGGCGCTTCCTGATCTGATGATATCCGGCATGCATTTTACTTTAAGAACTGCCTTATGCTTTTAAATAACGTTGATGGGTCATCAATAGGAATACTCTTTCAGGCAATGTTGAGTGGACTGAGGGATGGACAAGATCAGTTTTTTATTTAAGTATGGGTACCCGAAGTCTAAAAAAAAAGTGAGACTGAAGATTTTGCTGGGGGCAATGAGATTATGGGTTTTAATTTGGAAAAAATAGGAATAAAATACTACTCCTCTAGGGCCCGATATGGGATTCACCAGGAACCCCGGAGTGTTTAAAGGACTTGCTTAGCCTTCTACTGAAAACTGCGGGGATCTCCTCGCCAGGGACTGCGTTAGTTAGTTGGGAAACTTTGGGTCTATGTACAGGGGGTCAACTAACTAGATTCAAGTATTATCAAGTCTCTGCGTGGTGGGCACGACAAGATTGGGGTGAGGAAGAAGACGATTCCTGGTTGGATCTTTGTGGTATCGTACCTTGGTAGAGGCGGAAGATGAACTGGATAAAGATATTCAAAAGCTAAGGGAAGAAGACCTAGTAAACTTAAACCTGAGTGAGGCTTGGTTTGGTTCATTTGCAATGCTTCGGGAGATAGTTAAACCCGCCTTTCCTAAATGTAACCAACTTTTTACTGTCTTTAGGGTATATTAGTCCCTTGCAAAGCTATCACAATTTGCAGGAACACACTATACATGCCCAAGATGTAGGGGCCCCCCAGCAGATGACATGCATATGTTTTTAACATGTCCTATGATCTCAAATTTCTGGACTGAACTGTGTAAATTCCTGACGGAAGTAACCGGCATACAGGTGAGGGTAACTCCTTTACTTGTATTTTTTTAGAATATGTCAGGATAGTGCAACTCGTCTTAATAATCTGGTTTCAATATATATTTTCCATGTAATCTTATTGGGGAGACAGTAGATTTGCAGATCTTGGAAATTAGGAGCCCACCTCCTTTCAGAGTGCAAGAAGAATATTATATCTATAAGCAACATGATATATCATGCGATCCTAGCAGTCAGGCGAAAGTATGGGCTATGCTGGTTCATTGGAGTAAAAAGATCTGGGGTCCAATAATTAAGCCAAAGAATTGCTGTTGGTCCTGGCCCCCTTTGTTTGCTATGGGCACACCAGTAAAGGGTGGAAGTGGAAGCAGCTATTTTTCTTGGATGGAATAACTCTATCCCTGGCTCCTATCCTAGCAATGGGAATGGAGTATTGCCAACAAGAGAATTGGCAGAATGAGGAACAAAATAAAAATAAATAAATAATGTGAATTTGAGTCAAACAATGTTAGGCTCAATTTCCCATCTATTTTGGATTATGTGTTTTTCAGTGCTCTCTTGATGTGGATGTTTACACGAAGGATAACTGCAGTGAATGCTTTGTGATCAGGACCACCATTTTTTATCCTGGGACAATTTAACTTTTCAATTGAAATGTATTTGAGGGTATGACTATTTTTGAAGTCCACCAATAGTCGAAATATGTAAATTCAGGTGACTGGTACAACTGGCACTACTTATACATATAATTAGCTTTGCCAAACTGGAATTAGTATGTGTGGTGACTCACAAGCTGATTTCACCATAATAAAAGTGATGATTCTTTCTAGGGATATGATGCACACTATATGAATGATAATCTTTGAAAAGAAGGTATTTGTCCATCGATTCTACTGGGTCTTTAACAAAGAGATATAATAAAGAACTATGGGGCATATTATCAAGAACGGTGTTAAAATTATCGCCGCTTTAGCGGCAGGAAACTGCTGCTAAAGCGGCGATAATGGGCTTGATAATATGCTCTTGAGAATTCCAATACAAGCCCATGTTCACACCAGAACCTGGGCTTCTATGGGAATATACAAGGGCATATTATCAAGCCCATTATCGTCGTTTTAGCGGCAGTTTCCTGCCGCTAAAGCGGCGATAATTTTAACACTGTTTCTTGATAATATGCCCCTATGTTGCTCATAGTGAGGGCAGTCTATAAAAATGACAGAATAAAAGTGAACAATAGATTGCTACCCACGATTGTCTTTCTCTACAATAGCATATCTGTTTATGCAGCTTACATTTTGGTATCGTTTTGTTGCATACAACCATGCAACTAGGGCTTTTGCCACTTGGTGTGGTCCCTGTGTTTGCCTCCCTATGACTGCAAGTGCAGGTACGAGCAGGGGGGGAGGGTTTTTCGAGGGAAAATAAAATTAAAAACAATGAAATTGCTCACCTGACCTGCCGCCTCCCAGCTACGCTACTGGAAAATTATTTTTTAGCAGAAAACCTTTGTAATAATTCACATGCCAGCAATATTGAGCAAATTATACAACAGCATTGAGAAAGGCACTCAATACTGTACCTCACATTGCACACATGGCAAAAACTCACCTAATATGTCCAAAGCCCCTTCAATGTGATTTTTAAATTATGGTACAAAGTTAATCTCTTGGATCATGATTTTGGCAATTTATGTGTTTTAAACAACAAATACACTTGCAAACATGCCTGTGGAATAAACCATATATGCAGATACGCTGAACTTAATGTGCTATTTATTGCCATTGTTGAAGGAGGAAAAGGCATCATGATTTACTCAAGGCTTCACCTCTGTTGAGTCATGGCCTCTCTCCACGCTCAACAATGCCAATAAGTAGTATATTGCAGTCTGCTCATCTGCATAAGTAGTATCCATTATTTACAGAATTACAAGAGGCCAGTCTGAATAATGTGTGAGCTATTGTAAGATACTGTGACATTTTTCGTTGACTTTGTATTTAAAAATACAAGTAGAAAAATATGATGCAACTAACTTAGGAGGGATAAAGATTTTTTCTGGGGACTCCCCAACTTTTATAAATTCCAGAGGCAGAAACCATTTCCTTCATTATATTTAATCTGCTGTATAGCAAGGTGAACAATTATATATATATTTCTCCGAGCAGAATGGATCTTTCACTGGCTTTTTTTCTATCTAGGGGCTGGAGGCACAATTGTTTAGTGAGTCACAAGTCATTCACAAATTAGTTTGTGACCACACCATTGGCCATGTGCCTTGCACCACATGCCCCAAATGTTTAATTCACAAAAAAAGCATAGTGTTGTGAATATTTAATGAATCTTTGATTTGTGAATATAAATGGTGTTACTGAAATGGCGATTTCCAGGCGCGGAAGGACACTACATATATATGAAACTTTCTCAAATTGAGAATTATCTCAAAAATATGAATTGCTGCATGTGCAACTTAACATCAAGTGGAAGGAGCTGGTACCAGGTGCAAAGTATAAAAGGGCACCCAAAAAGTATTAGAACATTGGAATGTTGAGAGTTTCATTGAAGGCAATGTTGCCCGGGCTTCTAAGGGTTGGTATAAACCTTTCGCTCTAATGTTCCAATGTTTGCATTTCTGCTTCTCGCTTCTTAACTTAGAACATTCTACCCTTAGTAGGGGGAAAGCTCTACTAGCCTTATATCCCTTCTGGCTCGGGCTAAACTTGTTGTTAAAGTTCCTCACTTTCATGATAGGCCGGAGCCGCTTAGATTTAGGGCCTTTAACAAAAGTACAGTCCTGGCAGCGGGATTTTAGGCTATATTATAAGCTTTAACAATGGCAGCACTCAATGCTATGGCAAGGAAGATGCAGATTCCAAAAGCACATAAGAGAAGGGTGGGCAATGGAGAGAATTTCTAGACAGTCCTTGGCCCTGTTTGAACAAACTGAGGCACTGGTTATGCTAGATAATGATTGAGCAATCAGGTGATGTTAACTCTGATTGATCAGTTGCTGCCTGTTCTAGGCAGACACCAGTGGTGGCCAGCAGCAAACAAAACTGGTGAGGCGAATACTTAACCCACTGATATGCACAGGTAAAAAAAAAAATCAGCACTGCCCTTAGGCTCAGTGCCAAAGCTCTCAATTATGGTCCATTTTAATTAGTGTTTATAACATACCATGATTGAAAGCTCTGGAGTTGAGGCTGAAGGCACTATGAGTTTCTCATAGTGCCTGTCAGTGAGTTAATTTAAACTAAAGTACAGAAATAAAGATGTATTTATTTTTCTATGCACTCTTTGGCTCCTCCAGCACAGGCAACGAGCTTCCAGGGCCTCATCAAACTCTCCTCCACCAATTCTGGCACTGTGCACTTGCTGCTCAGGCAGCATCAGAGCAGCGTCAGGATTGGCTGAAGTGCTCTGGTCTGACGCTTCTTCAGGCCCTGGAGGCCTGTGCTTGCTCTCCACCCAGCTGTCTAAGATGGCATGGGTTGGAGTGTTTAAAGTGCGCATGTCAGGCTTGCCGTCACAAGACAGCCGGCCAAAGTGGCATGCGCACTTTAAACTGAAGTGCAGTGTGCCCACTGCTCCTCCCCGCAGCTGGCTTAGCCTTCTCCGACTTGGCTGCTTTCCAGGATGAAAAATAAAATGGTAATACATTTGCTTTATTGCCATTTTATTTTTCATGGTTCTCTCCCAGTGCGTAACTAAACTTGGGCCCCCCCTGCAAGATTTACGAAGACCCCCCTGCTCCGGATTTAATCAGGAGCTCTCATGCCAGAGTACAGTGCTGAGGGGGCCCCCTGCAGCTCGGGCCCCCCTTACCCACACCGCCGCGGGGCCAGCGTTATGCCACTGTTCCCTTCACTTTCATCGGCGGGGCGACACTCCTTTGCCCTCATGGAATCACCGCCACTGGCAGAAACAACCAATGTAGCAAGGCTATCCTCAACCACGTTCAGGTATTGTGTGCACCACAATTCCTAGAATCCAGTTACCAGCATACAATAGCAGTTGGCTGCAGAATATCTCTCAGTCAAGAGTTTTCTTAGACCTTCTAGCTATCATGGTGGGAAGGATAAATCAACATATTTCTGTCCTGAACAACCCTGCTGAGTTGCAGTCTACAAATGCACATTTTTATTAATTGCACAATCTCCATATATCCTGAGAAGCGTGGATGGGAAGCGCATTTTCAACTGCCATCCTTCAGAGAGTGAGTACTTTTACCTAAATTGTAAACGTCCTCATTCTCACAATATACTGGAGGAGTGCAATGCCACATGCTTGATCACCAACCTAGTTGTGTGTTTCCCCAGAAGCTTAAACCACTCAAACATATTTCATCATTGGGCCCTGTAGACCAGTTCAGCAAGAGGAGCGTTTGGAGGCAGCTTGGTATAGCTACATAAATTAACATTGTATATTACTTGTATTGTAATTTGCACACAATTAAAAATCCATCCTTCATATTGCAGGTGACAGACCATGTTCCTTATACAGATGAATAATAGCTCCATACTTAAATGCAAAACAGCCAGAGAAAGGCGCTAGAACACTGCTCACAAGCAAACCGGAACACATATTGAAACATATTTTTTTTCTAAAAGAGAAATCTCGTTTTCTGCACAGAGGAGGAGGGGAGCTAGTATATGATCCTGTAGGGAGTTGTAAAATAGCCACATGTGCCATGTTTCACAAAATGGCAATCAGAAAAGGCAGGCCCATGGAATCTGTTAGTCTCAGACAATGAAGATAAATTACCCCTCGGTTCCCTCCCTGGCACCGGATGCAGCAAGAGCCGTAGAAGGATGGGCCTGCAGGGCTGACGATACTAACTGTTACTTTTGAGGTGCATGAGACAAAAGCATAAATGTAGACATTAACTTTATTTTTGTGTGTATATTATTTATACACATTGGTGCATATATTGAATATTTTTTTTTAAAACACTCAAACAATACACAGCCAATCAGCTAGGTTCATAAAAGAACACAATGTAATAACATTTATGTATTTAAACAGGAATGTGTTAAAAAAAATGTAACAATGATTTTATAATTTATTTATATCTTGAAAATCTAATAATTGTTTTCTCTTTCAAACAATGAGTTCTACTACACCCTCCCTGTCCTCTGTGGCTTCTTCTACTCCTTATAGGGTCTCATTTACGAGCCCCCTTGCGGCACTTTTGTGACACCGGAATGTCATTTTTTTACATTCCGACGGCGCAATGTCCCTTCCTGCACTAAATCAATCAGCCCGCAGTGCAAGGGTGCATGGGTGCATGGTACAAGGGTGCCTGTACAGGCTCTTGGCAGCCCAATATGCGCCAGCACAGGGGAAAAGTGCAGGAATGTTGTGTATCTTATAGACACATCACATTCCTGCCCTTTTCTTTTAATGCCGGGCAGCGCCGCAAGATTGCTTGCGGCGATGCCCTGCGTTAAAGCCTCATCAATGAGGCCCACAGTGTCTGACTTTGCTGTCATCATTACCACTGGGCGAGCCATCCTCACTTGCAATATTTGCTGTGCATCTGCTTATGACTGTCGCTGCAGAAGCCAGCCTTTCCACAGAGTGTCCTACAGCATGCAGGTGGATTTCTGTATGTCTTTGCCTACATTTAGCTGTTTCTGAATCAGAGGAAATGCCTAAACACAAGTGCCACCCTATTTCAGTTAAATCTATCATACTTGATCTAATTATTTGTGTGCCCCTTAGACACTGGTTTCCTCTGCTTCTTAACCCTCCTACTGAGCTCCTAAGTAGCTGCTTTCGTTGAATCACGAGCATTGTGTTTTTTTAAAGAATTGAATTGTGATACTGTGGTAGTGATAGAGCGCGCAGGTCACCCGACTATGAATTTACCATACTCACCTGGGCCCATAATCAATAACTCATAACTTAATCAGGTAACCTTCGCTCTACTACCAGTTATTTTACCTACTAGGTCCTATACCATTGACTTACCAATCCTTGTCACTGGTACCTGTAAACCTATTGGATCAGGGTGTTAGCATAATAGGAAAATACTTTTGCACTCATATAATAACCACAGACTCAGGAAGTTTTTAAAATCTTTATCTAAGCTTCTTAAATGGTCATGATCCAAAGATTAAACACGAGTAAACTCTCTATAATGAAAATCAGAATCACAATGTAACTATGCAGAAAATGTAATAAACTAATTTCAATCATTTAGCAATAGAAAAGATAAAGAAAAAGGACTTAATATACAATCAAAATGATGTTAAGCATTTTAACTATAGGGAGGGTAAAGAAAGGGAACATAAAATACGATCAAAACGATTACGCTTTTAACAATAGGGAAAGGAAAAAGGGAACATATCAACTTTTAACAACAGGAGGGGTAAAGAGAGGGAACATAATATGCAAGCACAATTATCAAATATTTAAACTTTAGGGAGGGTGAGAAGAGGAAACAGAAAATGACGAACCCACACAATTTATATTTACCTAGGAATGGTTTGAAGAACTAACCCTGGCCACAGGTCAGTTTTAAAGGACAGAACCCCAAAAGTTGCAGTCGCCAGTAGGCTTGCAGGTGCGGAATGAGAGTCAGGACAGGTATAACCAGATTCGGATCAAGACAGGACCACCAAAGGTTAAGACCAGCACCCGCAGTTCAGTTGCAACGCCTGCGCTACTCCCTCTCTGCAGCTAACAGTCAGAATCCAGATTGGGTTATCGATTTCTCCAGCAAAGTGCTTCGCCAGCACCTCAGCTTCCCGGACCCCGATTGGGTCATCAAATCTTCTGACAGAGTGCTCCGCAGTACCTCTGCTCTCGATCACCTATTGAGTGCGTTGGGTCAGTGACAGGTCACCTATTCGGACAGGTCGGACAATTTCTCTAGCTAAACCTACGCTAGTTATACTATTTTTCAGGTCAGTGTACCACCCCCCAAATGTTGCAAGTGTAAGGATCCCCAATTTTGATTGGACAAAGAGTGAGGAGAGGTCATCACACCACACCAAATTTGAAACTTTTTCCTTGAATATTCTAATAACGTTCCTGCCCATCATTTTATTTTTCTCACGTATGTTTTATTCCACCCGGCAGTGAATGTATCAATAATGATTACAATGTAGTCTATATTTCAGTTCAGTTTCCTTCACAGAGGTCAGAAGTTGACTTTCCCATGAACATCTTCTAGCAAGTCGTGCCTTGGCCGAGTTTCAATGACAAATGACATAGCTCCTTCTGGAGTTTTGACATGCACAGTTTGGCTTTTCAAGATGGAGTAATAGACTCTCTCGGGCCCAAAGATTACGATATGTGAAAAGTAGAAAAGAAACAATATTAGAACACAGAATAAATGAATACACTGTATACCATGTATCTCTACTCTATACCCATTATTTTATATTTAACTATAGCATTAGGATTAGGCAGAACGAACAGCTTGGCAAAAGCAGCAGTGCAAGCTTCTTGCATGTGAAGACATAGAGCAGCCATATTAATACTAATGCGCAGAAGCGAAAAGATTCCCTCCGAAGCATAGAATACGTCATGTCACGAGAGTATGACAGACAGATGCGCAGTAGAAACCCTCGCGTAGCAGCAGCCATCTTAGATGCAAGCGAATTATGGTTAGTAAAACACATAAGCAAGCTTCTCTCGGACACCCAGTGTTTATTTTAAAAAAATGTGATTTTAGTAACAAAAACATGTTGATTAGTGTTTTAACGTTATTCGAGGTTCATGAATACAAGCAAGTCGCTTCACATGCGAATCCTTGCTCCATCAGTAGTGCCAATTGGTACCCGCCTGGCATTTTATGAATACCTTGCTGAGTGGACCTGTCCTGACTAAATAATACCTGATGTGTTGACCTGTAAAGAAAAGTTTGTGGTGCTGACTGAGTGTTTACTGTTTACAATTCTAGTAGATACATAAGTTAGTGTGGGAAATGTAAGCAATGGTTCTATTTTTTGCAATGTGGCTTTTTCTCTTGTTGCAAGTGTATTTTCAGCTGCATGAAGGTGCTAAGGTCTTCCCTCTCTAATGGTTCTTTACCAGTACATGCCTGGCTTCCCTGGTTAGTCGCCTCTATTAGGAAACATATAATATGTTATTTCAGACTATGTAGTCATTTGTAAATTGAATGTAATTAATGAACTGTACAATATTCTTTATAAGTATTTCAATTTACTGGTGTATTATGTGTGCGCTTTAATTTAAAAATGTAATTGTTTGCAAAATAAAGAAGATGTGCTTTCAGTCTATTTTGTGGGGTTATTGATAATTTCTCATTTGGCAATGAAGACTAGCTTCAATCTACAAGGACTACATTGCCCAGGAAACATTGGCTGTTCTGTACATTCAAAGTTCTGACAATAATTCCTTTTCTTTTTTTTCTTCTTAGCGTTTACACTAAATACATATTCTTGAATACTCTATATCTATAACTCAAAAATGGGGTATAACCGAAACCGATTTGTGACTGTTATTGCCAGTGTTCAATTTTTTTTAACTCAACCTTTATCTCCTGTTGAAAGGGAGTGGTAAGAGAGATGGTTTTATTTGTGGTTAACTAGTGCTAGTACTGTGGTTTAAATCATTCTCCAGTCAAACTCAGGTCACAGGCTGGTGCTATGCAATCAAGGCATGGTGATAAATACTTTTTCTCTGTAATGGGGCTTAGCTAACTGCCATGGTTTTTTTGTGGTAGTTATGTACTGCTTAGGAAGTAATCAAAATGCAGCGTTTTGATATTATATAGCTGTTTGATTTTAACTGTAATTTAGCATAACTGTCCCTGGCCCTTATAAACTGTTGAACTTCAATTTGATAGCCAGAGTTCACATTATGTGCTTGGTTTGCCACTGGCCATAAGGCAAGTAGGCCAAAGATCACACTAGTATGTGGTTATTGTTTGGCGCCAGGTGGAGTAAAGCTGTGGTCAAGTCAATGTCAAGTTTTGCAAAGCCTTTAGTAACAAGAAGATTCACGTGGGGCAACACACCGAAAGATATACACAAAAAGGTAATAGTCCTGCAACCAGTATGAAGAAAAGGTAAGAGTCTAAAAAGATCATTTGGATGTTGGTGGGAGGGGATGTTAGCCCACAAAGCCCGGAGAGACCCTGGTCACAGCTGCCCTGTTGTGGAACCGCCTGGAGTGGACCTCCATGCCTTCTGTATGCCCTATGGTGCAGTAGTGCAGCAGAAGGCACAGAAGAATACCACATGGGTGCATCAACCATGGATCTGGTCCTGAAACAACATAATTATATGGGCCTGCCACTCAGGTGTTTTTTTCTATTATGTGGGGTCATTATTAGTGTTTCCTTTTTGAGACTGCCAGGCTTTTCCTGGCGATCCTGAACAGGAAGCATGTACATTGGCAGGCAAGCCATAAAAGGGGTGGAGGCTGACTGTCCACCTGTCAAAGGTTTCTGGCAGTGGATCCAAATAAAGCTTTGATACTAGAAACATGGAGCCTCCTCCAACTCTGAAAGAAACTGGAGAAGTGTGAGTTTGACTTGGTGGGAGCCTTGTTGATTTAATGATGGGGGCCCTGCTCTTCCAAACTCTAAATGAGGTACAAAACCACTTAAAGAATTGGAAGTAAGTTAGCGCAAAATAAACTTGCACAGGTACCATGATGTATTATTTTATTTTATGTCATGTCATGTCATCTCAAGCAATGCATGTCAGTGTCAGGGCTTTCTGGTTTGATCAAAGCTTTCAAAGCTCTTTCTCTTTCAATGGGTTAAACGTGTTTCCCCACCCCACAGTGGCAACACAGTCACATTGTGTCAAGACGCTGATTGTCGTTTGCCATTGTTCCCACTCTCTAGATTGCTGGAAGCCCAAGGAATGGGCTGTTGCTCTGCTGTTTTAGAAAAAGATGAGGAGCCAGATTGTCTATCTAGCATACTACTAAGTATTGTCAAAGTCAATAGGTATTATATGAATTTGCCGTTTACTTTAATGGACTTTGGATTTTATTTTTGTGTTTTTTAAAGTTTTATATATCACACACTTGGCCCCAGGACATTAGAGCACTTTACATTAGAACCAGATTACAGTAAACACAGTTAGTTTATTTTGTATATTTTTAAGGCAGAAGGTGTTTCACTGGTCACAGGATACTGAGTCATTGTTGGGACTCAAACCTGGTCCCCCAGTTTTACATTTGTCAGATATGGCCAATAGACCACATCTCCTGTAAGAAATATTGCTGTGAATGGTAATGAAGTTCACAGAAGCCACACACTGTCAATGTTTAATACATGAGCAGCAAAGAAACAAAACTGAAAAAAGTCTAAAGTGTGCTCTCAAAGAGCAACATCAATTTGGAGATGAATAAGGGGAAGTGAAAGATTAAGACTGGCTACTGCAGTAGGTAGGGGAAATTTAAAGGTTATGGACGAGGTGATAATGTTCTGCAACAGCAGTCTATACATTTGTGAGTGACACAGACCTGGTTGAACATAAGTGAAGTGGCATGGAGGCAGTTGGTGGGGGGAGCGATGGAAGATTCACCATTCATGCTTTCTGTTAGACCTATTATCCTTAGGGTGGTCTCCCCCCAACTTTTTTTTCCTTCATTCCTCCTGTGATGCTGAATGTGTTTTAGTAAGCCTTAGGTCTCTGCACACTTTGCCACTGCTAACCAGTGCATAAAGTGCATGTACTCTCGCCTTTAAATAGGCTGAAATTGGCTTACACCCAATTGGTACATTTAATTTACTTATAAGTGCCTAGTAAAGTGGTATTACAGGTATGCAGGGCATGTAAATTAAATGCTACCAGTGGGCCTACAGCACTGATTGTGTCACCTTCCTAAGTAGCCTTTTAAAACATGTTTCAGGTCTGCCATTGCAGCCTTTGTGTGCAGTTTTAAACTGCCTTTTAGATCTGGCAAAATAAACATTTTACCAGGCCGAGACCTCCCTTTTAACGCCTGTAAGTCATCGTCTAAGATAGGTCCTAAACAGACCACAGGGTAGTGTGCAGTGTATTGAAAACTTGGGACATGTACTTTTAAGTGTACATGTCCTGGTAGTGAAAAACTCCTAGATTTGTTTTTCACTACTAAGAGGCCTACCTCTCCCATAAGATAACCTTGGATTTCCTTATTATATTTAATAAGTGATAACCTTTGATTGAATGCAGGTAGGAAAGTCATAATTGGTGTCTGAGAAATTGTAGTTTAAAGCCCTTTTCAATGGTAAAGTCAGATTTTTGGTCGCAATTCTGGAAAAGCCACTTTTGGATAGTAGGCATTTTTCAGTCCTAACCATTGGGTCACAGCAGCCTGTTCTTGAGGCTCATGACTAGGTGTGGTTGGCAGTTGGCCTCTATGTATTCCTCCAAGACAATAACACAAAAGGGGAATAGCTGTTGGTCAGAATGGTCCATCCCGACAAGATGGGAGGGGCGGAGCGTGTCACATCCACAATTACATTTCAATTGACCTGCCTCAGCACACACACAAATAACTCCACACTAGCCTTTTGTGACCCCAGACCCAGTGGGGTCTGTACAGTGAGACAGGAAATTCCAGGACTATCTGTGGGGGGAATACTTTAGAAGTTTCTCTCACTTCAAAGATGGCACCTGGTATAATAATAGGACTCTCACACCCACTCTTCAGTTCACTTCTGAACCACAGATGACTGCCTTGCTGCCAGTTACCTGCTATGCACTTCATAGATCTGCCCTGCTCCACCAAGAGGACTGCTCTGCTGCTTGAACCCTGCCCTGTGTCCTCGGAGAATTTTGACATTTTTCTGCCAAAAACTGCTTTAAGAACCGAGAGGAGACTGGGACTTACCGGCTCATTTATCCACCTGAGGTGCATCTCTGGGTGGTCTGGCTTTGCGGTAGCTCTAGCTAGATTCTTCTCCGCAGCAGCAAATCCCACTCAGCGGCTCTTCATTGCAAGGTTATCCTGCATCCTGGAGCCCTGGCCAGCTTCAGACTGCAGCTTCATCCTGCTGGAGATTTTCGACTTTCAAAAAAGAGAATAAATCCGAAATTATGAATCTTCAATGTGACTTCGTACAGTGGATATCTGAGAATGACGCCTTCTTCTCGGACACCACTAGTTGCCTTGCCCCACTGACCCTTACATTCTCAGACATTTTTCTCCAAAATGTCTTCTAACCCTACATTGCCCTGGTCTCGCATGACTAGATGTCCGTGATTGGCACTTTGAACTTATAGATGCTAGATTGCACTTAAACGTTAAAAATTCATAACTCCTGTGCCACTGATAGAATTTTGGTGTAACATAGTTTATTATATTTTACTATATTTTTCTACATTTTTACGGGATTTTTCGTGTTGTGTTTTCACCATATTACTGTTCAGGCTGCATAAATACTTACACAAGTTAAGCCTGACTGCTTTTGTACCAAGCTACCAGAGGGTTAAGCACAGGTAAACGGAGTGACTTTTTGTGGTTTGCCCTGACAAGGACTGCATCTGTTGCTTGAGTAAGGTTTCACCCCCTCAACCAACAATCCAATTTCTCACAGATGTCTAACAACATTTAAATGAGTTTCACCCTAAATAAGTTTCTTGAAATAGTGAAACAAGGATTATTCTTTTTCTAGTCACTGTACTAATGATATTCATGTTCAACTGGCCTGCCCACCTGCCCTGTATGAGTTTCATCAAGCAGTTGTACATTTATTGTAATTTTTCTAGTCCCTGGCTTAACAAGATTCACTTTTAACAGGCTTGCCTATGTAAGAAAACCCATGACTTTCCTGCTGTCAGATCAAATGCCCCTACAAAAAAGCTCTACATTCGAGAGACTACCTTCTACCTCCTGGAGAAAGAGAGCAGAGCTGTGAGTTTCACAGGTTGTTGTCACATTCGTCTGATGATTAGGCCAATAAATGTATGCTCCAGCCTGGAAAAATGGCAGAGAGCAGGGTCCTGTGTCCATCCTACCCTAGGAGGATCATTTGAAGGTAGTGTGTGTAAAGAGGATAGACTTGAGGGAGACATGGAAATTATCTTATGTGGCCATCGGTTTGTTAAATTAGCTACCGAAAAAATTACCAGAATGCACTAGCCGTGACAGCCAAGCCAGTGATGTGGACACCAGAGGACAGAGGAGATGACGCTTGAGAGATAGAAGTAGGTGGTAGGATGAGGTGGTAGAATTTTGACTGTGATTGGGTTGGGATTACACCAACATATGAGGTATTAGATTTTTCTAAGACCTTCCTCATTGGGAAAAATAATTGAAGGAGACAGAGGCTCACAAGGGAACTTGTAAAGGTAGAGGAAGGACTAGCTATGCTTATGACCTTTGCCGGAAAGTCATTTGAAATCCTCCGCTCCTGACTTGTCTCTCTAATATTCACTGGATTTTCTCCTGGACTGGTGGCACCAATTTCCTGTTTCTCACACAGGTGGGGGAGAGGACATGCTTTAGTGTGCTGGGGTAGTACTCATGGTCAGACCTCTAGAGGAATGGGCATCGTGGCCTCCAGCTTCTAAGCACCGACAGGAAGAGGCTCTGGGTCTGGGTGGTTGGAGCGTAAATTATGACCGGTGACTAAAGACCTGTAGGCATTGCTGTCTCTGTGTCTACCAGGTAATTATCCCACCCAGGATCAGTGCTGAAGACACCTCGTTTGCCCATTTCCGCAGCACGACTATGGTGTGATGTCTTGTCTCTTGCATCAGTGCAGCAATTTTAGCAATCCTCTCTTAGGTTTCCCAATAGCTTATGACCTCCAATCTCAGTGCTGCGCATGGAAGACATTTTCTCCCAATGTGATTGCTCCTTGTAGCCACTGACCCAAGATGACAGGAACTGACATGCATGTTAGGGAGAGCTGCAGCTGGGACAGTGCTTATGAGCCCTGTCAATATAGAAATGAGCTAGCCATATATCACTGTAGGGACTCCTCCAAGGACTTTGTGACACAAGTCCATAGATTTATATTGTTCTCCATGATATAACATAGCCAAAGACTATGAATGGGGATTTCTAGACTATATATGGTGCTACATTTTTTAGTTTGCAAATATCAGATGCTACCACGCACACCTTTAGTCGATGATATTTTGCAATGCATTTTTATGAGTTGCACTGTTACAATACGTTGTTTTACCACGATTTGTATAGACATATGTGTTTATTTTCTAAACGTTTCTATGAGGAGAGGGGCTTACCACCCCCCTCTATTTTGTTTTATATATGTATTTCATTATTTGTAAATACCGTTCTCCACCCTCAAATAATCTGTATTGGGAGATCAGCGGTCTACCTACTGGTTTATGGCTCCATTGGTCAAGAACTTTAGCCCGATACTGACTGCGAGTAAGCTAACTAATCACAAATAACAACAGTTGGACAATGTTGGGACAAAGGTTACTCCAAGAAACATTATACAAATTCATGATACTGAGCATGCAAAGACTTTGGACAAATAAACCTTTAATACAGGGAAACCTACCTCCTAATTGGGAATAAGTAATATTAAGCCTTGAAAAAGATGGTTTCGGCGAAACACGTGTTGGCTCTTTAGAGACTGAAATATACATATTAGGTTGAAAGAGTCAAAATTATTTTTTTGAAAATGTCACTAAAGTACTTCAGATTTATAACTTTTGAATGGATATTCATGTACAACTGAACTAGTACTCCGACAGACTACTATAAACTTTTTCTTTGACTGAAAATTTCTATGTCAAAAACTCCTACCACTCTTACATCTTTTTGTTCAAATGCCCCTCTTCTTCCCTTTTTTACATTTGTATTTCATGAGATCACATTCCTTCTTCTATTCTCCTTATAAATTATAATAATCTCTTGTCCTCCACGGCCTCTCGCCTCTGTTGGTCATAACCTTGAACAGGTCCATTTAAAATCTTTATTTCACAAGTATAATCTGATGAGCAATACATGTGATTCTGCAATCCTTGTACAAAAATGCGTCTCTAATTTATTTATAATTGGCGACTTGTGACACACACATTTGCCAATTATAAAGAAATGACATCAGAACTCAACTGTAGTCTGAAAACTGGCTTTTTAAGAAAGAATAGGTGGTACGATTGTACCTTGTCAGGTTGCCTATGAGTACAGCACCCGGACACTCCTTGGGGTAGGTGGCGCTATGCAGATTGCATTTCATTTATTCATTGGACGAGCTTATTACAGGCGATTTCTGAAGTCATAATGTCTGCTGCCAAGGGAAAAGGCAGGTCAGGTCACAAAGCACATTTAAAGCAACTGCTTAAAGCAACATAAATTAAAAATTGCCTTCCTTTCTTCTGCCAGTGGTGTTACAGCTGAGGGAAAAGGCAGGTCAGGTCATGATGCACAATTAAAGCAACTGTTTAAAGCAACACTGTTAGAACTGGGGGTCTCTAGTTGGCAGAGGTAGGTACCACTGTCCAAATAGGGACCCTTGCATCTAGTCAGGGTAAGGAGGAAACACTCTTAGATAACCTCTGCTCACCCTCAGGGTAGCTTGGCACGAGCAGTCAAGGCTTATCGAAGGCAATCCGTAAAGTTTTTGTACCAACACTCACAGTAACACACTGAAAATAGGACAAACTGACTCCACAACAGTTTAGAAAAATAAAGGTATTTAATCTAAACTACACAAGACCAAAACGGCAAAAATCCAACATACACAGTTCAAGAATATGGTTGCAAAAGAGTTCTTAGGGTTGCGTCACGTTTTGCCAACAGTACCTTTCAATGCAACATAGTTCCAAAACAGAAGCTGGTGCGGTGGAACACAAGCGATGCGTCACTCTTGAGACCCTGGGGAGGCGGTGCTACAACCCCGCTGGACTTAGCGGGCATGTTGCGACGAATGCGGTCTGTATGGGGAGGGAGGAGATACCTTGTATGGATTCCGGTGCGGAGGTTCCGTAGGAAAATGCCCGATGCAACGATCTTTAGGGACTGCGACGATCTCCGGGGGGACGATGCTCGGCTCAGCGGCGATCTTTCACTCGCAGTTCCTTGATGTGATGGCTCTGCGACGATTCTCGCAACGACGTGATGCGGTGATCTCACCCAGCGGCGACAGGCTCTGCGACGATGTCCGCAGCGTCGGAAATCTTCCCGCAAACGAAGGATGCAACGTCTTCAGGCAGCGGCGATAGGCGCTGCGACAATCTCGGTCTTCGTAGCGGCGGGAATTTTCTCGCTATGCCGGGGATGCGATAAAACTTGCAGAAAGTTCCTTAAAAGCTTTGTTTCCAGCTTCCCAACACAGCTACAACTTCCAGAGGCACCACACATGGGCTAAGCACTCCAGGAAGGACAGAACTCTCTCAATAGAGTTCAGGGAAGCTGGGGGTGAAGTCCTTTTGTTACTGGGACTTCATAACAGGGAGCCAGCTCTTCTCAGGCCCGTGGACACAGCAAGGGGACGCAGCACAAAGCAAAGTCCTTCCACTCTCTTTGGTAGCAAAGCAACAGCAGATCAGTCCAGCAGAGTAACAGCAGGACAGTCTTCCTTCTTCAGTTTCAGCTTTCTCCTTGGCAGAGATTCCTTCTTGATTCCAGGATGATCTAATTTTCTGTAGTCAGGGGTCCTGTACTTATACCCCTAAAAGTCTTTGTTCCCTTAGTGCAGGAGGGCTCTGAGCCCGGTCTGAACCAGTTCTGGGTGTTCCTTGAGCACTTTGTTTTCCTGTCTTCTCTTTTCCTTTCAGAGAGAGGGGCAGGGTTGTCAGCCGCCCAGCAGGAGGTGGAGCCGGCATTGTGGAAGGCAGGCACAGCCCTATTCAGGCCCAGGTGCTATCCCCTCCCACCACATAAGATACAGATGCAGTGATTCAGCCTAGGGCTGACCCAGCCAGCCTCCTGGGGGCTCCCCAGCCCTTGTCACTCTCAAACCAGACAGTCAATTCACAAACAGACCAAGGCACACAGAAAGGTCAGACAAGAGAACAGCAACTTTCTTAAAGTGCTGTTCTCAAACACAGGATTTAAAAAAACACCTTTCCTAAAAGATGTGTTATTAAATTTCCGGGATACCAGACTTTTATGTCCTAACTTGCTCGTATGGGAAGATATGCTGGTAGCCACTGTAGCCAGCATTCCCCATGATAGCCTATGGGCAAGGTAGCCTTACAATAGTGAATATCGAAAATGGCTGTCATTCACTATCAGAGCATGTCACCTGCACTAGTACATGCTCTACCTTTCACATACACTGCACCCTGCCCAAGGGGGTACCTTGGGCCTTCCATAGGGGTGACCAAGGTGCACAGAAAGAGAAGGGTTAGGCCTGGTCAGTGGGGACACTGACCAGGAGGACATGGCAGTTCACAGACTGCACACAGGCACTGTGGTGGAAGGCCTGAGACACCATTTTAGGGCTACTCATGTGGGTGGCACAATCAGTGCTGCAGGCCCACTAGTAGCATTTGGATCACCAGCCCTGGCACACTCAGTGCACTTTACTAGGGACTTCTTGGTGATACAAATATGCCAATCATGGATAACCAATTACAATAACAATTTACACAGGGGCCACTTGCACTTTGACACTGAGTGGCAAAGTGCCCAAAGCATCTAAACCAGCAAAGACGAAATCCAGCACAGCGTCAAAAATACAGGAGGCAGAGGCAAAAAGGCAGGGAAACCACGCCAAAGATGCCAGGTCTAACAAACACCTAAACAAAACATTGCTTTTCTTTCTTTTGCCAGGGGCATAGCTAACTGGTGCAGCTGGTCTAATGCACCTGGGCCCAGAGCTGGGAGGGGGCCCAACTACAACAGCCCCTTGATCAATGAGAGGGCACGTAAAGAACCATGCTGGCAGTCATAGCCTGACAGGTGAAGGGCAGACAATGGCATTTAGTAAAAGAACAAAGATTTACTTAGGACAGGGAGCTGGAACTGGGAAAATAAATTATGTAAGTGATGTTTGTCTAATTATATCCTAACAACATTGACTGATAAGGGGGCGTGGCTTAGCACTCGTCGGTGATGGCGGCGCTTGGGTAAAGCTCCGTAGCGGTTCCAGGGACGACACCGCTTCCTGCCTACCCTCCTTTGCCTGCATGCCAAGGTTCTCTGCCGGAGCATTCCGGGACTTCGCGGCGTTGCTCTGATGGGTTATCCGTGATTTTACAACGGGAAACTTCGCAGGAGTGTGTCACGGCGTTCTGACTGATGTCGCGCCCGCCATTTTGCTTTGCCCGGTGCGCTCTCGAGCGCTTCCTCCACATGCCGTTATCCTGCCTTCTCCATGGTAATTTGCCTTCCTCATGTTTCATTTTTGCCTGCTTTTTCACCACATTTTCATAATTTGGAGCAAAATATACTCTTCAATGACTTTGGTATTTTATATCACCTCACAAGCAGCCTTTGCCGCCATTTTGAGTGGTTGTTCCTCTTTCGCTTTGCATTTCGAGTGACATAGTGTGGCTCTGGACATGTGGAGGTGCCTCAACGCTCGTTTTTGAATCGGTTTCAATGATTTTGTCCCTGGTGCTTATAATTTATCATTTGAATGACTTAATAACATATGAAGGCACAGCTTTGCACTCACTTTGGCCATTCTTCAGCTCGCCTCATCTGCACTGGTTGCTGCTGCTGCTTGTTTATGACCTGCTATAATTGTCCTTAGTGCCTCTCTCGTTTTTTTTGGTATCTGGCATATTTCAAAGGCACACTTTTTGTTCTTACAGGCTGTTCTCTCACTACGCCTGACTCTGCGTCAGCGCTCAGTGATTCTTGTACTCTGTTACCCTCATATGGGTAGGCTTAAGTCCTTATTGCGCATGCCCTCCTTATCTAAGCCTACTTTTGTGAAAAATTCCAAAGTTTTTTCAGCTTTTTCCAAATTAGAGGACTCTCTTGCCTCATCTGGTTCCGATACAGTAATGGAATCATCACAGCCGGTTCCGCTCAAAACCAATGTCAAAAGGCTAAACAAAAACCCCCCCTCACCGCCTAAACAATCCTCTGGCGTTTCCATGGAACTCCTGTTGGATGAGATCCAATCTTTCCGGCCTTTCTTAGAAGAAATTAGGACCTTGCGTCCCTTCATGGAGGAAACGAATGCCAAACTCCAGACGCTCACTGATAACTGGTCTCAGGTTGACACGAGAGTTTCCAGTGTTGAGCATTCCGTTCTCTCACTTCAAGAAACCTGTTCCACAGTATCGAACCTAAACTCTCAAATGTCCACCCTTCAGAAACAGGTGGAGGAATTAGAAAACAGGAATAGACGTAATAATCTTCGCATCTACGGCCTGGTGGAGGGTCTTGAAGGTTCAGATCCAATTGCCTTCTTTACATCATTTCTTCCTAAATTGCTTCATCTCCCAGAAGGAACCGCTTTGAACATCCAAGGTGCTCATCGTCTGGGTCGCCTGCCCTCAATGGCTTTGTCCTCTCAACGACCGAGAGGCGTCATTCTTTATTTTTTGCAGTACACAGATCTTCTGAAGGTCCTGGCAGCCGCCAAAGCAGCCTCCAAGTTGTCCTGGTCTGGTTTCACCTTATTTTTTGCCCAAGACTATGCAAAAGCCACAGCTAATCGTCGGAAGACCTTCTTGAACTTAAGAGATGATCTACGTTCAATGGGTGCAAGATATGGACTCTATCATCCCTGTTTGTTTAAGGTCACCTTCAACAACAAAACTACGACCTACGATGATCCGGTACGCTTGCAAAGCTTCATTAATGCTCACAAGACTTCCACCATGGATGCTTCTGGACCTTCTCATTCGTTTGCTCCTGGCTGAATTGTTTTCATATCTGTTGTTTTCTTGCCTGTATTTTTGTAATATGGTTGCATTTTGTTGATTCTCACTTGTATAAGTTCTTGTCACTGCTTTGTTCCTGTTCTACTTCCATTGTTGTTTACTGATGTTTCTATTTTAGCTTCTACCTTTGTTTATGGTTTACTTACTTGTTTTCTCTTCACTCTGCAAGTTGTCTTTCCATATTCCAAGATCTTTCCCTGGTTCCTCGTCGAGCTGACCCCGGTTGTGTTGCCTCATCGGTGTAGCCCTAACCCTCCCCGGTTCCTTCCTGTTTTTTCCTTTTGTAGGTATGTTACTTGCATGTTTCCTTCCTCAGTTTTCGGTTCTCACCTGTTTCTTTTCATGTGTATCTTCCCTCTCCTGTTTGTTCTTAGATGCTGTTTTATCTTGCACGGTCTTCATCCTTTTTCTCCTTTTCCTCTTCCTCTATCCTCTTCCCTTCTTCTTTTCTCGTATGCTTACTTTAGGTTGTGTATATTCACTCTTCTCTCTTTTTTGTTAATTTAACCTTCCTATATCTTTCACGATTTTCTAAGTTAAACCTTTTTTGCGCACTTTATCTCATCCTTGATCATCTCTTACTTCTTCCTCTCCTTCTGCTTTTCACTATGTACCTCTCTTTTCTTTATCTGTTTCTCTCCATGGGTTGTTATTATTGTTCTCTTTACCATCTATCTATCGCTTTAACATATATGTCATGTCTCTGAATATACTTTCATGGAATGTCAAGGGTATAAACTCCCCAATTAAGCGTCAACGCATTCTGTCACACCTTGCCAAACTGAATGTTGATATTGCTTTCCTTCAGGAAACCCATCTTTCTTATGTAGAATCAGCTAAGCTTCGAAGAGGTTGGGTGGGCAAAGTATTCTATTCGCAAGGTGATGGTAAACGCAATGGTGTTGCAATTCTATGCCGCAGATCACTTCCTTTTACAGTCCTTTCCCAAGATTCCGATACCAATGGCAGGTGGACACATGTCAGACTATTGCTTAGAGGTGTTCCAATCTCTCTTCTTAATGTCTATGGACCTACTACTGGCGAACCCCTTTTTTGGGCTGAGTTTTCTCCACTTATCTCCCAATTTATGGACGATAATTTCATCCTTGCTGGAGATTTTAACCAACCCCTAGACCCATTTATTGACAGGAACTCTGATGCCACTTATGTCCCCACTAAGTCGCATAAACATTTTTCCCAAGCCATATCCCAGCATAAACTTGTCGACTCTTGGAGACTCTGTAATCCATCCCTCCGGGAGTTTACCTTTTATTCTCCGTTTCATCGATCCCAATCGCGGATAGACTACATTTTTATCTCTCACAATCTTGCACAAACGCTTAATATGGCTGAAATTGGTCCAATCCTATTTTCAGACCATGCCCCTGTTCTAATCAGCCTTAATGTGATCCCTAAGGTTGAAGGTCCTCGGAGATGACGCTTTAATAACGCCCTCCTCTTAGACCCCAAATTTACCACTTCTTTTACTGCCTTTTTTGATGAATACTTTTTGTTAAATTATATTCCGCCCATTTCGAAACACATCGTTTGGGATGCTTTCAAGGCAGCTGCGCGTTATTTTATTATTGGATATGTTGCACAATCACGTAGGACTGCTCGCCAAATCACTAATAATCTCCTTCATGACATTAAGCGATTGGAACACGCCTATTTTACTTCTCACTCCCAAGATAGTCTAACTGCTTTGGTTGCTGCTAAGATTAAGTATAATGAAAAGTCCACAGGAGATGCTTCATTATACTTGCTAAAGTCAAGTGCTAAGTTTTATGGTGGTAGAAATAGAGCTGGGAAACTTCTTGCCAATTATTTAAAGGTTAAACATAATAAGATGAATATTGAATATGTTTTTGATACTAATGCTCATTTACAGCACAAAGATACCGACATCCTTGCTACATTTTCCCGTTTTTATGAAACTTTATACACTTCTGATACCCAACCTTCTCCTCAATCTCTCACACATTTTTTCTCAACTATCCAAAAACCTGCTCATTTTCCTCTTGATCTTTCTTCTTTAGATACTGACTTATCAAAAAAAGAACTCTTTACCGCACTTTCTCGTCTCAAACTCAATAAAGCCCCTGGCCCAGACGGTTTTACCGTTGAGTTTTACCTTCATTTCGCCAAACTGTTGAGTCCCAAATTATATTCCCTTCTTAATACTTTTGCAGAGCTGGGCGCCTCATCTGGGACCTTCTCCGATGCACACATTTGTTTAATACCCACACCCGGAAAAGATGTGCAGCTTTGCAAAAATTATAAGCCCATTTCCCTTGTCAACATTGATTATAAACTTTTTGCTAAGTCATTGGCGATCAGACTAGACCACTTATTACCTGATCTTCTGGGTGAAGAACAATCTGGTTTTGTTAAAGGTAATTTTATTACTGATAATCCTAGACTTTTATTTAACATATTGTCAAAATCATCTCACTTCCAGCACTCCCTTTCAGCGATAGCCCTAGATGCCGAGAAGGGGTTTGATAGGGTCGAGTGGCCATATCTCGACCACACCCTCAATTGGTTTGGATTTAGCCCTAAATTTATTTCCCTGGTCTCATTATTATATTCACATCCACGAGCAGCTGTTTATGCAAACGGTCAAATTTCCCCTTATTTTGATCTTGGCAGAGGAGTTCGCCAGGGCTGTCCTCTTTCCCCCTTCCTTTTTAATCTTGCTTTAGAACCTTTCCTGTCCAAGCTTCGCCAAAACCCTGATATTCACGGATTTCAGATTGCGGACTCTTCTATCAAACTTGCTGCCTACGCGGATGACATTTTGCTATTCATTTCTAATCCTGATGTTTCCATCCCTGCTTTCCTAGATGAAGTGTGGACTTACTCCTTAATTTCTGGCTACAAGCTCAATAACGATAAATGCGAAATGTTGCCCCTGACAAAATTCACTTTTAAACCTGATTTCAACACCTCTAACTTTACCTGGAGTCCCTCCCACATTAAATACTTAGGCTTGCACATCACCCCTTCCATCCCCGACACCATTTCTCTATGCCTGACCAAATGCATTCAGAACTTATCTAACCTCACAACTAGGTGGCATCCCCTTTACCTGTCCTGGTGGGGTCGTTTAGACACTATAAAGATGATGCTATCCCCCATCATCCTATATACAATTTCTAATATCCCTGTCTCTATCCCGACCAAATTTTTAAAGAAAATTAATTCGGTCTTTCCTCCTTTTTATGGCAGAACAAAAAACCCAGAATGTCCCTTGCTAGGCTCATTTGCCTTGCTTCTGAGAGTGGGGTCAACTTTCCGGATTTTCCCGCATATCACAAGGCATTCATGCTACGTCAAGCTTCATTTTGGTTGAAAGACCCTATTTTACCATGCCCCCTGTGGACTAAAGTTGAACGCCTTTTCCTCTCCCCTTTCTCCTTTGCTGAATATATATCTTTCTCACGCAAACCCTCCTCTATTCCTACTCCCATTCATAAATTCACAGTCAAACTCCTCTTATCCTCTAGTCCCTCTCCTCCTACGACCATTGCTGATTTTCTTTCCTCTACTATTTGGCATAATAAATACCTTTTATTACGTGGTAAACCCTTTTATTGGAAATACTGGAGATCTAAGGGTTTGATCTGGATTTCACAACTCTTCTCACATTCTACCTTTTTGCCTTTTCTCACTTTATCTTCCATATTTGCTTTGCCTTTGTCTTTTGCTCCCAAATACCTCTTACTCCGAGAGGCAGTCATGGAGGTCTACACAAAACTCACACAATCATCATCCTTACCTTCTCCTACTCCTCCTGATCTTCCTCGCCAACTTCATTCTACCTTACGCACTGCTCCTAAAGCTTCTATTCTTTACAAATACCTTCATACACATACAACTCCCAGGCCCAAGTCTAGAGTGGAGGAGCAATGGGAACATGACCTTTCCATGTCTTGGCCAGTTTCCTTTTGGGATAAGATTTGGACAAAGATCCGTAAAACATCTAGAGCGGCGTCTTTGACGCAGTCCATGTTTTTCATTTATAATAGAATGCTTCTCACTCCTTCTACCCTTAACAAGCGTTTCTCTGATACTCTGGATGTTTGTTGGTCTTGCTCCTTGCCTAAGGCCACCTTGTTTCACATGTTATTTCTTTGCCAGCATGTCCATGCTTTTTGGTTACAGGTTTGGGCTCAAATTAATATTATCTTTCACACCAGTATTCCTTTTTCTCCCACACATCTCTTCCTGGGGAGTCTTTCCCCTTGTTGGGACGTCACAGGTCTCAATGTTCATATTGTGGATTTGTTACTGGCTGTTGCGTTTCAACAGATTACCATTAATTGGAAGTCTGCCTCTTCCATCTCTTTCAAAGCATGGTGGAATAATGTTTGTTTCAATCATAGACTTGATACTGCTTTCGTGTTTCCTGCCCAGTTGGCAGCCAAGCGAGCAGATTTATGGCTCCCTGTTATGCTGTATTTAGATAAGTGCACACTACGTTCTTTTAGCCCACGACCTGCTCAGCAGGAGGTCTCCAAACCCCCATGATGCCTTTGTCATTCCCTCCCTTTCATAACGTTATTGCTTGCATACTCCCATTTGTAATTGCTTCACTGTATAATCATTATGTTACCTCTTCTTCCTTATTAACACCCATGATAAGTTTGTTATCCTTTCCTCAAATATGAAATTCCTTATGGTTTTTCTTCCCCCTACTCCCCCCTCCTTCCCCGCTTTCTCCCTATAATCCTTTTATTGTATTATGTTTTGATGCTTTCTATATATTTTGCTCAATAAACTTCTATTGAACTTAAAACATTGACTGATAAACTTCTTGGGTTTGCTAATGCACAATTATTCCTTAATAAAACCAGAAGTAGGAATATTTAACCTTATGAGACTGGTGGAAACCGTCCACAATTTCGGAAAACAAGATGTTGCTGCTCAGAGAGAAATACTGAGAGAGAGAAGACTCCAGTAACTGTAAAGTACTGTACTAGAGGTGGGCGAGCCATCTTGGTTTTAAGAGCTTGTCCTGGCTTGAGCTGAGCCATGCGAACATTTGGCATGGAAATCGTGCAACAAATAGTATGTAAAAATATGAAGTGTCTTCAAAATTCAAAAAAATATATTTGACAAGTGTTTCACCTCAGTCCATCAGATTAAAAGTGATTTTCAAACATGAACTTAGAAATATTCATGCCCCTACTCCAACCACAATAACATTAGTTAACAAAGAGGCACGTCAGTTGTCATGTGCACCTGACAACTAGCCTATATTCTTATTTTAGATCAAGTCAATTAAGTCAAGCAGACGTGCAATTTGTGTGTGGCACATATCCTTACATATTTCAAGGTTTTCTCTTATAAAATAATGAAAAAAATAAGAGGCATGATAAAAATAATTGCCTAGGATCAGACAGTTTGGCATGTGACTCAGCCAGGATTGATCCAAGGTTTTCTGGTCTCACGTTGTGCAATTCAGCTACCTGATCGGTTTCCCTTTCTTGCTCTGTTTGGTGGAATAGGTTGAGCGGGGGTGATAGGCAGAAGCCACAAGAAAGCTCAGCTGATTGTCTATCAACTGGCACAAGTTGTTGTGGTTCACACACAGTTGTACTTTACGCTGGGTGTTCTGTGCCTGAAATAAACTTAAATGCTACTGCTTGTGTGATACATGTTTTATATGTGAGGTTATCTAAGCTTGCACTGCTGATGACCATCTTGTACTTTTGCTGCATGTGAGGAGAGCTTACACTGCTGGCAAATGCTGCACATTGTGGGCCTGATTTACATAGGTCACTTACCCTTTTGAGTAAGTTTAAAACTTCTTGGTATTTAGAATGTATTCTTGTAATAACTTACACTTTGGTAGCAAGTCAAGCACTACACACGGCCAACCACCCTCCCATAGGAAATAACATGTTCCTGAGGTAGGGATTTACTACTAACGTGTAAGTTACTACAAAAGTGCAGTGCAGTGCAAATGTGCAGTTTGTAAATAGCACTTTATAAAAACTTTTGTAGTACTACCAATCCTACTGCAAAGTGCAGTTTGTGAATAAAGCCCATTGTATGTGTGTTGGACCGCTACTGCAGATGCCGCACATGTTTGTGCATGTGAGGGAAGCTTGCATTGGTTCTGACTAGATCGGAATAAGTTCTATGGGTGTTAGGGAAGCGTGTACTACTAGTGCATACCGGTTTTGTGTGTGGAAATCTTGCTATGCGTGTGAGTCAAGCATAAACCTCA
The DNA here is from genome assembly GCF_964261635.1 of Lissotriton helveticus. Lineage (NCBI taxonomy): Eukaryota > Metazoa > Chordata > Amphibia > Caudata > Salamandridae > Lissotriton > Lissotriton helveticus. The sequence continues at coordinate 1,909,045,096 of NC_136067.1, read as the reverse complement.
AAACTATTCTTTACACTTGTACCAAATCGGAAATACTACTTGTTAGTTTTTATCTAAGGAACTCATTAATTGGTGCTGCCCAGTGCCACACTTGTTCCATGGCTTTGAAGCAAGCTTACCCTGGCCCTGATCATCACACTTGTTCCATGTATTTGACAGAATCTTTTACTGGCCCTTCAGCACCACACTTGTTTCATGTTCTTGAATGAAACTGGCACTAGCCCTGCAGTACCATAATTGTTTTCTGTTTTTTAAGGAAGCTTGAAACAACTGTCCCTGCAGTATCCTCCCATGTCTTTCAAGGAAGCTTGCAAGGGTCCTGTAGTACTAAACTTGTTCCATGTCTTTCAGGAAAGATTGTAATGCGCTTGGCTAGTGCTGTATGCCTTATGTCTGTGAGTCAAGGTCTCCCTGCACTCCTGCTCCCTGTGCTATATTTGTGTGTGTTTTAAAGAATAGCATATAAACAACTGGGCAGTGGGTCACTCCTCTTCAGCCATTGGTTATCTTGCCCATGTTTGACCCTGCCCTATAGACAACCGCTGGTCTTTAGGATGTCAGATAGTCTGAGTAACAGAATTTGTTCCTTACTCTGTGTTACTTTGCATACAGAGACGTCCAACCTCAGGCTCCTCCCCCCCAGCAGTTCACAGACTATTGCTATTTGAGTAATGAGAGTACCAGCGGTTAGCTTCCATTGCTACTGGGTGACAGTGTTCCTATGCAGTGCTCCAGGCATCTCTGATGCAAGCATCCAAACCATGTCACCATCTTAAAATGATATTCTGCATACTTAAATATTTTTTAATATTCCATGATGGGATTTTATTTAAGCACATGCCATTTCTTTCTTTCTTTCTTTCTTTCTTTCTTTCTTTCTTTCTTTCTTTCTTTCTTTCTTCCTTTTTCATACCTTCCTCTTTCCTTAAATCTTTCCATCCTCTTTCCTTGTTTCTTTCCTTCTTTCCATTAAAAAAACCCTGCAACCTTGATTTTTAGACGACAAGTGGGATGTTTCTTTGATGCAAAAACTGTTCCCTGCTATACAGCTTAGATCCAATGGTGTGCAGTGCTGGTCCAAATGCGGTTTATGGGAGATTAGATAATCTCAGTGGTCATTCAGGCTTCAGTGTTTTTTACTTCAACAGCTTTGAATCATACCATGGGATCAGTGCAATTTCCGTAGTGGGGTGAATGAATTACCGAAAGGGTCACTTCTGTAGTCCTTTACAAAACATAACAGTCAAGGACTAAGAGCGCCATTTTTTCTCTAAGGTGCCACTGCACAGACTCCATCTTTAAAGGTAGCACTCTTGCGGTTGGAGCACCATTCGCCTCCCCTCACTAATTGACAAGCAGGAAAATCACTATTTTATTCGCACCATGCAGTGGACGCGCAGCGGAATCTGTGGATAGCTTACTTGTTTTGTTCGTCAGACCACATTGTGTTTAGCAATCATTTTAAGAAAAAACTTTTTTTGCATTTTTAACTTCAATGGACTGAATCTAAATGTTTATAGTGTGTGCAATAGCGGGCAAATGAGGTAAAAACGTCACTTTGCAATTTCCGTAGTAGGCAGAATGAATTACAGAAAGCGGTCACTTCTGTAGTCCTTTCAAAGACATAAAAGTCAAGATCTCAGAGTGCCATGTTTTCTTTAAGGGGCCATCTTTAAAGACAGTGCTCTAGTGGTTAAGGCACCAGTTGTCTACCCTCACTAATTGACAAGCAGAGAAATCACAATTTAATTCACACCATGCCACAGACGAGTTCATTGGGTGCGCTGCAACGTACACCAAATATGCACCAAAGGAAAGCCCTTCTGCACCCACCCATGCCAGGGACCCTGGCTCTTATGCCTCCCATAGCACATATAGGAAGGTATACTCCTGAGAGGAATTATTCACCATCTCCCCACAAGGCAGAAATGAAAACAGTTTATTCCTTGACACCAGAAGCATCACCAACCGCAAAATCTCATGCTTTCAAGATTGTAGGGCTCTGCTAACCTTCAATAAAAATTCTACTTTGCTGACTAATGCCACCAGCCAGGAGGTTAACTCCGAAAATATTGGAATCTGCTGTGCCTTGGCCTATGCAAGGTCTTTAGTTAAAAACAAAGTAGAATTGGACAATTTTCTAGACAACTACAAGATATACCTGGCATTTGTAACCTAAACCTAGGCAGATGCTTCATCAGGACTAGATCTAGTAATAGCCATCCCCCAGGATGCTACCTACTCAGACTGGACCATCAAACCAGGAGAGGAGTATGGTTTAGCGATTGTGCACTGGAAAAATAGGCAAGCCTCCTGTTTACCAATTCCCACCCCAGACTGTGTGAGGCACTCTTATTCAAGACTGAAATGTCCCAAAATGTGTCTTTTAAAGGGATACTTCTTTATCATCAACGGGACCAGAAGGCCTCCTTCGAGCGCACTATTTACTCACTGTTGAAGCCATACCTTAATTTGATGGATGTTACTGTTTTAGTTAATTTCAACTTCCACTTAGAAATTTCTGATGACAAAGAAACAGTGCATTTAATAGGGGTTGGGGGTTAACTCTGCTCCGCGGACGAAGTTTGCAGAGTTTTGAGACTCTGCGCTCTGCTGGTGAGCGCGGAGTTCAGCAAAAATTCCACTTGCACCATGTAGCGGACTTTGTCTCAACTGCCCACCATTACAGTCACAATACCATGAAAACTTGCTTTATTTGGCACGACAAATGAGACGAGCAGGTACTTAAAAAGCAATAAGCACAACATGCAAAACACCACATTATTTTAAGACTGTTGCGCCTTTCCTTTCTAATGTGTTTTCCAGGCTATCCTTATTCACCCCCCATTGTTCTCTTCCTCCGCAAGAAAGTTCCAACAGTTTGAAAAACTTTGGGCCTTTTGTCCTTTACATTGACCAATCAGAGGTGGACTGGTCTTCCCGCCACCCTGCCCCTTTTAATGCCAGCTGCTGCAACAGAACGAGTGAGTTAAAGGAGAGAGAACAGAGGAAGAAGAAAGTGAAACAGAGAACCAGGAACCGAAATGTACTCAAGAGTATGCGCACAGGGAAAGAGCGTAAACAAACTACAAATTCCAGGAATTCAACAAGCCAACATGAGGGAGCACACTGGATGCTGGAAGGTGTGGTAAGGGCAAGGGCCTGTACTCGGCACACCACTCCTTCTTTCTCCGGGTACTTGGGCAAGGAAAGGGCTTGGAGAAGATTACCAATTGCAACTCAAGTAGGATTTTACAGGCGCCACTGCCCCCCACGCTCCTTTCTCTCATAAGACATCACGTATTAATATTAAGCCAGTGTACTGGAATGTTTTAGGTGTGTGTTTTTGTAGCTAATTGTTTTTTTTTTGTTTTTTTTTTAAAGACCTTTATTTGCATCATTAGGATAAACATGTACGGGCCTACAACCAATCCGGCCGGCCACAAATCAAGGACAATCAAGAAACAAAAGAGGCGACACAAGGCCAGGTGGCAGGCAAGCAAACCTAATCGAACAATGCTAGAAACGAGATAAGCAGCAATAACGGCCCAACATCAGGATCAATGAGGTCTATTTTATAATAAGGGGACAAGGCTCATGGCTGACTCACAATTATGAAAAAACCCAGAAACAGGATTATACCCATGCCAGAACGAGAGGAGGAGGGGGGGGTGGGGGAGAGGAGGATGTAAGGGCATGATATGACCATAGCACAAAACTGACGCAAAATGTAGTGGAGAAGCATACAAGTGCTACCAAGATCCAATGACCCCCACCCAATAACACGCTAACAGAGGCAAGGGGAACGGAAAATTGTACGAATCAAGCCCACTTCTCACAATACGAGCCTGGGAAAGAGGGGGAAGGGGGGGGCAAAGAGGGGGGGAGAAGGGAAGGGGGGGAAAAATAGGAAGGAAGCAAGGGGGAAGAAACCAAAAAAGGACAGAAAAAGGGGGGGGAAAGGAAGGGAAAAGAACAAAATAAAGGGAAATAAAAAGAAAAACACAATCGTGCGAGATGGGCGCCACCCCGGGCCAAGCAACCCGCGGCTAATAGTACAGAAGAAAGTGGTAGCTGGCGAAAAGAAGGGTATGGCAGTCGCAACGAAGCATCGAAACCGAAAAAAGTGGCAAAGCAATAGACCCCAACCCACCCAAGCCTGAGAAGCGAGGACAGAAGCGGCACCGCTACAAAGGGATAGAAAAGGGCCATAGAACCAAAAGAAAACATCGGAAAGACCCCACCCACCCGTCCCACCCCGCACCCCTGCAGAAGGCTACGGCCTACCCTCCAAACAGCGTGCCTGTCGCCCTAATCCGAAACCCGAAATGTAGTGAAAGAAAGTAGAGGAAGAAGACAAAAAGAGAAGGAGAAGAAGTACAAAACAAAAATAAATTGTGAGGGAGGAGACAGAGGATATGAGCAAACACATTCGGCCACGACCGTCCCCCGACCAACAAATAAATAAATATCAAATCAGTACTACACCTTCACATACAGCAAGAACCACAGGGAGGGGATGGAGGGAGAGGTTGTAACGTTTCACCGTGTCGGGAATACAAACATCAATGCAACGGGCCAGTAGACCAGCAAACTACCATGTCGTGCAACTCACCCCCAACCCTTCCTGATCACGAAACCAACCCAATTAAGGATAATGTGGAGCGGACCACCCAGCAAAAAATAATCATAAGGTAGTCCAGAGTCACGGCAATGATATGAATCAGGTAGAGCTTTCGTACGGAGGGAATACAAAAAGTCAGTTAAGCAAGTCAATTGCAGCAGTAACGACATGGTAAGCAAAGGCAAGCCAGAGTCCAGGTGCGCAGTTCGACAGTACAAAGGTACCCCTCCAGAACAGAAGTTCGAGTCCAACGAAGCGGGAGCACACAGCGGCCCACCATGAGTTCCAGGTATCCGGGAAGGAGCAGATCTCCGCGGCGTGTGGAAGTCCTCGAAATCCAGGCGACGAGGAAGCAGAGGGTCAAAAGTCACCGGCCCATCAAGCGGCCGAAGAATAACAACAGCAACTCCTGGCGCAGCCGAAGGGGGTGAGGCAATGGCGGCATCAGGACGACAGGGGTGCATGAAAGAGCGGCGGCTCAAAATGGCGGCGAGCCGCACGGGCCAGCAGAGGCACCAGGGGCCAAGACAGCGTACAATGACATCAAGGCGTCCAGGACATCTCCGGGCGTGGGCGCTCGAGTACACACCCAGGCCTCTGTACAATCCGGCCGGCAAGGAGCGTTGGTGCAGAGCGGAGTACCCCCCACGTTGTCGGCAGCCATCTTGTGAGTTTCGCCGCCCCACACTCCGCCGTGGGCCCCCAAACAGTTCGTAGCTAATTGTTTTGAAGTTTTATTGCTGGAAATATATTATGCAGACCTATTGCTTATGCGTATGAACTGTTAAGCTCCTTTATATTGGATGGTCACAGAGTATTTCAGGTTGCTCAAAGGCGATACCGTGCGTTTGACTTTGTACACGTTGTGGGCCGAAGTTGCAGTTTATAATTGCCGTTTCACCGTGGAGGTAACGTGTGGGGGATTCACCCCTGGATTCGCAGACAGAGGTCGGCTGTAACTGCAACCCGCCTCGCTGCCTTCACTCTTACTCGCCCTCATCTCCCGTTCCATGAGACATCTGAAAGGCTTCTAAGCTGGTAACAAGTGGGCAGCAGGGAGAATCAGGCAGCTGGAGTAAGGAGTGGGGTGGAGCGGAACTCTGCAGATTTCCACTGAGTTTTTATTAAATTTCGCAGAATTCCACGCAAACTCCACCGACCTTTAGCATGTAATAGATACTATGGCCAGTATGAGTCTAACCCAACTAATTTGAGAACTCACTCACGAAGCCGACCACACCCTGGATGGGATGATCTCTAATAACCTAGCTCTTTCTGTAACCACCACATTCCCCTTAACTAGGTCAGACCACAAGACTGTCATGTTCAACCTATCACTCGCTAACTTTCCGCCACTATACTAAATTTACTGCACACACAAAAACCCCAATCCTAGCATAGACTAGAACCTTCTCAGCTCAATCAGGTTCTAGACAGCACCTTCCCTAATGTACAGGAGGACTTAGACAATACTACCTCCAACTACACCAACTGAGTGTGGTCTGTGGTGGACAAATTGATGCCCCAAAAATCATTCAAAAGTCAGGAGAAAAACCAACAGCCCCTTGGTTTTCAAAAACACACAGACAGCAAAAACAAATCTGTCGCAAACAGGAATGTAGATGACAAGAATAATATAACCCCAACGAAAATACAAACAACACATCCTAGTTATAAATTCATGATCAGGAAGAAAAAACTTTGTATTCATCAGAAAAAATGTAATCTGCATAAAATTCAGCAAGAACTCTTTTTCAAACAATTGACTAATTTTAACAATACCGATTTGATGATTGGCAACCAATCAATCTGTAACTTTAGATCTGTTTTTTTTCAGAATAAGGTAGAATTTGCATCGAACGAAGATAACAGCCAAAATGTTATGAATCTCCCCTGGCACCTCCTACTAGCAATACTTTAACTATTTTCTCCCAGCTCACACCTGAAAAAGTTAGCAAACTACTTGATTCGGTGAAATCCAGATCATCTTATGATCTGTGACCTCTAGCAACACTACAGATGACTTAAGAGACTGTAGTAACCCACCTCACAGAGAGATCTTTAAAGAGTTGTTTAAGGAGAGATTATTTCTGAAAATCTGGAAACAACATCCATTTTACCCCTTTTGAAAAAACCTACACTCGACCACCTTGAAACTAGCAGCTGCCATCCAATATCCCGCTTCCCATTTCCTGCCAAAGTGGCGAAGAAGGCAATAAATAGGGAAATCATCTCCTTCCTGGAAAACAACTATCTCCTAGACAATACCCCATTTGGTTGCAGAAATGGGCACAGTATAGAGACAGCTCTAATTGTTGCCACAGAGGAAATTATAGCCTGTATTGATCAGGGAGAGAAAGCTGCCCTGAACCTTCTTGACTTATTCAATAAGGTCAACCATAAGGTCTTACTTAACCGCCTAAACAAAATAGGCATAAAAGACTCCTGCCACATTCAGATCATGCCTCTGTGACAGAACAGTCCGTCTCCCTAAATGGGTACATCTGTTCCCCTTTCTCCCTACCTTGTAGTGTAACCCAGGGGTCATCCTTGAGCCCATAGCTCGTTAACATTTACATCACACCTCTTTCAAGTTTGTTTAGATCATCTGATTTCTCCCTGGTGTCATATGTAGATGACACAAAAATCATCATCTTACTCTCCAGTGATATGCTTGAAACAGCAGCAAGATTTCAGAAACACATGGAAGAGGTAGGAAGATGGATGAAACGAACTTGCCTGAAGTAAAATTTAGGCTAAACTGAGGTCCTACTTTTTTGCAATGATCCCACTTCTTGGACCCCTATCTGGTGGCCACAGAATCTGGGGACCATCCTGACTTCAGATAAGAAGGTCAGAAACCTGGGTATTTGATGACAAACTGACTTTTGGAGCGCAGGTGAACGCGCACACTTCCTCCCCATTCAACATCCTAAGAACAATCAAAAACATTATTCGTGGTCAATACCTTAGTCCTATCAAAAATTGATTACTGCAATGCCCTTTATCTCAACATGCAGCAAAGACTATTAAGACAACTGCAGACACGGCCATTTGGATGCTGCTTGGGATTCCAAAGTTACAGTCAGCCTCCAAGGCCCTCCATAAACTTCACTGGCTGCCCGCAAAAAAAATCATCCCCTTCAAGTCTCTATGTATTGCCCACAAAGCCCTACATGGTGCTGGACATGAATACTTTTAAAAGATCCTTCAATGCTGCACCTCTACAAGAGCACTACACTCTGTCTCAGCCGGAAATGTCATCATTCCCCAATGTAAGCTGGCAAATTGTGGTGCCACAAGTTTAATTGACGGCACCGCTTAACTCTAGAACAACTTTCCCTCTGTGCCTTCAATCACCGGCCACCCTGCTCAGTTTCAGGAAGGGCATAAAGACTTGGTTCTCTACTAGTCAATCTTAGCCCAGTTTTCCTTTCTTCTTCCCTACATAACTCCGTAAGCTCCATGATTCCTAGTGGCTCGATGTCTTTAAGCATTTGCGCTCTGTACAAAAATAATTACCATTCACATAACACTAGTGGACCGATGCACCAGATACTCAACCTGTGTCTCCTATGCTACCATCTGTCTGAGCTCTGCTCCTAACTAGTGTTCGTGTACCTGTGTGTGAGCAGTGCAAGTAGTGTGAGTTCAGGATAGCCACCACGGTTTGTGAGTGCATTGTGAGGGATCTGCCTGTGTGAATGCAGGATTAACATTAACTTTTGTGAATTAAGGGCAGTTGGTCTACGGATTGAAAGTTGTGCTTTTGAGAGTGCATTGAGGCATATGCCTGTGTGAATGCAGCATGAGAGACCTGTGTTAGGGCAGCTGCATGAGTTTGGGGTCCGCTTGTTATTTCTTAGGGTGTATGCACTTTACAAGGGCCAAACCTATTGGTTTTGGTAATGCTCTTTAGGGTTATGGCTTCAGCTTGCAGAAATACAGCGCCAGGTGTGGAAATACAATAGACTGTGCATGAGAATGGGAGAGAGTTTTGATAAGGCAGATGCAGACTCTGTTAAAGGAAGCTCAGGAGTTTTGGGGGCAACTGTCAGACAGAGATGTCACCCTATTGAGGGAGCTCAGTTACTTTGGTTCCACTTTGGCTCATGACAACCTAGTTATACCACTCTCATCTGCTCTGTCTTTTGTAACTGTACAGTGTCAAGCAGAAAGTAGATATTTATGGCAACATGTTTGCATTTTGTACTCCTTGGGAAATTATAGAAAAGATACATCTTTTGCATGTTTCTGCTGCAGTTTTTTAATGGTTTCTATTCAACTCTTATGATATCTTTTTTTCATTTTTTTAGCAGCTAGCTAACAAAGTGTGTTGATGTGTTTAAGTTTGCACTAGTGTTTCTATTTTTATTCATTATGCTTGCAAATATGCTCTCTCTTCCATATGAAAGAGCTACACACTAAGTGGTTTGTGTGACAGGTGTGACCATGTATTATGAGATGTAAAGTACCCCCTGTCGAACATGATAAGGATATTGCAAGTCACCACGGAGTTCCATAACTTTGAAAGGAACTTGCCATTCAGCCTCGTTCCTCTATATGGCCATGGAACTTCCCTGTGACTTGCAAAAACCTTTAAATGTTCTGCAGGGTGTACTTTATCACAAATATATCCCTCAGGGGTGAGAAGAAGCGCTCTACAAATCTACGGATTGGTCGATTCTAAAGCTACTGCAGCACATTCCTCATTTATTTCCTTTTGTGTATGCTGATCGCATAGCTTTCCCTCACAGAAAATAGGAATCATATGATTAGATGTATTGCAAAACTCTGAATTTGCAGACAGTCGCTCTTGTGAAAGATCGGGTGAGTGCTAAAAGGTGTAGGCCCATATCTCGAATGTGCTGCAAAATGTAGGGGTCTCTGTTTTTAGCCAGCAGATGGTTGTGTACTCTCCTTTGCCCAGGAAAATTTTAGACACAGTTTATTCATGTCCTGGCAGTGCATGAGACCGTACACCATCACCATAATGTTCATAAACTAAACATTTACATATGAAGGACATTGATTTAAAAACTATATTTAGATGTATTGTCCTTTAAAAATTCTCAGTGGCCCTATGTCAGAATATCATTGATAAAAATATCGTTTGCAATAAATATTGTGTCCTTAATATCATTTACCAAAATATTGTCTTATTGGGTGTAGATTTTCTATTGTTAACTCAAACCATTCAATATGTTTTTAACAATATTTAGAACACAGAATGTATTTAGTCTACGATTTAGAGACCATGAAGCAGTAGGCATAAATCTCAGCTGTATAATCACAATTAGAAATCTATATAAGACTTACAAAATCTTGTCAAATGTGGCACAGAGGGGAACACATCAATGCCATTTCAGGTTGCGAACAAGCCCCATTTCCGTGCTTGTCCTCCTAAACATCTTCATTGACAATTTGTATTGTGTGTTGATGCAAGCGGAGGCTCCCACTGTAAAAACAATTGAGCTTCTAAGTATTACTGTAAATGAATCAAACAGATGTAATGGCCGTGACAGCAGTATGCCACTAACAAGGTTCCTCTTCTCAATCCAATTATGATGACAAAGGCCTAGTAATTAAATTAATTAATTTACAAGACACCAAAAATATGACCCTAGACACATGTAGAAGTCAGATGTTTATTTTAATTTTCATTAATGTCAAGCAGCATGTTTTACTAGTTTTTGGTACTGGATAAGCACACAGATTAATGACTTTCTGGTGTTTGTAGTTTCCCACTGGAGTGTTAACATTGTAGGTATGTGTTTTGCCCCCTCATGTAGAGGTGGGTGATAAAGGGACCACCATCAGAAACTAAATGTAGGTGCATTGGTCCACCTTGGATCCCTGCCTTATTTAAAGTGTGGCGTATGGTGGTTTTCCCAATGGCACAGCCAACCTTCTTGAAGGACCCAACACTGGTGAGTTTGGTGTTGCAGGGCCTGCTCTCCTTCAGGTAGCCCCTCCAACTAATTTCCTACTGACATTTTTCTTGTTTGGGTCCACCATGAGTACCATTGCAATGTCGTCCAAAAACACTAATATTCACCCCCTGGCTGGGAGAAAATCCACAGTGCATGAGGGATATTAGTCCTGCTTATTCCAAAGACAAATACCCTGCTTTGAAAGTCTATATTCAGAGAAAACTAAACTGATAGCACCTGAATGGTGTCATGCCATGGTAGACTTGCTGGCAACTATTTTCCCACTTAAACTGCTGCTAGCGTGGCTTTGGGTGTCAATCTAGGGAAAAAAAGATTGACAACTTGGCAGCTGATGCTGGATTTTGTGGACGGGCCAGTGCCTGGAGTGGTATAGGTAGTGCCTCCGCGACCCCAGCTGCATGTTGTTTCTTGTGACACACAATACATTTCATAAGAGTCCATAGAGATGGCTTGTGTTGCACCATGTGAGAAGTTTCCTTGCAGAAAATTCTGTTAGTGAACTGGGGCACAGGTATTTTGTGGTGAAATATATTTACTTTCAAATTAGCACTGCTACATGCCACCATAATCTCCATATAGAGTAAAATATGTATCACAGGTTGCATGAAGGTACAATGTGAGAAACTTTGCTATCACCAGGGGAATTACAATTACAATAATGCACAGGTACTTGATATTTTGGGCTGCCAAACCAATGACTTCATGCAGTTATGTTTTTGCAGGTGAACTCCAAAAACATGTAGGCGAAGAGTCTGCAAGCAATGGGAAATGAGCAAGAAATGAAGGCTGTAAAAAAAAAAAGAGATACACCTAAAAGTCAGTGATGCTCTTGTGATGATATAAGCTGGAATGAAAAGTCGACAGATTGTAAGTAAGGCTCCCTGTTTTCCGTTTTTACAGATCTTACAGATGAATACAGACAGAAAACAATGTGTTTCTGTCTGCATATTTTTGAAAGTGGATAATTACAGAAAATTGTGCTTCTTTTAAGTGACTCTCATTGCTGTCTTTCATGAATTGTAGCCAAACAGCTGAGCAGATGGACAGCATGGGAAATATAAAAAAGGATGACATTTCTTTAAATAATGTCATATGTCAACATGCATTTGTGGTATAGTGCTACTATTTAGTGGATAAATTCTTACTTAATAGTTGGCTGCTTAAAAGATAAATCACAACAGACGTCTAAGTATTAGTGCATGTCTATCAGTTGAATAAATATGGAAATGTTTTACAACTTCATTTATACACAAAACACAAGATAATTATGGTGAGTGGGCAGTGGCAGTGCCCTTAGCTGCTGCATACGGCGCTGTTATTTTATTCTATCTGCTGATTTTTTAACTGTTTACTCGTGTATGCTGCTCATTGTGGGATAGTGATTTTAGGCTTCCTTTTAATACTTATAACTTGAACGGAGCAAACACACTTGCTGGCTCACCTGAGTGAGGCGGTACACTTGGTAGGAGGCTGTTCTCGATTTCCCTCCTTCCCGCCCCGGTCCGACGCGGTGACTAGCACCGTTGTGCGGGGGGCGAGGAAGGTAGAGACAGTCACTTCCGGTGGATGGGGGGGCGGTTAGCGGTCTAGTGCTCCCGAGCTGTACACGCTTGGAGGGATAAAAGGAGGATGCCTACTCGGCAGGGGAATGGGCGCGCCAAAGGCAAGCCCGTCTGCGCCCGTCCGAGGCCGTGCGGGGACCGGGGCCAAAATGCCTGGTCAAAATGCTGCAAGGGTTCAGTGGAGTGTAAATCAGCTTCGTGAACTTTGCCCCAAGACCCCTATTGCATGCGGCCATAGCGTGAAAGTAGATGAGGATATGGGATGCAAACAGTGTCAGTACACCTTCTGTGTGACAGATAAGTTTAAGCATGAGGAAACCAAGCTCGCATGCGGTCTATTAAATTCTAGATCTATGCGCAAACATAAGTTAGATATCCTTGATCTATTTATTGACAAAAAGCTTGACCTTCTATTCCTTAGGGAAACGTGGCTGGACTCCCATTTGGAGCCTGATATAATTGAAGCACTCCCCATGGGGTACATGATTGTCGGGCTGGACAGGGCGTCCGGTAGAGGGGGGGGGAATAGCAATTGTTTTTAAACAGCCGCTAAGCTGTCAATAGGAGACGTTAACTATAGCTGATTGTGAGGCGGGCACTTTTACTATTAGGGTAAGGCCGGGCACGACGATAAAGGGACTCCTGTTTTATAGACCTCCGGGCCCCTATACTCGTTTTACCGCAAGTCTGCTGGAAGGCATTATGGAATCTGCCCTACGGAGGGACAAATTCCTCCTATTAGGAGATTTTAATATGCATTTAGAGAATTTTCTTGACAGGGGGGCTGCAGATTTATGCCAGGAATTATGGTCACTCCATTTTCAGCCTGAACCTGAAGACCCCTACCCATCAGTGTGGCCATTTATTGGACCCAGTATTTGCAAATTGGGGGGAAGTTGAAGTGAACCTGCCCATTCCCATCCCCTGGTCCAATCATTTCTGTGTGCCCTTTGTGGTGAGAATCCCAGAACCTAAAGCCCCGGAACAGTTGACACTAAACTATCCGAGTCGCAAATGGGCTGGTTTCACCCAGGCAAAGTTCAATGGAGCTCTGGCTAAAGGAGGGCAGCCGGGGGTATCGATGCAGAAACCGCCTGTTGCAATCTGGAAAGACGCATAAGAGAAGCTCTTGATAGCACTGCCCCATTACGTCTGAACAACTCACGGAGCAGGTCTCAAAAGACGGCTCCATGGTATAATGACGACTTGCGCCTGGCAAAGACAGAGTGCAAACGCCTAGTTAGGCAGTGGAGGACAGCCTTTCTTAATCAGGCCAAGCTGGAATATAAGGATAAACATAGGGCCTACCATGGGCTTATCAGACGGGCTAAGGTCACTCACTATGCAGAGAGAATTGGGGAAGCAGAAAATTCCACTAAGGAACTATTTAAGATCTGCAGGGAAATATCCTCACTTAAACTGTCTGCTGTGCCCACGGAAAGTTCAGAAGAATCTTGCGATTGTATCGCTGGCTTCTTCTCAGAGAAAGTGACCACGATATATTCCTCCTTTTCGGGAGCAAAAAAAAGTTGTCAGAGTTTGAGGAGTCCAAGTGGGACGATGTGGGACACCATAGGTTGGATAATTTTACCACCCCGTCCCCGGAGATGCTCCAAAAGATCTGTAGGTCCATAAAGTCAGGGTCTCCTAGGGATCCCGCTTTGCCCAAATTGCTCATGGAAAGCCTTGATATCCTTGAGCCTTATATCAGGCATCTTCTAGATGTGTCATTTAGAACACACACGGTGCCTGATGGCTGGAAGCAGGCGGTGGTACTTCCACTGCAGAAGAAGCCTAATGTTAGTTTGGAGGAATTGCACAATTTCCGTCCCATCTCGCTGTTGCACTACTTGGCCAAAGTGGCGGAGAAGTCTGTTAATCTCCAACTCATGGCTTACGTGGAAGAAGCTAATCTGCTTCATCCTACGCAGTTTGGGTTTAGATCATTCCATTCAACAGAGTCAGCTCTGCTTGTGGCCATTGAGACCATTAGACAAGGAGTGGATGAGGGACAGACTATGGCTCTTATCCTCCTGGACCTGAGCGCAGCCTTTGACATTGTAGCACATTTCACCTTGCTGCAGTGTCTGAATAAGGGCGGTGTCTCAGGTACGGCGTTAAAGTGGATTCAATCCTACTTGACGAATCATGGGTTTCAGGTCAGACACGGCACTCATTCTTCGAGAGCGATCAAACTGGATCAGGGTGTGCCCCAGGGCTTGGCCCTGAGTCCCATCTTGTTTAACCTGTATGTCTCCCCATTGGCAAGTATAGTTGAGGGATATGGAATGCGAACTGTGTCATACGCCGATGACACACAGCTTGTCATCTCGCTGTCGCGGACACCTCATCTTGCAGCATCCAACTTTAGAGCTTGCATGCAGGAGCTTGCCTCCTGGATGGCTGACAACTGCCTTAAGCTGAATGGTAGCAAGACAGAGGTGCTCGTGGTGGGGGGGGCCCATCAGTGTGGTCTTCGGCATGGTGGCCATCCTGCTTAGGACCGGTCCCCATGCCTTGTCAACAGGCTAAGAACTTGGGCATATGGATAGATTCGGACCTCACATTTGCACAGCAGATCAGTCGTGTGGTTCGGGAATGTTTTGGTGTCCTGAAAGGTCTACGTAAAATTATGGACCTTCTCCCTACTGATGCTAGACAGACGCTGGTGCATGCCCTTGTTACCTCGCGTTTAGACTATGGTAACCTGCTGTATTTAGGTGCCAAGGTTGGGAGTCTAGACCGACTGCAGGTGCTGCAAAATGCGGCAGCCCGAGTGGTCTTGAGGCTTCCTAGAAGAGCGGCCTCGAAGACTGCCTTGGAGGCCCTTCACTGGCTCCCTGTGAGGAGGAGAATCGTGTTTAAGGCCTTGTGCACGTGCCATCGTATTATTAGGGGCAATGGACCGAGGCCCTTGCAGGACCTTATTAAAACCTACAGGCCTGTCCGGTCCCTCAGATCTACGGGAACTGGCCTGGTGGTGATCCCTAAAATCAAAGAGGCCCGTATGGGGCGCAGATCCTTCCGTTTTTGGCAGCGAGGATCTGGAACAAACTCCCGCCTGAGCTTCGTCTGGAACCGTCGGAGGTCAGGTTTAGAAGAAAGCTCAAAACACATCTGTTCACTCAATAAAATTGGGGCACTGGGAGCACAGCTGGGAGCGTGTAGCTTTTCACTCACTATAGCGCGGGGACACGCCGGTGTGCGTAACCAGGCGCTTTATAAGCTTCCCTATTATTATTATTATTATACAATGGGCCAAAAATAAATATAGATAAAAACAGATGGAAATGTTAAAAAAATAAATACCATAAAATCGGGAGCCTAATTATAAGCCCCGTAGGGCATTATCAAGCGGTGATCATAGAGTATACCAGGTCATCATTTTGTAATACAAGGAGGATATTGTCTCCTTCACGCTTGGACCCTTAGGCCCTTGGGCTTTCTTTCCTTACTTGTTTTTTTAATTGGGTTTTGCCTATTGTATCTATGTTTTTTTAGAAAGCATTTGTGATCGGGTTATTGTCACTTTCTTTGTGTGGGCACATATAGGGTATCTTTGTGGTATTTTAACATCTTGTTTTCTATATATAAAATACAAAAACGATTTTGTACATTGAGTAGCTCTTCTTTGATTCTAAATCCTTTGGAACGAAAGTTAAATGTGAGCATTTAACTCATCAATTAATTTACGTAATGTCCGAGTGGTGTTTCTTCAATGTGTTATGATGTCAGGCATAGACTTGCTGAGATTGTTTGTGAGGATTGAAACACCCTGTTCCCAAGCAATCATCAAGGAGGTAGAGGATATTTCCCCTCACGAGGAGCAGCTTTTGGCCTTGCAAAGCTGTACCTTCAATGGGGCATCCTTGGCTCATTCTGCCTCCATCCTTTTAGGCCTGGATAGGTAATCCCTTTTTGATCAAGACCATCTGGACTTTTTGATTCGGTCCATATGGTCTCTCCTTTTGGGCAAATATTTCTACAGGAAGTTTACTCTTGCAAGCGACCTGTCTTTTATTAAAGACAAGTTTTTAGTGGAGCCAGCTACTGGTGAGGGTACATCACCTTCAGAAAGAAAATAGAGAATGGATGCAAGATCCCTGGAAGTGCTAGGACCAGGAATGTGGAAAGCCCTCAGCCCCTCCTTGAGACATGCATCCAATCACATTTGTTTGAAGAGAACCCTGAAAATTGAACTGTTGAGACTCTTCTTCAAACAGAAATGCTGGACAACCAGGGGCCACACTTAGAAATAACTGACATGATTGGATGCATTATTCCCCTTACATCATGTATTTAGGTCTCGCCTATGCAGCGCGCATGTGCTGCATAGGAAAAAGACCCTTAGCAATCGATTCAGTTTTGCTGCCAAAAACGTGCACGCATTGCATTACTTTCAATGGCAATGCGTGCACGTTTGGCGATTCCCTTGCGGGAGTGAGCTTTGAAAACATCTGTTTGTAATTAACAGATGGTTCCAAAGCGCGCTTCCGCAATGGAAACAGGCGCGGGCCCCCTCCTCTCTCCCGCCCCCCTGCTGCCTCTTTTCAGGGCGAGGCGCTCGCGCTTGTTTTTTTGGGAGGGGCTTCTTGGGTCAGGAGCTGCACATTCTTTGAGGGGGTACGCTTTGCTAAACGTGGGTTACAAACTACATATCTGGGGAATATCCCAGAATGCCTTAAGACAAGAAGTGGACTACTCGGGAGGGACTGTTCTTAAGGTTCCTTGAGCGCTTTGCTCCAGAGTAGTGTGCGTTTCCCTTTTCCACCCGACCCAATATACGTTACTTTTGAACCTCAGTACAGTTACAATTTGCTGTCTACTGCGCCTCAAGCCCCCATTCTTCGTAGCTCAGTGAATTCTCCCGCCGCTGTTACCGCGGCACAGTATGGCGTGGTCGCCATAGTGATGGACGCTGGACAACCCTAACTGCCCGTTAGTGGTGGGGAGTTTACTTAAAAACATAGGCAGTTTGGCTTGCAAGCATAATAAATAAATTTTATATTCTCGGTGAACAGGGATGTGAGGGCTCTAGAAGTTCTACAAACGGCCTCCCGAGATACCGATGATCCCTCTTACCTCTGCCATTTGGTGTCTCCGAAGGTTGAGACATGCAGTGCGCATGATCGGCGGCCTGGTGCCTGCGTAGAGTGGGTCACTCAAATCCAGGCAGTTAAAGAGACAGGGAAAAAGGCAAGGTAAGAGACAGGGTGTTTAGAAAGAAGCTCAAAGTGGTGAACTGCAGCTTGATGCTAACAGACTGAACGGCAGGACTAGCGAATGGAGCCGGGTGGGGGGAGGTACCTACTATAATGCGCCGGAAAGGGTGTGGGGAACAGTTTTATGTCTATGAACTAACGGATGATAGAGCCTCCAAAATGCTTCTTAGGAACACTGCTACCAGATTACCAGGGTTTGGGTAACTACTACATCTTCCAACTTGCACCTTATACGGCAATTACTGCTTTCAGCACACACCGCAGTGGAACTACAGCTCCCAACGTGCACCTTTAAGGAGTGGGAATAATGAACAAGGATTGGCATAGCCAACAGGTCTCGCCTTTGGGACCTCATAAGTGTTTAGTTATCCAGCACAATATCCTGGGTGCAACAACATCAACTGTTGTGTTGCATGGCTAAACACTTTTAAGGTCCCAAAGGCGAGACCTATTGGCTATGCCTATGCTTGTTACTGATTGAACATGATTTTAACTCTCATATAGTGCTGTGAAGTAAAGGAGCCAGCTGTTACAGGCATGCTGATGCTCCTAATATCAGGAGATAAGTGTACATATCTTCCTTTAACGAACGCCAAATTGGGACTGGTATTGGCGTGTGCTTTAAGGTTGATTACTTTTCAGAAGCATAGAGCAAGCACAGGGGAATGTTGCAACATGCTGTAGGTGAGCAGCCTAGATTGAAATGGCAAGACAACTGACAAAGTGGTTAAAACCTTAACTTTGTGGAGCAGATCACTCTAATACTGCCACAGTCACAGGCAGTAATATTCTAGTATCCCTATCATTGTAAGGCAATGCTGACAGTCTACAACAGCCTTTTTTTCCAAAGGCACATTGAAACATCTGGATGGTAAGTTTGTTTCTTCCTACCCACTCCTTCATAGGGTTCTTATTCAAGGGATGAGAACTCTGTGTGTGGTCCTTCCATAAGTATTTTGGTGCTAGGGTTATGGCCTTGTTGTAGTAGCATTCCTGATCTAACCAAACCCCTTTCTATGTAGACATGGGAGTTGTGTGCCTGGATTCAACGCAATGTAGTCAGCAATTGCCTAGGCACCCTCTCTGACTCATTCCTACATAGTCATGTGTTTTAATACATCTCTGCCTGTTCTTATCCTCATCCTGGGACATGTGCATGCATGGCCTCATTATTCTATTGTGGGCCATTTTGGTCTGGACTCTCCCTGGTGATTTTCTTTGTTCACCTCTGAAATCATGGAGCCACCTCTAATTTTGTATGTCATTGGAAGCAGGGTATTTTGTGCTCTTTGATTTACTGTTACTTCAGCTCTAGTTTCCTACTTGTTGGGCTTGGAGTCAGGACTGTTCCCACATTATTTAGGCTGAAGTACACAGGTTTAAGATGTCATTATTCAGAACCTAGAATCTGTTTTGCTAGTAAAATTTATATAAATTCAGTCAGTCCACTTGTTGGAAACATATTCCACTTTTTATTTACCTGATTTTTACTGTCAGAATGCTTCAGAGTGATGTCCTGTAGTCTTGAGCTTTATTGTTGTGTGCTGGTGGTGCTTGGTGGTTTGTTGTCACACACCTGTGCACGTGTAACAAATTATCGCAAGTGACACTTGTTTGTATTATATGTAAACTGTGATGTCACCTGGCACTTGCAATTGAAAATAAAGTTAAAGCCTATATAAGGATTATGCAGTATCCTTTGCGGTAAATTATAATAATATTACAAATAAGTATGATGCGGACTGTGACAATATAAGTTGACGATGCTGAGTTAATTTATGAGGTCATGGGTCTTCGAGGTGACTTGCACTACCCCTTAATGTATGGTTGAGGGTATTTTATTGCTTATAATACACGGGCACACCCTTATTCATCCCCCCAAAAATGTATTGGTCTCTTACTCATTCACATTGGAAATAATAAATTACATGTGAAATCCGTGGTGCTAAATTAGACACCACAATATACAGTTAGTACAATAATGCAGTTAAATGTAAATAATTGTTAAAAGTACCCCTAGAGCCTAAACTGTGGTAATATGCAGAGATTAATTTTCCTGTAAGAAACTGTAGCCCTTCAAAATGTAAGCTAGCTGTCATTAATCTCTCCTTTCTAATATTGACGGTTCATTTCAGCAGAACTGTTCAGAGGAGCTGACCAGCTAGATCTGATTTCATTGTTTAAAGAGCTGTTGTAATTCTGCTCTGTAATCTGCATTTCACCCTATCGGCTAAGTGTAGTGAGCCACCCTGCCCTTACAGGGTTCGGTATGACCACAGCATGCATCTCTACAGCCAGATGTGGCAGCGGGGTTAAATACAGGGGACGTTGACTGCTCTGGTCAGTCCCAGAAAGCACAGCCTGCTCTCTGCAATAGGCCAACCAGGAAGTACTCACCCATCCTCCACCCGCAACAAGGGTAGGGCCCAGAATGCTTGGAGTCAGAGAGCCGCTTCAGTGCAGGAACCACTGATGCCTGTCCCTGTGGTCTGTGACCAAAGCAAGCCGACACAGCAGAGGTCAGTGCAGCCCCAAGTGGTGGCCCACTGGCACCATGCACTGCATTCAAGCCTGGGAGCCGCCCGGTGTCCGGAGGGAGCAGTGTGCGTCACCTATACATGGAGGCCACAGAGAAAGAACATTTACCTAGAACTCTGAGTGTAAATAAGAACTCAACCCACACAAGTTAAATTCACAAGGGATATGAAGTGGGACCTGGCACCCATGAGACACTTGTGTTCTACTGCAATTAAATACACCTTTGGATAAAGAGAAATCCCAAGACCATCACCCAGGGCGGGATGCACTTGTAAAGAGTCCAGGCCCCATCAGAGATGGGTGGATTATGCACACCTTGAGTACGGTACGACAGACTGATGTACACCAGTGACACGAAAGGAGAACGAAAGACACAGAGTTAGCACGAAAGCTACAGAGTAATGGTGGGCGAGGCACAGAATGCACCAGGAGGGGCGCACATGCCAGAGCTTGCAACGGTCAAGCACTCTGGCTGAAGAAATGGAGTTGGCACTAGTGAAGAGCCCTGCACTGACACATGCAGGGAGGACAACATTTGTCAAGACAGAAGTGTCAGAGGCCTTCTGGGTGGACCAGCCACAAAACGAGGACTCACCAATCACTGCAGAAACTGTGACTTGGAACTCCACCCCATTGACAAATGCTCGACCCAATGCAAAGTGTGCTCCAGTTGTGGGAAGGTGAACTACTTTACCTGCACATGCCGGATGGGAGTCAAGGGGGTGTGGGAATGATCTAAAAAAATTAACCCCAGCAAGTCAGAAGCAATCCAATCCCCTCCCCCCCATGCACTGCCACAGACATATGGAGCTTTATAGGTATAGACACATACTGTAACAGGTTCCTGCCTAAGCTGTAACCCTCTCGGAGCCTCTGAGGACCCTGACAAAGATAGCTGCTAAATTGAAATGGAGCACCAGGGAGGAAACAGCATTTGAGGGAATTATATAGGCCTTGCTGCACAACACCACCATGGCCTACTTTGCCCCCCAGAACACCACAAATCTGATTGTTGATGCCAGCCCCACGGGGTTGGGAGCTAATTTCATCCAAGAACAAAAACCAGAAGTGTGGCGTCCACACACTTTGAATGCCTTCACAGTCATGGAAACCAGTATTCATAGTTCGAGAGAGTAGCTCTCACAATTAAGTGGGGGTGTTGCCACATCCACTTATACCTGTATGGGCACAAATTCAGAGACATCATGAACTACTGGTCGCTACCTGCAGCCAATAATTGAAACATAGGCGGTGCAATGCAGCAATACAATTTCCCCAGAACCCAAAGGTGGCTGTTATTTATGGGGGATGGGCGCACACAAATATTTTAATTAAAAAAAAGAAACTCACCTTAACTGACGTCCGCCGGCTTCCCCTGCTCTGGACCGCTTCTCAACCGGATGCTGCAGTGTGGGCACCAATCCTGGCACTGCTCTCACACTGTGAGAGCAGCTCCCTGAATGGACGGAGCAGCCTCACTCGCCGCTCCCAAGGACACTGGAGCCTCGCACTTATTCTGACCCAGCTGTCTTAAGAATGCTGGGTTAGACGTTTTAAAGTGTGCATGTGTGGATTGCTGGTGCAAGATGGCTGGCCAAAAAGACATGAGCAGTTTGAAAAGTGCAATCACAGCTCACCCTCCTCCCTGCTTCTGTCATTCAGCTGTGGCCTGCCCAGGTTCTGAAGCGAGCATCAGGACGGGAGGATGAAAAAAAGGGTAATGTATTACCATTTTATTTTTGATCTTTTGGAAGTAACACGTGGGCGATGCTCCTGTGCTCCAACGGAGGAGCTGCCCCTGCCAGTACCTACCAGCCTGGAGCAAGGCACCTGGCTAACTTTATGTTGCGACACCCCCATGGTCCAGTGAAATGAAATGAAGACTTGAAGCAGGACACTCAAGGGCACAAATATGGTGGTCCTGAGTGCGTGTTAGAAGAGAATGACTCTAGAGGAGGTCAGGATGGTCATGCAGGGTGACAATGTCCTCAAAAATGTACTTGCTGCACTATACCAAAGATCATGGAATATGTTTTTGCATGATGCGAACCAGTGGCGACCCGCTGACAGGGACATTCTGCCACAGTGCTGGAGAATGAATGAATGAGGCATTTCTTGAGCACACTGTCACTTGTAGGTGAGCATCCTGGCACTGTAGTGAGTGCCAGAGTGTGCCTGGGGCTTGTTAACATCATGTCCTCATGTTTATTTTAAAATGCATCTGCCGTGCCTATAAATCAGAGGTGCGTTGGCAGTTGAATCCAAGCTTTGGTGGCTAGCACCATAAAGGATTTTCCACCTGAAGTTTTTAGTGTGAAGGACTGGGGATTCAGCAAATTTGCATTTATGGATCTCAATGTTCTCAGGGTCTTACAGTGGCTAAACTTTGCAGTGAGGTATTATGGGCCTGTAGCTTTGAATGCTCTAAAGACTATCAAAGGGGTCTTAATCAAGATTTGTTTATGTATAGGAAGATTGTGAAGACTTTTTAAAGCATCTATTGGAGAGCTCCATTTGGGGAGCTGTAACACCAGTCTAGCTGCTGCATGTTAAACCATATGAAGTTAATAAATTAGCTAATTTGAGCTGCCCACATATAACCTGTTGCAATAGTCGAGTCTCAATGTTATAGGGTCAAATACTAGGGTTTTCCTGATAGTGCCTGGATGGAATTGAAAAATAGTTTGGAGAGATTTAATCAGGTGAAAACACATGACAGCTACTGCCGTCACTTGTGGTTGGAACCAACGTATGGGAGAAAAATAATTTGATTTTCTAAAGAGAAGGATTTCCGTTTTCTCTTAATTTCACTTGAGATGATTATTTTGCATCATGAAGTAACATTGGAAAGACACTTTTAGAAATTCAGTGCAGGGCTGGTATAACCTCTGTCTAAAGAGAGGATCAACTGGGTGTCAGGTGCGCAAGAAGTAGCTGCAATTTCATAGGAGTCAATCACTTATGTAAGTGGGGTGATATAGATATTGAAAAGGAATGACCCTTGTGGTATACCCCTCATGATCAGTTTGTCTTTGGAAGAAACTTCTCCTAGGAATACTGTTTGCTTCCTATCAGTTAGGAAGGATCTGATCCAGGATCGGGCTTTGTGTGAGATCCCTGTTTGGATTCGCTGGAGGAGAATGTTGTGTGAGTTTGTATTGAATGTTATGAAGTGGTCCGACAGTAGCAATACTGTATCCTTCCCAGTGTCCAGGGTCATTTTAATGGTCTCTGAGACTTCGAGTAGGGCAGACTCTGTGCAGTGTTGAGGCCAGAAACCAGATTGGCTTGTGTAAGAGAATTAGAACTTTCAAGAAAGGTGGTAACTTGCTTATTCACAATTTTCTCCAGTATTTTGGCTAGTATGGGCAGCAGGGAAATAGGCTTGAGGTTAGACAAAGTGATGGGATGTGCTAGAGACTTTTTTTGTAAAGGCCTGACAACTGCCAGTTTCCCTGCTGGTGGCACTTCAGCTAAAGCTAAGGAGGGTTTGAGAATTTGGTTGATGAGAGGATTTACTACATCAATGACCTCATGAAGGATGGATGATGGACAAGGATCATGAGGCTAGCCTGATTTACTGGAAAGGATAGTTTGCCGTGATAATGACAGGGAAATTTCTTCAACTGCAGTGAGACTTGCGTTGATGTCATTGTAGGGGTGCTGAAACCCAGGCCACTTAAAGGGTCAGTGATGGGGGTGGCAGTAAATCGCTGAGGATCTTTTCCTCAATGTTGGTTGAGATCCTGTCACGGAGAGCCTAGGAGAGATAGATAGATCTGTCTTAAAAGAGTTTTAGGTTGCAATAACATTTTGGATATGTTGAAGATAATTTTGGGGTCCTGATCTGCCTTTTCAATTGTAGTGGTAAAGTAGGATTTCTTTGTTGTTTTAATCATTTACATTGTACATTTTCGGAGCCTCTCTAAAATTAAACAAGTCATATGTGCTGTAGGACAGGCGGCATTTACATGAATAATGTTTGCATTAGGGGCGTGGCTTTGCCGCGCTGCAATATGGCTGCTTTCTAGAGGGGCTCTGCAGCCGGGGCCAATCATCCTACAATATCGGCATTCTGCAATTGGAATCCACTGTTATAGCGGAACGGCCTTCATACTGGCGACATGGCAGACCTGAGTGAAAAGTCTGCTGGCTCTACAACACAACTGTAATACAGTATTACAGATGAGCAGCTAAGTAATTTTCTTATTATAGGTGACTAACTACATCATAACTGGAGTGATAAAATAAAAGTTTTTTATACAGGGATTGCCGACTCCCATGTGTTACGCAGCGACTCTGCCACCACCAGACGCATCGATGCCGTGTTGTTTCCGCCATCTGACATGCTGCTCTCTTGCTGGATTGATTCCCACTGGTAGGGCGTGCTTCGCATCGCCTCCTTTTTTTCCTCCTTGGCGCTGAATGGGCCTGACGTTGTGTCTGCCCTCGTTACCCCTTGGGGGCTACAAACTTGCCTTTTGGTGAGCCCTTTCCACTCGATCTGCTGACAGGGCTACGGGGCCGGATCAATGACCTGTCACTTTTCAGCCCTTGACCTCTATGGCTGTTTAACGGTCTTCCTTTACTCTGCTCCTCAAGATGGCGATGTTTCGCCTGAATTTACCACACAAGATGGCGAACGTCTGGATCCCTCAGTGAGGCCATGGTGAATGGTGTCTGTCTCACCGGCCTGACGTTAACCCGGCTGAGTTGCCCAACTGACGTTTCCTACTGCCAAGTCGCCCGACCAACTATCTCCCTACTGAGTTCCCCCAAGATGATTATGACTTTTCTTACCAGTAAGGCCACGCTTTGCGTTTTTCTTTGGCATTATTGGGGTCTTGCTATTTTCTATTTTCCACTTGAGTTGTCGCCAAAGCACTTGGGGACCGATCTACACCCTACCACCGCCCAGCACTCGGCCTCGCTGGTCCTCTGGCTGCCACATTAGCCCGACTGACGATCCTCCCGAATCATTGAGCCCCAAGATGGTGAATTGGGTCCACCAGTGAGGCCACAGTGAGTGGTTTACTTTATTAGCCTCCTGACGATCTACCAGCTGAGTTGCCCGATAATCATCCCTCCCGCTAAGTTGACCGTCCAATGATCCTCCTGATGAGTCCTCTACAAGATGGTGATGACCGGACCCCCAATTGAGCCCACAATCTAAAGTTTGCTCTGGCCGTGTTGGGGCCTTCTGTTTTCCAAGCTACTTCAGAATCCCCGTAATCTGGGTCTATACCCTGTTTCCTCCTGCCCTGCAACCTGTTTCAGGCAATTATGCGGACATCTATCCCAGCTGCTCCCGGCACTCCCTTTGACGCCTTAGACCATGCGCTCCTGTCGTACTCCTTCCAGCCCATCTAACGCTGTTGCTTGGGCCATTCTGGGGCCCACTATTTCGTCTTCATCCGGACCCCGAATGCTGGGTCTGTGCCCTGACCCCATATTGCCAGCATCCTTGCTAGATTCCTGAGTGGCTTACTCCTCCCCGACGAAGATTCTTGCCTGCTGTTTTGGCTCCTGGCTCTCCCCAGTCAGGTAACTAATTCTCGGCCAGACCCGGCTGTTCAAGGCGCCCCTGTGTCTGAATTGTCATGGGTTTGGCTGAGCCTAGATCCACATTTTGCCACCGCCCAACACACCTCCTACACTAACTGCACTTTGCCCCTCGGATGTGCCTCCCACAGAGTCCTCTTTGAAGTTGCGAGGGCCTGCATTAGACACCCCACAGCCTCTGTGTCTCAGACCTCTTGATAATGCCCGACCTGGATTCCGAAGTGAGTGGTTTTGATCCTGGTGCTTCGCCCTGCTTCCCTTACTTTGGTGGCTCTATTGCCTCACATGATATGGTTTCCCCCTGTAGACTTTTTGGGCGTACCCCCTTGTGCTGACATTAAGGCCCTGTTCTATGCTGTCCTGAGCTCTCCACCCCCTTAAAACACAGGACCGTTGTCAAATAATCTGTGTCAAATGATTATTTTCAAATAACTTCCAGTCAATTCACCCCAGGTATTTTTAATTTAACTTTCAAGGTTGCACTAGTGAACCTCTAAGTTACTCTAGTAATGCAATTTGTTTGTTCTCTTACCTTGTAACTCTCCACTGTCTCTTATATTGACTTAGTACCCCCTCTTTCCACCTCACTTTGACTCTACCTAAGCAATTCTCCCTACAGTATTCACCCCACCTTCTTACATCTTCTATCTCCTTCTGCCTCTCCCCTTTCCCCAACTATCATCGAAACATCTCCAGACTTTACATTATTGATGCTCCCTCAATGTAATTCTATTTTTAACTGTTTCTATTCTCTGACTAACACACCTCTCTTCCCCATAACATTGACTTTCCTCTCTCTCTTACTATTTACCCTCCAGTTTTGTACTCCTCTCTTCTTATTTTCTTTATATCTCTCCCCCTCCTTCTCTCCTCCTAGTCTTCATCTTACGACCTAATCATGTCCCCTCTTATCCCCTCCTTACTCCTCCTAATCCTGCTCTCACCAGACATGGCCCAAACCATTGAACATCCTATACCCTTCCAACCTTTCAAAAAAACCAAGACATTTTTTAAATATAAATTATTGATTCAATTCCCTGAAACATTAATTGTTGACACCTACCACAATCTCTCCTCTCCCATAAAAACTACATTTTCTACTCCAAACACCCCTCTAAATGGAAAAACATTTTCCTTCCCCACCTTACAGTCAATAAATCAAGTAATATTCCATAGGGATTCAAATTGTCTACTAACCCATCCCCACTCTTTCCAGGTGAAATTGACATTTCCATATTCAAAACTGGTAAAATATCCTCATCCAAGCCTCTGACTACCACCGCAACCTTTTTGAGAACCATTTTAGTACCTTGACCTACCAACTCTCCAAACCAGTTTTAAACCCTTCTTCAACCCAACTGCCTGACGTCCTTATGTGATCTCTCCCACCCTCCCCTACTTGTCACACCTGCACACGCTGTCAAGCCAACTCTCAAACCCTCTAACGACCAACCCCCTCCAACCTCTCTCCCTACCTCTAACCCCACTCCTACTTCCCGGCCTCCACAACTAGTATTTACTACTTTAACCCCCCCCCCTTTGACAATCACTCCCTCTCTTAACTGCATTCTCCCCCCCTCAACCTGAAGTGGCTTATCCCTTCATCCCACACTCCCACTTATCATCTCCTTCCACCTTGACTGACTATATGACTGCCCCGCTTTTCTACACACTTTACACTTCGCCAAACACCTGGAACACTCTTCTGCTTCCCCCCCTCCAGCCTCTCTCCCTCTCCGCTCATCAGACTCCCCTCCCGACCATTACGGAACCCACTTCATCCCCCCCTCCTTTGCACCTGAGCTCCCCCTCAATCTTTTAACTCAGACACTAACAAACATAGAACGTAATCTTTCAACCTTGATGACTGAACTTGCACCACTTAGAAAGGATTACAATGCCCTTAAATCCATGACCTTCCTTAATCACACTGATTCCCGTTGTTCTTGCTCCCAAAACATCTCCCGATATAACCGATGGAGAACTACACCCCTATGCAACTGATCACATTTGCCTCTCAGCGCTGTGAGCTATCTATCCACTTCTGACCTCATTGACCTTTGCAACTCCTACCTACCTAAACATTTGATTACAGATCATCCCCTCCCATACACCAACATCCCAGTGATTGTGGGAACAAACAGAATCCCTTCCTCACCTATCTCCCCTGGACCCCCAGCTCAACTTACCACCATCCACTCTTGCAATCCCACCAAAGACAACCCTAATTCCCTCTCTTGCATGCTGTGAACTGCTGATAGTCTGTCTGGCATGCGATGGACATATCAGAAACCATCCTCAGCGAAGCTATTGACATCGCCTTCCTCATGGAAACCTGGCTCAAGGACCACTCAACGGCTTTTCTTGACTTACTCCCTCCCCTTCCCGGCTTCTCTATCATTAGGAAAGACAGACCCGACAGAAAGCGGGGTGGTCTAGCAATAATCTATAAAAATGAACTTCAAATCTCCCTTTTAAAGGACACAGACCACATAACCTTTGAATACCTTGGTGCTGAACTCACTGCACAGGGCTCTCCCACGATACGACTACATAACATCTACCACCCTCCGGGTGAGCCTCTGCTCTTCGCTGATGAACTATCCAACTTTCTTACACAATCCTTACTTTCCAACTCAAAAATTCTCTTCTGGGGAGATTTTAACATTCATTTGTATAATGTTGAGGTTCCCACAGTCATGCGCCTCCTTAACCTCCTAGAGATTAACGGCTTAAACAACTATGTCAAAATCTAACCCATAACAAAGGGGCCACTCACGACGCCATCATTTCCAATAATGACTCGAACTCCCTCTCCAACATCATCCCCATTGACTGGTCTGACCATCACCTCACTCTGTTTATGATCGCAACCATTTCATCTCTCCCCCTACACAAAATACCAAACCCTTGAAATGGACCAGAAATCTTAATCAAATCCCCTCTGATGTACTTGAGTCTAAACTCCAAGCCCAACTTCTTTTCACCCCTCTCTCCCAAAATGACAATGAGCTTACTGAACATTTCAATAATACTGTTAATTATGTCTTGGACCTAATAGCCCCTCCTAAACTAAAAACACTAAGAAAAATTCTATCCAAATCTTAGTTCAATTCAGATCTCAACAATGAAAGACGTTCTCTTAGACTGACCGAAAGAACATGGAGACAACGCCCCTCTCCCTCCCATCTCACCCTCCTCAGATCCGCTAGATCAACTTACAAGAAACACATTTTCAATGAAAAGGCAACCTTCTTTCGAGCACTACTTGATCGTGCCAAAAATAGACCCAGAGAACTGTTCAACATTGTTAGAAAATAAACATCTTCTCCCCCTGAGCTGACGGCCTCAACAGAGAGATGCGAGGAAATTGCAAATTTCCTCTGGGATGAAATCACCAAAATTGATCAATCATTCCATCAAACTCAGGCCCGCCCACCCCCTAACTTGCCGTTGACATTGCCATAGATTTACCTCCCTTGTTGACCCCGCCCCCACTTTCCAATCCTTCCACTCACCGACCCATTTCAACTTCTCCTGAAGCCAGCCATCCCAACTTACAGCCGAAAAATAATGCCTCCTGGCACAATTTCCACCTTGTGACTGAACACGAGGTCCTTAACATCATTTCCAAACTCAAGCTGACTTCACACCAAAGACCCTTTCCCTTCAAACATTGTCCAAGATCAAAAACACATCATTGCCCCTTACTCGACTATTATCCTTAACACTTCCTTTGCCGCAGGATGTGTCCCCAACTCTCTCCAGCTCGGACAAATCACTCCCATTCCAAAAAACCTCTCTGCTGATCCTAATGACCCTAATAATCTCTTCCCTATCTCAAACCTCCCACTTCTATCTAAAGCCCTTGAAATATGTGCTCTCCGACAATTGGATAACCACATCTGCAATTACAATTTACTTGACTCCTTGCAATCCGGCTTCAGAAAAGGATGCAGCACAGACACCGCCATGCTAAACATTGTGGATGAGATAGACTGGTCCTTCGACAATGGTGAGTTCTGCCTACTTATTCTCCCCAACCTCTCTGCTGCCTTTGACCATCCTTCCTTACTTTACTCACTTAAAGCTCGCTTTGGCCTTAATGGTCTGGTCCTCAAATGGTTCACCTCTTATCTCCAACACAGAACACAACAAATTAAAATGAATGACTGCCTCTCTAACCCTACACCAGTCTCCCAAGGTGTCCCTCAGGGCTCTATTCTCTCCCCCTCTCTCTTCAACCTCTTTATGGAACCCCATACCCTTATTCTGAAACAAGCAGGAATCAACTATCACCTCTGTGCTGACGACACCCAACTTTACTGTAAGATTAAATCCCACTCTGATGTACTTCTTCTGAACAATACATTGAGTAAGATTCAATCCTGGTTCTTCTACAACCACCTCAAACTTAACCCTAAAAAAACTGAAATCATTCTCTTCTCTCCTAAAAACAACCAACTCGCCATCCAAGGCTGGCTCTCTGACCTGCTCGCTCTCCTTATCAAACTCAGTAAAATCACTTGGTTTCACTAATGACAAAAACCTTACTCTTACTGACCACATAAAAAACTCAGCTAAAGGAGCTCTCTTCACTCTCCGACATCTTAAGAAAATCAAACACTTCATTCCATCTGATGACTTTAAATTGTTTGTCCAATCACAATTCCTCTCCAAAATTGACTATGGTAACGCTATCCTCACCGGAACCCCCAAAGTACACCTAGCCCCCCTTAGATCTGTGCCAAATCTAGCGGCCAGGCTAATTACTGACTGTAAACATTTTGACCACATCTCCCCAGCCCTCAAAGCCCTCAATTGGCTAACCATTGAAGGAAGATCCTCCTACAAGACTGCACGCATAACGCACAAAGCCCTTCACCAACAAACCCCGTTGTACCTCACAAGCAAACTCAATAAAGCGGGATGCTCCCGACCGATGAGAAGCACTAATGCTCTCCTCCTCGTCCCCTCCACCCCTGTTAAAAAAGAAAAAAACACAATCTCGTTCCTTCTCCGGGAATGCCCCGAACATCTGGAATGCCCTCCCTAGGGACTTGCGCTGTAACCCCTCCTACCTCAGCTTTAAAAAAGACCTCAAATTTCACCTTCTCAACAAATATTAGGTTCCATACCCTTGACTTTGACCCTACATTCAACTTCCCCCTCTCTGGTTCCACTTCACTTTCTTCCTGACTCTTACCTCTCTCCCCCCTCCTTTTTGATGTATCACCCTCTAATCCTCTTCCCCATCTACTACTCCTAACCCCAGCTACTCCTTGAATCTCCCTCTGACGATATTTCCTTTCTCCCTCAATTTGTTCTCGCCCATCTATATTAATCAATTTATTCATTTCCCGACAACCAACCTAGAATTTTTGTTCCCCCTTTACTAAACAATGATCTGTACTTGCGTTCTTGTAATAGTGTAAAATAGCTTTTCTTGATAACCTCTACTCATGTAATTAGCTTTTTGCCCATTTGTCAATTTAATATGTTTTAATCTTGCCTGTCTGTGTTTTACCCTATTGTACACTGTTTTTACTGTAAATGTCAATGCTCATATAAAGCGCTCTGATACCCCCGGGTCTAGCCAGCGCTATGAAAACCTTTCAAATTAAATAAAATAAAAAGTTTTGCTTGCATACATAATATACTATACACACTATGCTACATATACATACAATATACTATATTGCCTGATGTATTCTGTACATTTTAATAATTTCTATGAACTATGTTCTGAATGATTGGCCATAATATTCCTAAGAGAATCATCAGTAAATATGCTTCACACTCTACAGTACATAACTATAGACATGAAGAGTGCTACCTTCAGAAAAAGAACTTTATACAACCCTGAACAGTTTTTTTTTTTACAGTTTGTAGTATATCAATTTGTTTTTGAAATACCTAACTTAAATTCTTCTATCATTTGCTAGCTGATTTAAATCTTTACATTTTTCTGCTGTGTCAGTGTTTACATGGAAAGAACATTCTGGGCCTGTTTCACGAATGACCTCGGCATTCGTAGCAGAGTCCCTCCCGTCGTGGGGGGTCTCGGCACTTGAGAGGGAACCTTCTCTATGAGAATCATCATTGCGGAGACTGCGGCCTGAGTGCAAAGACTCCCTCACAACTGCAAGGCCTCCGCCATGAGTGCAGAGGCCCTTTGTTAATCAGGCCATCTGCCTTCCGCTCTCCTTGTAAATTGGAAATAATCACTTTAAAACAAATATGCTAAACATTAACTAACTAGCTAAAATCTTTGTCATCCACCCCTCCTTTTCACCACATACATTGGTAGGCTTTCGGTGAACTTGGTCCAGGAGCCTCGGACGAATATCTAATTTTTCAGTTTTTTCCAGCATCGTCACTGCTTAATTTGAGTCAGCGCGGGCAGTTGTATGACATTATAACGTATGCTTTTACCTCGCATGTGGTTACAATGCAAATTTTTACCCCGACTTGCTGTCAGGGTTGTGCTGCATGTTTGAATAGTATAATTTACTATTCCCACTCCAGTGTGTGTAACAGTGGGGAAGGTGTTGGAGTTAAATCCAACACATTATACTCCCTACAACAAGCCATTTGTGTTGCAACAGCATGCGGGGTAAAAGCATACGTCGTAAAGCCTGTTTCCCACTTTCCGGTGCTTGGAACCGGCACTTATGATAGTCTGCCACATAGTGGCCCTGTTTGTCTAATTTGGAGATGAGCACAACAGCAGTTGTTTATTAATTAAATATACATAAAAATACTAATTCCTGCCATCCAAGCCATTCTCATAGCCTTGGGGGTCTCCAATAGTCTGAATTGTCAAACTTGTAGGAGTGTGATGGTTGGTAGTTGTGCTGGTACTGTCATTGGCAGCGTTGTCAGGGACAATGGGTGGTGCAAGTTCCAGTAGCCTCCTGATGAGGTCCCTTGCACTTATTTTGTTTCAAATTAAGCACTGGTGCATCGTCCTATTGTGGCACAAGCTTCTATGATCAGCTCTGTTTGCTGAATTCATTTGAGAAGAGAACAAAATCAATCACACTTAGCTTTCCTTTGTTCATCGGGGATGCAGTTAAAAATGCTAGCCCTGCTGTTAACTATCTGTCCATAGATGTGTCGTTTTAATAGAAAAAAATGTCAGCCTTTAAACTATCAGCTTGTTCCTGCTCAGTCGTGCAGGACCCCCTGTCTTCCCTGACATCAGATTCTGTTCTAAGTAATTCATTTGTATTTGTTTTGCTGTCACTGTGCCTCCTCACTTATTGATTGCTGAATCTGCTCAGTTTCAGAGAAACCTGTGAAGTGTGCGATATTTGTGAAGATTGCTTAAAGGAAGATGCCAGCCACAATCCACCATCTGAAGTGCTGTAAATTATGTATGTGACATAGTTACTGGGCTAAAAGGAATGCTTTGTGTGATTGTCATGTTGAGTGTGTGATGTCAGGGATTGAAAACATTCGGGTAAGTTCTAAGTATAGTCATTCAAAATGTATTCTTTTTGTTATGGTCAGGTGTAAACTTTAGAGCCTGTGCAGTGGTAGGAGGGGACCTATGTTAAACAATCCTTCCCCACATCTCTACAATTGTGTCTAGTTGTTTCTTCAGATATGAACAGTTGGTTGCTGGGCATCTAGGGGCATATTATCAACAAGTAGCGATATTTATCGCTAAATAAGCTTAGCGTCATTTTTTCTATCGCCGTGCATTGCCAGATTTTATCACAGAGATAACGTGCTATTAGCAATGTTTATCTCAAATGCGATAACATTTCTGGCGATAGCGGCGAAATGCGTGAATATCGCTGGGAATCCAGTGATAATAAGGCATTATCCCCAATGGGGACTTAGCCAGAATATCCACCTCCCGTTGGATGTAATGGCTAAGAACTGGTCTGAGCAGAAGTTCGTTTTCAGCGATATTCACGCTTAGCGCGAATTTTTTAATCGCTACGCCCGCGTTGATAATAGGCGATAGCGATGTTAGCAACTGCTTTCAGTCGCTAACAGGTTGGGTACGCCCACTTTGCATGTCATTAGCAATAAATATCGCTGTCATGCAAAGTGGGCCCAAACCACTCGCTATCGCCTACAAACTGTCGCTAACTGCTGTTAGCGACAGCTTGTAATGAAATTGCAATTGAAATTGAAATGAAATTATCTGCGCTTTGCGGCCGAAAATGGCCGCTAAAGCGGCGATAATTTCATATCGCCCGCCTTGATAATATGCCCCCTAGTTTTATATTTCCTGGTGTGAGGCAAGCCCCTGCGTGACTTCAATTGTGTTGCCCATCAAGAGGGAGTCAGAGGGGGGCGTGGTCTGGCCACGCAGGAAGATGGCTGCCTGAGGGGAGAGCTCCGCCGAGGGACGGACCCCTAACGAGCTCCCCTCTCTTACCTTGCAGCCGGGATCCTGCTTTTTGAGCTCCTGTACCAGCGGAGTTTATGTGGAGCGCAGCGGCGGTCTTTATGGAGGTGCAGCGCTGGTTTCCTTCGTTCTCTGGAGCCATGACGACGTGACTGCCTGCTTCGGTGCACGCATCGGGATCTGCCCATGGATGACGCCGCACTTCCTGTCAGGGTAAGCCGCGCCTCCTGCAACTTTAGGGCCGGGCTTTCTCTTGCCTAAGGCCGCACCCCCTCAGCAGACGAGGTCGCGCTCCTCTAATGATGCACACGAAGAGATTAACATTGTGTGTATTCTTAACACACGGCGTCCTTTCTAAAATGCATTTTTAAAGGATTTCTTTAAACTATTGTGAGGAAACACTATGTGGATTCATTTTTCACGACGCTTTTTCATACTCTGAAGAACTTTGAAGCATCTCACACAGGGGAATTTTTGCCTTTTACATTTCTCCAAATCAACTTTGTGTGCTTTGTTATACTGCCTCTAAATGACAGTTGGTGACATTAATTATCTTCTCTATTTGGATTCTGTCACCCCATTTTTGTTGTTCTCTCATATATTACCTTCAACTCAACAGAACCACTTCTTGTGTACGGACCAATTTATTACTGTGGTATAACTAGCCTACTGCCGTTCTCCTTTACTACAGTCACATGACCTCTTGCTGAGGCAGTTTTGGCGCACACCATTTGTTACTTCAGTTTTGCGCTAATTTTGGGAAACAATACTTGGTATTTTGTGGCACTGTTGTTCTGCTTTCTACTTTTAAGCACTAACTCCATGTTGTTTGCAGTGCTCATTTACTTGCCACATATGTTTCGTTACCTCTTTAATGCTTGATACGTCATTGGTTCCATCATTGCCTTTTACTCCAATTTTACGTCTATTCGCTATTGTAGACCGTCTCTACAGCGGGGCACTGAAATGTCCACTAACAGAAATGGTGGTCGTGGTCCTAAGCACCCACTTTTTACTGAAGTGGTAAAACAATCCTCCACTTCAACAACTAAAGGCAATGGCTCTGCGTCGCTTCCTCCACCGCAAAATACATCGCCTCAGAGTGACAAGTCCTTGTCTGATACTATGCAACGCATTTTACAAGAGCTTTCTGGAGTTAACCGTCGGCTGGAGGGTCTGGAGATTACCATGACATCATTGGCTATGGAGACTAAGACAATTAGGGAAGAACTCACCACTTTTCATACAAGGATTGATGCCATCGACTCTAAAATAATGGATATGGAAAGTCGACTGGATTCTGTTCAAGGTCCGGATCAAGACCTACTTTTTCTACACAGTAAGATCATCGATTTGGAAGATCGCAGTCGTAGAGACAATATCCGTTTTTTTGGTTTTCCAGAAAATATTGAAAAGCAAGACATGAAGACCTTTCTATGTGACGCTCTTCCCACTTTGACTGGAATTTCCTTTGCTCCCCCTCTTGAGATCCAACGTGCCCATAGATTGGGTCCACCTCGTTCTGGTGCCTCTGCAAGACCCCGACCAATTATTGCCTGTTTTCTTCGACATGAACAGACCAGACAAATCTTATCGTTGGCTCGCTCACATGGCTCCTTTATATTTCAAGGTCATACCATCCACATGGCTGCAGACTTCTCTAAAGAAACAAATGAACGAAGGAAGGCGTTTCTCTCCTTACGGCCCCAGCTGCGTCAAATGGACATCAAGTATGGATTATTTGAACCTGCGCGTTTTCGTATTACCAGGAATGGAGAGTCTAAAGACTTTTATGATCCTGCCGTTCTTCAGCAATTTCTGGATGATCTCAAGTCCGATGATATGGAAACTCAATCTTCTTCCCATGCTCAATCTTCTCAATCCAAGACTTCATCTACAAACCTGTCCACATCTCCTTTGAACGATTCTACTGATTCCAGGCACCGTGGCAGGGATCTCATCCGTCTGCCACGCTCTCAGGAGGACAGGGACTCAGCTCTACGTTCCGTCTCTTCTCTCACTAACACTCAGCAGAGAGACAAGTCTAGATCGCCTCTCAAGAAGCCTTCTGATAATGACTGAATTTCCCCCCTTTTCTCTTCCTTACTTCATAAGTTAGTAGCAATTCTTGTTGTTGGTCATGCTCTTGTTGCTTGATTTGTCAAACGAAAATCCAAACCACAATATAATGTGGTCACTTCTACTGCATATCTTACATAATGTTCTTTGCCTACTTGTTATTCTATATTTCCTGCTTGAGCGCTGTTTTCTGATTTGAAGTTTTTTATTCAATTTTTAGGATCTGCTTATTACATATTGCATGGTTATTGCCTTCTCCGTGAGGGATTGTTCTTCTTATGCACTCCCCTTCTTTGGAGGTTGTTTTGTTGTTATGTTCCTTATTTTATGTCTCACTCTTTAGTTGTTCCCAACCTACTTGTTGTCTATTTTGTTTCATTCTTCCCTCCTTAGAGTATTTTTGAATCTACAGGTCCCACTCATAGCTATTACCTTCCTTCTGGAGGTTCCTTTTTCCTGTTCCTCCCTCTCCCCATGGTATTTTTCTTGTTGCTAGGCTTGATAATATATATTGTTTTCATTGGATATCCCGCTCTTGTACGGTATATACTTACTTTGTTGTTTCATATATATTTTACACTAGGTTCTGCTCTTTCTTCACTTTCACCTCTCATGCTTTTTTCATATCTGCCTTCTTTCCCCTTTTTGAACTATGGGATCTATTCCCTCCTCTATTTTATTTCTTTAAATCTTTTTTTTTTTTTTTTTTTCACACCTCTTCTCTTATGTATCTTGTCTCTCTTTACTTCATCTTCCTTGCTTTTCTCTCTTCTTCTCATGCTCTTTTCACATAATTTTCAGGTTACAGCAGGATTTTAATGTCTGTTATTTTCCTCATTATATTTCGCGACACTCTTTTATGGAGGGGGGGATTGGCAATGTTGATGATGTTATTTTATTCCATTGTGTTTTGTATACTCCATGTTACCGTTCATCCTCTAGATCCCCACTCTTCTTTACTCGAAGGGCGTCCAGAGCCTTCTGATGCTGACTGAATTTTCTTTTCTGTTCTAGTTTTCTAATCTTATAAGTTTATAAGCAGTATTTGTTGTTTATAATGCTTTTGCTGTTTGTTTAGTCTGCTGAGCTTTTCATGCATGGTATAACATGGCTCCTTATGCTTAGTGTTCTATATAATGCCATATGCCTTACTGTTATTCTATATTTACTATTGACTTGTGATTTTCAGTTTTACAGTCATTCAATCATTTTTCAGTTTTGGCTTCTTATATACTTAAGGCTGTTACCTTTCCACAGGTAGTTTTCTTTCTTCATATCCATTCTCCCTGTTATAGTGATGTTATTGTTGTCCGGGTAATCACTCAATATTCCATTTATTGATTATCTCGCTTTTGAATGTTGTCTATTTGTTTCACTGTTTTCCATCTTAAGACTGTTTCTGATCATTTTCTTTCTGTTTCCCTCATTTTTATTATGGTGGTCCTTTTTCCAATGTTTTTCTTCCCTATGCTATTGTATTCGTTACTTAACATAACATTATACATTTCCTTCAGTGCTCACTTTGGATACTTTCATATCTTTCTTTAAAAAGGTTCTGGTATTTTTCTATGCTTTTATTCTCATGCTTTATTGTATGTATTTTCTATTCCCTTTTCTCCCCCCCTTTTTTATGATGGTGCAGGACTTTTCTATTTCACTCATTTAACTTTCATATTTCTTTCATTCTATCTTTCGCACCTCCTTCACTATGTAATTCTTTCGATTTTACTGCCTATATTTCTTGATAATGGTATATGGTTTTCCATATTTTTCTTGTTGTACTCATGTTCTAACTGCGTTTTACATATTTTGTTCTATTACTGGTTCCCCGAATCCCCATTCTTCTTTGCTCGGAGGGGGTCCGGCCTCCCTCGGTGCTGCTGTAGGTGCACCCAGACCCGTAGTTAACAGTCTAGGTTTCTTTTTTTCTTCTCTTTCTTTTCTTTTCTTTCTTTTTCATTTTCTTCTTTACATCTTTAATACTTTCTTTCTCTATTCATATTTGATTTGTTTGTTCCACTCTTCACTCTGCCTTTATAAACTACTTTCCCTTTTCTTTTTCTTCTCTCTTCTTCCTCCTTACCCAGAGTAACACACCTCTTCTCTTTCTTTATTTTCTCTTTCCTCTTTCATCTTCTTGTTCAATTTTACTATCATGTCTTCTACCCATCCGTTGTCAGTGATTTCTTGGAATGTTCATGGCCTCACCCACTATATTAAACGAAAGAAGGTTCTTTCTTACTTGCATTCCAAACATGTGGACATTGCCTTACTGCAGGAAACCCATTTAGACGATATCGAATCTAGTAAACTTAGCAGGGATTGGGTGGGTAAAGTCATTCATAGCAGTGTTTCTAAACCGGACCCCACTAATCCCAACCCCGTTCGTAAATGTGGCGTTGCCATTCTTTTTCGAAAGTCACTTCCTTTTACGATTATCAAGACATGGACTGACCCGGATGGTCGGTACGTATTTGTTAAGTTGAAACTTGGAAATTCTTTCATCTGTCTTGGTTCTGTCTACGCTCCATTAGGTTCCAAAAAGCAATTTTTCCTGAGACTCAATCGCCTCCTCACAGAAATAAATGCTACCCAATTTCTCATTGGAGGTGATTGGAACTTGGCTCCAGATCCTGCCCTTGACAGAACAGGTTGCTTTGATACCGTCAATGCATCCGATAGAGCCATTTTGCGTGACATTCTTACTGATACTGGTCTGGTTGATCACTGGAGACTCAGTCACCCTCAGGATAAAGAATACACATTCTTTTCTTCTGCTCACGGTACATTCTCCCGTCTCGACTACTTTCTTCTTTCGCAACATACAGTCCGGCTAGTTACAGAATCGAAAATCCTAGAAGCAGCCATTTCTGATCACTCCCCTGTTTTCTTGTCTCTTGATTTGGGTCTTTCTAGTCCGGGGCGCAAATCATGGCGTTTAAACATTAATAAATATAAGACACCATCTGGTAAACTTCTCTTACAGTCGCACCTACGGGACTACCTTTTGAACAATGGAGACTCAATCCCCTCTAAAAGAACGATATGGGCAGCCGCTAAGGCAACTATCAGAGGTCAACTTATGCGGGACGCTGCTCTATATAACAAGAAGAATGCTGCCAAACAGGCTGATTTGGAAAAAGACATTGGCCGACTTTCCCAATTATATGTTTCAAAACCAACCCTTCAAACTCGTAAATTGTTGGAACAGGCACGCATGTCTCTCAACAGTCTTTTTACTTCTAAGGCCGAATATGCCTTACAAAGGATGAAAGGGCGTCATTACGAGCAGGGTGAAAAAGCTGGCCGGCTACTGGCTGCGCAATTGCGTCAGAGGGAGGCTGCTATGGCAATTCCCGCCATTACATCCAGTTCTGGCGATATGCTTACTCGACCGCAAGACATTGTTGATGAATTTGCTTCATTTTACAGATCTCTCTATTCACCAAACACTCACATTGACACGTCAGAGATGTCCAATTTTTTGGATACGGTACATCTTCCACTACTCTCTGATGATGGTAGAGCTCTACTTGACGGACCTATCACGAAGGAGGAAATTTCCTCAGCTATTGCTACTTTACCGTATCATAAAGCACCAGGTGAGGATGGTTTCCCCCCTGAATTTTTCAAGTGGACTGGTCAGAGTATGGTTGATACCCTACATGCCGCATTTGCAGAAGCCACAGAGGACTCCTCTCTTGGTTCTATTTCCAATAAGGCCATCATAGCTGTTTTACCGAAACCTGGTAAGGATCCTCTGCTTTGTGGTAGTTACCGCCCTATCTCTCTTTTAAACTCTGATGTTAAGATTCTTGCAAGTATCCTCGCATCACGTCTTCGTAAGGTTTTACCTTCTTTAATCCACAATTCTCAGGTAGGCTTTGTTCCTGGTCGTTCATCTCGAAATCATTTACGTACTCTCTCCCATGCCTTATGGTCAGCTAAAAATCTTGCTAGTGACACCATACTCCTTTCTTTAGATGCCGAAAAAGCATTCGATCGTATTGAATGGGAGTATCTTTTTACCATAATGCAACGATTTGGTTTAGGCGACCAATTTATAGCTAAAGTGCGTCTGCTATATGATAGTCCTTCAGCTCAAGTTAACTGTGGTGGTTTCCTTTCTACTCCATTTCCAATCAGACGGGGTACTCGTCAAGGTTGTCCTCTTTCCCCTCTTCTTTTCCTTCTCGCAATGGAACCTTTGGCTGCTGCAATACGTCAATCACCTGCAGTGGTTGGAGTTCCTCTTACAATTGGTCATTCAAAAATGTATTTATACGCGGATGATATTCTTCTCACACTTACCGATCTTCCCCGCTCTCTCCCTGCTCTTCTTCGCATCATAAATAATTTCTCTTCCTTTTCCGGTTATAAGATTAACTGGGATAAGAGTGAAGCATTACCTATGTCCATTGGTACTACAAAAGCGGCAATTTCCGGTTTTCCATTTCACTGGCAATCTTCCCGCCTTAAATATTTAGGAGTATTCATTAACCGCGGATTGGATAATATAGTCATGGACAATTTAACGCCGCTGATTGCACAAATGCAACGAGATTTCGATAAATGGAAAATCCTCGGCTTATCTCTTTGGGGACGGGTTCAGGCGGTTAAGATGGTCACCCTACCGCGATTTCTTTATGTTTTAGGTATGCTCCCTTTAAACATTCCCCTGACTATTCTAAGGTCCATTGACTCCAAAATAAAATCTTTCATCTGGGGTACGGCTAAGCCGCGTATTACCTTGGCCAAACTCAAATCCCACCAATTACATGGTGGCTTGGGTCTTCCCTCTATTGAGCATTACTCACTCGCCCTCCATCTTTCCCAACTTTCCTTCTTTTTGCCCAAGTCTAAAGACATCCCTCAATGGGTCCCACTTGAACGTCACTTATTATCTTCCAGTCCTGGCTTGTCCCTTTTATATGGTAAAGGTTCCAGTTCCTCCGACCCTAAAAATCCTATCTTATCTGCTGTGCGTAAATCTTGGCAAAGAAGCCATCGCTTACTTAAAACTAACCCGCGGCCTCACGTTAAAGCTCCTTTATGGTCCAATTCGGCTATTCGTGTTCATGGTCGCATGATATCATGGCCTCTGTGGCAGGAGGCTGGTGTTCACTCTTTGGAACAATTGTTCCATGACAATAACTTTAAATCTTTTTCTCAAATCAGTGAGGAATTCCATTTACCATCCACTCAATCCCGTCAATATACTCAACTTCAACAAGCCATCACAAAACATTTAGGTTCTCCACCCGATTTGTTGGCTGTATCTCCTATTTTATCTTATTTAGATTTGTGGGGAAATCTTAAAGGTGTGACTTCTGGTCTTTACAAAACTTTCCTGCATCCTCTCTTTTCGCAACCCCTCTCGAACGCTCTTCAATCAAAGTGGCAATCTCGCTTATCAGTTACATATTCCATTACTCAATGGGATCACATTCTGCAAGGTTTACATAAAGGTGTCCGAGAGGCTCGCCTCAAATTTAGCATTTTCAAAATCATCCATGAATGGCACTGGTCTCCATCTAAACTACATCATGCTAAATTGATAACACACTCTTTGTGCTGGAGATGTTCTGCTTCTGGCTGTGATATTACACACATTATTTGCGAATGCCCCCGTACTAGATCATTTTGGCTTTTTATTAGGAAGACTTTGGCTTCTATCATGTCCTTACCTTTACCCTTTACTTCTGCAAATATTATTTTACATGATTTCCGAGGTCTTCCGTCATTGTCAAAACTACAGACTCGTCTTCTTCATACTGCTTTGGCTACAGCCAAAATCTGTATATTGCGCCATTGGAAGTCTTCCTCATCTCCTTCTCAGGAGGAGTGGTTGGTGGCCATGATACAAACAGCCTCTTATGAACGTGTAATTTATAATTTGCAAGATCAGGCTTCTGTTTTCCTTCAAACATGGTCCCCATTCATAGAAGCCACGGTGGATAGTGACTCGGTTTCCATTCCTCCCTCCCAAACGTCTGCTATCCCTTCTTAAAAAAAATGTTTCATTCTTATTTTACGTTTGTGTACCCCTCCTGGTTTTATCCTGCTCCTTAATCCTTTTTCATTTGTCTCGGTCTCCTCTTCTTTCTCTTGTTACTCTGGGATTCTTTGTTCTTTTTTCCTTTCTTTTCTTTTCTCTTTTCCTTTCATTCTTTCGTTTTCTTCCTTTCTGCTATTTTTTCGCTTTATTGCTTATAGAATAATTGCTATTTTTGCTTTTCCGCATTTAAAATATACTATGTATAATTATATTATTTTCATAATTTATTTTATTATCTATTTACATATGTATTTATTTATGTATCTTCATCTAAAAATCTTTTAATAAAAAAATTGCAACACAAAAAAGAGGGAGTCAGAGAGCCATCTGTGTCCAGTATACTTTCGGTGAGTACCCAAGGAAGAGGTGACATATGTTGTGCACCCAAGATTTTTGATATGTGTAGGTTCTTGGGGGCAACACACTTGGATTAATATTTTTGGGCCGAGCTTATCAGCTTCAAGACTTGGGGCCAATTTACTAAAATTCGATGCAACACAGCAACCAACGTTGCACGCTGTGTTTCATCAAAAGAAGAAAGCAGAACAGTGCCATATCTACTACTTCTCTCCGCCCTACACTGCACACTTTTAGCTGCCTTGCAAGATGCATTGCCTTGCATAATTGTGCAAGGGTATATCCATTATGTCTGGTATATGTATTGTACCCTAGAAGTACAAAATGCTATACTTAAACATTGTTAAACATGTTCTAACCGTGTACGTGTGCTATACATTACAGCACGCAAACAACCTGAAGAAATGTTTTGAGAAAAGAACATTTTTCACACACATTATGCCTGCCTATAGTAGGCTTAATTTTGTATGCAAATCCCTCTGTGCCATTTGTAGTAGAAATTCATTTGTTTTTAAAAATAATGGGTGGTTTCATAGGAACAACAATGTACAAGCCAGAGTACGCATCTTTGATGAAAAATTGTACACTACGTTAGGGCCACTTTCCAGCACAAACAATAAATACCAAAACACTGCTTCGGTTTGTATCACTGTTCTCTATAATTTCTCATTCAACAATTACTTTTGGCAGCAACATCATACAAACACACAATTTTGAGAGGATCTATTTTTCCCTCTACATCTCCCAGCTTCTATAGCTATCCCATTAGGCCTGAAGGATGCAGGCCCCACTTTTAAAGAGAAAAATACATTTCATTGAGGAGGAGACATCCCTTGCAGTAAACCATGTGGTAAAAAATGACAAAAAAGTATATGGGCTGCCTCCATTCACTGTTGTGGATTGCAGAAGTCAGATTTATGGCAGGAGGAGACAGACTCCGTCAATGCATTGGGAAAGGAGGCACACACTGTGGAGGCGGGTGAAGGAGAGGTTTTCCAGGATTCAGCTGGCACGTGCTCTTCCTAGGGCAACCTGGATATTGTCTCCATCTCAACCCTCTCAAGGAGACCGTCCTTTCCACAATGCATCTCTCCTGCTATATGAGTAG
Source organism: Lissotriton helveticus (assembly GCF_964261635.1). Classification (NCBI taxonomy): domain Eukaryota; kingdom Metazoa; phylum Chordata; class Amphibia; order Caudata; family Salamandridae; genus Lissotriton; species Lissotriton helveticus. The sequence goes on along the minus strand of NC_136067.1, from coordinate 1,909,001,664 downwards.
CCTCTTACCAACAACACTTATGAAGTGCCCTGTAAAATGCTAAACCCCTTTCTCACTAAGCAAAGTTGAAGTTAGGAAAATTTATAAAGCGCACGTATACCAAAAAGGTTTCATGGCGCTAAGGCAGTTGGCAGCAGACAGGGTGACAATTAGATCTCAAAAGCACTAATGAATAACCAGGTCTTCAAACCTTTGCGGAACTGCAAGTAGGATTGAGAAAATCGAAGATTGTCAGGGAGAGAGTTCCAAAATCAGGGAGCCTGGAAAGAGAAGCTCGACCCCCCGTGTTTCTTCCTAACAAAACGAGGAACAACCAAGAGATTCTTGGAGGAAGACCGTAAATTCCTAGAAGGAGAATAGGTTAAAAGCCTAGAATAAACATAGAAGGGAGCGAAGCCCGCTAATGATTTAAAACTAAGACACCCTAATTTAAATAGGCATCTATGAACCACTGGTAGCCAATGCAGTTGCCTCAGCAGCGGAAGGGCATGATGGAATCTGGACCGGTTATAAATCAGCCTAGCCGCCTGATTTTGAATGAGCTGGAGTCGGCGTAGTTCATAGGCCGGAATACCAATATAAAGAGAATCGGCATAATCGACCCGGGAAATAACCAGGGCGAGAAGGATAGCCTTAAGAGCCTCAATGGTGAAGAAACGGGAGACCTTGCGAATATTGCGGAGGCATAAAAAGCAAGAAGAGACGATCATACTAATCTGGGTGTGCATTGAGAGATCGTCACTGATTTTAATGCCCAGACTCTTCACCGACTTAACAGGAGAAGGGGCAGGTCCAAGGGAAGGGGGCCAGTAATTAGAAGACCAGGGATTGGATGAGCCTCCGAACAAGACTGACCCAGTCTTGTCGGGATTTAACTTTAGATGGTTTAAGCTCATCCAGTCCTGGATAAAAATCATTGTGTTTTGAAAATGTGAAATAGAGTGAGGAGAGGAAGAAAAGGAAAAAATAAGTTGAAGGTCATCAGCGTAGTTAAACACTGTGACCTCCCGATTACGTAAAGCCAAGATTAAAGGAAAAATATTAGGATTGAAGAGAAGAGGGGAAAGAGCAGAACCTTGGGGGACACCACAAGAGACTGTACGAAAAGTAGACGAAAAAGGGAAAAGCTGAACCGCCTGTTGACGGTTCTCCAGGAATGAAGAAACCCAGCTCAAGGCCCCATCGGAGATGCCAGCTGCCTGGACACGGCCGACCAAAAAGTGGTGGTCGACCGTGTCAAAGGCCGCCAAGAGATCGAGAAGTACAAGGGCCTGAGTAGATCCACGGTTGGCACTGACTCTCAGCTCATCTAGCACTGCGAGAGTGACCGTTTCCGTCGAATGAGTAGGACGGAAACCAGCCTGATAAGGGTTTAAGTAGTCAGAGGCCTCCATAAAAGAGCTAAGGCAGTTGGTGAGTTGTTTCTCCAAGACCTTACACAAAAAGGGAAGTAGGGAGATGGGTCGAAAATTGGAAGAGATAGTCGGATCAGCTCCCACCTTTATCAACACTGGAACGATCATGGCTGATTTAAAAAGGCCAGAGATTTATTAAGGAGAGTAAGCGGTGGATCGACACAGATCGAAAAAAATCTCACGGAGGATATGTGAAGGACAGCTATCAGTGGGAGAGCCAGATTTAGTGGAGCTCACCAAACTGAGAAAATTCTCTGTCAGTATGGGCGGAAAGTGTGAGTAGGAATGTATACTAAGAGGGGGAGAGGGAGAAACGAAAGAGGGGAATGGAGGAGAAATGTGGGATTGAATACTGGAAATTTTGGTAACAAAATAATCGTGAAGGGAATCACACAAATCCTGGGAGGGAAGAGGTTTAGCAGTTACTCGATCAAGTTTAGAAAGACTGTTGAGAACGGAGAAAATTTCCTTGGGCTTATTAGGGGATGCTAAAATCATTGCGGAAAAATATTGGGTTTTAGCAGTAAGGATGTCATTTTTATATTCCCTAAGAATGGTGGAATAGATGGTTTTATCAGTGGGGTCTTAGTGCCAGCGCCACTTTCATTCAGTCTGTCTAAGCTGAAGTTTCTTGGCTTGTAGAGAGGGGGTAAACTAGCTCTGCGCGTCATGAGGACCCTTAAGCCGAATCGATCTCCAAGGGGCCAGTTCATCACAAGATGAGATGAGCCAAGAGTTAATGGCCAGAGCCAGGTCGTGGAGAGAGGAGTCTGGGTTATCAGCATAAGCCGGACTGAGGGTGGAAAGCGAGGAGCAAAGAGAGCAATGCTAACTGGATCCCAGTTTCTCACTTTGACATTGGTGGGTAAACGGGAACTCGTCACAGGTTTTAGTAGTAGGGAAAAAGAGACAGAGTAATGGTCAGACAACAGACAAGGAGAGACTGAGAGTGAAGAGATATCTAAATTGGCCGACCAAATTTGGTCCAAAATATGGCCAAGCTTGTGGGTAGTTGAATGAACCAGTTGTATCAAGTTCAGATTAGTAAGCAGATCAGAAAACTCCTTAGAAAGCAAACCTACAATTACTCACTCATATCTGTCCTTCACCCTTATCTACATGGCTGAGCACACAGCACAGCCATGCCACTCCTCAAAAATACCCTCTCACAAATACCCCAGAAATACCTAGATGTTTTCATTATATCTCTTGTATTTCTACTATTCTCATATAGCCACTATTTTCATAGATTGATTCCTTCAGCTGGGCCTTGAGTAATTGCAAGTGCCAAGGGTATGCAGGAAAGGTCTCACAATGAAACTCACTACACATGTCAGTAACACACTAGAGGGGATATCTATCCCTTGGTTTGTTAAACCCCAACATTATATTTTACAAATTGTTTTATAATGGCTGAACTTGACTTTTATATTGCTACACTATGATATACTGATACATTTTTTCACCTTTTCAGGGGCTGTGTTGTTGTCCCAATTACCACCTGCTACAATATTTACTCCTGCTCCCGCAAGTGGACACAATACCGGGCTGGCACCACATAGCAGATGGACGGAAGAGAATGGTAAGAGGAATGTCTGCTCCTTTTGCTTTCATTCTAACCTATTTATTTGTTACTGTCAGGAAAAGTATGTCTCTGGTCTCCATAATATTTTCACCCTGGTCAATATGAAATGTAATTGTTGACTTAATTTATAATGTCTTATATGATTTCCCTTAGGCTTGGCGCTATAAGGTAAGTACTGTAAGATATTTGTTAAATTGTGTCTTAACTTGAACCATCAGAATATTTGTGAGTCGGAAATTGAATATTTAAACCATCTAAGTAGCATCTTCTTGTATGATTTAGGATGGCTTACTACTCTATGTATGTCTCTCTCTCTCTCCTGTCAGCCTTCTGCACTGCATCAACCCATAGTGTCTACTTTGTGAACATCAACACTGAAGATATCAAGAGACATTTTGGCAGAAGATATTAAGCCCTGTACAATCCATCAGTCAGGTAAGTTTAGAAACCTCTGATCTTAACTTCTGAATCTCATCATTAGCCCTTTTTAATGTATTTACCTCCATGTCTTTACTATGGAAAATGGTGTACATTTTTTTGCTGGTTTTGAATGTTTTTCTTACATGTATTTATCTCTAATGTGACAGCATTTGTGGTCATGATTACTTTTATAGAGTGACAATATACATTTAACAAAACTCTTATCTCTATGGCTGCTGGAACACTAACCAAAATGACACAGGTGCAGCAGCTAACCTCATTGAGGTTATCCTAAAATCGAATATCCATGGCTGAAGCTGGTGAGTTGACACTGATAAGATATGATAATTCCAAACATGTTATGTTATGTGGATTTGTAAAGCGCAGCCAATCACCCACGAGTATATTCAGGCGATGAATAAGGTGAGAGCCCATGTGGACGAATGGTATCATACCTGTTTTTTTCTGGGCGAGCCAGGTCTTGCGCTTCTTTTGAAAGTCCATGAGGGAGGGGGTGGCACTGAGGCGTAGCAGGAGGGTGTTCCAAGCTTTTGCTGCAAAGGTTGAGAGGGATCATCCACTGCATCCAGCCTTCTTGATGCGTGGGGTTTATATAGTAGTCTGGGTAGCCGACCAATGGTGTCTGGTCAGTTGGTAGAAGTTGAGGCACTGGTTGAGGTATGCTGGTCCGATTTGAATTAATGAAAACATGGATTTACTTTTAATTTTTATATATTTATGTTCACAAGGTACTAACATTTTGCCTAACACTGCCAATTAAAGGACAGTGCTGAACTTTAGGCTAGGTCTGGGAGGGATTTTACTCTTGTGGTGTGAAATCAAATAAAAATGGCACAATTACCTTCCTTTGTAAATTCAGAAATATTTGGCAAAAGCACATGAACATATCATGAGTGGCTACTGGTTGCTGCTGTTTGCTTAGAGGGCCCCTCACAAATTATCTCAAATTCTGCATTGATGGATGGGGAGGGCATTCATCTTGTCCGGCAACAATGTTGAAGGTTATAAATAAAAGAGCAGCAGGATGAAGAATGGTGGTATTGTGTTGTTGAGTGGATGGCTCAGAATGCTCCCAAAATGGTTGACGTCCTCTTCCTATGTGTAATTTCCTATTTGTTGCAGAGATTTCTTCCCCGCAAGTGGGATGGAGACTTTGCATGCAAGAGGGGACCATATGCATGATGAGGAGATAAGCCCACATGCAGGAGGTAGACCACCCAAAACAATGTACAGGATCATAAAAATAATAGTGACTGTATATGTTTTTAATTTGTTTGTTCTGAAACATGACAGTACTGTGTGGGAGGTTATATTTAGGCGGGGTTAACAAAAAGTGTTAGAATACTGTAGGAGACAAAGAGAAAAATTATTTTTAACTACATCATACCATGTTTGTTGATGCCAATTTGCAATTTAAACAAAGTTATATCATGTCTATGGATGGGACTCTGTGGTAGTCCACCATTCATCATTAATAAGAGACCACCTAACGATATGAATATGCAGCCAGAATTTCAGCTCAATAAAAAAAATTAGTTAAATAGACGATCCCACACCTGAATAGCCTGACCCCTGTTCTGTACCTCACCCCGTGTTTCCATGTCGGCATAGATTAGGGTGAAAATCTATATGTAGGCCCTGTTTCATAGCAATGTTGTGCATCACACAACAGGTTACAACATTCTTGTGCACAAATTCTGGGGAGTGCACAAGCACCTCCCTGTATGGTTATAACTTTTGAATCATGACTTAAAGATCCAAAAGTGCATTCAATAATGGTTCTTGTGTGTTTATGTGCCTTGTTGCACTTCTGCTGAGGTAGTGTGATTGGATATCTTTAGGATATGCGGAAATGGGGAGAGAGAGTTTACCCAACACTACCTGCAACAAAGACATAAGAAATGATAATAAAGTGGCTTCTATTCTAAATGTAATTCACCATGCCTAAATATATGCAGTGCGTGTCATTGTAAAATGTGCATTGTGTTGTAGTGGTTAATGAGTATGTTATGAATATATTAACAAGATATATGAGATGCCACCCCCAGATGCACATGTGGCCCTAATGTGAGGTTTTGTTTCTGACCAATGAGCCAAATGTCACCACAATCCTCAGCAAATAACCAATATGAAAGAGGTGATGATGGAACATGTAACTGTTATGTGTGCTTCCAGGAAATCCAGTGAAAACATCAGTGAAGCATCCTCTGGCTTCAAAAAAAGCTTGAACATTGATGGAGTGCTAGCATTGATGGTTATAGAAAGGGTGTGCTGTGTGATGAGGTGATTAAAGAGCGACATGAGTTCGTCAATGGCAAGTACCAAAGAAGGGAAGTGACCAAAGACATAAAATTCCCTTGCCATATTTTGCCTTTCTGCCAGGGCCCTTGACATGGCGATAAACTGGTAAAATCGTGGTTGATGCATCTCAGTACCTGATACAAAAACTGAGACTGGCTTGTGTGTGAGATGCCTACATTTTTAAAGATGACACTCTGGAGAGGTCCAGTGTCCATCAATTGGAGTACAATACGTATTTTGTAATGGGTAGGGGTAGCTTGGTATTGGGATGTCATCAAATTAAGTTCCTGTTCCAGTCTGCAACCATCTGGTGAAAAGTGGTATCTGGCAATGACTGTCAAAAGCAAATTCACTAAACTGGTGTGCTTGTTCCATGAGAGCAAGATGGCTTCACAGGTGCAGGTTCACAGCTCCATACCTGAAGCCATGCTGCACCAGAACCTAAGGTAACTGGAATTGCAACAATCTGACATGGGAAAGGGGAATAGGACAAGAAGAAAGTGAGAACTCCTCTTGAGGTTCGACTTCAGACTTATCAACCTTTCTTCGTCTATGCAGTTGTTTATAAACACTAGTGTTATGTTATCGATGCACCTGCTTCAGGTCCTTGTTGATACATCAAGGAAACAAAAAGGGGTTTAAGCTATTTCTGAAAAACTATATGATTTTCTCTCACTCTTACTTGCTCCAACCAACCGACCACACTCTTCCCCACTGCTTAGTGTGACGATCCCTCTTTCTCATTATTAAAAAGACAAGTGTGTCTTGATTTCAGGGTTAAATAATGTACCTATAAGATAGTGCACAAGATGTTAGACATATACTTTTCTAGAGCTTTGTGTTCACAAATAATTTTACAATAACAGCATCTCATCCTTGCTTGTATGCCCATACCCTGTAAGTCTTTGGTTTCATGCTTCTCAATAGACTAAATAGGTGTTCACAGTTACCTTGTATTTAGTTTTAGGGCACAGTAACATCAATTACAAAACAAATGTTTTCTGTTCTGATTTATAAACAGTAGTCTGAGAAAAACAATGTTCAGAAACTGTTATTCAATGGTGTCTCAAATATTTCTCCCTTTTGGTGCATGCGTAAAAGAAATGTAGAAGTATTGTAGAATGAGGACTATTGTATTGGTACCATCATTGGCAACGCAGGCAGGGGCATTGTATGGTGCAATCTGTAGTGGCCTCTTGACTAAGGCACTGGCACTTTTTTTTTCCAAATTTGGGGGCCAATTAGGATCGCGGACGGACTTGAGTCCGTCCGTGACCCCTGAGGAGGAGGGAACGTCCGCAGGGGCTGCGGCGTTCCCTCCGAGTAGATTAGGATGTGACCGCCAGGGTGGCGGTCACATCCTCTATCTTTAACATTGCGGCGGGTGCAGCTTCAAGCTGCACCCGCCGCAAGGGTAAAAATGCATGCATCGCATTTGCATGCACAAAGCGGCAGGCACCGCGCAGTGCCTGCTGCTGTGTGCACGCAAATACAGGGGGGTACCATAGGTACCCCCCATGTGCACCCCCCACCCCCCTTCACCCAGGGGGCCTGCAACGGGCCCCCGAAGTGAAACTCCGTATGCTTTTCCACGGCGGAAAAGCCGCCGCGGAAAAGCATGTTTGTAACACCGTCCTAATATGCCTGCCGGTGTCTGATAGACACCGCCAGCCATGTTAGAGCTTCTCCGCCTCGGTCGGAAGGGGACCGCGGCGGAAAAGCAGCGGACGGACTTCCTGACCCCCCAGCCATCCTATTCTGGCGGGGGGTCTTTGACGGCTCCGCAGCGGTTTTTCCGCATCCTCCGGCCCGGCGGACACTTCCGGTTGCCCAGAGGATGCGGAAAAAACGCAATCCTAATCGGCCCCTAAGTACTGAGAGTACACTAACCTACAATTGATCTGGGATATGTCTTGCTTAAATCCATATGTGGAAACCTCATGTGGGTGGGGATGGACTTCCAACGCCTTAATACTCGTAGTGACCAGTGGTATTAAGTGGCATCCAAAATGAGATTCTTTTTTTGTTGACTGATAGGATCCTTAGATTTAATTTGGCTATGTTTAGTAAATCGCCATATGACGTGGGCTTGGCATGGCTAATGTAATCGCATACTGCAGAGCATCGCATTTACTCGTCAGTGACAGGATTTTCAAGACAGAGTCAGACTCAGCCTACAGCAGTGAACAATGGTTAATGGGAGGTAGGAATGTACTACATTGCTTGTTATAAGACGGCTGCCATCCTTGGTCTCTTCAGCTACAAATTCAGAGATCAGAGCACTCTGTGCGAAGGGGTGGAGCAAGAGATTAACTCAGGAAATCCTGTTGTGGGCTGGGACACTTTTAAAACAGGTGAATGTCTTGAAAGGCTTCACTGGCTGGGACACACTTGGCATTACACTACTTGATAATGTCACAAACAACAAACAGATGAAGACATTCTCTGCATGTAGGAAGACTCAAAACCCAAGTCTTTCCCTACCAGCAACTTAGAAATGCCATAGCACCATACTTGGTAATTTTAGAGGATTTACTGGAGTTTAGCCTGCTAGAATCTGAACACTTCCGGAATGCAGAACAAATCAAAACATTCACCCCCAGACAAGAGATCTGAGTTAAATCCATCGTTCTTTTACTCACCATGCCATCCCAGTTTAGACCTGGCCATATGCAAATCAGTCTTGACCCTGTGCCTCCTGGGAACAGAACAACCCAAACTGCCAAGCCAGGTCCTCCCTGGACTGGAAACAAGCATCCTAGGACTGGTTTCGGTGTGTCACCCCTCTTCAGCCAGGATAGCTTGATTCTAGTGGCACAGTGAGCCCGGGACCCATGTCTGGCCAAACCTGGCACACTTAGGGCGAGAAGGCAAAAGATGCACAATTGATGGACGGAATGCAGAACAAATCGAAACATTCACCCCCAGTCAAGAGATCTGGGTTAAATCCATCATTTTTGCTCACCATGCCACCCCAGTTTAGACCTGGCCATATGCAAATCAGTCTTGACCTTGTGCCTCATGGGAACAGTCCAACCCAAACTGCCAAGCCAGGTCCTCCCTGACTGGAAACAAGCATCCAAGGACTGGTTTCGGGTGCCACCCCTCTTCAGCCAGGATAGCTTGATTCTAGTGGCACAGTGAGCCTGGGACCCATGTCTGGGCAAACCTGGCGCACTTAGGGTAAGAAAGCAAAAGACGCACAATTGATGGACAGAATGCAGAACAAATCAAAACATTCACCCCCAGTCAAGAGATCTGGGTTAAATCAATCATTCTTTTGCTCACCATGCCACCCCAGTTTAGACCGGGCCATTTGCAAATCAGTCTTGACCCGGTGCCTCATGGGAACAGTCCAACCCAAACTGCCAAGCCAGGTCCTCCCTGGACTGGAAACAAGCATCCTAGGAATGGTTTCGGGTGCCACCCCTCTTCAGCCAGGATAGCTTGATTCTAGTGGCACAGTGAGCCCGGGACCCATGTCTGGGCAAACCTGGCGCACTTAGGGTGAGAAAGCAAAAGACGCACAATTGATGGACAGAATGCAGAACAAATCAAAACATTCACCCCCAGTCAAGAGATCTGGGTTAAATCAATCATTCTTTTGCTCACCATGCTACCCCAGTTTAGACCTGGCCATATGCAAATCAGTCTTGACCTTGTGCCTCATGGGAACAGTCCAACCCAAACTGCCAAGCCAGGTCCTCCCTGACTGGAAACAAGCATCCAAGGACTGGTTTCGGGTGCCACCCCTCTTCAGCCAGGATAGCTTGATTCTAGTGGCACAGTGAGCCTGGGACCCATGTCTGGGCAAACCTGGCGCACTTAGGGTAAGAAAGCAAAAGACGCACAATTGATGGACAGAATGCAGAACAAATCAAAACATTCACCCCCAGTCAAGAGATCTGGGTTAAATCAATCATTCTTTTGCTCACCATGCCACCCCAGTTTAGACCGGGCCATTTGCAAATCAGTCTTGACCCGGTGCCTCATGGGAACAGTCCAACCCAAACTGCCAAGCCAGGTCCTCCCTGGACTGGAAACAAGCATCCTAGGAATGGTTTCGGGTGCCACCCCTCTTCAGCCAGGATAGCTTGATTCTAGTGGCACAGTGAGCCCGGGACCCATGTCTGGGCAAACCTGGCGCACTTAGGGTGAGAAAGCAAAAGACGCACAATTGATGGACAGAATGCAGAACAAATCAAAACATTCACCCCCAGTCAAGAGATCTGGGTTAAATCAATCATTCTTTTGCTCACCATGCTACCCCAGTTTAGACCGGGCCATTTGCAAATCAGTCTTGACCCTGTGCCTCATGGGAACAGTCCAACCCAAACTGCCAAGCCAGGTCCTCCCTGGGCTGGAAACAAGCATCCTAGGACTGGTTTCGGGTTTCAGCCAGGATAGCTTGATTCTAGTGGCACAGTGAGCCCGGGACCCATGTCTGGGCAAACCTGGCGCACGTAGGGCAAGAAAGCAAAAGACACACAATTAATTGATGGACAGAATGCAGAACAAATCAAAACATTCACCCCCAGTCAAGAGATCTGGGTTAAATACATCATTCCTTTGCTCACCATGCCACCCCAGTTTAGACCTGGCCATATGCAAATCAGTCTTGACCCTGTGCCTCATGGGAAAAGTCCAGCCCAAACTGCCAAGCCAGGTCCTCCCTGGACCGGAAACAAGCATCCTAGGACCAGTTTCGGGGTGTCACCCCTCATCAGCCAGAATAGCTTGATTCCTGTGGCACAGTGAGCTAAGGACCCACGTCTGGGCATACCTGGCACACTTAGGGCGAGAAATCAAAAGACACACATACATATCCCAGACACATCTTCAGGCATGAGGATGCAATAAGGAATATACCTAGAGCAACTGGATGATTCCGGCTGGCCAGAGGCATTGATAGCGCATTCAGAAATTGTGATCTCAACCTGGTGTAGGCTGATACATTTAAAATACAAATGATGGCCCATAAGTAGGGACTCATCCCCCACATGTGTGAGATGTCAGGCCCGGTCTGGCAACCTCTTACATTTGGTGTGGGCCTGTCAAGTACTTGAGGGGCACTGGACCAAAATTGTGAATTTCTTATCTGCGGCGTCAGTGCACAATATCACTCTCTCTCCCAGAATCACCCTTATGACCATTATGGATCAGTTCAACTTAACAGACATATGAAAATGTTTGTAGGTCAGGGATATTGCTCAGACCTGGAAAGCTGCAGGTCCCCCTGGTCTGGATAAATGGAAATTTGGGATGGATCACTGCAGGGCCCTTGTACAGCACATGTATGAGATGAGGGGAAGCCAAAGAAAGCACACATGTATGTGCTAGTTATGGATGGAACAGAACAATGACTCGGATATAGTGTCTGGCCAGGAAATACGAATATATGGCTGATATGTATAGAAATGTGTGTTCATTCCATTGAAAATGTCATTGTAAACGTCCTGCCACACCAAGTGCAAACTTGCTGATCGGTTGGAAGTTGTTGTATTAAAAATGTCTAATAAAGTGTTTTATAAAAAAAAATCTCAAGACTTTGTTGCTTGATACACACTGCAATTTGCTACTGACTCTCCCCGACTGAAAAGTTGAGATTTATTTATTGTGCAGAACATTTAGAAAACCTCTCTTTGGAAGACTTGCTGAGTCAACTCCTGGCACAATTGCTACACATTATACAGCGGGCTGTAAAAGTTCAAGCTTCATCGAAAACGCTGTAATGACTCTAGCGTTTGACATCATTTAAATCGAATCCTTAAAAACAGAAATGCAAGACAGCAAATACATCCTAATCCCAAGGAATCCAAATCTTCAGTGTCAGCTGTTCCTGTTCAGGCTTTCAATCTAGAAGGTTTTACAAAGAAACCCTGTTGGATCCTGCTCAAGAAATGGACTCCAAGCCACAGGCGGCCGTGGGGTATGCAGGTGGGGGAGGGGGAGTGCTGCAGAATGCACGAAGAAAAAAATATTTGTGGTATGTGGCGTGCCTTTTAAACAGTGGAGCATGTTTATTCTTTTTCACTGTAAGGCTATATAAAAAATATATAAGGGACTCATTTAGAATTTGGCGTAAAACATGATAGATAGAATTACAAGTGCCATACATAGGCTTTAATGCACTTGTAATACAGCTAATGGTATATCTTCCTCATTTGTGACGGAGAATCCTGTCTGTCAAATTCTAAATTAGAGGCCAATCTAGAGTTTGGTGGAGACGGTACTCCATTGCAACGGTGATGGAGTACCCACTGTGCCAAACTGATGGTCTGCCCGGCTCATTTAGAGATGGGCGGACCTTCATTATGTAGATGGGGGAGACCAGTGGCGGCTGTTCCTGGGAAACAGTAGTGGTGCGGGGAGGGGGGAAGGTGAGGTTAAAATTACAATTTTTAAACAGATCCCTTATCTGCTGGCCGGCCGGCTGCAGCCTCTCTTCAGGCCTCTCCGTCCTCTTCCTGGTATCTGTTAGAACAGGAAGCACCCAGGCTCCCCTAAGCCAATCACAACGCTGCAATGCAGTGTTGTTTTTGGTCTGGTCACCGTGGTTCGGTGCTCAGATGGGGAATGGGAGCCTGGGCATGGTCTCCACCCAGGCTGTAACATTCATGCGCACTTAGGAGGGTGCTCACCAGTCCTCCCCCTTGCGCTACCTACCCAGCCTCGCCCCACAAAACTGCCTCAGCATGGAAAAATACAATTATAATACAGCGCATTGCTATTATTTTATTTTCCCTATTTTGCAGTGCTGAAAGGCAGTAGGGTGATGCTCCCCCCTTAGCGGAGGAGCCACGCCTGGAGGAGACTACCACATTTCCACCACCAACATAAACCTCTGGTGGTCCAATGGAGTAAGGGCCGTTGGAGGTTTGGCCATGTGTCTGCCCACCTGATTTAGAGTGGGTGAGCACATGGTTAAAAGTTGTAAGTAAGTGTTTACTTCCAATGCACTGACAAGAGCTGCCATGACAGCGGTTCCTACCAATGCTAGGGATGTCCGGTGAGCCAACAGACATCCCAGAATATGGGCGGCAGAGTACGTTACACGGCCTAACAGCATGATCTAGATGTTGTCAGACAGGTGTTGACTCCCTTTAGGCAGCATAGTAAAGTACTCCATCGCCCGGACTGAGTTCCCGTCTGCCAAATTCTGAGATATCTGCTGGCTCATTAATGGAGCCACACGGCAAACGTACTTTTTTTTAACTTTCCTGAACAAAAACACGAAGTGGGATATTTTGTTTAGGAAAATAAAACAATCAATGCTCCCGTCTCCATGAGAGTTTTCTCCCCTGGTGAGTGGGTCATATTGCATTTTTCACTGCTTGCCCATCACCCCCACGTGCAGGCAGTGAAAATTGGCGGTATGTTCGTTCACTAAAAACTGGTTGGGCGGACACTTGGCCGAACCTCCAATGGCCCTTACTCCATTGGAAGTTTCTGCCTCCGCAGTTGACATAATCAATATTCATCCATCTCTAATTGAGGTGGGCAGACAATCAGTTTGGTGGAGAGGGTACTCAGTCACTGTTGCTGCAGATCATGCAGTCTGCCAAACTCTAAAACAGTCCCTAAATTCCATATAAGCTTAGAGTTAGCAAATATAACTAACAAATAAGGACCTAATTCACAAAGTTTTGAAAACCTGTGTGTAAGTAAATGCATTTTATGTGCAGACTACATATACCACACTTAAAATTTCAATGATTCACAGATAGCCTTCAGATGCCTAAACCTGCGGAATGGCACAACTAAGCATGTGAACAATTGCAATACAAAAACATTATATCACCCTTTCCCATAATCAATACTCACAAGGAAAATTATGAGGTTTCCTTAGGTGGGACCTCAACACTGTGAATAATTGCACAAATATTGGATTGGCAAAGGAGTTACAGCCCATAGCACACACCCACTCATGAGGAAGACATCTAGGTGGAGTGATAATTCACAAATAATATACCCCATCCGCAGTAGATGAAAGAGACCCCTGCACATTTTCAGATTGTGTAACGAAACACCACACACAGGCCACTGAGTGGAATTGCAAAGTATGCAGCAGAAGCACACAAACTAAAAGGAGCATGGTTCACAATGAGGAAAAGATAGTAAATAAGTTAACTATTTAGACTAACCTAACACTTGCTGTGAAATCATTACTTAATATCACACTGCAGCTCTAGTGAGAATTATTGCTGTCAGAGAGAAGTATGCCACAAAAACACAACCACAAATCAAGTAGTACAGTTGAGCAAAAGCAGAGTTCTGTGCCAAAAAGTAGCAGAGGAACAAGTCAACATATAATCAATTTATTTTCACATCCCAAATCGAGTACCATAGAGGTATTGACATGTATTGAGAAGTGCTGATGTACCCCAAAAGGACACACACAACAATCATCTAAACATTGTACATAAGCTGAAGGGGTATGCATGATTATAGTGACGTGATGCAGTGCACTGGAGTCTCTCCTTGGAACAGCACTGATGCTCTCATCCTGACTAACCAGTTCAACCCAGATGCAGGTTTAAGATATTCTTAACACACCATAGTCTGTCTAAAAATCTCATGACCAGGCTTTGTCCCTGTGACACTGATCAAGGGCAGAAATGCAATGAGTGAGTGCCCTTCATATTGATAGTGTTGAACACTATGAACACCAACTGAACTGCATACCTTTTGACAAACTACCCAACCACAAACCTTATTTGCCAAAACAAAAAGCACACATTTATTAAAAGGGAGCACACAGTGGAATTCCTATGATGCTCCGCTATGTACGTTTGTAACACTTATGCACTGTTGCATATTGCTTTACACTGGTGAGTCTGCCTATTTTCTCTCTCTATAAATCTTGAACCTGTTTAGTTGGTCCATCACTGTACATCAACAGAGCAATCATACATACAAACACTTGACATCATGAATACATTTTTGGTGCTCTGAAATTCTGCTGCAGATGCTTGGGCCTCACGGTGGGTGTGCATCATTATTCCCAATAAACAGTAGGTAAGATTGTCTTCATTCTTGTGTATCGCATAACATTGCATTGCTGATACAAGATTAAGGACCCTATTTATATCTTGGCGGTAAGCATATTACATCCCAACAGCAACATAGTATGCGTATCTCTAAGATATTGGTCCACCCACCTGATTTAAATGCGGGGGAACATAGTTTGAATCATGGCAGAGACTACTCTGTATCCGCCGTGACTAAACTCCTCCAACAGCCCTGTGGAGTAGGTCCATTGGGATTTTCCTTTCGAATATTAAAAAAGAACATGATGCGGCCCTATACCAAAGCCTGAAATGTATTGACAAGAACCAACATGATGGCGTTTATTGGCAATGCTTTATAAATGACTGCCAGCTTCATGGTCATTCATAAATTTGGTGGGCGATCCCTCCACCAGGACAACGGAGCAATTTACTCCGTCATCCTGGCAGAACAATGGGCCAGCCACCAAGAAATAAATTTGGCCCTAGCTAACTTACACTCGGGCATTTTATCTAACTAGGAAAGAGATACTTATTGTACAGTCCAGGGGTTACATGCAGGCCCCTTGACCAATGCATGTGAACCCCTCGTGAATATGGGGTACCTGTTTGAGCATTAACATTCAAAAAGATGTTACACTAACGTGCAAACACTCATTTAATCATTATCTGAATTAAAGGAATAAGCAGCTCAGAAGGTGTCCTGCACCACTTATCTTTAGAAACACCATCATGTTTAAAGAAGTGCAACTAACATGTAACAATATGACAAAGTCTCTTCCTAATTCAAAAAAGTGTATTATTCTAAAATTGATGTTTTTCACCTTAGTACATCAGGTTGCATGAATGCACTGAGTAGAATTGATTAGAAGTGATAGTTTTTAAACAAGAATGTGGAAACATCAATGCTGTTTCCCCAACTCTATGGACAATGGGATTAGGGAGCCATGAGGAAAGTAGTTGTTATAAGTAAGTGATATGACAAAAGTGCATAATTAGTCACAAGGGAAGGCCAGGATTAATCAAAACTATGTCTTATGGTTCAAAGGTTTCCCGATAGCTCATCATGCAGCAACTTTGGTGTGAGTGAACCCGATGTTAAGACTCATGGACTACTCTCACCAAGGAAATACCAGTGTTGTGGAACCTACCCAAATGTATAATATAGAGTTCACAACCAGCATATTTTGGCATAGTTTTAAAGCCAGGATTCAACGTCAAATCACCCAGTGCCATGAGCAAAACTTTCCCTTTGTACCAGGTCTAGTGGTGGAGGTTGGGAGTTTGTGCCTGCCCACCTCAGTGAATTGCACACCTTGTTGAGCAGTCTTTGATGAGGATTTTTATAGCGCTCACTACTTTAACTGAGCCTTTTTCTAAGCATGCCTAATGTTTGTAGATTAGATATTAAAAGTATAAAGACATTGAGAGGCCTTGGATTCTATTTCATTGCAATTCAATAATCAAGTTACTTCCTTTGAGCACTTGACTTGCAAAAGGTAGCAATAGCAAGCAGAGAAGGCTCAGTCCATGGGGCGGTAGAGGTGTAGCAACTCAGATACAGATTAACACACTATTGTCAAAGCTATGTTGTTGCTTAATTTCAGTATGGACTGAAGCCCTCAAAATAACTCCACGACTCACAGTCCACACCATGTACATGCTTTGCTACCCCTATGCTCCAGTTACACCCTCTTCCAAACTACCTCCTTGTTGACATAAATACAATCCTCGGTCACACCACAGACCATACTCTTTTTGGCCCCTGGGAAAATGTTTGCTAATACTCAAGAACTAGGAGGAAAGTTGTAAAGCACTTTCTATCACCCTGGGAGAAGGTCTCTTGGCACTGTTGAGTAGGAAAGCTGACACAAACTGAGCAACAAGTACAAAAGACAATTGCACTGATGTACAAAGGTAATTTGGGATCACAAAGCCTGTGATTTTGCAAAATTAGTACCACCAAATACACTTGTGATCAAGCGGCATACCAACAGCAGATACTCCACTAATATATACTCACCTGGGCCCATAAACACACCAACCACAATTGGGTAAACCGCTGGAGTCAAAGTTTATAATTTTCTCTACAGTTTTCAAGATCAGTTATTCAAATACTCCTAACTTACCTTTCACTGATCAAAAAGTTATTTCCTCTGGTCGATGAACCATTAGTTGTACTGGTTGATGGTGAAAATGACATGAGCTAACTTATTGTTTTATCTAATGTAAATAACTATAGGCTCGGGAAAGTTTTAAGTCTTTATCTAAATTTCAAGCGTATATGAACCGTCTCAAATACACAGTGGTCACCACCATTCTTAGGAGAGAAAATTAAATTAATTTACCAAACAAATACTTTGGCCTCATGCAATGATCAATGCTCGGAAAGGGAGAGGACAGAGAGAAAAGGACATCTGCAAATAAAGTGAAAATATATTTACCAAGAATGGTGTGAAGACCAACCCCTTGGCCAAAGGGCTGGTAAGGTTCCCCCGGGATAGATTAGGCAACAAAGACTTTGGGACAGGATTCAGGGCAGGATAGATGACCTCTCTAGAATACTGACGCTTGCGAAGCACCTCTCTTACACTGTCTTCCTCCTTGAGATTCTTCCGTGATCTTCTTATCTAACCCAATTAATTAGGATAGAAAGTTCTGCTTCAAGTTCTGCATTAGGTTCTCTATCAGCATCTCACAGCATCTCTTCCAGCATCAGCACCTCCCGCTACACAGACAGCATCCCGAGCTCTGCAGCATTCAGCAAATCTCCATCTGACTAAACAACTAAAGCTATCTCAATTATACCTTTCGTTCTTCATGTGCCACCCATTAATGTTTCAATATTGGTAAAATTCTAAATCTGATTGGCCAGGCAAAGAGGAAGATCATCACACCTTGCTTACATGTCATTTAATTCAATTAAACCATTGTTCACAAACCCATCCCCTTAATTTTATTCATAATTTTATTTCCCACCTGCATTCACATTTCATTTGCAACATTTGTTAAAAATGTAGCATGTAAGTCCACTCCGTTGAACATTTCACCATCCGTTCTCAGGCTAGGACACTTTGTGACCTTGTCCTTCATTCAACCTCTGTGTCATCATTCCGGGTTGACTTCCAGTTGTCATGCGCAGTCATCACATGACTCAGCTTACTTCAGTTATACATGAGAGGCCCAAATATGCACTAGTGATAAAGTCAGAAAGACAGGTGTTATTTTAAAAAATAGATGGTTTCACTGTATTCCACCCATCTCTACTCTGTCCCAGTTTATTTATTACTTATCTACGCATTAGCTTTAGTAAAAACCACTTGACCCGAGGTCCCAGAAGAACTCGGGGCCCACGTCTGTTGCCCTGCCTTCACTCCACCCCCTGCCAGGAGGAAAATTACATCTCGCGCCTCCCGCTCCGCAGGAGAATCTTCGCAGGTAGTGGCGGTGAGGGGGCTGCTTGCTGCAAATCCAGGACTTGGGGTCCCGGAAGAACTCGGGACCCACGCCTGCTGCCCTGCCTTCGCTCCACCCTCTGCCAGGAGGATAATTACATCTCGCACCTCCCGCGGGAGACCCTTCGCAGTTAGTGGCGGTGAGGGGGCTTCTTGCTGCAAATCCGGGACTCGAGGTCCCAGAAGAACTCTGGGCCCACGCCTGTTGCCCTGCCTTAGCTCCACCCACTGGCAGAGTTGATTTATTGATCACGCTATCTGCTTCGCGGAACGCGCGCGGATGCGCGCCGTGCGAAGCCCGGGTCAAGGCAGGCCCGTCTTAGCCCATCCGAGCCAGGCCGAGGCTGGGTTGGGCCATACCTCTTGGTTTTTGTACTAAACCTAATTCTTTTGGACACCTGTAGACATCGTGAGTAGCCGGTTATGATTAAACTTCTTTAGACCAATACAGTATTTTACTAGTAGGCAAATGTGGCTACTAACCTAGGCTAAGACAGGGTACTATTGATTGTGTTACCAATTTTTGTTTTGTTTAATGGTTTTTAACCAATCAATAAGCTTTGACATTGTGGTAATGTGAAAAGGACTTCCATGCCCATTTTAAATATTTTTCCCTGCATTGTTGTTGTTTTATTTGATGGTAACAAAGTTGATTTTCTTGGTATTTTAAGGTGGATGTCTATGTAATACTTCTATCTTTACACCTGGGTAACAGAGCTCACCTTGCCGATATTAGCACTGGTAGTATTCTGTTATATACGCCACACACAATATGTCGAAACGCATAGGAAACAAAACTATAGTTGAGCACACGGGTCCTACTATTGAGTCGTATCCTGTGAAGGCGGTCAGCGCTATCAGTGTTGAAATTGATAGGGCAGAACGCCGCCTTTCATTAGGATTAGGCAGTCTGCCAGACCCTGCAAGCTCGTTACATTCCCACGTGGAGCCAAATAAGATTATTGATCAAGATATTATCCCTATTGTGGATTGTGTAGATCTAGATTGTCCGAACTCGCGGAGACAAGAGAAGTTCAATGTATGCCTTCAACCAATGAGGTGCCTACCCCAAGAAAGAAAAGGAGTTGTAGAAAGTCCAGCCCAAACAGGGGACGACTAGAAAAGGCTAAGGCTCCAAAATTATACCCCCCGTTCCATTTGTGTAGGGGAGCAACCGCTCCGTATGGGGGTGCTAAATGATACACAGGTTAATCAGATCATTACTGCGTTGGCCGCTAAAATTGAAACATACTTCAAACCATTATATGATAAAGTAGACCAAATAAATGGGGAAGTATCTAGGCTCAGTGGGGAACTGAACAAGCACAAGAGTTACTCAAAGAAATTACTATTAGACAGCAGAAACATACTATAAACGATAGTAATTTAGAAACAGTAGATGCCATGGGAGTAGTGTCTGACACAGTTAGGAATGTTGGGGCCATTATCAACTCTTATGCACAAGCTACAGTTACAGGTGCTAATTCAGCCCCTCTCGGTCATCCTAAGCAATTGTCGGGTAGTACCCATACCTGTGATACACGAAACTTAGGTACTAGTAGCAAGGAGAGTACATTGGGGATTAATATCCGGACAAAGAAAGATACAGAGGAGGGTAAATGCAGTAGTACTATCAACCTACCCCCGGAATGCGCCCTGTATGTGGCAGTCCTGGTAAATGTCCCCCCTCTTAGTATGTCACAAATTGAAATACATGCATCCCTTAAAAATAAAACGGTGCATTGGCTCAACCACAACTGTGGCTATCCGGTCAATTGCGTAGATCAGATCCTTACAATAAGAAGAGTAAATTGGATAGGCCCCTTAAAGAAATCCTTACAGGGCGATTGTGTTATTATCAATTACAAGAACCCATATTATGCCAGGACTTCTTTCAATAGAGTAGTAGCCATGTCAGCTAATGACTCCAGTACCTCATTACTCCTACTTGGCTTTTTTATAGTCATTTAAAATATGGGCCCCCTACAGGGGCAACCCAGGAATACCAACGAACCAATTGGGCTTTACTATCTCAGCCGCATTTTAATTTACCCACATACAACCGTTTTCAATTACTCAGCACTCTCAAGGAGAACAACTGACTAGATCAACACTGCACTACAGAAGGAATGGCGAATAGAAGGGATATTGATGATCTAGGGGCTGAAATTTTAGTGGGACTGGGACCAGTGGGTCAGGCAAGTCCAGGGGAAGTAGCACATTCCTCTGTTGAGAGGGGTCCTGGCATAGATCAAGGTGAAACTCCTGAGGATAATACAGGTCAACCGATAGATATAGATCCTGCATGTCGAGCCAGTGGGTTTTCCATAGCCACCTGGAACATAGCGGGGTTGACAAAAAAAAGGGGTATGTTAGGGTGGACGGACTTTCTTCATACCCATAATATCAATAATCAGAGTGATCCATTGGAGAGAGCAGAGGAAGGGCCTTGAGTAGCCATTGGTCTGGAATTTTTCCAGTCTCCTACCGAGGAGCATTTCAATAACGTAGACCAAAGTATTACATCGGGCTCCCCCGGGATCCCCTCCCGCCTAGAGTCTGGAAGGTATTCGCACTGGAAACTCTCCCTTGGCTGCGATTAATCTGTAATCAGTCCTTGGCAGCGGGAGTGGTGCCGGAGGCCTGGAAACAGGCAGTAGTCACCCCCTACTTAAGAAACCCTCCCTGGACCCTGTGGTCCCGGCTAATTTTAGACCTATATCTCTGCTACCATACCCAATTAAGATCTTGGAGAAAATAGTTAGCAGGACTTTGTCAGGCTACCTAGAGGACAACCATCTATTAGATAGGGATCAATTTGGCTTCCATCCGGGCCATAGCACGGAGACTGCTTTGGTCACTGTAATAGACAATTTACGGATGCAGGCTGACAATGGAGACCGTTCTGTGCTAGTGTTACTAGATATGTCAGTCGCATTTGACACGGTGAACCATACCATACTGGTAAAAAGACTGAATGGCCTGGGGGTCAAAGGACGAGCCCTGCAGTGGCTACAATCCTATCTATCAGGGAGACAACAGGAGGTGACAATGCCGCTGTTTGAGTCTAATAAGTCCCCGGTACATCATGGGGTGCTGCAGGAGTCTGCGATAAGCCCCATCCTGTTTACTATCTACCTGCGTCCTCTACTCTCCCTTGTTAAGTCCTTTGGAATCAACTTGATCAACTACGCGGACGACACCCAATTGGTGTTTTCCCTGGAAGGGAAACAGGCGGTGTCCATGGATACGTTCCAGGAGTGCATGTGCTAGACAGTAAGCTGGGTCAGAAAAAACTCCCTACAATTTAATGGGGGAAAGACAGAGGTGATATTCTTCCCTACTCCCTCTAGCTTACAGCTACGCTCGATACCAGAGTTTAAGCTTACCCCAGAAGAGGATCCCCTTGTCCCCGCTAAAACGGTGCGTAACTTGGGGGTATTAGTGGATGGAAGTCTCCAAATAGAATCTCAGCGAAATAAAAATGTCAGCGTCTGCTTCTCCCTGTTGCGGATGTTGCGACAGATTCTTCCGTTCCTGCCTACAGAAACCCGTTTGCTTGTAGTGAGGAACGTAATATCTAGCAGATTAGACTACTGTAATGCTCTGTACCTGGGAGCCCCACAATACATCTTACAGAGCTTGCAGAGAGTCCAGTCTATGGCAGCTAAGTTGGCGCTAAATAGGAAACGTAGGTCTTCTACGAGTTTAGCCTCAAGAGACCAACACTGGCTGCCTATCAAAGAGAGAATTTGCTTTAAACCTCTCTGCATTGTGTACAAAGCGGCACATGAGGAGGGCCCTATTCCACTGCGGGAGAGGTTTACATGGCACAATCCAAAAAGACAGCTTCGCTCCTCGAACGCAAACCTGATTAAGAACTCTAGGGTTAGGAAAACCAGAATGGGGGGCAGAGCCTTTGGGGTGGCTGCTACACGACTATGGAATGATCTGCCCCAGACCATCAGACAGGCCAATTTGTGGGCCTGTTTCAGAAAGAATCGGAAAACCTGGTTGTTTCCAAGGATGGAATACTAGTCCTTTCATTGCCTACTATGGGCTGGTAACGTGCTGACGATCACCAATTCTAAAGCGCCAGGATACCCATAGGGTGACAGTTTTTGCACTATATAAGTGTACTATACATACATACATACATTATTTGTCTCCAAGAGACTTGGTGCACAAATTTTGTCAGCTTTGAGGTGTATGCTTCCTATGATTTACCTGCCCTGTGTTCTTTGGCCGGCAGAGCAAAGGGTGGTCTTTTAATTTTCCTGTCAATCAATCTGCCTATAGAAGTTAAAAGGTGTATTAACATCGGGTGCCATTCACAGGTACTTTAGTTACACCAAAAAAATGGCCGGAATGTACTTTTAATTAATTTCTATAATAACCTTTTTGATTGTACTCGGTCTAAAGTAATTACAGAACTGGAGGATGTTATTGGCAAATTGGGTTCAGATGAGGAAATTAATTTTGATATAATTTGGATGGGAGATTTCAATATACCCACATGTCCTCTGCCTACCACTAGGGTCTCTGGGTTCAGGAATGACTTAGGTAACGACTGTATGCATTTCCCCCACAATCTGTATGGAGATACACTTAATAATTTTATGGCGAATTTTGGTTTGGACATTATCCAGACTTAAACTGAGGAAGAGAGAGTTACAACAGGAGGCTTTGGATAAACTTGCCCAGGCCGCAGATACATTTAATTTCCAACTGTTCTGGTAAACTGTTAATTCTCCCTTTTTAAAAGATGAGGTTGTCCCTGAACTTATGTCCCATGTTAGTAGTGAGGCATGGGTCGCCCATTTTACCAGTATTTTTAAATCAGGAAATCTTATTAGTACCAATCACAATAACTCAAGTACCTGGCCTATTATACCGTTAAATATAACCCTAGAAGAGGTGGAACAAGGTATCCAAAACAGCAAAGGAGGAAAGGCCCCGGGCCAGGACGGGGTTCCAATAGATGTTTATAAAGCTGTACCTGCTCTTTGGGGACCCTTATTAAATAGAGCCTTTATGCTGCTACTGATGGATTTCCCCCTACATGGGGTGAGTCAATCATCATCCCCATATTTAAGAAAGGCATTAAGTCTGATGCAAGAATTTATTGGTCTATTTCTCTTTTAGATTCCTCCATTAAAATAATGAGTAGGATTATACTTGTTAGGCTGGAAGAATGGGCCGAGGATAATGGGATTTTAACAAAGACACAATATGGCTTCAGGAAAGGGCGAGGAACCCTTGAACGGTGTATTAATTTAGATTTATTGATCGGAAAAAACACACTTGCCAAGCAAGGGTCCCTTTTTCTATGCTTTGCTGATCTCAGCAGCGCGTTTGATGTAGTGGACCATACCATTCTTTAGCCAACTCTTTTAGAACTTGAGGTACCAGAGTCTATAATTTATTTCTTGGCTAGGCTCTATGAAAGATTGTAAACATCTGTACGATGTGGGCATAGGGGAGAATGCACCCCTAAATGTAATGTCAGTTGTGGCATCCGACAGGGCTGCGTCCTTGCTCCATTGCTTTTTACGCTTTTTATTAATGAAGTTGACGCAGCACTTAAATTAGTAAAATCGGATACACCACAGGTGGATGGCCAAGATGCACCGGTACTGCTTTATGCAGATGATGCCATGCTCCTATCCAGAACACCTATCGGCCTGCAGCGGTTAATTGACAAGTTTGTTGATTTTATCATGAGGAGGAAGTTACAGATTAACAGGACCAAAACATATACCATGGTTTGCGGCCCGAGGAGAAAGAGGGTTAATCCCTTTTTTATAGAGGGTCAGAAAATCCAAATGGTGGATAAGTTCTGCTATTTAGGAATAACGTTCGCTGGTGATGGTACTTGGTCACAAGAGATGCTGAATGTGCGGGCTAAGATGGCAAAAAGTGTCCATGGAGTTTTTAGGTTTGCAGCAAAGTTGGGAGAACGAAGAATTAGAGATATGACATATATTTATCAATCAAGATGCACCTCAATTGCACTTTATGGTGCGGGGGTATGGGGTCATAACTCTAATAGTGACTTGCAAACAGTGGAAAATATGTTCCTTAATAATTTGCTCTGTTTGCCATCCTCGGCGTCAACCAAATTAATTCACAGGGAAGTAGGAATCAGCTACTTGACGGACCTAACAGCATTTAGGCCCCTATTGATCTGGAGATCTATATGGTGGAAGGAAAAGACTGCCTTTAACAGAACGATAATTAAAGGCTGTCTCCGATTAGATAATTGTTTTAAGATTCCCTGGCTTAATTATATTGTACATAGTTTTAAGGTAGTTTTTTAATTAAATATCTTGGATGACCCCAATGTTGAAGCTGAGTTGCCCAAAACAGAAATGAGGAATTTGTTTTTGTCACACAGAAAAAAGAGGCGAACAAGCAGCATAAGGCAGCTAACAACTTGTCAATTCTATAATCTTTATTCGGGTGACGAGGGTTTCCAAACTTACTTGAGTCAGGTAACTAGATCTTCACATCGTTACGTACTCACAAGACTAAGATTTGGACTTGTTCATCATTTGGTAGCATTTCCACGAGTAAAACAGTACCCTGCTTCCTCTTGCCCATGTGACGGCCATACCAAACAAAGCACTTTGCACTTTCTCCTCATATGTGATCTGAATCTGAAATTTCGTGTTGCATTTTTAAAACCTTTGTTTTTAAAATATTGTACATTCACAACGAAAGCTGCTATGAGGTTGATTTTTACAATGCGTGAACCTGATATATGTTTTTTTACTGCAACTTTTATCCTCAAATCTATCGACGCATGGTAAAGTATGATGTTTTAATGTAGCACTATCAATTTGTGGATTTTATCTTTTGATTGTATAATACTGGTATTTTGAAAACTAATGTCTGTTGATGTATTCTAATCTGTGCTTTTATGGTTGTTTTATATAAACCGAATAAAGCTTATTGAAATTGAAATTGACTGTTGCAATCCATTGATCATTTATAGGTACCACAAAGGGGGTTTGTATCTGATTTAGAAGGGGGATAGTTCCTCTTCTCTTTTGGGGATCGTGGCAGCAGCCTTATAGAGAGGTGGGAGTGACCTAGAGAGCCACTACATGCTCTTTTCAATATCTTCACATACAAAACCTTTTTCAAAAGCAGCTCTGAGGATGGCCTGCTTTAAAAACAAAGAAACTGTGGGGGAGGAGGTCTCTTTCCCTGCATTTTCAGCCAATCATAGGGGGGCATAAACTGTTCATAAGGTTGGTTATTTTGCGAACCCCTGTGAATGTGCAATTTGCGATGCGAGCTATTAGAACAAATAATTCCCATTTGCAAACCAGTTGGGCTGCAAATTGCATATCCCTGGTTTCCAAATGGGAATAGTATATCAGACCGTAGATGTAAAAAAAAAAAGTTTTTCACTTTTTCCTAATTCTGTGGAAGTTTTTTGTTTTCAGTTCCAGGTGAAGAACTCAAAGGTTTAGAGGCATGAGTCTGAAATGATTTTCTACCCAATTTGTCCCAGCAAAATGTATTACCATTGAACAGAAACTTGACTCCTGAGCGCAAATTGCGAGCTGAAAAATATTTTGTGACTTCTTTAACTAAAAAAGGTAGAGATCCCATACAGAAAATACAGTGCTAAATGCACGCAAGCTAGAAAGACATTATTTTATACGCTGGAAGCCAATACAGCAGCTTAATCTGAGCTGAAATAGCTCCAAATTGTTTGAGGCAAGGATGCGCCACGGCATATATTGCCGTGATCGTGTGCAGAAAAAGAAAAAGAGACAATTGTCTCTTGATACACGGAAAAGACAAAAACTCAGCTCCATTCAAATATTGGCGCCCAAGCTGGGCCAGGGCAAATTAGACAGGGGCGAGGGACTGTAGTAACCTTGATCTGCACCTATGCTTCCAATGTTAAGATGTATCCCAAAAAATCTGCCAATTGTGAGTCATTACGGATAAATGCAAGCTTACCACTGACTAGGCACTGCACCCAGGACATTTGATGGGATAAAGTGGCAGAATGCTGCAGAACCACACACCGCGAGTGGCTGGAGAGCCTTGAGTTGAATGTGAGTGACATGTTAGAATAAGGCACATTCAGCCTGATTCATGAAGCGAAATAGCGCCCGCAATGGCTGCGAAAACGCAATTGCGGGTGCAAAACACGGAATCGGCATTCAAGTACGAAATAGCGAAATCGCTAAAAAATAATAGCGAGCGGAATAGCGATTACGCTGTAAAAGTCGCAGACTCCGGGAAGTCGAGCATTAGCGATAATGAAATAGCGACCAACCACGGAATCTGCGAATTGAATAGCGAAACGCAATATTGTCTCAATCGGCATTCATGAAAGAAATACATTAGCGAAAAATCGCTAAATCGCACATTAGCGCGGCGCAATTTAAGGACAACTCAAAGCAGGTGGTAACCATAAAAGCCATGATTAACCAAAATTTGAAAAACTGTTAGCCAATCACCAAAAGGTCCAGGCCTGACCAATCACACATAAGGATATTCAGCAGCAGCAATAGGCGTTCCACAATGCCTGGGATGTACATGGTGGTGAGGCGGCGAAGGCTACAGCGAGCAGCACGGAGGAGACGCATGAGGCAGGCACGGATTTACCGGCAGCGGGTCACCTTGCTGGGGCAAACCAGAGAACAGATTTATGCTAAATACAGGCTGAATGGGGAAATGATCACCTGGCTGATACAAGAACTCGACCCCATCATGCAGCACCCAACAAGGCGAAACAATTCTGTGCCCACACATGTGCAGGTATTGTGCAGCCTGCACCTCCTGGCATCCGGCAGTTTCCAGGGCATAGTAGCCGCTGCTGGGGGGATTTCCCAGCCTACCATGTCACGCTGCCTCCACACTTTTGTTGACGCCATGCTCACCCAGCTCCACCGGCACATCACATTTCCCACGAGCCAACAGGATTTTGACCTCACAAAACTACAATTTTATAATGTTGCCCATTTTCCCCATGTCCTTGGCTGCATAGACTGTACCCACGTCGCCATCTGCCCACCAGCTGCCACGGAGTATATGTACCGCAACAGGAAGTCGTACCACTCCCTCAACATACAGATGGTCTGCAATGCCAAGACCATCATCACTGACATTGTGGCCCAGTACCCAGGGAGTACCCATGACTCCTTTATCTTCAGGCACAGCGGACTCCACACACGACTGATCAGGGGAGAGTTTGGGGAAGGACACCTACTTGGTAAGTACACTTTGTCGACAATGTCACATTGCTATGAAGTAACTGCGCTGCACAGGCAATCAACATCTGCTCCTCTCATTCAGGTGACAGTGGCTACGCCCTACGGGAATACCTCCTGACCCCTTACCTCAACCCTGCCACACCTCAGCAACGCCGCTACAATGTTGCGCACATCCGGACAAGGAACTGTATTGAAAGGACATTTGGCCTGCTCAAGAGCAGGTTCCGTATACTGCACAAGACAGGTGGGGCCATGTATTACAGTCCTGCAGCGTGCTGCCGCATTGTGGCTGTCTGTGCAATGCTTCATAACATTGCAACCAAGCGCCGGATACCAGTTGACATCTCAGGCAGTGAATCTGAGGGGGACGACCGGCCACCAGCACATGCGCACCATGCACGCGGGGAGAACCCAGCTGAAGGCCACAGACGTCGCAACCACATCACAGCTAACAATTTCTAGCCCACCCCCTTCCCCCACCCCACATATCACAATTGCATGCAAACTGTAATGATTACACAAGGCGTATGTGTGCACCAAAATAAATGTATTTGTTTGAATCACAAAAAAATTAAATGGGTCTCCGTAACAACTATATACAAAAAGCAGTATTCATGCATACTGCATGAGACGCTCCATGGCAGGCTTAAGTTCAGCCTGCGCCTGTGTCCCTGACACAATGTCATTGGCGCCTCCGGCGCACAATTCCCAGGCGCCTGGGAGCCTCTTCCTCTTCCTGGGCAGCTGGAGGTGGGGCAGCCCTTGCGCTGCGCCTAGGTGGGGGGGCCGGCGTGGCAGAGTGGCTGCTGACACTAGAGGCACCCTCACTAGCATCATCACCCCCCACAATTGCCGGAATCACAGGTGCGTGCAGTGCGGTGACCGCGGTTGTCAAATGCTCCAGCACCCGGGTAATATCCTCGCAGCACTGGACGAGTTGGTGCTGCTGGGTTAAGGAGCGGCGCGCAAGCAGGGTGGTGGCATTTGCCGAGGCATAATTGGAGCGGCTGTAGGTGGACAGCCGGCTCAGCAACTGGTGGTGGCGCCTGCTAGCAACACTTCGGTGCTTCACCAGCGCTGCAGTGTTGTGTTCCATAGCCGTCGTCATGCGGTCAATGGCCGCCGTCATGCGGTCCACCCTCTCGCCCACTCCCGCCACATTGCGGCCGATCTTCTGCAGCTGGAGCTGGATGGCTCCTTGCTGCTGCGACTGGCGCTGGTGTAAACGCAGCATGCGCCGCTCCACACTCATGCATGCGTGGAAGTGGCCATTGCCCCTCCTGGTGGTCGGCCGCTGTGTAGCGGATGTGGCTGGCCCAGATGGTGGTGGACGAGCTGCAGGTCTTGCAGCAGCTGGTGTTGCAGGTGCGGCAGGTGTGGTGGGTGGCCTGGCCTTGGCAGCCGGTGGGCCTGAGGCGGATGCAGCAGGCAAGGTGGGTGGCCTGGCCTTGGCAGCCGGTGGGCCTGAGGCGGATGCAGCAGGCAAGGTGGGTGGCCTGGCTGCTGGTGTTGGCGCTGGCGCAGGGGCTGGTGGCTGGGTAGCAGGTAGGGATTCCTCCTCCTGGGCCTCCTCGTCGATCAGCAGCCTCTCACTGTCGCTGCTATCTCCTGCACCTGTGAGGGTAAGTGGATACTCATTAGGTGCATGTGACTGTCAGACGTGCAGATGTTACATGCATGCTGGGTGTCATTCCCTGGGTGGCTGTGTATTTGCGCACTTTGGAACCTTTCGGGCCGCATTGTGGTAGTACTACATTGTGGACATACTACGTCTCCCACAATGCTTCAGGGCATTTCCTGATGCACGGCATGACTAAGGGCCAATGAGTGAGCCTATTTGGTCATGGGCGGTCATAGGGACAGGGTCGCAGTCGCATGCCACTTACCTTGGGTGTCTTGGGTGGGGCGGGAGGAGTCCAGAGGGGTGACGCCAACACACGCCTCCCTCTCCAACGTGTCCTCTACCCGGTCCTCCAGGGGGGTGTTGGGTGGGACAGTCGGGCCACCACCTCCGGTGCCTGATGCCTCACCAAGGCGCTCCGCAACCCTCTCCTTGGCACGCCCTCGGAGGTCGTACCACCGCTTTTTTAATTCCTCCAGGGACCTGTCCGCAACTCCCACAGAGTTCACGCTTGCGGCAATCCCCACCCAGATCCTCCTCTTCTCCTGCTCTGGGACCCTCCGGGAGTTTGCACCAAACAGCTGGTCGTGGTTGGCCACCACACCCTCTATGAGGTTCTCCAGCTCCTGTTCAGAAAATTTCAATTTGCGCTTTCGGCCAGCGCTGTTGCTGGGTCCGGGCTGCGGGTCGTCTGACATAGCGGTCGCTATTTCGGCGGGGTCGGGATGCGCAAACGGCGGGTTGGTTGCAGCTTTCCGTCGTGGACAGTCGACTGATAGCGTCACTGTGGTGTTTGGGGGTGGGATTTGGCTGCTTCCTGGTTGTGATGTCATCACGGTGCTCGGAATGCGTCTTCCCGTTTTCCTGATCCCGCGAGAATGCGACTCGCAATCCCGTGCAATCGGGATTGCGAGCGCAATCTCGTGCGATCGGGATTGCGAGTCGCAATCCCGATCGCAGGTAGCCGGAAATAGCGATTATTCTGCGTTTTTTGTGGGTCGCTAACGGCTTTAGCGCCCGCATGCGAGTCGCTATTTTTTCTCCGAAAAGTACATGAATGCCGTTTTGCGTTTCCTCAATAGCGAGTCGCTATTGATCGCTATTAGGGACACGCAAAACGGCCCGTACATGAATCAGGCTGATTGGGCCATATGTATCAAGGTACCCATTTGCGATTCCCAAATAGCGATTTTTAAGAAATCGCTATTTGAGAATCGCAAATGGGTATGTATGTACAAAATCGCATTTTTTTTGCGATTACTTAAAATTCCTTAATTGCGATTAGCAAATTACGAATCGCAATTAAGGAATACTTTCCCATTCATTTCTATGGGCCAGGAGGCCCGTAGGAATGAATGGGAAGTTATTCTCAATTTGCGATTCGCAATTTGCTAATTGCAAATTGAGAATATTTTCAAGGTGCAGGGTGTCCAAAGGACACCCTATTGCACCCCTGAAATATGCATGGGTGCACATGTGGAACACATACATGCCCCAAGGGCATGTATGTGCGTCACATGGCACTTTGAAAAATGCAAAAATGTGCATTTTTCAAGGAATTCCCAACTTACCACCAACTAGAAGTTGGTGGTAATTTACGATTCCTTAAGGGCATTTTGCTAAAAAAAATTGCTACATACATTGCTTTTAAGGAATTGCAAAATTTGCGATTCCTTAAATGCAATTGCAAAATAAGGAATCGCAAATTTTGCGAGTCCTTATTTTGCACCACATTTTGCTTAATACATTCCATTTAGCAAATTCGCATTCGCAAAGGCTGAAATTCTGCGAATTTCGACCTTTGCGAATGGAAAGGGGAGACCACTCGGTCCCCCCGAACGTATGGTGGAGTACCCCGATCCCCCCGGGAAACCGTTTTGGGCGGGAGGCGTGGCTTGGCTGGTATGCCCGGAGTGGCGTAGCCGGGGCGCGCCTTTTCCCGCCCAAGAGGGGTTGTCCTAGACACCTACACCGATCGAACCGCCCAGTAGGCGTGTCGGGGAAGGCCCACGCCCTCCCGAAGAAGGATAAAAGGAGCATCATGCCAAGAAAGCGTCCTCTTGTTTCTGTGCTTGGAAGCTGCACCTCCTCGCTGCTCGTGAGCCCAAGACGGAACAAGGAGCAATTTTGAGAACTTGTAATTTTTTGTGTTTCTCTTTCAGTGAGTCCGAAGCTTTGGATCTAGTACCTCGATCTAACTATCCGCGAGACGATGCCTGGCAAGAAGGTCGGAAAGAAGGACGGGACCGAACAGCTGCTTCGCTCTTTGGTAAAGGATATGGCGGACATGAAAAAACAGATTGCGGCAATGAATGGTAGACCGAAGAAGACCATTGGGCCGGCATTGCCAGGAATAGTCCCTGCCGGGAGAGGTAAAAGGGTCAGGAGTAGGGCGGCAGGAGGGGAGCCCCCGGTTCCCGAGTCACCGCCGGCGAGCCCGGTCGGTCCAGTGGGGGCTCCAGTTCCGATCCCGAACGCGGGACAGCCGATTCCTGTAATAGTTACGCCTGTGAGCAAGGGGGATATGCCCCCCGAACTGGCCGCTCAGTTGGCGGCATGGTTAGGCAAGAATAACGGGAGTGCTCCGGCACCAGGAGATACGGCGGCAGAGGCCAGGTTGATAATGCAGCAGTTGCGGCAATCGAGAGATGCTGCAAAGGCACCTTGTCCTCTTGTTTCCCCACAGGTTCCCTCGGATAAACCGCCACCGGTCGTTGGAACAACAGCTGCAACAGATACAGCTCATGGTTCTGGTAAGCAGCCGTTGCCGATGGCGGGGGAGGGATCGTTACCCTCTAGGAGGGAAAAAGTTGTTCAGCATATCCTGATGGATGTGAAAGAGAGGATTTGGGCTGATAAATATGTAAACATGTTTTCGCTGTTGACTGATCATTATGAGATAGAGCACGTTAAAAGTCAGAAGGAGTTGTTGCATCCAAATGTATGGCGTGCAAAAATGGCGGGTTTCAGGGTGGAGGAAACAATCGCTAACTGGGCCCGGGCTTTCGGTATGTTCACAGCAATTATGGGGGAACGTAGGCCAGAATTATTGTCAGAACTGGCCTGTTACCAAACACGTATTATGGAATTTTCTGAATCGTACGAAGGTAATCAATGGTTGGGGTATGATAACAAATTTCGTAAGGCCAAGGAGCACGACTCATCCCTGACGTGGGATTGTTTCGACTCCATTTCCTGGCAGAAACAGGTTATGCCGAACACAGCGAGGTCGTCTTCTTTTGGCGGGAATGGCGCAGAGTCTTCCCGCCATTTGTTGGCGGCGCCCTTTCGGGCAGGCGACACTGGGGATCGGCATAACAAGACTAATGGGAGCCCGGCAAAAAGAGGGGTGTGTTGGAACTTTAACAGAGGCAAGTGCACGAGGCCTAAAGGGACATGCAAGTTCAGGCATGAGTGTGCAGGATGTGGTCAGTCCACACACCTAGAGAGTTTGTGCAGGACAAAGAGTGGTGAGACAGGAGGAAAAGGCGGAACCAAACAGGTATAACACCGCCGGGGGGCATCGTTACCTACTCCTGTTGACATCATGGCGTTGATCCCTTGGCTGAACCGATACCCAGATCATGTCTCCGCTGGGGTGTTGCGAGACGGTTTTTCATATGGTTTCCGCATCCCGGCGGGGGGTGTACATGGGGAGGCACAGTGTAAGAATCAGCTATCTGTTCGACGAAATGCGTCGGTGGTGCAGACAAAGATTGCAAAAGAGGTGACCCGAGGTCGGGTTGCGGGGCCGTATGTGCACCCGCCAGTACTTAATTTTGTATGTTCACCGTTGGGAGTAGTCCCCAAGAAGGACCCTGGTGAGTTTCGGTTAATCCATAACTTGTCCGCACCTAGGGGTCTTTCGGTAAACGATGCGATTGACCCGGGACTGTGTTCGGTGCGGTACGCATCCTTTGATGAGGCCGTCGCCATGTTGAATCGCCTGGGGCCCGGAGCGCTGATGGCTAAATCAGATATTGAGTCAGCGTTCCGGTTGCTCCCGGTACACCCGCAGGATCAGCACCTCTTAGGGTTCGTGTTTCAAGGACGTTATTACATGGATAAATGTATGCCCATGGGTTGTTCCATTTCTTGTGCATATTTTGAAAAGTTCAGTACC
Organism: Lissotriton helveticus; assembly: GCF_964261635.1. Lineage (NCBI taxonomy): Eukaryota > Metazoa > Chordata > Amphibia > Caudata > Salamandridae > Lissotriton > Lissotriton helveticus. Next base: position 1,908,968,473 of record NC_136067.1, on the reverse strand, counting down.
TTTTTGCAATGGGCATTCACTAAAGCCACGGGCCGTAAACAGGTAATGCACTACCTTGATGATTTTCTGTTTCTGGGGGAAGCGGGGGGCGCGGAATGTGAACAGGCTTTGTTGGAATTCTGTAATCTCATGAAAAGTTTTGGTGTGCCGTTGGCATCAGGCAAGACAGTAGGGCCATCTACTTCTCTCGAGTTTCTTGGAATTGAGCTTGATTCAGTAGAAGGGTGCTTCCGTCTGCCCAAAGAGAAGGTAATTAAGTTTAAGGCCGCACTAGAAGCATGTATTGGCGAGAAAAAAGTAACTCTCCATCAGTTACAACAGGTTGTGGGTCAGCTTAACTTTGCCCTCAGAGTGATACCGATGGCCCGCCCCTTTTCCCGCTCTATCGCACAAGCCATGGTGGGCCTCAAGGAAGGGCACCACCGCACAAGACTGTCGTCCGAGGTTCGCCAGGACATGCGCATATGGTTGGCATTTCTGGTGGATTTCAACGGTCGTGTCGTGTGGAACAAGCCAGCAGTTTCCTCTGAGGAGCTGGGGTTGTGGACTGACTCGGCAGGGAGTATGGGTTTTGGCGCCATCTTTGGTGATAAATGGTCGGCACAAACATGGCCGGCATGGTGGCACGATAGTGGGATCACAGGTAACATCGGGTTCCTTGAGCTGTTCCCCATTCTGGTGGCCTTGAAAACATGGCCAGAAGGGTTTCGTGATCGTGCTGTAGTGTTCTGGTCTGATAATATGACTGTTGTTGAATGTATCAACAACCAGGCAGCACGCTGCAAATGGATCTTGAGATTGCTGAAAGAAATTGTCCTGCTATGTCTGAGACTAAACGTCCACTTTAGGGCAAGACACGTGCCGGGGGTACTGAACAAGGCAGCTGATGCACTCTCTCGTTCCCAAATGCAGGCATTCAGGGGTTTCCTGCCCTCAGCGGACTTGGTGGCGGCACCATTTCCCGAAGCTCTATGGTCTCTCGGTGCCCCGGATTACAAAACCTCGTGGGAGAGAGTTTAGCCCCCAGGACAAGGAAGGCATACGAAGGAGCGTTCTGTTCCTATTTGTCATTTTTGGGGTCATCGGGAGGGGAGCATTGGGGGCAGGAGGAATATGTTCTGCAATTTCTGGTAGCACTACATCAGGCAGGCCGATCACTGGCAACAGCCAACAGGCACAGGGCCGCCATTGCCTTCATGGCGCAGGCGCATGGTATCCAGGACCCCACATCATCATTTCTCGTAAAAAGGGCACTGCGTGGGTGGCAACGCCTTGAGGGTCGTAGAGTGGATGGAAGGCACCCGATAGATCTGGCAAGGTTATCCCTGTTAATGTCCGTACTCCCTGCGACTTGTTCATCTCAATCAGAGACGGTGCTGTTCCGGGCCGCTTTTGCATTAGCATTCCATGGGGCTATGCGGGTAAGCGAGCTGGTAGCAAGGAATAAGCGGGATACGGGGGGAGGTCTGTGTCGAGACCACATTCAGATCAAGGGTGACACAATGATGGTCACAATAGCCAGTTCCAAGACCGATCAGGTAGCCACCGGGGACAGTGTAGTAGTCCAGAGGATCCCGGAGTCTCCCATGTGCCCGGTAAAATGCGTTGAGGAGTATGTAGCGCAAAGGGCGGCATCATGGGGGGGGAGTTTGTTGAGACACGCCGATGCCACCCCACTGACGAGGTTTCAGTTCCAGCGGGTGTTAACAATGGCAATCGCGGAAGCGGGCTTGGACCCGAGCGATTTTGGGACCCATTCCTTCCGGATAGGGGCTGCTACGGAGGCTACAGCCAGGGGTCTGAGTGTGGAAAAAGTGAAGCAATTGGGGCGTTGGTCCTCGAATTGCTATAAAAGGTATGTGCGGTTGCACATGTTGTGAAGCCTATGTCATGCACTCACGCTTCTTGTTTTCTGTTTGATTTTCAGTTGCACGAGCAGGCCTTGTGGGGCGGTCAGTGCAGGTGGCCCGACACCTGGGGACCAGCGGTCAAAGATCACCGGCTGAGGAAAGAGTGGTGTGGGTGGTTGGCCACTCATACGTGAGGCGCGCCTCGGATGTATTCAAAGCAGGTGACATGATTCACGTTGCGGGGGAATACGGGTACAGGGTGACCTTCCACGGAAGGGGCGGGCTCTGTATTGACCAGTTTCAGGATTTTATGGAGGGTTTGTTAGGGCGGACAAGGTCACCGCCGTCTGTAATCATAGTACATCTTGGGGGCAATGATTTGGTGACCATAGGTCGACGAGTACTTCTTGAGTTGATCTTGGCCTCAGTAAGCTGGTTGGCAAGGAGGGTTCCGGGGTGCACGATCGCAAGGTCACACATGATTCCGCGGAAGGTGTGGCGGGGGGCCCACTCTGTCTCAGCTTTGAATCACTCGGTAAAGAAGGTTAATAATAAACTCGGTAGATTGTTTCGCACAGAAAAATTGCATTGTGTACCACATGGATGTATCCGGGGGGACCATATGTATCTGGAGGATGGGGTCCATTTGTCCCGGGAGGGAATGTCTTACTCATAGGGGACTTCCTAGCTTGGTTAAAAAGTTTGTGTAGCCATGACCTTTAGTAGGAGTTTTGGGGGGTCCGGATAGCCGTTCAACTATCCGGCCTGTGGCGGTAAGGTCATGATCGGTGAGCAGTAATTGGAAGATCCCTAGAGGTGGGGCGCCACCCATTATGGATGGGAGCGCCCGGGGTGAGACGGCCATTGGCCCCTCACACGGTGAGGCGGTACCCTCTAAGGAGGGGGACGCCGAAAAAGGAAGGCGGTCATCGGCCCCTCCCTGGGTAGGAGGGGCAACGGGCCCCTCCTGGTAATTTCCCGGGGCCAGGACATCCGCGACGGCGGATGTGGTAAGCAAGTGGGTGGTGGGAGGGGGGTCTACGCTACCTTCTAGACACCTCACACGAGTCCTCGGACGACCATCAAGATGGCGCCGAGTAAATATGGGGCCCCCGTTAAGACAAGGGAAATTGGAAGTTGCACAGAGGTACAGTCTTCTGTGCGCCCGCCCCTCACAAGTGAGGGGGGGAGTTATGGTATTAGGGATCTGACACCGGTTACGACCTTGCCGTTGGCCCGTAATGTTAGGATGTACAATTTGATGTTGAGAATGTGTAAAATGAAATTGTACATGATATGAAACTGGTAATTTAATGTTTTTAATTTTATTTCATATTTTAATAAATACGGCCGGTGAGGGTAACTCCCTCACCGCTTTCCAAAAGCTCAACAACCGTTTCCGTCTTCCCATTTCTTGGGGATTGTGTTGGGAGGGGGTGACGGGTATCCCGCCCATATGGAAAGGGGAGACCACTCGGTCCCCCCGAACGTATGGTGGAGTACCCCGATCCCCCCGGGAAACCGTTTTGGGCGGGAGGCGTGGCTTGGCTGGTATGCCCGGAGTGGCGTAGCCGGGGCGCGCCTTTTCCCGCCCAAGAGGGGTTGTCCTAGACACCTACACCGATCGAACCGCCCAGTAGGCGTGTCGGGGAAGGCCCACGCCCTCCCGAAGAAGGATAAAAGGAGCATCATGCCAAGAAAGCGTCCTCTTGTTTCTGTGCTTGGAAGCTGCACCTCCTCGCTGCTCGTGAGCCCAAGACGGAACAAGGAGCAATTTTGACCCACCCACCAGCCCCTGATGACAGCGATATGTACTGCAATAAAGTCGTTTAACGATGATATTATCTCTTCGCAGGTTGTTTTTGAAAGTTGGGATGGTCGTGTTATGACAATAAAATGGTTGTTCTTTTTTAGGTGAAGTATCTCAGTTATGTGTAAGAATGTTATGGCATAGTTGGAGGTTTTATGTTTTTTAATTGCCAGTATTACATTGCAATAAAGTCAAGTAACGAGGATATTATCTCTTCACAGGTTGTTTCGAAAAGTGGTTGATGTTTTAAAATTTCAGTATAGTTATTCTCTTTAGTTTAAAAACTGTCGTATTTATTTTTGGTGTGGCGGTAAGGTCATGATCGGTGAGCAGTAATTGGAAGATCCCTAGAGGTGGGGCGCCACCCATTATGGATGGGAGCGCCCGGGGTGAGACGGCCATTGGCCCCTCACACGGTGAGGCGGTACCCTCTAAGGAGGGGGACGCAGAAAAAGGAAGGCGGTCATCGGCCCCTCCCTGGGTAGGAGGGGCAACGGGCCCCTCCTGGTAATTTCCCGGGGCCAGGACAACCGCGACGGCGGATGTGGTAAGCAAGTGTGTGGTGGGAGGGGGGTCTACGCTACCTTCTAGACACCTCACACGAGTCCTCGGACGACCATCAAGATGGCGCCGAGTAAATATGGGGCCCCCGTTAAGACAAGGGAAATTGGAAGTTGCACAGAGGTACAGTCCTCTGTGCGCCCGCCCCTCACAAGTGAGGGGGGGAGTTATGGTATTAGGGATCTGACACCGGTTACGACCTTGCCGTTGGCCCGTAATGTTAGGATGTACAATTTGATGTTGAGAATGTGTAAAATGAAATTGTACATGATATGAAACTGGTAATTTAATGTTTTTAATTTTGTTTCATATTTTAATAAATACGGCCGGTGAGGGTAACTCCCTCACCGCCTTCCAAAAGCTCAACAACCGTTTCCGTCTTCCCATTTCTTGGGGATTGTGTTGGGAGGGGGTGACGGGTATCCCGCCCATATGGAAAGGGGAGACCACTCGGTCCCCCCGAACGTATGGTGGAGTACCCCGATCCCCCCGGGAAACCGTTTTGGGCGGGAGGCGTGGCTTGGCTGGTATGCCCGGAGTGGCGTAGCCGGGGCGCGCCTTTTCCCGCCCAAGAGGGGTTGTCCTAGACACCTACACCGATCGAACCGCCCAGTAGGCGTGTCGGGGAAGGCCCACGCCCTCCCGAAGAAGGATAAAAGGAGCATCATGCCAAGAAAGCGTCCTCTTGTTTCTGTGCTTGGAAGCTGCACCTCCTCGCTGCTCGTGAGCCCAAGACGGAACAAGGAGCAATTTTGACCCACCCACCAGCCCCTGATGACAGCGATATGTACTGCAATAAAGTCGTTTAACGATGATATTATCTCTTCGCAGGTTGTTTTTGAAAGTTGGGATGGTCGTGTTATGACAATAAAATGGTTGTTCTTTTTTAGGTGAAGTATCTCAGTTATGTGTAAGAATGTTATGGCATAGTTGGAGGTTTTATGTTTTTTAATTGCCAGTATTACATTGCAATAAAGTCAAGTAATGAGGATATTATCTCTTCACAGGTTGTTTCGAAAAGTGGTTGATGTTTTAAAATTTCAGTATAGTTATTCTCTTTAGTTTAAAAACTGTCGTATTTATTTTTGGTGTGGCGGTAAGGTCATGATCGGTGAGCAGTAATTGGAAGATCCCTAGAGGTGGGGCGCCACCCATTATGGATGGGAGCGCCCGGGGTGAGACGGCCATTGGCCCCTCACACGGTGAGGCGGTACCCTCTAAGGAGGGGGACGCCGAAAAAGGAAGGCGGTCATCGGCCCCTCCCTGGGTAGGAGGGGCAACGGGCCCCTCCTGGTGTTTTCCCGGGGCCAGGACATCCGCGACGGCGGATGTGGTAAGCAAGTGTGTGGTGGGAGGGGGGTCTACGCTACCTTCTAGACACCTCACACGAGTCCTCGGACGACCATCAAGATGGCGCCGAGTAAATATGGGGCCCCCGTTAAGACAAGGGAAATTGGAAGTTGCACAGAGGTACAGTCCTCTGTGCGCCCGCCCCTCACAAGTGAGGGGGGGAGTTATGGTATTAGGGATCTGACACCGGTTACGACCTTGCCGTTGGCCCGTAATGTTAGGATGTACAATTTGATGTTGAGAATGTGTAAAATGAAATTGTACATGATATGAAACTGGTAATTTAATGTTTTTAATTTTGTTTCATATTTTAATAAATACGGCCGGTGAGGGTAACTCCCTCGCCGCCTTCCAAAAGCTCAAGAACCGTTTCCGTCTTCCCATTTCTTGGGGATTGTGTTGGGAGGGGGTGACGGGTATCCCGCCCATATGCGAATTTGCTTGATACATATGGCCCATTGTCATGTCTTCCCTATGTACACCAAAGTATCTCACCTCAGGCGGACACTGTTGTGTTTAAAATGTGCTATTGTGCTATCTGATGTCATTTGTTCGGTCCCCTCTTCCTCTGCAGTGCTTACCTTTGGTCATAGCAGGGAGAGGGACACAGGGTGGTGGACATGTGATGTAACCCACAATGCAGTAAAGTGTACAGGTAACTTTATGGTGCAGATTTGCCAAGACTTTGCACCATGTAGAGTCACGCAGAGTGACAACAGTGATGTAAAGTGGGGCAAAATCTTGCCAAGGTACTTTTCAGCGCAAATCATTTTATTCAGAACAAATAACGCTTTGAGCTGTATTATGTCAAGGGGTCTCTCCATGGGTGTTACATGGGAATTGCTGCACAGGAACTCATGATTTCTGACACAAAGCTCTATCCAATTCAAATGTCAGAGTAGGCCTTGTGTCATAAAATAGCATCTCCTTGAGGCAGGCACAAAGTTGAGTAAGATATTTATTTCTCCTGATAGTTCTCACATTGGAAGACTGCTACAAGGAACAGTGCACATCAAATGTGTACATTTGTCAAAAATTGTATAAGTATAGGATTCTGTGCTGCAAGCTTATACATCTGGCACAAAACCTATGTTTGACATCACACACCTCTGTACACCATTGTGCAAAGTTGTGTGCATAGTGCCAGACATCCTGTTTATGCTCCATTGCAGGGAAAGAATGCAGCAGGAGGCCACATTGAGTGAATATGCCTCTTTGCTGCTCTCTCTCCCTTTCACAGGCCAGAATAGCAACTTTGGTTGCCGCACCATGTTGCACCAAAAAATATTCTGCTCCACTGTGTTTTGTATGTTCATTTGTAATGTTATGTTAGCTAAAGATACATATGTATTGTGTCACTGCGCTGTATGCACAGGAGTCAAGTAGGTAAGATGACCACGTCCCTTTATTTTATTACTGACACTTTTCCTAGTTTTGGACTTTCATGTGATAAACTAATGCATTCTGAATGTTCTGGTCTGATATTTTCCTTTGAACCAGTAAGACGAACACTTCTGGAAGCAATGATTTGCAGATGAAAGGTTCAGGACTGAGACACCGTCCTTAATGACCTTACAGGTTGGAGGAATTGGGAATCCATTGAATTGTTTAGTCATCCCTTCATCTTATATTCACATCCACCTCCATTCTGCTGCTCGCAACTCCGTCTGCCCCCTAAAATGACCCAGAAGAGACAACATCATTGAGATGCTGGCATTGCAGACTAAATAGCTTACACCAAAACAATACCATGTCATGAACCACTCTCTTATTATTAAGCGGGGAAAGAAGGGGAAGGTGGAAATCTTGTTCAGCTAGACACAGTGTAGAGAGAGGGCTTGCAGAAGCTTCAAGGAACTAATGAATGGCAGGTTTCTTCTGAATTCAGTCATACAATCGTCCTCCCTGTTGCACTAAAGAGACATCACTTTTTTACAATTTCTAAGCTGTACTGGTCACTGAAAATACTTGCCAGGAAGACCCAAGTGTGAGTTGCAAAAGCAGATGATATTTGCATGTTTTTGGGATGTGTGACCCTTGAACAATAAAAGACTTAGATAGGGACTATATAAGATTATGAACATGATTATACCAAAGGACTTTAAATTGGGAGAGAGAGGCGTGGCACAACACTCCATGTAATTCAGTAGGGCACCTGTTTGATTTGACGGGAATAATTTCATTTCCACAGGTAAAGGAAGATTATGGGGTCCCAGAAACGGAAAGGTTACGATACATACAGTTACCTCATTGGGTGCTTCAAACGGAGATACGGCCGCAGGCTAGCTGCAAATTGACACAATATGAGAATTGGTTAATAACAAAACAGAATGACAAGGGGTTGATATCGGAGCTATATGATATGCTCAGACAATCAGTTCTAGCACACTTTACACCTAGTCAGAAAAGATGGGCGAGAGAACTTGGCAGAGAATTATCCCAGAAGGAATGGGAAGGGATTTATTATAGAGCGAAACACACAGCACCTAACGTGGCCAGTATTGAAACGGCTATGAAAATAGCTACATACTGTTAGCTTACACCTGTCCGCCTTAATAGAGGTAACCGGGATAGGTTGTGGGGAGGAGAGAACCCTGGTGCATATATTGTGGGAATGTCAGACTTTAATGACTTACTGGTCCAAAATCTTAGATGACATAGACCAACAGTTCGACACACATATACCGACACTACCAGTATATGTGGTCCTGGGTTTACCCAACCCGATAACATATCCACTCAAAAGCTCTAAGGGACAACAGATGGGGTTAGCACTGGGGGTAGCTCTTAAAAATATTCTGACACATCGGGGGACATTAACACCATCCACTTACATAGGCTGGTTACATAGTACATGTACATCTTAGGAATGGAACATAATACTGCCTTTTTGTCTAGTTCTGAAAATGTAGTTCAGAAGGTGTGGAAGCCATTTTTAACGTTGTTGTCAAGTTTAACGAAATCACTTGCCCAAAGTACCTAAGAGTACTTCGCTTATCGTATCCGGAGATAAAGACCCAAATCCCTCGTAACAATCGAACTGAGTTACCTCTGTGCTCTCAATGAACACAGTAAGAGTAGTAACAGGATTACCGGAAGGGTAGTGGGGCGTTATGATAGTTTGCAATTTACTAGTTTATCTCTAAGAGCTGGGACTTGCAATACAATGAAGGTATGCACATAGAGACAAAAACAATTGTATGAAAACTATATTAAGAATGTAATACGAGTATTGGATTTTCAAAGATTTACGTTGTATGTAAAGCAATTTAGACTATATTGAAGAAAGATGATGTATTGTCTCCCATTAATGATAATAATAAAAAAGATTTAAACATAAATTGGGAGAGAGATTGTGGCATAAAGCTAGAACTGCCAACTTTGGAACTGGAGACTCAGGCTCTAGTCCTGCCTCAACATCCTATGAGCAAATCCCTTTGAGCCTTATAATGAGCTTGGCGGTCCTCTTGTTGGCCCACCACCCTGATAGGAGGACCGCCAAGCCTGCAGTGTGCCCGCCTGCTTGATTACGAGTGTAAACCATGGCAGGTCAGTGGTGCTGCTGAGACGTGGACTGTTAGGCTCATAGGAGAGCCTAACATGCAGCTCTCTGGCATGACAGCTCTTGCAGCACGCATGCCACACTGTGCAGGAATAAGGGTGCAATAAATGGGGGGCACAACATCTGCTCCTTTGCATGCACACTCCAGGCCCAGATCCGGCAGGGGGCCCTGTTATGTCGCTCTTTTTTGCCTTTTCACCATCCTTTTCAGGCAGGCTCACCGCAATAAAAAGGGCGTTGAAAAGGCAACTTTTATTATCTGAGGTGGTGCCGGCAGCGGCACAGCAAGCATATTCAGGCCAGTTGCAGACCGCTGGCCCAGTGGGATCCTTGATCTTGATGGAGGGAGCAGTCTCATGGTGGTCTGATTGCCACCCTCAGAGACTGTGGATGGACCTGCCATGTGCTGTGAGTACCTGAGGACCACGGTACTCGTAATAAAGCCCTAAGGGCCTAATTATGACGTTGGAAGTTTGGGGCCAGACATCATCGTTTTGCGCTCTGACCTCCCGTTAGCCTGGCAATCCGACTGCAGGATTACAGGTTGGGTGGAACCGCCTTGGGTTTTATGACCTGCCTTTCCACAGATCATTTAATGGTGGGGACACAGCCATGACAACATCAGTGGAAAGGCAGGTAAAGGCCCACAGTAAACTGCCCTAGTCCAAAAAAGCTTATGTAGCTTGCGCTGGGGCATATGATGTCCACCCATACCACCCAGGTCAGTGTTCACACCATGGCAGCAGTGCCCCCGACTTGCTGGCGGGGCAGCAGTTCAGCTGGCATTGGTTTTAGGCTCTCTATTGGAGCTGAAGCACCACGACCATGGCTGCACCAGCACAACAACACCAGCCCTCCGGTAATGATGTAATGCGGCGGTCAGGATCCCGCTGGCTTGGCGGCGTTCTCTTAACCACCGCCACTGCGGGCTGGCAGTCTTCCTGCTAAACTGGTACTCAGCCTCTAAATCTCCCTCTCTAAAAGAACAATAAATGTGTCCTTATGTAATGTAACTGGTGCTCATGTAAAGCGCTACACTACCTTTAGGTCAACGTTATGCTATATAAAACTAGAAAAAAGTAGTGGGTACTCACGTAATTGTTCTGGGGATACAAGAGCACTATGCAGATGTGAGTAACAACATAGAGCAAATTCTTGTTTACATCATGGTGTTGACTAGAAAATATTTATGTAAACACTTAGGGGCCAATACTGATGCGGTTTGGAAGGCCTCCTGACGGCATTTGCTCCGTCTAAATTAGATCAGGAAAGTATCTTTCCAACCAAATCAGAAAGGTTTCCGACTGACCGATTACTATGCAAGTTAGGCATTAGGAATATCCTAATCTGAACCCGATGGCATTCGGAATGATCGAGCCGTACGGAGCAAACTCATACATCTCTATGGGCTGTGTTTCCCAACGTCCGATTACGATGCTGGATTGGGACAGCCTTTCCGAATCATGCCGTCTGACTCGAATCCGCAGTCAGAATCAGACTTTGGGGACCCGCAGCAGGCCACCTGCACCCGGAGCCTTCCCAATCGAGCCCATGGGGCAACCCATGGGTCCTTTCTTACCAGCTATGCACAGTGTGGCAGGCACCAGGGGGTGCCCACCACAGGGTGCCCGATTTTTCCCAGCCAATCCTTTCTTCAATGGAAGTCTATGCATTCGGTTGGAACATAGGCTCCCGTTGAAGTCGATGGGAGTCTGACCCAATCGTATCTGGAAGCATCCGAATGCATCGTAATCGGACTCTCCCGATCCAAGTCGGTCGGAAACCATCCCCAAACCCATTCAGTCAGATTGATTTCCAAACCTCATCAGAATTGGCCCCTTAATGGAAAAGAACATCTCAACAGTTCACAAATGGTTGGCTAAGGCTGAGAGGGACGACTTACTAGATAAACAGTTACAAGCAAATGAAGCAATTTAACATTTTTATCATGTATGTATCAACGGAGTATTGCTTTAAGTGATCCTATGTGTAGGCTTTATGACCAGAGAATGTTCGGCTTTTGGGTTTGGGCCTTGTTCTTTCCGCCCTTTCTATACATGGCTCTGCCATAATCCATTTCCAGGGCTCATTGTAGCACACATAAAATGCCTGATGGATACATTTAGAACTCAAACACCTGAGCAACAAGTACTGCTTACATACAGGCCTGGCACATTTTGTCAGATTAGCCCCCATATGGTGCATAGCGAGCTTGCGCAGCGAGGAAACCTGACCACTACATGGGGAATTGGGGGGGTTCTCCCCTCAAAACAATTTGGGACAAAATTGCAAAAATGGTGCATTCTACAACACATTTTAAATCATATATTCAATTGTACTTGTTTCTAAAACATGCCCTTACAGTGCACCAGGATACACCAATCTTTCTTCGGTTCTTCAATGATACCCTCACTATCACCATCCAACAGTGCCCCTCATCTATCCACAGCCCCTTACTCACATGTATTTCATTTGTTTTATAGCACCTCTCATACCAGTGTAGGGTGTTGGAGCATTTTACATCACACACACATGCAGAGACAATGAATCATACATAGGTAAATCAGTAATAGAAAATATTACATTAGACAAAGGGGACTACAAGGTGTAGGATTCACATGCCATCTATTCTGGTTGACATATTTTAACAGTGCTTTGTCTGGGGAAACACAGACTTTGGATTCAGAACGTAACACAGTGGTTATGGTTGACTTTAAAAAAATAATTTATTTATACCCAAACAGACCCTATTTAACAAAATTAGGATAATGAAAAACTGGGAAAAGACATAACTTTCTAACCTAGATTACTATTGTAACTTATGAACTGCACAGTAACAAAAGGATCTCTGTGAAAAAAGCAGTAACCCACTGAGCTATGCACATAAAATACTGTTTGGTCAAAACAACCACTAGACAAAACTTCGATCTTTCTCCAGCAGGAACATTAATCACCAGAGTTATCTTGACACTTTTATCGTTGCCTGAAAACTTTTGGATATACAAGGAACTCTGCAGTGCTCTAAAACTGCAGCATTGCAACAAAACCGGCCCCAGCATCAAAAGTGGCTCTTCACCGTTCCAGCCTCCCAGGGTACAGCCCGATGCCTGGTAATGGCCAGTCCGGCCTTGCTTGCATCGCTGTTTACATTATACATAAACACAGTGCATTATAATAAGGCAGAACTAAACCAGCTAGTTGTGTAGACTCGAATTACAGCTGCAGATGTTTACATTGCAGTTCATACATTACCCAGCCACCAGTGACATAACGAAACTTGAGGGGGCCCCCCTGCAAAGCACATGGAGGGGCCTCCCCCCACCCCTGGCGGCACAGCCCACTACCAACCACTTTGCGTTACCACTCAGAAATCTAGCATATTTTGATTTGAAACCTACAACATTTAAATGAAATGCCTCTATATTGTATTTCTCTAAGTTCTAATAAAAAAGTGGGAAACACTCATACAAGCTATGCCATTTGTAACAATACTGTCAAAAGCAGATTATTTAACTGAGACAGCAATCATAACAATGCCAAGGAGTGATTCTATTGTCTCAGGAACTGTCTATGGCTGAAAAATAAAGAACAACTATGAAGGGTCTGAAATAGAATTGACAATAACTTGAAACTTTGAAAGACCAAGCCAAACCTGCAATTCCATAGAAACCCGAATGACAATATACATGAGAAGTACACAACCTATAACTCAGTATCCTGCAAAAGTCAAGAGAAATAGACTGGTGAATTATCTGCATGTCACACACTAGCGACTGTTAAGGGTTGTGCTTGATAATAACGTGAACTGAGGAAGCAATTTCAATCATAATGTCTTTATTAGTAAGCCCTGCAAAACAGGCAGGCAAACAAGGCTGAGAAAGAAAAATGTTTGGATGCTTCAGAGCATTGATGCAGATGTTTGTCTGTTTTAATTGATCATTTCTGTAGTGTAAACAATTCTAAATACAAGATTTAAGGTACACGTATTACAGACAAGAGCAAGCAACACCATAAATAACACTTTCATGCAGAATAAAAACAAACCATATCAGCAAGTACCTAATGACAATTTATACACACTGTAGTTGTTAAAGCAAAAGAAAACGTGCAAATACTTTCAAAGTGCAAAATAATGCAATCACCAGGCCAGAAATATACAAAAATCAAGCATGTTTTGTAAAACAATCCAACTTTCTTCTTGCATCAAGGTGAAAATACATTCAAAATGCATGGTAAAAACAAGTCCAGCAGCTTCCCTCACAAGGACTGACCTGAACTACCAGATTGGGCCTTACTTCATAACAAACAGAGGCCTCAGACCTCAGTGTGTCAACAATGGCGGTGCTTACAATTTACTAAGAGTATAGACACGCCTGCTAAATTACAGATTCACCATTGCCTCCAAATGGCTCTATCGTTATGTCACGTCATGCTCGTCATGAGCGCGGAAGGTGTTAACCAATAGATATACATGTTTATATAAGGCTAAATATGTGTTATTGACATTAAAATATTATTGTCAACGATAGTTTTGACATCCCGATATTCTTGACACGTATATTTCGGTATCACAATTTTTTTCATTCTATACTTTGTTCAAACACCACTGCAACAGGGTAATATACTGCTGCATGAGGTTGTTCATCATTTCAATTCTTGTTATGACACCTAGATTGGATTTAAGATTTCACCTTTGATAACGTGGTCCTCATGTGCCAGTAAATACACTGTAATAAGTAGATTCAAAAGCCTGGGGATGAATGATGTTAGCTCCAGCTCCCAGTCCCAAACCCTGTCCATACGCACACTGATATCTCAACACTTGTTTGTCAAAGAATGTTACTTTTCATTGGTAAATTCCTCTCCTCATCTAGGGCCTTATTTGGATGTTGGCCCATCTAACAGCTAGTCAGTGGCAGTCCCCCGACATCTGAGGAATCAGTCTGAAAGACATATTATGATACATGCTGTCCGATGTCTGCGGGGGGAATCCACTCCCCCTTGAACAAACTCAAGGAGGCAGTCGGGGCGACCGGTGGATCATAATCCCAAAAATGGAGGTGGTGCCTGCTCAGGCACTGCAGTGGGAATTGTGATGCACCTTTCCAACAGCCTTTTCATGCCGGCTCTTCCGCGATACAAAGGCTGGCAGAAAGAGACTTTTGGGGCCCCTACTAGGGCCCCTGTCCCCCACAGCCCTCCGCTATGGGCCCTGGGGTGCACATGTGGTGCCCCCTAAACAGCATGTGTGTATCATAAAGGGGAAGCGATCCTGTTGAGGTAATGAGGGGCGGGATAGTTCAAGTTTTAAAGCTTAATGTGGGGGCCCCTCAGACCATAGATGCAACCACTATTTTCAAGAGGCTACGTAATGTTTCTGTACTTCTTAATGCCACCCATCGATGGAGCTTGTGCTTTACTGCTTGTTTTGACATAAAGAACCCTCTCACTTGTGTCTCACACTTGCTTTCATACAGGTATTAGATTTACAAATAAAATGTGAACATTAACATAAAAACGGAAATGAAACAAGAACATTTACATTCAAAAATACATAAGACAATCATCATTTCATGAGGATTATATTAATACAAAGTACAATACATCATATCACATACACAAAGACTTAGGACCACTGAAGCCAATACCAAGTCTCACATAACTTATCTATACATACATTAATACATATTTTGCAAAATGTTTAAACAATATATCAACAATATACATAAGTGTCCAAAATATGGAGTACTAATATTTGACTGAACTGAACAACATCTATTTAAGATACCATGTGCACTGATATGTTTGCATCTCCCGGAATATATGTCTTTTATTATATTTCTTTGCCCTCCTTCATGCGGTCCGTCAGGTACCAGGAGAAAGAGAGAGAGATGGATATGACCCTATAGGATTGGGGTACACAGCAGTTGTTCAAATAAACATTTAAATGAAGCAATAACAAATGTCTAATTCTTTTCTGTGATGAGTTAACATACATTGTGGACTTTAATTTTGAGCTTAGCCGGTACCTAGGCTAGCCTTTTCATTAGGGTGACACCACAATGACATATACCCAGTTCCTCATCCATCAATAGCTATGGATAGGGTATCAATTCCTAATTGGGCCACCCACATTGGCATTCCTCCACACAGTGGCCCTTGACCCCACATAAGTTATTAGTAATCTGACCAAAAGCTGGGGCTAAGTGTACTTTCTAACATTAGCAATATATTTTAATATCCAGTTTGTTCACGTCAATTCCACCTGAGTTCGTGAACTACCATGTGATTTCCATTTTAAAGAAAATTATGATTAATAACTACCTTCCATACAGATTCTGTACGGCTGTGCTTTAAAAAAAATATTTTAACCATGTCTTGATAATTACACCTATATAAAAAATTAGTCTGACAAGTACCCAACTTCTCCATTCCAAGATGGTGTGCAATTACTGCCATTCTCCTTTGAGGCACACAATGGCGCTGCCGGTTTGCAGCCAACCGCGACTTGCGGTGGTACACCGGATGGCACCAGAGTGAGATTAGCTACCTTTCCATATTAAAAGCAGCTGACCGCCCGTGGACCTCACTCCAGTGGCACTGAAGACGGGGTAGGTCGCCGTGAGAATATCGTTAGGACAATGTATGTACCATCCCCCTTTTTTTATTATTCTAGATAGGGACGAGGACGTTCTACACAATGTCCTCGAGTGACGAAGAGCCCAATCCTCTTTTGCCATAGCACACTGTAATCAGGGATTTAAGTGGGATGAAAAAACGGTGGGATCTCTTAAAGGGGCATGGCCAATGTAATTAAGGGCGTGGCTTAAAACACTTAAGCCAAAAATCTGAGGGAAATCCAGAGAGAAAATGACTCTCTAGAGGATTTCCCTTCCCTACAACGTTCACCTGGCATGACGTCATGCAGTAACTTTTCCACTAGTGGGAAGCGAGCAGTGTTAGCAAGCACACATCGATGTGCCTGCTGTCACTGCAGTCCGTAAAGAACGGACTGCCTGTTCCATGGCACAAAACAGAGCTAGAGACCCGTTTCGCGGCCCCCTTTAAAAAACTGCTGGTGCTCAGACCCAGTGAGACCCGGCCCACTTAAAGCTCTGACTGTAATTCAACGTGCCTCTCTAGGTGCCCTCGAGGTGCAACCTACGTAACCCAAATTGGGTAAGTGGGTACTACGATGGTACTCTCACTGTGTTTGCAAACTCACGCAATATCTGTACGGTTTATGTGTAAATGTGGTTGGTGTGTTCTCTCACTATTGTTTGCCTGATTACCAGGTCAAGAGAGTGTCACAGTATCAAGCATGCCAAATGTGAATGCACAATCTGATAACATAGTGCATTACTTTTGCCAAGGCTACACAGTCATTGCCATTTTTATTCCATTTATCTATTTATCTTCCCTTGCTCTAACAGGTCAACCTTTTTACGCTCTAAATTGGAAAGCCTAATCAGAGTCTCATGGTAAATTTTTAGAATTACCTTTAGGCTTGGATTACGCTTGCTACACTGCTGGGTCCAAGCATTGTGTAGATATATAATATAATTTGTTTCCCTTATTGGTCCTGAAGAATTTCCATAGATCATTTACTGACAACCTTTAGGAAGAAACATGTTGGCCTCATGATATTGAGAAGCCACCAGAGATCATTGCCTCCATCTGTGACAGGTAAACTCACAGAAGAAAAATCTATACGCCTTGAGTTCTGCCTGATCTTTTTTATAAGGGTGGGCGTAGTTCGTGAAGTAGCGCTACGCGAAGCTACGCGAAGTGCACTTCGCACTACGCGAACTTCACGTAGCACTACTCGAACTGCGTAGTAGCATGTTCGCACTGTGCAAGATGCATTTTCAATTATTGCACAGTGCGAACAAGCATCCGGCACTGTGCAATCATTGAAAACGGCATCTTGCACAGTGCGAGCTGTAGTTTTCTGCCGCTCGAGTAGATTTTTACTCGAGCGGCAGCTTTCTCAACGCGAACTGGTAGTTTCTCATCACGAGCGGTCGCGAGCATGTATGACCACTCGCAATGAGAAACCTGACCTCCCTGCATTGAGAGTCTCGCCGGGATGTCATTTTGCTTGCTCGCGGTCGCGAACATGATGTTGAGGACCGCGAACAAGCAAAAAATGACCCCTGCACTACGCTACACTGCGCTACGCGTGTTCGCACTGTGCTACGTGCAGCTCGCATAGTGCGAAGTTGCGCAAACTTCGTGAACTACGCGAGCGTAGCGTAGTGCTTCGCCCAGGGTTACTTTTTTAGCCACTTTCACAATCCCAAACATACACTTGTCACACATCTACACTCGGGGCCCTACACAGGCACTTCACATATGGCTTTGGAAAAGGAACTCTGCCAAAGAGCCACCTAGAGGGTGCCTTTGTGCATTGCAGTGCCGCGACGAGGAGCAAAAGGCCTATGATGAAGCATGGCACTTGTTAAGAGTGTGGGAGGGTTCTAATTCAAAAAAGGAAGCACCCCTCTGGTTCCATGAACAACCTGACTTGGATACTATTGTGAAGAAAAGGAACCCCTGTTACTAATAAACTTTCCTAGTACAGGGAAAATGCAATTGTGAATACAGAATTTCTAGACAAAATATTGGTCAACAAAAGTTTATTAACAGAAATGATGTTAGACCCCATGTATCAATGTTCGTTATAAAGTGCTTAATTTTATTTATACAAATTGTTAAAAAGAAGGCTCAAATTATGTTAATCTTTAAATAGAAAAAGTATATATATATATATATTCACCCACAATCTCCTTCCAGAGATTCAATGAAACACACTCACAGGTTGCTTTATTCCCCAAAACTTCTTTTAATCCTTTGGCAAAGGTACACAGAGACAACCAACGCGTTTCGCTATACACAATAGCTTGATCACGGTATCAAGGTTGCATTCAAAACAGCCAATAAAAACATTTAAACCCGATCATGTGATTAACAAAAACATTCCTCCTTAGCTGGTGCCTTATAGGAGATGTAATTAAACATATCTTTTTCTCTCTCTCATTTTACCACGAAAGGTTCTTTTTATACATGTATAAAGAACAACTTTATTTATCGTCCTACATGTTTGTTTGAACACCCTTATGTTTCAGTAAGGTCTTTTAAGGTTCCTATTTTGTGATAATTTCCTTTTGTTTATTACATTAATGTTAGTGAAGCCCAAGAATTAGATGTTTTATTAAGGATGTTTTAATAAAGATGTTTTATTAAGGATGACACAGGGAGAATCCTATTTTTCTAGAGTTTGAAATGCGGTCCAATTGTAATTACCGCACTGGTGAATAATCGAATGTGCAGCTAACGGCCGCTGTGTACAAGCGCCTACTCTTCAATAATTTGCTTACACCCCAGACATGAGTCGCAATGGTTACTCTCCAAGCCAAGGAAATCAATCAGATTTTGAGAAAAATTGGAAACTGCTACAAATGGACCCAACGGTTGGGAAATTGATGGGGAATCACCCAAACATAACTTATCGCAGAGCACAAAATCTGAGGGACAAATTAGTCCATCGTCATCACCAAGCTACTGACAAAACAAAAGGAACTCAGTGATTACAAACAAAAGGGTTCAGAAAATGTTACAACTGCAAGGTGTGCCAGATTGTGAAGAACATGAATCAGATTGAATTACCAAACAGAAAAATGTGGCAAGTCAGGGAACTGATAACCTGCGAGAGTCAGTTTGTGGTGTACATGATTGAATGTCCATGCTCCCTCAAATACATAGGGAGCACGATATGTGAACTCAAGAAGAGGATTTTAGAACATGTATGTGCAACAGTCAACAGAGATCGCAACAATGCAGTTGCGAAGCACATGGAGATGGAACATGATGGGGACTGGACATTACTAACATTCTGGGCTCTCAAAACGGGAAACATCCTTTACAACGCAACTTTTACCACGCAGTACCTTTAGGACGCAACTTTTACAACGCAAACCATTACAACGCATTGTGCTGGGGGGCGCTCTAGGATAGGGAATAGGTTTAATTTACTGTCCAACACCTTCCCTACTATCCACGGGGACTGGAGTTGGAATAGTAAATTAAACTATTCACTATCCAGCGCCCCAAAGCACTATGCGTTGTAATGTTATGCATTGTAAAAACCGCGTTGTAAAAGCATGCGATGTAAAAGCATGCGTTGTAATGTCATACATCCCTCAAAACTGTACCTCTTAGTGAGAGAGGGGGGACCGTGAGAATAAACAGGGACAGAGAGAATCCAGACAAATCCTGAATTTCAGGACTTTCAAACTTTTACTCCGTTCGGTCTGAATCAGAGAGAAGAATTATATGTTCATTTATGATTGAATTTTATGATTAAAACTGTTCATTAGTAAAAAATGGGAGATGGATATACAAAAAATCTGAGTAATCCAAAAAGTGAATTAATAAAGTGTCTATTCGTGCCTGATTTAGACCTTTAAACGATGAAATTTAAAACAAATTTGAGTGCACCTAATAGTATGAAGTGACAAAAAAAGAATTAACGGATGACATAAATAAATACAGGGATAGGAAGAAAGTAAATGTAAGGTTAAAGAGTGTAAACAACAAGTCTGAGAGCCAAGCCCACTGGAGGGCAGAATTCCACAGATACATTCCAAACAAGGGTATAAAATATACCAAGACACCCACAAGATTAACAAGGACACTGGTCCGAGGCATGAGTAACCATTGTGACTCATGTCTGGGGTGTAAGCAAATTATTGAAGATTAGGCGCTTGCAAACAGCGGCCATTAGCTGCGCAGTCGATTATTCACCAGTGCGGCAATTACAATTGGACCGCATTTCAAACTCTAGAAAAATAGGATTCTCCCTGTGTCATCCTTAATAAAACATCTTTAATAAAACATCCTTAATAAAACATCTAATTCTTGGGTTGCACTAACATTAATGTAATAAACAAAAGGAAATTATCACATGATCGGGTGTAAATGTTTTTATTGGCTGTTTTGAATGCAACCATGATACCGTGATCAAGCTATTGTGTATAGTGAAACGCGTCGGTTGTCTCCGTGTACCTTTGCCAAAGGATTAAAAGAAGTTTTTGGGAATAAAGCAACCTGTGAGTGCGTTTCATTGAAACTCTGGAAGGAAATTGTGGGTGAATACAATTGCGGTAAGGCTCTACCGCCGTACACGCACCGGAGGGAGATGCGCCCAAAGTCTGAGCACAGAAGAGCCATTTGTGGGGAGATATATATATATATATATTCACTGAAAAAACCATAGGTTATAGACCATATATAGTTAGGAATTAGCATTTAAAAAACCTTATTTTACTCACACAAAACCATTGAAATTCCATATATAGTTAGTTGCACTAACTATATATCGCGCACCCGCAATCCACTGCTGATGATGTCACATATTACATCATTCATGACATGGTCAGTGACATCACTGATGACATCACTGATGACATCTCAAATGACATCACTGATGACATCACTGATGACATCATCCAGTGACTGTGTGTTTCTGTAAAGTTTAAATATGTTTGATATATTGAAGAATGAGTGGATGTATAAGTGTCTGGATGAAGGATTTAGTAGGTGCGTGACTGACTGTATGAGTGAGTGAATAAATGTGTCGTACTAAATGCATGGGTTAGTGACTAAACTGTCTGAATGTGTGCTTCAGTATGTCTGTTGTGATGTAAACTGCTGCATGTGTTGATCATTAGCTATACGAGAGGCTATATGTGTTATTGATTGGTTGCCCAAGTATTTGTATGGGAGATTGAGTTTGTGTGGGGGTGGCTGGGAGGTGTGTGACTCTGTGCATAGATGTGTGAGCAGTTGATTCACTAGGTGTATGAGTTCAAGAGTGCATGTGGAAACAGCTACATGGGCGGTTGACTGTGTGCATGAGTGTATTGATGAGTGAATGGATATCTCAATGCTACATGTCATAGTAAGTACATATGTAAAACACAGTACATGTGAGAGTTGGCATATATAAATAACTGTGCATGAGAGCCACTGAATGTGTGAGTGGCTGTATGGATCATTGTGAACTTGTATCAGGGATTGTATAAGAGAGTAAATATGTGTTAGTATATGTTTGAATAAGTAAGGTGTGTATAACTGTATAGTTGAGGGAATGGAGGTGTGATTGATTCTTTGCATGACTGACTAGGTGTGTGAGTAACTCCATGGATGAGTGACAGTGTGTGAGTGTCTGTATACACTGAGTGTATCTAAGGTTATATTAGAGTCTGAAGAGGTTTATCGTATTAGCACAAGAATGATGTCAAAATAGATGTCATCAGTGATGTCATCAGTGATGTCATTTGAGATGTCATCAGTGATGTCATCAGTGATGTCACTGACCATGTCATGAATGATGTAATATGTGACATCATCAGCAGTGGATTGCGGGTGCGCGATATATAGTTAGTGCAACTAACTATATATGGAATTTCAATGGTTTTGTGTGAGTAAAATAAGGTTTTTTAAATGCTAATTCCTAACTATATATGGTCTATAACCTATGGTTTTTTCAGTGAATTTTCAAGGTTTTTTAAATGCTAATTCCTAACTATATATGGTCTCTAACCTATGGTTTTTTCAGTGAATTTCAATGGTTTTTTAATAGCAAATATCATAAGCTGTTGAATGTCAAGTACGTGGTAAGTAAAAACATTTTCGTGTTTATGCACACTGATCTGCTTTGAATGCTGCCCCCCCCCCCTCATTTCTATTAGGAGTACTCTCTCTTTGCAGATAGTGAAGGGTAGTTAACGCAGGCCTTTGCCCCCGTTGTAATCCGTCGTGCCTGCTTCTCTCTCCATTTGATTGATTGTTATCCAAGCATTTACTGTTTTAGAATTGGTTCTCTTTGGTTCATTCTCTATTTACAAACAAGCACAGAGTCGCAATACTCTGTTTAGTCTTTGCAGATAGTGAAAAATCGTGTAAAAAAACAAAAGGAATCGAGCAAAATCAGTAGGCCACTAATGGGATCTCTTTTTGACCTCGCTAAAATAGAAACATTAGGAACAACCCCTCATGAGAAATACGAAACTAGTGAGATGAACTGAGCTCCACACCATGATGGCTGCAAGACAGCTCGGCTCCGCCACCCACCCCGCCCAAAATAACGATAAATTCTATGCAAATATTACAAATATATACAACACACCAGCAAAGTAACAGGGTAAAACATTTTATTAAATAACTATTTACATAACTATTTTATACTTTTTGTTGCCCGATCCGGTTAGCTCAATCGATCGAGCATGAAACTCATGCACTCTGATAGTTCAAAGTTTTGAGGAGTGCTTGTTAGACTGTCTGAAGCTTATTTGCACCTGCTACAGCTTCACTATTCTCAATGTAAGTGGGGGCTGTTTGAGGACGTGACTGCATTTGAAAACAATGTGATGCGGTGCCTCCCTGAACCGCTTGACGGAGGCCCCCGAGGGACGGTGTGATGGCGCGGACTCGGAGGGGGCGCTTGACTCCGGCCCCCTCCCCAAGTCGTGTTGCCCTGGTGTGGCCTGAGATCGCCCCCGACATAGGTGGCCGGCTCCCGGGGTCAAGCGGAACTTTTTGCCTTTTGGTGACTCTTCCATTCTTGACCTTGTCCCACAATCCGTTTGACCTAAAGACACGCTGTAGTGGGGCGCCCCTTTACCGTTTCAGTTGCCATTCCGCCCGCTTTTGCTACACTGTGCCTCTTCCGCTATTCAGCTGTTTACCGCCCGCTCTTGCGACTACAGCGTCTCGCTCACCATGTAGTTGAGTTGCTCCCGCTCTTGCGGTGCAGCGATAGGCGGCTGCCACAGGACTCTCAAAATGGCGGCCGGCTCTTCAGATTTGGGCGTGGTCCACTAAAATGGACCTGCGACACCTTGGAACTCGGACGCTTGTCTGCTAGGGCTTGGGCTCCATTCTCGAAAGCGTCCCCTCAGCCTTGAAGATTCTACAAAAGTCTTGGGGGCCCCCGACTCCCGCAGGCTTCTGGTGGGGCGCAGCTGCCATGATTTCTCGTGGAATGGCCACGACGGAGCTACGAGATGGTGGTGCTCTCATGCTGACGCCAGCTTCAGTCTGAAACATCCAGAAACACTGTAGACTACCAATTCGATCAGTTCCGGTAGCGCCCCAACGTGACCCGGTAGAGAAGAACTTGCCCTCTCCTCTTTGACTGATGGTTCTTGTTGCCTGTCCCTTTTGTTGTCATTTAACAGAACTATTTAGCCTGCTGAAAGGGGTTGTGTTCCGACCGCTGGTTGGTGGAGACATTTTGACTATATTCTGGACCTGCGTTGTCACGTAATGCGTCATATGACGCGCCGCGTTAGCGCATCCGGAAGTGCTCCGGTGCGCAAAGCGCAGCTTCCCGGAAGCGATCCGGGGCGCGGCGCGCAGCGCGTAACGTAAGCATAACAGGTCATGTGACTTGTTAATAAAACTTTTCATTGGTTTTCATTTTACTTTTCTTATTCTAATGATGAAAGGCTTGGTCATATGACCTAAAAATTACGCTTTTTATTGCTTTCGAACATTATTTTTTCTTAAACATATATGTTATAATGTTCCAGGCTAATGTACTTTCCCGGAAAATTTTCAACTGTCCTGCAAGTAAAATATATTCCTTTTTCGAGAAAAAGGGCGTTTCTTCGTCCCATGACGGAGCCGTTGAGCAAAAGAGGCTCGGCCTGCTGTCTTAGTCGCCGATACGCCTGAATATCAGATTCTTATCGATCACTTTATGTTGCAGGAGTAGAAAACACAACAGCCCTTGACCATTTATCTTTACTGCGTTCCTGCGTATTATACCTTTTACCCTTCATGTAATTGGACTGCTTTATTTCACTTGCCTTTTACTGATTCGAAAACAGTGACTATTATTAAAAACTTTACCAATGTAAATACTACTACCATGTTTTCTTTTAAAAACCTTTATTGTGAAAATGTCAGTATACAAATACGGGCCTATAACCACGTGGGCCGGCCACGGAGCAAACTGTAATCGTATATGATGAGGAGACATTTACACTGTAGAGGAACGTAACGGGCGGGCCATTAGGTTGCAAGAACTAAGGTGTCTAACAGTTGCGGAATCGGTGGACGTACATTTTATAATTAAAATACGACAGGGCCAGTTACAATAAAATTATCTAGATATACATTTGCGGGCAAGTACCATGGGTGACGTTAATTCGAACTTTCAATAGTGCAGTAATCAATAACACATCAGAACTTAATATCAATAGGGATGTCGAAATATTCAATCAATTCTCGTCCCCGCCCGCCATGTGCTTCACAACTGCATACGTATCTCGTGATATCAAGGTTGTGCAACCAGTACACAACAAGGAGTTACGAGTCCCATTTATTCCGGCGCCATTTTGGGCGAGGACGGGCAGGTCCAGAATATAGTCAAAATGTCTCTACCAACCATCGACTATGATGATGTTCATATGCTGTATTTATTAGAGTAACACTCATCTGTCCACATGAAATTAATTTGCCACAATCTAAACATGTCATTTTAATCTTTCCAAAGTTCTTCTGAATATTTGGGACCGTTTCCCTTGCCTCTGATGCTGTCAGTGCCACTTCTTTGGTGAATGTACTGGCAGGTCGGGGGTTGTCCTCCAAATCTCTCTTTTGTGCAGCACTATAATTAATCGGTGCCACCTCTCCATATGACGATGCATGGTATAATTACCATAACTATATTTTTTTTCGGTTCCTCTGGAGAGTACATCGTGGCAGATGAGGCAGGTAACGTACCGGGCATTTACCTTTTTTGCATGTAGAGAAAAGGAAAAAAAATTCGAGCGTCCGAGTTCTAAGGTGTCCCAGGGCCATTTTAGTGGACCAGGCCCAAATCCAAAGAACAGGCCGCCATTTTGAGAGTCCTGTTGCAGCCGCCTGTCGCTGTAGCAGCAAGAGCGGGCGAAACTCAGCTAGACGGCGCTCCACTGCAGATGAAGTGCCTCAACCTGGAGAGGCTCGTTTGCGCCGCCTCCCCCCCCCCTTCGGGCACCCCACGCCGTCTTTCGGCGCAGCATTGTAGGATGGCCACACCAGTGCGGCAACTTGCTAGACACCACCTCGGTGCCATCCGGATCTCGGCGCCCCACTGCAGATGAAGTGCCTCCACATGGGGAAGCGGGAGAGGCTCGTTTGCGCCGCCTCCCCCCCCCCCTTCGGGCACCCCACGCCGACTTTCGGCGCTGCATTGTAGGATGGCCACACCAGTGCGGCAACTTGCTGGACACCACCTCGGTGCCAACCGAATCTCAGCGCCTTGTGGTGTCTTCCATTCCGAAAATATTGTTGGCAGCATTTTGAAAGGAAAGATAAACAGCCGTTTGTGGCCCTCACTACACCGTTCTCCTAGTGAGTCTCACATTGTTACATTTAGGAAGAATGTTGAAGAGTAGTATGTTGAAAATCTGAAGCCATTGTTCTACAAACTCTCAACCAGCCTTGGATGGAAAAATCCTGAAGAATGTACAAACTGAAAACCAGTTTTTGTCTGTATAGCATCAGCAGCAACGCTTGAGTCAGCTTTGTGTGAAGCCGCCATTTTGATTCAATCAATAGCGTCCCCCTGCACACATTCAGGGACCTGGTCGTGTCTTCAGGTCAAACGGATTGTGGGACAAGATGCACAAAGGAAAAGGAAAAAAGTTCCGCCGGACCCCGGGAGGCGGCCGCCTATGTCATGGGCGATCTTAGGCCACACCAGGGCAATAGTGAAGCTGCAGCAGGTGCAAATAAGCTTCAGACAGTGTTACAAGCGCTGCTCAGAACTCTCAACTATGACACCACCTCGGTGCCATCCGGATCTTGGCGCCTTGTGCTGGTTCCGGCCTATTCACACATCGGTCCGCTACTGACGCCACCTCACAGGCCAACGGGGCACCCCACGCCGACTTTCGGCGCAGCATTGTAGGATGGCCACACCAGTGTGGCAACTTGCTGGACACCACCTCGGTGCCATGCAGATCTCGGCGCGTTGTGCTGCCTTCGGCCTATTCGCCGCAAGTGCGCACGCAACTCAGCTGCATAGCGAGTGAAACACCAAGGGGCGCCCCACTGCAGCCGAGGAACCTCCATCTTGGGGGCGACGCACAGCATCACATTGCTTTCCAATGCAGTCAGATCCTCAAACAGCCCCCACTGACTGACGCGAACTCACAGGCCAACGGGGCGCCCCACGCCGACTTTCGGCGCAGCATTGTAGGATGGCCACACCAGTGCGGCAACTTGCTGGACACCACCTCGGTGCCATCCGGATCTTGGCGCGTTGTGCTGCCTTCGGCCTATTCGCACATCGGTCCGCTACTGACGCCACCTCACAGGCCAACGGGGCACCCCACGCCCACTTTCGGCGCAGCATTGTAGGATGGCCACACCAGTGCGGCAACTTGCTGGACACCACCTCGGTGCCATCCAGATCTCGACGCGTTGTGCTGCCTTCGGCCTATTCGCCGCAAGTGCGCACGCAACTCAGCTGCATAGCGAGTGAAACACCAAGGGGCGCTCCACTGCAGCCGAGGAACCTCCATCTTGGGGGCGACGCACAGCATCACATTGCTTTCCAATGCAGTCAGATCCTCAAACAGCCCCCACTGACTGACGCGAACTCACAGGCCAACGGGGCGCCCCACGCCGACTTTCTGCGCAGCATTGTAGGATGGCCACACCAGTGCGGCAACTTGCTGGACACCACCTCGGTGCCATCCGGATCTTGGCGCGTTGTGCTGCCTTCGGCCTATTCGCACATCGGTCCGCTACTGACGCCGCCTCACGTGCCAACAGATTTTCTACGCTTTTTATAGCCCTATGCCGCATAACAGGTCATGTGACTTGTTTATAAAACTTTTCATTGTTTCATTTTACTTTTGGTTTCCTAATGATGGAAGGCTTGATCATATGACCTAAAAATAACACTTTTCATTGGATTAAAATTTTTTTTTTCCCAAACGATGAAAGCCCCACCTTGTTTCTGGATGTTTCAGACTGAAGCTGGCGTCAGCATGAAAGCACCACCATCTCGTGGCTCCGTCCGCGAGCAATCATGGCAGCCGCTCCCCACCGGAAGCCTGCAGGAGTCGGGGGCCCCCAAGACTTTTGTAGAATCTTCAAGGCTGAGGGGACGCTTTCGAGAATGGGGTCCAAGACCTAGCAGACAAGCGTTCGAGTTCCAAGGTGTCCCAGAGCCATTTCAGTGGACCAGGCCCAAAAAGGAAAGAGCCTGCCGCCATTTTGAGAGTCCAGTGGCAGCCGCCTATCGCTGCACCGCAAGAGTGGGCGACACTCAGCTGAATGGCGGATTTTGGCACAGTGTACCAAAAGCGGGCGGAATGGCAACTGAAACTGTAAAGGGGCGCCCCACTACAGCAGACGAGCCTCCACCTGGGGAGGCCCGTTCACGCCGACTCACCCCCCCCCCGGGGCACCCCACGCCGTTATTCGGAGCAGCATTGTAGGATACCAAAACCAGTGCGGCAACTTACTGGACATCACCTGGGTGCCATCCACATCTCAGCGCGTTCTGCTGCCTTGGGACTATTCGCACAACAGACCGCTACTGACGAGGCCTCCCCCCGCACCCCCCGGGACGCCCCACGCCGTTTTTCGGAGCTGCATTGTAGGATACCAAAAACCAGTGCGGCACCCAGGTAACATCACCTGGGTGCCGTCCAGAACTCAGCACGTTGTGCTGCCTCGGGACTATTCGCACAAAACACAGCTACTGACCATTGTTGCTTCTTTTTTCAAAAAAATGTTTAAATGTATTTACTGTTTTTGTTGCGTTGTATATATTTATAAGTTATTAAAGTTTTATAATCCTACTACTTTGTTGGAGTGCTATATATTTTTAATGTGACACATAATTGTAAAAACTTTGATGTACAAAGAGGCATCCCTGGAATCTTCCGCTTCAGGCTCGGTCCCCTCCCCAATCACAATACAGGATGGTTTTCAGATAGTAGGAACGCGTGTGGTGTGACGGATCTCATCGGGTGGGGGCCTTGATCTACTGTAACTCCTTTGAAGAGGGGTGATTCTTTACAGCTGGGGCCATAAACTACATCTGCAGGGCTAGGTGATAGCCTGGGACCGGCCTGGACAATCGGACACAGAGGAAGAGGAGTGTCAGAGGGTGCGGTAGTGAATAGGGCGAAAGGGAGGTGTCGGGCGGGCACAGGGTGTGATTCTCAAGGAAGAGCAGCGCAGATGGGGGGAGGTTTATTGCCCATGCATAAGACAGAGAGCGGGGGTGACCAGTGCCTGGGGGAGATGCTTGCGAGGGTGGGGAGCCATGCTAAGGATCGACAGCGTGCAGAGAGTGGGTCTGGTCAAGGCATCTAAAATGGCTGCCGTGCACGACAAAAGTGTGGCATTTGAAAAAAGGCAAGATGGCGCAGACAATGTTTATCAACACTTCCTGATTTCCTTCGAATCGAACGTTAACAGACGTTATCTCTCCCACACTACCGGTCCCCCTGGGCTTAAACGCTGAGATAGTAGGGACTACATCCCGTGGAGATAGGCCGAGACGTCACTCAGCAGAAGAAAAAAAAAAATCAAAAAAAGTCTATAAACATACAATAAGTTAAAAGTCAATCATTCTTGTTTCCTTGTAGTACGCTCCCCAGTCCGCTTTCCGTTACGCGTACCGGGCGCACCCCACGAAAAAAAATGATTTTTTTTTTTTTTTTGCCCCGCGGGGCCCTTTTAAAGCCTCCACATCAAACCTAGGGGGTCAGGGAGGATCTACTATGCCCCCTTATGGTCATTTGCCCCTTCGCTCTGGCCTCCTCTTGTCTCTTGCTCCTACCGAGAGACAAGATGACGGCCGCTACGGACTGTTTGGAATGTTTACAGACACCGGAGAGCCAATCCGCTTCGCTTCGCAAAGCTCCGTAACGCGAAAAGTACGTGACCCGGATCGCTGCCCGGAGCGCTGTTACAGATACATATCTTTTTTTGAACGTTAATTTCTCAAAATCCACAGGAGCACATATATTGAGACCTAGCAAAGGCACATCGGGCTACCAGTCCCTACAATTTTGCCAAGTTTCGTGCAAATCCATTCAGCCGTTCGGGCTCAAAGTGAGGCCAACCGCCCTATGGAAATTAACATGGGAAAAACGCGTTTTGGGACCCCCCTTTTTTCTCGGCCCCCCCTTGACGAACCCCCCCCAAATTTTCAGGGGCTGCTCAGAAACAAAATGTTCCATTTTCCTGAAAATTTCAGCCAATTCCGTCCACAAACGCCAAAGTTATTAGACATAGAATTTTCAAAAATCCCATAGAGAAAAAATCCTAACTATACATACCTACTGGCGACCGCCAGTAGGTAATATATATATATATATATATATATATATATATATATATATATATATATATATATATATATATATATATATATATATATATATATATATATATATATATATATATAATGAAATGACAAAATGACACAATGTTGACAAAAAATAATGATGAAAAACAAAATCACAATGAAATTGAAATGACTGTGAAGAGTTTCGATATTATTTTCATACAATGATATGTGAATCACCACAAAGATAGATATAACATCAAACTATATACAAACAATACAAGGGACTATACATATAACACGAAAAACAGGAAATTGATAAATTATACAATGTTAGTTCATCTCCTTGGATACTCTATTTCCCATTTTTTCATTCATATAGGTAATACATTCCAATCAAATTACTTGTGAATGACTTACACCAAGGAGGCATAGGTGTAATTGGGAGCTAGCTGTGCCTGTAGTACTGTTCAATAGGTGTGAATGGGTCCTTATGTGAATGAGATGTGTTCCAGGCTGACTTGCCCATACGTGGTTGTATCAGTTGCATTGCGTTTCTCTCATGTGCCATTCGATTATTTTCCCCTTGCACCTTCCATTTTGAGATCTGAACAATGGTATTAGAGCCGGAGACTTCCCCAAACAGCGGATGCAGTCATATATCTTAAAATGCAGCATTCCTCCTAAGGAGTTTAGAGATGGGCTGCAAGGTACATCTTTATGCAAAATACATTAATCTTAGTTCAGTTCAACTCAGGCAAAAGCCAACAACGAAATTCATGCGAATTGCCAAGCTATTCGTACATTGTGTATTTAAACATTTCACAGATCTTTACTGCATTAATGGTATTTAAGGATAAGTCGGCTTGAAAATCTCCATAAATTGATTGGATTGCACCAACAGCAAAAAGTTGCAAAAAGAATGCTGAACACAATAAAACAATGATTCCTTCTGGGTAATTACAACAGGGATTTAGAATCAGAAAGGTTCCTTAGCAGTATTTACACGTGGATTTAGAATTAAAGGAAAGGCATTCTTGTGCTTACGAAATTTGGGTGCAGGTATACCAGGAGATTCAGAATCAGCCAGGGCAATATTGCTTCATATATGCCACTCGAGAAGACTCATAGTGAGGGATTGAAAGTTTTGTTAAAAAATATGTGGAATTACTACATGTAACTATAGTACTGCATGATCATTTTGTTTTACCTCAGATCTTTTGCTAGTGGTAATGAGACATGGATTTTCACTGCCTGGATCACTAATTATGCACAATTTTGTAAATTTTCGGTAATCAGGGTATTGCATATTTGTCTGTTTGGTGCACAATCATAAATAGTGATGGATATTAAAAAATGAAGGCATGCTGTCTAAAGGATCACAATGTTAGCTCTGCATACCTTGCTTCCACCAGCATGCCACAACTTTACACAAATGAACAGAATATGCATTTGCTTAATTTCCTTTCTGAATGGGTATGGTATGTATGATGTATCATTAGTATTTAAGGCTGTATCTTCTCTCATTACTAGTAGGAAACTATTTGAAAAATTGTAAGCACTAGTTACAAACCTAGATGAGTGGGCATGTAGGTAAGAACTGTGCTTTAAAATCTCTATATTTCATGTTTTATTTATTTTATCATATACTCCATGTCTGAGAAATTTTGGAAAAGTATTTTATGTGGGATCTACTTGTGTTTTGCTTTACAAAACAAACAGTAATTCACATTTAGTAGCGGCCTATCTACATTCCAGTGGCCAAACCCTCTTCTCCTCCTTCCCTTTATATATGTATGTACAGGGCCGGCTTTAGGAGCGGTGCAACTGGTGCAACCGCACCTGGTGCTGACCTTGGGGGAGCTGTGTTCAGAAAGAACATAGGTTTAGGAACGCCTGCTGCAGAGTACCATGTCCAGCAGTTTTCAGGCTGGAGAGAGATCAGAGTTTTGTCTAGTGGGAGGTTTGACTCACAATAGAGTAGTGCAGAGGGTTAATTTGTCTGCTGCAAAGAACATATACCATGCACATCACAGAACTGTATTTTATGTGAATAGTTCAGTGGGTAATTACTTTTGTCACAGCAATCCTTTTGTTACTTGCAGTTCATCAACTGTCATCAAAGAGCTGCATGCAAACTGCATAGTATAGGTTAGGATGTTATGTTTTCTTCAGTTTTTGATTATCCTAATGTTGCTAAAAAGGGTTTGTTTTGGTACAAATGCATTCTTATTAGTAAAGCCAACCCATCCACTGAGGTGCGTTTTAACCCCTTGGCACTGGCGCTAATTTCACCGCGGCGCGCGGTGGGGGTATGAGCGCGGCACCGCCATGCTCGTGCTGGAACTTTTTCAGTTTGAATTAATCAATTTATTTTTTCAACAAAAGTTTTTACGATGCAGACTTTTTATAAATTTTTTACATACAATACACCCACAACA
Source organism: Lissotriton helveticus (assembly GCF_964261635.1). Lineage (NCBI taxonomy): Eukaryota > Metazoa > Chordata > Amphibia > Caudata > Salamandridae > Lissotriton > Lissotriton helveticus. Next base: position 1,908,936,528 of record NC_136067.1, on the reverse strand, counting down.
ACATTACCAAAGTATAAATCGCAATTTTCGAGACCTAATGGAGATCCTTGTTTCAACATATTTCCATCAGCTTCATCTCTTTCATACTCACATATAGTGACACATTCATACTAGTGTTGACACTCATAACCACATTCGTACATACATTATACTCGCAATTACTCAAAAAAACCCTAGGGGGATTAACCTACTAATCTTTTTAAATACACGAGTATCAAAAGTTATGCAAAAAGATAAAAACAATAGGTGGAAGATTTCAAATTTCAAGAAAAGGCCATCTATAATTCCACTTAATCCTTACATTTTTCAAACTATGACTTGGCTTGATTGGCCTAACAGCATTTATTTGCGGTTCATTCTGAAAACTCGTGACAGCAATGATGTGCACCAGATCCCAGCCAGTTAGAGTACCGAGGAGAACCCTAAAAACCACAAGAGGTTCGAAACACGTCAATGGATACCTTTGGGGAGTGCCTTTAAATTGCATCATCTGGCCGGTGGGCAATCTCAATGAACTTTTACTGATCCCACTATAACCAATCATCTTTCGAACCCCCAGGAGACATTAGCAAATAGAGGTACACATTAGACAATGACCTCTTTTCAATGTCAAAATGTATTGACTGGCATTCTTTAATGCACTAATATGTTCCTTTAAAACACATTCATGTTTAGTGTTTAATACATATTGATTTTTTTATTTGTATCATGGTTCAGTACCGAGCAGCCTTGTCTAGGGCTGTGAGGTAAATCATGCATTTGGAAAATGTTTAAGTAGCCCCTTTTCATGACATGTTGAAAATCTACTATAAATGATGAAATGGTAATGAAAGATATGTGATTAAAATCACTAGCCACGATGAATCAATGTTCTTGTCCTTGACTCTAAAGAGAAGAGGGATAGAAAATTACATCTGGATCCTGTTTGTGTTCAGAACTATTAGTGGCCCAATCTAGCTGGGTAGGGGTCCAACACCTTGGTACGTTACTTAAGAAAGTGGACATTTCTCTGCATTTACTGCTCTGTGTGCTGACAGCCTCTCTCCAATACATGTTCTGGGATAGGTGACAGCTTCACTTTGTTCATTCCCTCTAGACAGGCCCAGCACAGGAAGGATAGGTGGGTCTGAGGACCCATTTACATGAATTCTGATGGCCTTGCCAGGGGAGGATGGAAGGGAGGAGCTTCACTTCACTTCCCCACACAAAAGACTGATTACCTATCACAGATAGTCTGGCAGACAGGACTGGTTTGAAAGGGATACTTGTTGTAGGAGAGTGGGGTCTGCAATCCTATGGTCACCCCAGATTTTTGCTTTTTGCCTCACTGGTTTACGACTTTCCCTGGCTGTGGGCCTGCTAATCAGACCCACAGTCTAGCTGTTCTCTCTCTAAATTGACAACCATGTACCTTAGGTGCATTTACCAATTGGTACTGGGCCACCTTATCAGTACCTGTACAGTATACCTTAGGTTTCCAGGGCATAGGTGTACCCAGGGCCTACCATGGGCTGAAGCATGTATTATGCCACCCCTGGCTGGCCATCTAAAATAGACACAACTGGCTGCACGACAGCTGGGGCAAGGTGGTGTAATCACCCTTTGCTGTAGATATAGCATACCTATATCTAAACCTAAAATGAACACATATATTCCTATCAGTCACTCCTATGGGCGGCCTTATCAATCCTGAAGGCAGAGTGCTTGGAATTATGTGAGATGGTGCTCTGGCATGAGCTGAGCCCGTTTGCAGCTTGCGGAACAAAGTCCTAATAGCTGTTCCGTGATAACGCTATACCATATACTCTTAAGTGCATTATAATCCTCGCGGTTAAATGCTAACTCTGGTATAACATTATCAAAACATGTCGAGTAAGGTGTCATACGAATTGGAATACTACCCCCTCGCCAATTCTGGCGACGGGGGTAGCATTCCACCCTTCTAGAGGGACACGACATGTATGTAACTGAGAACCCCGGTTAAAGTTAACTCGAGCCTTGGCATCACAAAATGGATGCTGCCACCACAGACACAAGTCTGACCTCCTGCTGCTGGGAGGCCTTCCAGCGAGGGAGGCTTGGACAAAGGGTTTTCTGCCTTGGGAGGTGCTAGCAGCACCCCAGACAGGATTTTGTGTATTGGGTAGGATAGGCCTGAAAGAAATGAGACATGCCCGGGGCACGGATGTATGACGTTACAACGCATACTTTTACCACGCATACCTTTACAACGCGGTTTTTACCACGCATACCATTACAACGCATAGCGCTTAGAGGTGCTGGATAGTGGTAAGTATAATTTTCTATTCCAACTCCAGTCCCCGTGGACACTAGGGAAGGTGTTGGATTAATTAAACGTATTCCCTATCCTAGAGCGCCCCCCAGCGCAATGCGTTGTAATAGTATGCGTGGTAATGCCTGCGTTGTAATGGTAGTGCGTTGTAAAAGTTTCGTTGTAAACATTGTATACCCCGGGGCACACAAGGTGTCCTGTGCATACACCGGTTCAAACCAGTTGCTGGGGCATCCCTGCCCCAGCTCTGGCGGGAAACCGGACAAAGGATAGGGGGTGTACCCACCCCCCTTCCTGGTCCCACCCAGGGGAGGGACCTAGTCAGTAGTGCAGCCCCCTTTAGCAGGATAAAGGTAGGAGCTGGTCCCATTCCAAATTAGATTAATCCTGACCTACACTTCAAGAAGAAACTCTGGACTTCGACGTTCTGCTCCACAGAAGACTGAAGAAATCTCCCTTGTGGGCAAGGAGTGTCCACCCTGCACAAGCAGGCACCATCAAGCGTCCAGCGGCTTCACTTTGTCATCTTCCCTTGAGGATCCAGACTTCAGAGCCTGACGAGACCCAGATTCCCAGACCTCTCCGACCTCAACTCACATCTACAGCAAAGCTGAGACCCGTGGGTGTGACGAGACACGTGGGACCGGCCATCTTGAAAGAAACTGCACTTCGCTAACAGCACGACTCCCGAGGTAAACTCAACCAAGTGCTTTGGGGACTCAGAAGCCCCATCCCCGAGCAGCCCCTGCACCGAAGATCAGCACTCCAGCATCCACGAGATCTGCGTGGGGGCCTTCTGCTTGTTTGCTGCTCGATGCATTGTCTGGTCACTTGCCGGCTGGCTAGTGGCCTCCTAGACGACGAACTTTGAAATCTTTGCTGCTGGTCTGGTTGCCCCAGACTGGCCCTTGCTCCCTTCCAAAAGAGGGACACCTCGGACTCTCCTAGTCTTCACCAGACGCTTTTCCTCCTCACCGCGTGGGTTGCCTTTGCCAAGGTCTGTTGACGCCGATTCCGGATCCAACACCGCCAACAGCGAGAGCCTGCGTGGGACAGCTCGTCCCTCCATCCTGGTTGTCGAAGACACCTCCTGGTCCACGTGGCTGTAGAGTCAAGCGTCCACTCTTCACCTTATCGCGACAACGACATCTGGTTCCTTCCTGGTTCCACTCCAGTCACTGGCTAGTGGCTGTGAACATTGTCCCCTCTGCTTTCAGGTCCTCTTCTTCACCGATCCACCCTTGGATGGCACCGGACATCTTCCTCCTGGTCGCCTGCAGCATCTTTTCTTTCAGGCTCCATTGACTTCAACGCGAGAACCCGACACACTTTGGCACCTATGCACCCGCGGCCCGTGGGTGAGGTAACGAGAGCATTTCGGTGCTCAAGTGTAGTTTAACTATCCTAGTGTCCAGTTCCACAGTCGTTTTAGTCCTACCTAGTCAGGATTGTCCGTACTCACCTTTAACTTGAATTGTACTGTCCATAGACGTTGTTACGCATCTTGCGTGTGAGTTCACACTCTGCACACGCGTTCCGTGGGCCTCCTATTACTTACCTAGAGTTAGGGTAGCGTGGTCCCATCGATCCTACAGCCTCTGGACAGCTCCATTCCTTCTATCGGCTCTCACATTCCACTTACTTAGTATATGGTTTGTCTTGCCCCTAGGGCACCATTGTAATTTTGTGCAACTTATCGTATTTTTCCTAAGAGATTGTCATGTGCTTAGCCCTCTGACCTCATAAAGAGTTCAGAGGTGGTTGTTATTAATAAATATACTGTTTATTTTCATAACAACCTGTGTGGTGTCCTTTCATCTGGTATTCAAGGGGTTATATTGTGGTAAAACAGCTGGCTTCACATGCCATAAAGAGTGTAGCCTAAGACTGCTTTGTCCATGCTACCATTAGGATAGCTGATCTATAAGGTTGACTTACAATCAATCACCATAAGGGTTGTTTGGACTGATACAAGGTGATCACTAGAACTAATGAGCATCATATATCAGGCCAACTTCTCACATTGGTGTGCAGCGGTTGGGATTTGAGCTTGCTGTTGTTTTTACCACGCATAATCTTGAAATATCATTTGAAAGATCACATAAGGTACTATAGGTACATATAACAAGCTTAGAAATACTCTGAGTTCTACTGAACCAGCTGTTGTAGTAGAAAGGGCCTAGCACACCCTGACTACAACTCTTAGCAAGGGATCAGTAGGAAAACCCATAGTGTAGGTAGGTGCATCACTTACACCTCACTAGAAGCATGTCTACCCATGGAGAGTCTTCAGAGACTCTCCTAGTGGTTAGTGACCCTCCACAGGTCCGTTCCAAATATGCAGCTCTCAGTTTCCAGGAGATGAGACAATTGTGTACCTCCAGGAAACTGAAACAGGGTTCTAACCCTACCACTCCTTTTCTGTTAGGTCTCTTAGAGGAATATGATGCAAGAAGGGCTGCTAATACAGACCCCTCTAATCCAGATAGGAGCATGCCCCCCTTAGAAGGTACTCTTGGTGATCCAGACCTCTCTGAGACAGAGAATGTAGCTGAGGAGGAGGAATCATCTGGGGATGAGGCAGACAAAGGCCCTGTAGTAGTCAGCAGACTCACCAGGACCAACTTAGACCTACATAGGGAAGGATCTGGGGGACCCCCAGTACTGACCCTGAGCAGGCCTAACTTTGGAGCTAGAAGAGATAGGTCTCATTCTAGGGACTCCAATAGATCTGTGCACTCTCATGCCTCTGCTTAGAGGAGAATGACTTCTCCCCAGAGGAGAATGACTTCCCCTCAGAGGAGAGAGCATGAAGCAAAGATGAGGGAAGCTAATAAGAGGATCCAGAGGGACGAACTTGCCCTTGCCAAAGAGAAGCTTGCCTTTGCTAGAGAGCAACAGTTGAGTGGGGTACTCCCCACTGGTGGCAGCAATATCCCTAGGGATAGAGAAAGGGGTTTTGATACTAGAAACCTGAGCAAGATAGTGCCCTCCTATTAGACAGGAGATGATATCCACAAGTGGATAACTGCTTTGGAGAGAGCCTGCAAAGTACAGCAGGTACCCCAGAGTCAGTGGGCAGCTATATTGTGGCTCTCCTTTGAAGGTAAAGGTAGAGATAACGTCCTCACTGTTAGAGATGAGGATGCTAATGATTACCAAGTCTTGAAAAAGGCACTGATTGATGGGTTTGGTTTAACCACTGAACAGTACAGGTTAATGTTCAGAGACACCCAGAAAACTCAGGCTCAAGATTGGACTGACTTTGTTGATTGTGCCACTAAGGCTTTGGAGGGCTGGTTACTGGGAAGCAACGTTATTAATTACACAGGATTGTATAATCTAATTATGAGAGAGCAAAATCTTAAATAATTGTCAGAACCAGTTGTTGCATCAGCACTTGATTGACTCAGATCTGACCTCTCCCCAAGAATTGGGAAAGAAAGCAGACAGATGGGTCAGGACAAGGGTCAAGCAGCAGAACCAGAACCAGGGTGGTGGCCAGAAGAAAGCAGACCAGAAGGGTAATGAGAATAAGCAAAATGACCAGAAGTCTTCAACAGGGCCCCAACAACCTAAGGAGGGTGGGTCCCAAACTTCCCAGAAGAAGAAGAATGATGGTCCTAAGAAACCATGGTGCCAATACTGCAAAAGTAAGACTCACTGGTTTAGTGAGTGTACTGTGGTATATAAATAAATAATACCGGATCTAGGTTTTACTAGGCATAGCAATAACAGATAGCTCAATAAATAAGAGTCAAGATTCGAGGTAGTAGGAGTTTTGCAGGTTTAATACAGCATAAGGACAGGAACAGGACGACCTGCACAGGAATAGGATGGCAGGGCCCAGCAGCTGCTGGGGCTGGATCTGGGATGAGCGCGCTAAGGAAGGATGGATGGATGGAATAACTTTTTAATAACAGTGCATGAGCATATATACATAACGCAAACACATAGCATTACATTGCAATGGGCGTAGCAGTGGGTGGAGCAAAGGGTGTGACGCGTAGTAGTCGCGAAAGATAAGGGTGAAAAGAGGTGTAACAGGGCGTATACATAGACATGTGATGCAAACGTAACAGAATATGTCATGAATGGGGCGGAAACCATGGAGGGGGCTACCTGAGGAGCCGGGACCTCTAACCTGATGGTGCGCGCAAACTGGCAATGACGTGTTACTAGGAGAAGCTGGGGGCTTCGAACTCTGTGCTAGGAGCAGAGACTGAAGTCTGGAGAGTCAGGGCGACATGTACCTAAGCAGTATCTAGTATCTGATGTTTAGAGAACATGTTGATATAAACTAGAAGTCAGGAGGGGAAAGGCTAACAGACACTAAGACTGGACCATGCATTATTCTACATGTAGTGCGTGATGAAGAATATTAAATGACCATTAAATGCAGTATTTCTCTTACATGGAGACGTGAAGGCTAGACAATGACGGAAACTATTGATGCGATTCAGTAGCTTTAGGAATGCAGAGAAGGAGGGCTGGACTGATAACTGGAATCATAACATACTCTTGGCAGACTCAGAGGCAGAGCCAGGCTGAGCCGGGCACTGCGAGGCAGGAAGTAAGTGAAGGGTCGAGGACACAGGTGGGGGCTGTATCGCTCCTCAGCGAGGCTTCAGGAGACAGGAGACAGGAGCTGAATCTGGTGTCCAGGCCCTTTTGAGGCCTAGAAACGGGAACTTTACATTCAATAACGTGCACACTGAGAAACGTGGCAACGTAGCTTTACATAGGCCTGATATTCGTAGTATTCACGAGAACTGGAAACTGGCATACTAGAGGTGGACACAACTATAATTGCGTCTTTAATCAAACATAGGGAATACATATGCATATTTAATCATGCACACATAACATATGATGGATGACTCGTAGGGACACAGAACATGGCAAAATTTACTTTTCCACATTCCCTCCTTGTCACTACGTTTCCATCAGGAAACATCAATATTCATGATACCATCTATCATTTCATACAGTATCATTTGCTCGTCTCGAATTATCCTGGAACGGGATTTAGAACGGGGCTTGGGACTGGGAATACAAGAGGTAGCACAGATGCCGCAAATCGCAGGGCCACATTGTATACAGAGGCAGCAGCTGAATATGATCGCTACTGCAATACCTAGAAAGGACAATACTTTCCATCCCCAGGCGGAAATTATATTCCAGAACCAACCGGACCATGTCCAGGTGCCTGGATCTTGGTGTAACAGATGGGCAATTTTATGGAGTCTGGTTATAGCTGAATAAACAGACGGCGCGTTATTTGGAATGAAAATGCAGCAACTAGATCCGATGACTCTACAGGCCCCGCCCCTATCGGCCAATATGACGTCAAGGACGAGACGATTCTGTAAAACGACAAATCTCATAGCAGATTGCTCTTCAGTTAAGTTACCTAAAGCAGAGGCAGTCTCATTTACTACAGCTTCGAGGGTTCTGGTTAACCTACGGATTAGCTTACTATTCTGGATAGGTCCTATAAAGAAAAAGAAACCTCTGTTGAAATCTGTATACTGTTCTAAGGCAGTTTCAGTATAATCGACAATGGGGGACTCCCTTCTATGTCTAATGTGTACTAGATGTGTGTTTCTATGATAATCAGGTGGGGCTAGGAAAACTGGTGGCAGTAGGAAGGCAATATAACAGGTTCCCTCCCAATCGAGGGGCAGACGAACATATGCAGTTTGACCACAAATAAAATAAGAATGACGTGAAGCTTTGAAAATAGATTTCCCACTGTCACTATATTTGACAATAGTAGTACAATCACTATGTCCTACATGTACGGAACCATTATTTCGGACACATAATTCGCCTTTGACTGGTAGTACTGAAATAGCAGGTAAGTCTGGAGTAGTATCAGACTGAACGTTCAGGACCATGAAATTCGAAGAATAATTACCTAAGTTATACACTTCATTTTCTAGATCTAACCCTGTTCTGTGGGGGAGACCTTGCTTGTCTGGAAAACATGTACTGTTAAGAAAAGACATATCTGTTGAGGATGACGTTAACGTGGACCATGCTCCACACGAACCATTATGTGAAAACGGATAAGGAAAGAGTGGCAGAACTCTCTTCGGCGTCTGGAAAGGGGGGAGTCGACCACACACCCAACAATTAGTGGCATTGCTGGTCTGGTGTGAATAATGTAACATGCGGATGAAAGAATAATTTCGCATAGCGAGGCGGTAAGAGAGTTCATGAGGAGGCAGATCACTAAACGTATGCTCTACTGTAGCATTAGCAGACTTATTTACATGAAGAACTGGGAAATACAGGTAAAATGCATAACTGGTGCAGGAAATCATAATGCTGAGAAATAAAATGAAACATAGAAAAACGATACATCGAAATGAGTTTTGACTAACTCTCTCACTATGGGGGTCTATTTTATACATGTCAGAAACAGTCTAACCGTTTCACCTAGGGGAGGACTTAGACAATCAAACTGGCTGACTTATTTTACTAGACCGGAGTTTCAACTTATACTCCTGTTGCGGAGTTTTCTCTAACAGGGGAGGGTTTGTAGCAATGTCTTTTGCGGGACAGTCCTTGAGAACAATATTTTGGCAATCCTTCAAATCCTGGGAAATGTTCTTTGAGACGGGTTTCAGTCCATAAAACTTCTTTACATGTGAAAGGTGCACCCAGCCTTTGCGACCCTCCAACTTCACGGCTGTACGGGTGGCGAGGAGGACCTGTCGGGGCTCCTTCCAGCGTGGCTCCAGCGGACTTGAGCGGTCAAAATTCCGGACAAGGACCATGGATCCTGGAACGATTTCATGCGGTGCCACCTCGGTGTTGTCTGGAAATGCGGCGGCAACCTGTGAACGACAAGAGTTGAGGGCAGACATCAAGGAAGCTAGGTAATCTGTCAGCATATTACTTGAAACATCGGTAATACTTCGGGGTCTAGGAGTACCCCACATGTTAGGGGGGCGGCCGAATACGACCTCATACGGGGACAGACCTGATCTGGAATGTGCGACCATGCGCATATAGAACAAAGCGACTGGCAGAGCTACTAGCCAGTCCACACCTTTCTCTTTACACACTTTGGCGATGCGGATTTTCAGAGTCTGGTTATGTCTCTCTACGAGACCTGCTGCTTCAGGATGGCGTACACAATGAAACTTCCACTGGTACCCTAACAAAAGGGAAACATGTTTCATCAACTCTGAGGAGAATGGCTGGCCGTTGTCAGAATATACGACTCTAGGGAGTCCATAACGGGGGAAGAACTCACGAACCAGCTGCTTGGCAGTGGTCGCGGCTGTGTAATCTGGGACTGGATATGCTTCTGTCCACCTGGACAAAGCGCATACAACTACAAGGACATACTTGAAACCTCGACATCGCTCCATCTGAATATAATCCATCTGGAGGACTTCAAAAGGGTGGTCAGGGGGTTGGAATCCACCTTGTTCCACCGGGACACTTTTACCTGGATTAAACTGACAACATATCATACAGGTACGGACTTTCTGCTTGGCTGCAGCTCGTAAATGCTTGTTGAACCAAAAGTTCTGGATACTGTCTAACATAGCTTTTTCTCCTAAATGTGCTGGACTATGTGCGGTATTAATAATGACTTGAACCATAGAGTCGGGGAGAAACCATGTGGCTTTTCCTTTCGTTAACCATCCCTGATCTGTCTGGACCCCTCCTTGTTCGGACCATTTCTTGATTTCTTCGGGAGTAGCATGTAACTGGATATCTATGACATCTTGAGTAGGGTCTTTAACTGTCATGCATGTAGTCGGATCTGGAGTGTGTGTCTGTGTCGGATTAACTGGAATGTCTGGAGTCTGTGCTGTAAGCTTGGCTGTGCGATCTGCTAGATCATTACCTTGAGAAATAATGTCAGTAATTTTCGTATGTGCTTTGCACTTCATGATAGCAATAGATGTCGGTAAATGTATGGCATCTAACAGAGCTTGACATAGGGCTTTCTTTAACTCATTGAAACTAAGTGTATGTTCAGATGTCCAAGGGAGTACAGTCGATACGGCTGCCTCCTGTGTCGTTAACTGTATCAGTGGCTTGGCTAGAAATGCATACTGAGGAATCCATTGTCGGCAGTAAGAAGTGAGGCCGATAAAAGCACGTACCTCCTTCTGGGTCTTGGGCTGAGGAAGACTCGCTATTAACTGGATACGGTCTGGTGTCAACTGCCTACCCCTCTTGGACAGTAAGTGTCCTAAGTAGACCACTTGCTGGACACAGAACTGAAGCTTAGAAGGGGACACCTTGTGTCCCATCTCGGCAAGGAAATACAATACTGTAAGTGATGCTCGCTCGCAAGCACGTTCAGAACGGGCTGTGATCAGGAGATCGTCGACATACTGGAGCAGGGCAGTGTCAGTTGGCATGTGAATGTTGTCTAGTTGTCTCTTAAGTGCTTGACTATAAATACTAGGACTTTCTGTGAAACCTTGAGGAGCTCGTGTGAACATATAGCTCCTTCCATTTAAACAAAATCCGAAAAGGAACTGGCTGTCTGGATGAATAGGGACACTGAAAAATGCGTTCTTGAGGTCGATTACAGTAAAGAACGTGGCTTCGGAATCAATGGCTGTCAATAGGGAAGAGATATCTGGGACCACTGGGTACTGAGGAATAATACATTTATTAAGTTCTCGTAGGTCAATCACTAACCGATATACTGGGGGTGCATTTGGATCAGTACGTTTCATGACTGGAATGATCGGAGAATTGCATACATTGGAGTCAGTTTCTACAACCACTCCTTGAGCCATGAGCTCGTCAATAATTTTGGATAAGGCTGCTACAGCCTCAGGTGGCAATCTGTACTGTCTGATTCGTGGTAACACCACACCTGGCTTGAGAGTCACACGATGGGGTGTGATTTGCATATAACCAACATCAGTTGGACCTTGCGCCCATAGATGCTGCGGAACATTAGACAATCTGGGATCAAAATCTCGTAATACATAGTGACCCTTAAAGTCACGTAGGAACAGACGTATTCCCTCTGGGGAACAGCATATAACTGCACCTAACTCTTTCAGTGTTTTAATGCCTAATAGGTTTTCTGGACATGACTTAGTAAGTAACAGATCAGTAGTGCGGGACAATGGACCTACTTCTAGGGTAACTGGCTTTGATATCTCATTTACAATGGGTTTTCCTGAAAATCCAAGGGAAACATTTCTTGAGCCTGAGAGCGGAGCCCCTGGAACTTCGGCGTGACTGATGGTGGTCCTACTTGCCCCTGTATCAATCAAAAACTTTCTGTCTTTCCCTAATACTTGACTGTGAACATAGGGACCTTCTTGATCTACAGGTATCTCGATGAGAGGCAAGCCTACCTCCCTCTCTAGGCTGTTTCATGAATATGGCTGGTACTCTGGATACTCAGACTGTGCATACTGATACATCTGCTGTGTAACGTGCTGTGTTGCAGCGATGGGCTGCGGTGCTGTAACTGTCTGTTGTGCATTCTGTGGCTGAGGAGTCTGTGAAACTTGTTCGTGTCTAGGCGGACGTGGTCTTTCTTTAGTCTTACCAGTAGCTATGTTGTGTTTCAGAACTGCACACTCGTTTATAAAATGACCTGGCTGTTTACAATAATTGCAGTTCCCTTTAACGGGAGCTGCAGGATGACTGGCTTGATTCGGACCCCTCTTCTGACTGTCTTGAGGAACAGATTGTGCAACTAGTACTTTCATTTTCGTGTCTTTCATACGTTTTCTCTCGTGTTCTTGTTCTTCCCTGATCCTATTCTGGTGGTATTGGAGCATCTGCAACATCTGGGACGGGGTATTAGCTTGCCAGGTACTTTCGACTTTCAAAACTCGATTCTTAATTTGTGGACTTGAATTCTCGACTAATTTAGTAACAAAAAGGTGAGGGTATGACTCACTACTTGTCTTGAGACCACTGTTGATGCCAAAACATTTCTCAAATCTAGAATAAAAATCACTAATGTCTTCGTCTTGTTTCTGTTTACAGGCTGAGATTGCATCCCAGTCTTCTTTTCTAGTTGTCAATAACCTAGGTAAAACTTGTATTAATAATTCTGGTAATTCTTTACATTTCGCTCCAAGACCGGTACCTGGTACTCGTGCCTTGTCTTCAGCTTCTAGAACTGCCCAATCGATCTTTTTCTCTCCCACCTCCCATTCTTTTTCCTTGAGCTTTTCATACACCCCTGCGGGCAACAGAACCTTCAACATTTTAATTATATCTGGATACGTGTATTCTCCCATACGGAGCATGTCTTTTAATTCTCTATGGAAACCTGCTGGATCTTTATCATGACAGGGGATTAATTTCTTCATCTCTAAGAGTTCCATCTTTGTAATCGGAGTGTAAACAAACACTCGTTCTAGTTCGCCACCCGTTCCTCTAACTGGGTGGACTTCTCGTAACGGATTCTGTCTCTCTATGTAAAATGGTTTACTTTCTGGGGGTGAGACATGAACAAAATGCGGATTCAAAAACGTTCTATATTTGTGACGCTGTTCTAGAATGACACTAATTAAATCGGTACCTAAACCTTTCCATCTATACTGGAGTAACTCGTTCAGGACATCGTGTAACGGGCCTGGATCAGAGTGTTGACCCTCATACAATGTAATGAGGTGCTGGATCATATACATACCCGCCAGTCGTTGCTCGGCTGGGGGCATTTTTAGAAACATTTGTGCCACTATTTCGTCTGGAAAAGTGGTAGAATCAGTAATCCATCGGACTGCTGATCGGACTAGTTCTTGTTCATGCATGGTACTTAACTCACTGTAACCGATTCGTGATTTCAGAATGTGATCGGTAGCTTGAAACACTTGTTCTAGAGAACCTTGTTCTGGTGCTGGATGATGAAAAATAGACTTGTGTTCTAGGCGTAAATGGCGATCTGGAAATCTAGATTTTCCTACATACGCTATTCTGTCGGGATTCTCGTCCTCTACCTCTTCAGGATCAGAGTTACTTTCTTTCTCGCTTACTTGTGCTGCTTTACGTTGTTCGTGTATTCTTATTATTTCTTTACGAATTTTCTTGTACATACTCTCCATAGCACCGACGGTCTTGTGCTTACCCTCGGCTATATTATCACTCCACCTTGTCAGGGTTTTCATTTCAGCCGGATCTTTAGACGGGTAATCTTGTTCTCTTATTAGACAATTGATCAGAAACTTTAATATCATGAGCTGGGTCTCAGCTTTCCTTTGAGACATGGCCTCGCCAATGCTTTCTGGATCATCCCCTGTACGGATGAAACGATATATTCTGTCTAGATCTTCTTTCATATTCGGTAGGGTGACTAGATACTCGGTCACCTTTCTTACGCGGAATGAATATAAAACCATATTATCCTCGCCTGGGACTGGATCATAGCCGCATTCGGCAAGGGATTTTCTTATTTCTGCTACAGACTGATGTCTGGGCGTACGCTGTGACGCTTGCATATGTAATTCGGCTGTCGTTAAACGCTTGTGCGGCGGCGGGGTTTGAGGAGTACCTCCCCCTGCGGCCCCTAAACTAGAGTCGTCTACTGAGGCTCTTCGTCCTGGCAGAGTGGGAAATGGAAATGTAGGCTGGACTTGTATGGCGGGCTGGACCGGGGGTACCGTAACAGGTACTCCGGTGTCTGGAGGAGCGGGAAGTGCCTGATTTACAGGGACTGGCGGAGCGCGAACAGGATTTGCATATTCTGGGACTGTGTCGTCCAAATAGGACGAAATAAAAATATCAGCTGCGGTCGGTTTGTGACGTAGCTTGGTCGGAACTAATGGTGGCGGGAAATTACTGGATGCCTCTGGGGTCGCTTTTGGCAAGCCCTCGGCAAGGAGAGGATACATACCCTTAATAAGAGCATGCCTCTGTCTGTCTGACTGTTCGGCTTTAACTTGTTCACCTATCTCGATTAATTCTTTTTCTTGTGCTCGTTCCAAGGATTCTCTACTTAATTCTGACTTTCTGATTTCTTTTTCGGTTCTTTTATGAGCTTCTTTGCGCCATAACTCGATGGCATCTTTCTGGGACTGTCTGGCTTTCTTTTTCCATAATGCTTCTTCTACTCTCATGATGCACTCGGCATCCCATGTACCCGATACAGGCCATCTATACTTTTCTTCTAACTGTTTGGTATAATCTACCCATAAATCTAGATATAATATGGCACTTATGCCATGCTTCTGATACATAAAATGACCTGGACTGTCCCTAGGCGGAACTGGAACTGCTGCTTCCAGCAGACCCTTTCTAGTTTTTAACTGACGTAACTTAGAAAACAAGGGCATGACTGGACTGTAATCTAGACACAATACTATACACAATGAACACGATACTTATTCCCCATTCATACCACGACATTAAAATACATGAAGAACATTTAAAAATAACAGTTCGAACAGAATACTACCTGGAATACGGAACACAGAATACATGAATTTTCTCGAGAACAGAACTGACTGGAACAGAAACTAGATGCACTGCTGAAACAGTACGAAACTTACCGGTCTCATAAAGAGACACGTCAGGACCCGCATCCACCGAAGTGGACACTTCGTTTGTGGGTCTGTGTACCACCAACCCACGGACCAGAGTCAATTAAATTGACCCTGTCTAGATACTACCCCAGTAACGGTACTCACCGGGCAGTAAGAACGGAAGGCCTCAGACTGGACGAGACTGCTTCGACGTCGGACGGACGAACTTCGGACTTCTGTTACGGGTGGGCCTCCGGATACCTCGGACCTTGGACTCTCGGCTTGGGCTCTGGTCGGGACTCGTCGCGTTCCTCCACCGTCTCGTCTGGATGCTGGACCGCCTCCTCCGTCTCCTCCGTGGGCCTGAGGGATACTTGAAGCAGAAATATCTGCCGGTGCGCAGAAGAGTTCTGTCACGACTGCAGAGGGTCAGGGGGTCGGCGTGGCTTCACCGACGCGTGGGGAAAGGGCAAGTCCCTATTCGGGCGCCATTATGTGGTATATAAATAAATAATACCGGATCTAGGTTTTACTAGGCATAGCAATAACAGATAGCTCAATAAATAAGAGTCAAGATTCGAGGTAGTAGGAGTTTTGCAGGTTTAATACAGCATAAGGACAGGAACAGGACGACCTGCACAGGAATAGGATGGCAGGGCCCAGCAGCTGCTGGGGCTGGATCTGGGATGAGCCCGCTAAGGAAGGATGGATGGATGGAATAACTTTTTAATAACAGTGCATGAGCATATATACATAACGCAAACACATAGCATTACATTGCAATGGGCGTAGCAGTGGGTGGAGCAAAGGGTGTGACGCGTAGTAGTCGCGAAAGATAAGGGTGAAAAGAGGTGTAACAGGGCGTATACATAGACATGTGATGCAAACGTAACAGAATATGTCATGAATGGGGCGGAAACCATGGAGGGGGCTACCTGAGGAGCCGGGACCTCTAACCTGATGGTGCGCGCAAACTGGCAATGACGTGTTACTAGGAGAAGCTGGGGGCTTCGAACTCTGTGCTAGGAGCAGAGACTGAAGTCTGGAGAGTCAGGGCGACATGTACCTAAGCAGTATCTAGTATCTGATGTTTAGAGAACATGTTGATATAAACTAGAAGTCAGGAGGGGAAAGGCTAACAGACACTAAGACTGGACCATGCATTATTCTACATGTAGTGCGTGATGAAGAATATTAAATGACCATTAAATGCAGTATTTCTCTTACATGGAGACGTGAAGGCTAGACAATGACGGAAACTATTGATGCGATTCAGTAGCTTTAGGAATGCAGAGAAGGAGGGCTGGACTGATAACTGGAATCATAACATACTCTTGGCAGACTCAGAGGCAGAGCCAGGCTGAGCCGGGCACTGCGAGGCAGGAAGTAAGTGAAGGGTCGAGGACACAGGTGGGGGCTGTATCGCTCCTCAGCGAGGCTTCAGGAGACAGGAGACAGGAGCTGAATCTGGTGTCCAGGCCCTTTTGAGGCCTAGAAACGGGAACTTTACATTCAATAACGTGCACACTGAGAAACGTGGCAACGTAGCTTTACATAGGCCTGATATTCGTAGTATTCACGAGAACTGGAAACTGGCATACTAGAGGTGGACACAACTATAATTGCGTCTTTAATCAAACATAGGGAATACATATGCATATTTAATCATGCACACATAACATATGATGGATGACTCGTAGGGACACAGAACATGGCAAAATTTACTTTTCCACAGTACCAAGAAAGGCCAAACTCCTACCACTACTGTCCCTAAGACACCTGCACCCCCTAGTACAGTTAGTAGTGGTGGTGTACCTCCCAAGGCTATAGTTGGGTTAACCCTGGGAACTGAGGTGGGTTCTGACTTAGTTAGAATACCAACTTAGGCAGTTCTTGTTTGTACTGGGGACATGGATATGACCCCTACTGTAAGTCCTAGTACTCTGGGCAAATACAGACAAACGCCTTTGATAAATGGAAAGATGTCTCAGGCCTACAGGGACACATGTGCCTGTGTCACTATGGTGACACCAACATTTGTGGACCCTGACCAGATCATGCTAGGTTCAGACTACCTAGTGACCAATGCTAGCAATGTCACTACCAATCACAGTATGGCAGTTGTTAATTTCTCCTGGGGAGGGGTAACTGGCCTCAAAAGGGTTATAGTTAGTTCAGACCTCCCAGTGGATTGTCTTTTGGGCAATGATTTGGAATCCTCACTGTGGTCAGATGTGGAGTACAGGACTCATGTAGAAATGCTAGGTCTCTCCTCACATGTCCTTGCTGTGACCAGGTCACAGGCCAAGAAATGCCCAGCTGAACAAGTGCTGGATCCTGGAAGAATGGACCAGACACTATCCAAGAGAAAGAGCAGTAGGGGTAAGGCTGAGCCTTCCCCCCTGCCTCAGGTTGAGGATCAGCCCTCTCAGGAGGCTGACCCCAAGACCCCAGAAGGAACTGTCCTAGAAGAGCTTGAACCTGAACAGGTTGAGTTTCTTGGGACAGGGGGACCTTCCAGGGCAGACTTGAGGCAGGCCCAGTTAGACTGTTCCTGCCTTTAAACCCTCAGACAGCAGGCTGCTGCTGAGGCTGCAGGGAAAGCTACAGGTGCCCATAAGGTATATTGGGATGATGGACTCCTATACTCTGAGGCAAGAGACCCCAAACCTGGTGCTACCAGGAGGCTGGTCATCCCCTTGTCTCTTAGAGGCTTCCTTCTCACCTTAGCCCATGAGATTCCCCTTGCAGGTCACTTAGGCCAGAACAAGACTTGGGACAGGCTTGCCCCACACTTTCACTGGCCTCATATGTCTGAGGACACTAAAGAGTTTTGTCGCTCATGTGTCACCTGCCAAGCCAGTGGCAAATCAGGTGGCACCACAAAGGCCCCCCTTATACCACTACCTGTGGTGGGGGTTCCCTTTGAAAGAGTGGGGATAGACATTGTTGGACCAATGGACCCCCCAACAGCATCTGGGCACAGATTTATACTGGTGGTAGTGGATCATGCCACCAGGTATCCAGAAGCTATTCCCCTTAGGACCACTACAGCTCCTGTTATGGCCAGGGCCCTGCTTGGAGTTTTCTCCAGAGTGGGGTTTCCCAAGGAGGTTGTCTCTGACAGAGGTGCAAACTTCATGTCAGGATACTTGACTGCAACGTGGAAGGAGTGTGGTGTAAATTACAAATTTACCACACCCTATCACCCACAGTGTAATGGGCTTGTTGAGAGATTCAACAAGACCCTCAAAGGGATGATAAAAGGGTTACCTGAAAAGCGTAGGCGAAGATGGGACATCCTTTTACCCTGCCTTCTGTTTGCTTACAGAGAGGTCCCACAGAAGGGGGTTGGTTACGGCCCTTTTGAGCTTCTGTTTGGACATCCTGTAAGAGGACCCCTATGTCTTGTGAAGGAAGGATGGGAGTTACCTCTCAAAAAGCCTAAACTTGACATAGTGGACTATGTACTTGGTCTCCGCTCTAGGATGGCAGAGTACATGGAGAAGGCATCCAAAAACCTTGAGGCCGGCCAAGAACTTCACAAAGTTTGGCATGACCAAAAGGCTGTCCTAACTGTTTATCATGCAGGGCAGAAGGTGTGGTTGTTGGAGCCAGTGGCCCCAGCAGCTCTCCAAGACAAATGGTCTGGACCCCATACCATCATTGAGCAAAAGGGAGAGGTTACCAATTTGTGGTGATGCCCTTTGGTTTGAAAAATGCACCTGCCACTTTTCAAAGGTTGGTGAACCAAGTTCTCACTGGGTTGGATGACTTTTGTGCAGCATATCTAGATGATATTGCTGTCTTTAGCTCCACCTGGGAGGATCACCTGATCCACCTGAGGAAAGTTTTGGAGGCCCTGCAGAAGGCAGGCCTCACTATCAAGGCTACTAAGTGCGAGATAGGGCGGGGTCAGGTTGTGTACCTGGGCCACCTTGTGGGTGGAGGCCAGGTTCAACCATTGGAGAGCAAGATACAGGCCATAAAGGACTGGGCTCCTCCAACCACCCAGACACAGGTCAGAGCTTTCTTGGGCCTGTCTGGTTACTATAGGAAGTTTGTCAAAAATTATGGGTCCATTGTGACACCACTTAATGACCTGACAAGCAAGAAAATGCCAAAGAAAGTTCAGTGGACAGTTAGCTGTCAAAAGACCTTTGATGACCTAAAGCAGGCCATGTGTACTGCACCTATTCTCAAGAGTCCTGACTACTCCAAAACCTTCATTGTCCAAACAGATGAATCTGAGTTGGGTGTGGGAGCTGTTATATCTCAACTGAATATTGATGGTCATGACCAGCCCATTGCTTTTATAAGCAGAAGGCTGAACCCTAGAGAGAAACGTTGGTCAGCTATAGAGAGGGAGGCCTATGCTGTGGTTTGGGCCCTGAAGAAGTTGAGGCCCTACTTGTTTGGAACTCACTTCAAGATTCAGACCGACCATAAGCCCCTCTTATGGCTAAATCAGATGAAGGGTGAAAACCCCAAACTTCTTAGGTGGTCCATTTCCCTACAGGGGATGGACTTTACAGTGGAGCACAGACCAGGGACTGATCATGGCAATGCAGATGGTCTCTCCAGGTATTTCCACTTAGAACAGGAAGACTCACCTGGTCAAGGTTAGTTTAATGTCCCTAAGTTTGGGGGGGGGGGGTTATTTAGGAGAGTGGGGTCTGCAATCCTATGGTCACCCCAGATTTTTGCTTATTGCTTCACTGGTTTAAGACTTTCCCTGGCTGTGGGCCTGCTAATCAGACCCACAGCCTAGCTGTTCTTTCTCTAAATTGACAACCATGTACCTTAGGTGCATTTACCAATTGGTACTGGGCCACCTTATCAGTCCCTGTACAGTATACCTTAGGTATCCAGGGCATAGGTGTACCCAGGGCCTACCAGGGGCTGAAGCATGTATTATGCCACCCCTGGCTGGCCATCTAAAATAGACACAACTAGCTGCATGACAGCTGGGGCAAGGTGGTGTAATCACCCTTTGCTGTAGATATAGCATACCTATATCTAAACCTAAAATGGACACATATATTCCTATCAGTCACTCCTATGGAAGGCCTTATCAATCCTGAAGGCAGAATGCTTGGAATTATATGAGATGGTGCTCTGGCATGAGCTGAGCCCGTTTCAAGCTTGCGGAACCAAGTCCTAATAGCTGTTCCATGATAACGCTATACCATATACTCTTAAGTGCAGTATAATCCTTGCGGTTAAATGCTAACTCTGGTATAACATTATCAAAACATGTCGAGTAAGGTGTCATACGAATTGGAATACTACCCCCTCGCCAATTCTGGCGACGGGGGTAGCATTCCACCCTTCTAGAGGGACACGACATGTATGCAACTGAGAACCCCGGTTAAAGTTAACTCGAGCCTTGGCATCACAAAATGGATGCTGCCACCACAGACACAAGTCTGACCTCCTGCTGCTGGGAGTCCTTCCAGCGAGGGAGGCTTAGACAAAGGGTTTCCTGCCTTGGGAGGTGCTAGCACCACCCCAGACAGGATTTTGTGTATTGGGTAGGATAGGCCTGAAAGGAATGAGACTTGCCCGGGGCACACAAGGTGTCCTGTGCATACACCGGTTCAAACCAGTTGCTGGGGCATCCCTGCCCCAGCTCTGGCAGGAAACCGGACAAGGGATAGGGGGTGTAGCCACCCCCCTTCCTGGTCCCACCCAGGGGAGGGACCTAGTCAGTAGTGCAGCCCCCTTTAGCAGTATAAAGGTAGGAGCTGGTCCCATTCCAAATTAGATTAATCCTGAACTACTCTACAAGAAGAAACTCTGGACTTCGACATTCTGCTCCACAGAAGACTGAAGAAATCTCCCTTGTGGGCAAGGAGTGTCCACCCTGCACAAGCAGGCACCATCAAGCGTCCAGCGGCTTCACTTTGTCGTCTTCCCTCAAGGATACAGACTTCAGAGCCCAACGAGACCCGGATTCCCAGACCTCTCCGACCTCAACTCACATCTACAGCAAAGCTGAGACCCGTGGGTGCGACGAGACACGTGGGACCGGCCATCTTGAAAGAAACTGCACTTCGCTAACAGCACGACTCCCGAGGTAAACTCGACCAAGTGCTTTGGTGACTGAGAAGCCCCATCCCCGAGCAGCCCCTGCACCGAAGATCAGCCCTCCAGCATCCACGAGATCTGCGTGGGGCCCTTCTGCTTGTTTGCTGATCGACGCATTGTCTGGTCACTTGCCGGCTGGCTAGTGGCCTCCTAGACGACGAACTTTGAAATCTTTGCTACTGGTCTGGTTGCTCCAGACTGGCCCTTGCTCCCTTCCAAAAGAGGGGCACCTCGGACTCTCCTAGTCCGCACCAGACGCTTTTCCTCCTCACCGCGTGGGTTGCCTTTGCCAAAGCCTGTTGACGCTGATTCCGGATCCAACACCGCTGACAGCGAGAGCCTGCGTGGGACAGCTCGTGCCTCCATCCTGTTCGTCGAAGACACCACCTGGTCCACGTGGCTGCAGAGTCAAGCGTCCACTCTTCACCTGATCGCGACGACGACATCTGGTTCCTTCCTGGTTCCACTCCAGTCACTGGCTAGTGACTGTGAACATTGTCCCCTCTGCTTTCAGGTCCTCTTCTTCACCGATCCACCCTTGGATCGCACCGGACATCTTCCTCCTGGTCGCCTGCAGCATCTTTTCTTTCAGGCTCCATTGACTTCAATGCGAGAACCCGACACACTTTGGCACCTATGCACCCGCGGCCCGTGGGTGAGGTAACGAGAGCTTTTCGGTGCTCAAGGGTAGTTTAACTGTCCTAGTGTCCAGTTCCACAGTCGTTTTAGTCCTACCTAGTCAGGATTGTCCGTACTCACCTTTAACTTGAACTGTACTGTCCATAGACGTTGTTACGCATCTTGCGTGTGAGTTCACACTCTGCACACGCGTTCCGTGGGCCTCCTATTACTTACCTAGAGTTAGGGTAGCGTGGTCCCATCGATCCTACAGCCTCTGGACAGCTCAATTCCTTCTATCGACTCTCACATTCCACTTACTCAGTATATGGTTTGTCGTGCCCCTAGGGCACCATTGTAATTTTGTGCAACTTATCGTATTTTTCCTAAGAGATTGTCATGTGCTTAGCCCTCTGACCTCATAAAGAGTTCAGAGGTGTTTGTTATTAATAAATATACTGTTTATTTTCATAACAACCTGTGTGGTGTCCTTTCATCTGGTATTCAAGGGGTTATATTGTGGTAAAACAGCTGGCTTCACATCCCATAAAGAGTTTAGCCTAAGACTGCTTTGTCCATGCTACCATTAGGATAGCTGGTCTATAAGGTTGACTTACAACCAATCACCATAAGGGTTGTTTGGACTGATACAATGTGATCACTAGAACTAGTGAGCATCATATATCAGGCCAACTTCTCACACTTGTGCACTTCAGAGAGCAACTTTGAGGTTCCCCCCACATCAAAGGTACTATGGGGTACAAGTGCTGGGTCTCTGACCCCATCAAATCAGACACTGCTGGATTTGTAATAGAAGCTCTGCCATAGGAATGCTGTGCTCTTTAAAGGACTCAACTGGACTGCTGATCTAGAAGGCCTGCTTTTCTGCTTGTTGCCTTGTTGCTCTCTGACTTCGCGGAAGGAAAGCTGGACACTGCGTTCCCTCCCAGTGTGCTCCAAGAGCTCATTGGCTTGCCTCCCGTTGCTTGAGATGCATCTCTTGTCTGAGTGTAGCAGAACTGGTGCATCACTCCGGTGGCTGGAGTAAAATTGGTCCATTGCAATTAAATCAGGACTTTGCCTGTTCAAAATCATGCATTGGACAACGTTTTGCCGCAGCTGAAGCTTGCAGACACATTCCCTCAATTGCAAGGAGAAACCCGGTGCATCACTTGACGCCTCTCAGTTCCGACACCTGTCTACAGAACTGATGCATCGAAACTTGCAGGACCACCATTGACTCATTTCACGATGCATCTTGCTGTTTGTGACCAGGAAAGGTTCTTTGTTCACCGGGGCCTGTGTGGCTCCTTTAGCTGGCCAGCGCTCTATCACGGGCGGCCCAAACTTTTTGTCCTGCTCCAACATGACCCAAAGTAACCCCTAAAACCGTATTTGCTTTTAAGCGATATTTTTCACTTATTGTTTTAAAATTCAATATCTCAACTTGTATACATTGGACTTATGTTGTTTTGATCTTGTTTTGTTCAAACTAAAATAATCTATTTTTCTAAACCTGTGTGTAGTCTTTTTGTGGTGTAATCATTGTGTTGCTATGTCAGTGTGTTGCACAAATACTTTACACATTGCCTTTTTAGATAAGCTTGATTGCTCTGTGCCAAGCTAGTAAAGGGTAAGCACAGGTTATCTTTTAGTGTGTATATAACTTACCCTGACTTGAGTGGTGGATCCTGCTTGGACAGGGTGCATACCTCTACTGATCAGAAACCCAATTTCTAACAAAATGCGTGCAAGGGAGGGGCTGTGCAGAGATGAGGGGCACTCTTGGAGGTTGGTGGTGAAGTAATCCTTGGAGAAGGGTTGCCAAAAAAGATCCGGTGCCACCGGTACTAACGCCATCCCTGTGTATATTTCTTGTGCTTTGCAATCGAGGTAAGTCATTCATTGTTGGCTTTTAGAGAAATAAATGTGCTTTCGTTTCATGGTGGGAGTCTAGTGGTGAGTGAACAGCTGAAAATATAGGAGTCTAGTGGTGAGTGAACAGCTGCAAACCTATGAGTCTAGTGGTGAGTGAACAGCTTCAAACCTATGAGTCTAGTGGTGAGTGAACAGCTGCAAACATATGAATCTGAGGCCTTCACCTTCTTCTGCAGGGAACTGCAGCACACGTCCCAAGACAGGCTTTACATTTACAGCTGTGGATACTCACTTTCACTGGTGTCCCTACACACTCATATAGAGGTCCTTTCTCGCTCCAGATTCTTAAAATTCCAAAAATCCCGACTGAGATTCAAGAAACGGAATTTACGACTGCACATTTCTTTTGTTTTTATTTTTAAGAATGTTTGCTAATACGTTTTGTTTACCACACGGACTATTCTCTGTTCTGTTTCGAATTTCCAGATAAAATTTTAGAAGTGCTTTACTTTTAAAAGAAGCACCAACTTCTTAATGGTAATTTTCAAGAATGTAAATTAATGAGGAGATAGACTACAGGTGCTGTGAAGTAATCAGAAAACGGAAACGCCGACGTTGAGATAAATACTGGAAATTTGCAAGTCCCCAGTTCATAGTCGTTCGTCCTATGAAATGCAGTAAAAAAAAATAGCTGACGTCGTTTCTAATTACACCCTCTTTTCTCTTATTTATTTTCCTAAAATGGTACAGGCCTGTGAAAATTAGGAGGTTTTGTTTGGCCACAATAAAACGGTTAATGATTCATTGTGGATCGTGTACCTTAATGAGATGGGGAGATGAGTAACAAATAAAACACTCAAGAGTAGAAATGATAAACGTAAACTGATGAAGCGATCCATCAGCACCTGATTGCTTCTGCTTGTTTTTAAATGGTAGTATGTAGCTCGGTTTGAAAACCCTAAAGAAAGGCCTTTCAAGGCAGCAGGTACATTAAACCCGTATGCCGGAACCAGGACAAAATTGTAGATTTCACTTCGATGCTGTAAGCAGTGCCAAGATACAGTCTGGTTTTCAGCCTGCTTATAAAAGGTATAGCTATCGCATTCGTTGTTCCTTTTCTAATTATTACACAAATCTGCATGAGATTAAATCGTGTTCTGTTAAGATGAATTTTTACTGCTTGAAACGAAAAGCTGAACGCAATTTTGAGCCAAGGATAATAACTTGTTCTTCTATATTATCCATATCGCAGCCTTTTCTAGTGGTATAAATGTTAGATCTTACCACTATCCAATACAAAGACCCCTACCCACCCCCAAGGATATTTATTTGAACATTTTTGCAGACTACAAAAGAGATTTTTGTGGCACACAAATCCATTTATTGCAGCATTTTGGAGTAAATTTAGGGGCATTTTTATGAATTCTGATGCAGCGCTGAGTTGCGGCACTGTTGCATCAGAAACATTTTTGCTCTGTTGTGGCGCTTCTTTGCGATATGCCTGTGACATATTCCTAATACTTCTCACCATACCGCCAGAACCAAAGGTGCGTTAAAAATCCAGACGCGTATGCAGAAAAATTACGCAAAGTATAGCAACGCAACTGATACCTAAGTGATGCAAAGCAGATTTGCGTAGCCTAAGGCACTTTTATCTGCTACAAATCAGCTTTGCGTCACACAGGAATGTGTTGCATTGCGGGACGCTTCAAAACACAATGCAATTGAATGGACAGTACTTCTGAACACCAATCACTGGGAAAATTGGAGGTAGCACCATCAACAACCCAAATCCCAGCCCCAGTCAAGATGACCAGACTGCAGTCCAGAGGAAGAGGAAGACCAATTTCAGTGAGGAGAAGAGCCAGATATCAATATCTGAGGTGACAAAGAATGAACACCTTCTCGTTGTCCCCTCCAAGTTGCTATTAGGGAAGAAGGTAGCCATTTGGCTATCCATAGTGGATAAAATCAACAGTGTAGGGCAGTGCTGGAATGCAAGAAGAGGTGGCACAACTACAAGCACAGGACCAAAGAGAAACTGGCCAGGAACCTTAGGGCAGACAAGAGGACCTGACGTCCAGGAGGAGTTAGAGCCATTGGAGGAGCAGGTCGCGTCACTTATCCCAATAGAATTGGGGGGGCGGAGTTCCTCAGACAGGACAGTGCTGCAGTCCAGGACTAGGAAGAACTACAGGGTAAGTGAAAACAAGGGGCAATATGGTTCAAACTGTTTTACAGCGCAGTGCAGCAAGAAACTTTGCTGCACTGCAGTGTGTGCAAGGTAAAGCAAAGGAATATCTCAAATATTAACTCATTCATCACATAACTGCAAATTAATTGCCCAGTCACTATTTTTCAGGTCCAGCACGGTCGTGTTTCTCTGAGCTATGTGTGGTGTGGTGTGCTGCACCAGTCAAGGTTGTCCATTGAATCCTTGGACTTGTAGTGTAATCTACAACATGAATCACCAGGACTACAAGTCCCACAATACAAAGCAGAAAACCTGGACTGGAGCAGGACATCATACATGGACCTTGGAAACTTTGCAGATATGTCAGTGCCAATGCAGGCGCCCCCTTGCACCATAAAGCAAGTGTGCTTGTCTTGGGTCTTTGTAGCCAAAAGTGGAATGCAATGTAATGTGATTTAAAGTAATGTGGCTTGCTACAGTGTTAACTTCTTATCTGAAAGGGTATCCAAGTGCTGAGTATGTACAAGTTCTCTAAGTAGGATCACGTGAAGAGCCAGGTGTACAGCTACTAGCACTATCCCATACTGCACGCAGCTGTCCTGATGTTCTGGGTGATTTTTTTACAGGTGTTGCCTGACTTGCTAGAGACCAGCCTACCTCCTGCCTCGTTCATATGGATATTTGGGGTGGGGGTGATGCACAGCAGAGGTCCAGGATTGTTTGTTGGAAGCATAGATGGTGTGTGAGCTAGGTGAGCCCTTCGTAGTGTAGGGCCTTGTAGGTGTGACTGAGCTAATTGAACTGGCGGTGTGTCTGAATAGGGATCGATTCTATCTCAAGAAGGTGAGGTGTGAAGTGTGTGCCACAAGGTAGCCTGAGTAGTAGCAGTAGAAATCTTTATTCGATTTGTAGTAAAAGTCATAAAAGCACATCAAGACGTACAGGTACAATTAATAGTATCTAGTCGCCCATAGTAAAAGTGGTATTGATACAATTCGAAAACATGAGTACTTCCACATAGAATTCAATTTAAAAAGGAAAACAATTCACCTAACCCCTAAACCAATACTTAATGAAGGGCTATGTTCAAAGTTTATATCATAGCTATATTGATGTCAATAATGTGGTATATACACTTTGATGCAAAATAAAGTGCTATGTGCGATATTTCATCATTCTAATTACTGTAAAAGGATTTCATTACAGGGTGGATTTAATTCAACCAATAATTAAAATCTCATAAAACTCCTTGATTTTAAAAACGAATACAATCTCTAATACTATTCTGGAGCAATAGTTAGGACATGAAGATAAGGACATACATTAATTCATAAGGTGATACAATTGTTACTCAGAGGTTTCATCCTCCTAGTTCTTAGTCTCCAAGCATATAACAGGTATCTAGACAAAGTGAAAATTACATAGGCTGTGCAGTAACTTTTTAAGACCCTTATGATCATGTTCAATCTATTTGCGACTAAGATCTGACACCCTTACATACAGGACAACAGGGTGAAATATTAGCCCCCTTCCAGTTACGACAAAATCTGTTAACTGGAAGGATGCTATACCTGAATTTCTAGTATAGAGATTTAGCTAACGGGGGGTCGATGCGGTTCAGGAATTCTTCTAAGTGCATGTTATCTTTAAAACTCAAAAACCTGCTTGTCAACTCCCCTGCAGTTCCTTTGTTTAGCCAGGTGTCGTTAACATAAAGCCAGTATCTCTTTTTAAGCATGGGCAAGAATCTTTTTGAATGCTACTCTGGTTAGTCCAGAGCTCACTCATGCCCAGTCTGTCAAACCAGCCCTTGATAAAATTGAGCCACTCTATGTTCCCTCTAGTATGGAGTGATAGTTCATCAACTAGGGATTCTTTTATAGGTAGTGGTGTGTTGTTTGACCAGATATGGATCCAGTAAGCAAGAGGCTTAAAAAGCAATCATATGAGCTACATTCTTTAAACCCAGGTCGAAGTGCGTTGGTGTCAGGGGGGCATCTCGAGGGAGCTCCAAATCTGATATCATAAATTAGTTTTCTATTTTTACTATGGCACCTACATTGTTATGGCCCCACAGCTCTGTGCCATATAGTGTAACTCCGATGCCCTCAGCTTGGTACACTTGAATTACTGGAGCCATTGGTCTGTAGATTGAATTCCTCAACTTTTTAACTGGGGCAGTACCTCGTGCAGGCACGGCCCGTGCAGGGCGTTATACCAGGGCGGTGATGTCAGACGGGGGAGGGTCAGGGTGGGGGGTTGTAAAATGCGGGATATGGACCCTTACAGGTAAGTACCGAAAAAAACAAAACAAATTTTGTTGCCCGCGCTGCATCACATTTGGCGATGCAGCGCAGGTAACAAAATGTGTTTTATTTCTTTTTTTAGGTACTTACCTGTAATGGTCCATATCCCTCATTTTACACCCCCCCCGCCCTGACTCTCCCCCGCCTGATGTCACCGCCCCGGTATAACGCCCTGCACAGGCCGTGCCTGCCTACGTGTTGGAGTGGGAGCTGGCTTTTTACAATTTGCGGGGCCCATGATTGTACACTGCTCAGCCATATCCCCAAGTAGTCGAATTGCTTACCCTACTCTAATAAGGTTGAACTGTAGTGTAGTTCCTATATTCCCAAGAGGCTCTACGCATTGGAATAATATATCGTATAGATTTGACGTAGGGCTTAAGTCAAAAGGTCTCTATCGAATATACTAAACTTAATTGTGTGTGCCAGCTAGTTCAGAGGTCACTAGAAACTTTCTCGAATTCACAAGAAGGGATTAGGCTCTGACAACCGCATAAACCTGACAACTTTGTTTCCCAAGAATATGAATATATCTGTCAGAGTCGCAGAAACAATAGATAACTATTTCACTCAGTCAAACGTGCATGCTTCGTTTCTACAGAGTGTGCAGAGAAAATAGTAAGACAGACGTTTTCAATAAAAGGTTTATTGAACAGTCTTCTTTCTCATGCAAGAGATATGAACTGCTACAATCGTTAGACTGAATGCAACGTATAATGCCTACAGCGAGAATAGTATTAAGAAATAATACTGTAACAGACTGTTATCGTTTCTAAGCCATAAAATACATACATAAATAACATAGAGTAAAATACTCAACTGGTGCTTCTAAAATACACCTACCCCACTGTACCTAACCTAAGTCTAGTACAATGGAAGAAGTAAGTATTGTTTAGCATAGGTTTAGTTTTTGCCAAGAATCTACCAAAGGTTTCTCTAGGTTCTAATCAGCTCCATACCTTAGAATGAAGGAGTCAGAAACACTGGAGCTGGATTTCTCAGCTGAGGAGGGCAGCTTCCTGATTAGTGCATCACATGGAGAGTCGGATTCCTTTGGCACTTGCTGTAGCAAGCTGCATCGGGCAAGTAGGTCGTCGATCTGCTCCAAACCACCGTATTTTGCCATAGCAAGTGAAGGAATATTTATACCTTGAAGGTGTTTAGGAATGCCATATTTGACGTAAAGTCGGGCATATGAACGTCATGAATGAACCCCTGGGGAATAGTTGTTCATTGTAAAACTAACTGAGTTCTTGAAGATATCAATATTCAAGCAAGGGGAAGCCCCTAAGAGCTTAAGCTGGTTTTCCAAGAAATCGTTGTGACGTTTGGTGAACGGATGGAAGTAGCCATGCCTGTATTTGGGTAGCATGGGCTAAGCCTAAATAAGGGCTTGATTTCTTTGCCTATATAAGGGCAACGTGAATTGTACCTATATAAGGGCATGAATCGGGAAAATTCAGTCGGAACATAAAATGCCACACAACAGAACCAAGCGTAATGCTCCCCCTAAGAGGCTATACAGCAAGTGCCGGCAGAATATTTTCTGCGCAATATCGATAAGGCTTATGGGCCTATAGTTCGCCAGGTTACTTCTGTCCCCTTTTCTGTATAAGGGCACTACCTCTTCACCTAACCAAGAATCATGTATTTCTGCTCCTTTTAGAATAGTGTTGTAGCTGTAGTTTAAAATCACACTCGAAATTCCGGGTTCAGAGAGATAAAGGTCATCCTGGATTTTGTCGAGACCAGGGGCTTTACCCTGTTGCTGATTAGCAATTGCTCCCTGAATTTCGTCTACAATAAAAATGAGTCAATCATTTTCCAGTTCTGCAGCAGGAGATTCAATGGGCACTCGACTAATGTCCTGTGGTCCTGCATAAAGTGGACTGAAATGATCTTCTCAGGTTTGTGGCTGTATGTGGAAGTTTTCCTCCATGACTGGGTTTTGCGACCCTTTAGCTATCAAATGCTAAAACTGTTTGCTATTTTTGGCTTGCGCTGCAACTAGTAGATCTTTCCAAAAGCCTTTGTGCCAGTTCCCTTTTACCTCAACTTGGGCCTTTTTATATGCTTTCCTTTTTGTGGCTACCACGCTTCTTGAGCCAGTTTTGATAGCCCCCATCAAAGCTTGGTGAGCTAGCTACCAGGACTTGTCAAACCACTCATTCTTATTGCTGGCAATTTTCTTTGATGTTACCCAGTAAACTCGTGACTTTGTTCACCAAAGGTTGCCCCTCCAATCCCTCGGTGCCCAAGTCAACCAGTGAACGGACTACTATGTTGTAAATTTATGCCAGAGTTTCAACCCGCTCTCAATCTTTGGCCATTTAATGCTCCTTCTGTTGTTACTAAGAACAGTTGGAACCAGTAAACTACTCTCTAAGTGGGACTGGTAGAAAGTAACCAGGTCTAATAATTCTAGAGTTAGGGCATTATGGTCACTATCAAATCTCTTAGTTACCCTCATGCCTACTAGCTTGCTCCAGAGGAGTACATCGAGCAGGATATAGTCACTCCTTGTTTTACAGTTGGCTCTTTTGAACGTATGGTTGGGCTCTTGATAGGAGTTGGAACAGCCATTGTCAACCCTCAACCCCTATTTAAGAGTGAGAGTGGCAGCTTGAAATGCTACCTTCACATTCTTGCTGGATTACCTGACTCAAGCGCGGAATGCCCAGTTCAGTATCCTCTTCATCCGTGACATTCATAGTTGGCTCAAGGGGCTCAAAAGTAATATTTAGGTCCCCTGCAAGAACTATGTTGCGTGATGCCCCTTCCCTTTCCCGCAACTCATCTAGATCTAGTATTGTGGTGGCGTCATGGTGCTGGGAGAGAAATCTGTTGTAAATGTTGATCAGGAACACTGATCTATTAGTAGTACTCGGAGCTGTAGTCCTCCCCACAGCTTGCAGGATCTTGGCATCCTGATGGCGTCCCGATGCTGGTGCAGTTACAGCGACTGTGGGGCCAAGCAGCGCTTAAGAGTGCGAGAGGGGCGTGGCCTTCTGGAAGAAGTGCTAGGAGCTGTAATACTCCCCAAAGCTTGAAGGATCCTGGCGTCCTGATAAGGGTGTGGTTACAGAAACCCTGGAGCCACGCAGCACTTAAGAGCGCAAGAGAGGCATTGCCTCCAGAAAGAAGTGCTGGGAGCTGTAGTCCTCCCCAAAGCTTGCAGGATCCTGGCGTCCTGATGGGGGTGCGGTTATAGCCTGAGTATTATTCAGGCACTGCTGTGTTTGATAGTTTACCACTTGTGTAGCAGCTGTTAAGAGATGCTGTGGCAGAGTGCATTGGTGTACATGTGATGAGGGCCTGGGTGATGGTCTCACAGGTGTCAGGAGGGAGCCATGAGAAGAAAAGTCTGGCTATGCAACTTATGTGAACGCAGGTAGAGGTGAAACAGGGACTTGTGAAGTGTCAGGTTGATGTAGGTGTGCAGGATGATAAACAGGTTTCTTGGATGGTTGGAGGGTGAGGTGGTTGGGCCTAGTTGTGTGGGCAACCAGGGTATGACATATTGCAAAATATCCTCACTACTATCTTGGGAGATACGGTGTGAGCCATTACTCTCACATACAGTTAGGGGTGTTGGTTAATTGCATCATATAACAAATGTTGGTGGTGTTGGTGTCTCCTGGGAGTAACTGTATGAACTGGGTTTCATCAGTGTGTGAGAATAAGTAGAGTCCCTGGGTCGTAATTATGATTGCCAGAGTAGTCATGCACAAGTACAAGTAAGTGGGGCTGAGTGACGAGATTTGTGGGGCTCTGCAGCTGTGCACATTGGGTGCTGAGGAAATGGAGTGAGCTTGATCTGTTGCATATTTCCAAGTGTGATGGTGGCTATCCCTTTCAGAGATTGTTCTCAGTGTCTACTGTTTTGGACTCTGGAGATGACTGTGTGTGTTCTAGGAAACTACTGGACGCCACAAAAATAATTAAATGATGGTATATTCATGCTCGTACCCTTTGCTGCGGTGTAGCAAGGTTGCTTGCTGTGTAGAATTGTGTGGGTGTGTGTATAATATGACCCCTGGGAGACAATATTGCACAAAGTGGAAGCAAGACAGTACAAGTACAGCAAGGTTCATTGTTGTGTTTTACTGTGTGCAGGCCAGAAAACAGGATTATTTGTAATAAATAACAAAATACTGTTACTTGTTCAGTGCTGGGGCACTAACTGATGGCTAGAGGGAATGCAGGCACCATTGTGACATTGAGCAAGGGTCTCAGCAGTGGTGTCAAGAAGCTAATGCAGACCTGCCATCTCACACAGTGCCATGTGTAACACACAATATCAGCTCCAATCACACGGTCACTCGTGAGGAGCCGATATTACAGGGTGGCAGGGAAAATGAGCAGAAAACCACTGTAAATAGTTGATTTCAGCTCGTTTGCAGAGGTGGGCGGATTTGACAGAGTGCCACTACGTAGAATAAAACTCTGTGGAATTCCGCTCGGTCCCTCCCCCTGCATGCAACATGATTCAGGCAGCATCCCTGGAGGGTTCCTGACCCCCAGGCTGCCACCTGCTTGGCTTACCTTGTGCATTCTCTGCTGTGTCCTCCTCCTTCTGGCTGTCTCCTCTCCTCGTCTGTGCAAAACCAAACCCCTACGCTGTACGTCTTGGGAGGACTGCGCATGCATAGGGGTTTCGTTTTGCATGGACAAGGAGAGGAGAGAAGGAGGACAGCCTGGGTATGGAGGAGAACACACCAGGTAAGCCGCCGCGGCCTCGCTAGTGGTGGGTGGCAGGGGCAAACTCCACCATGCCATGGTATCAGTGTTTTTGCTGAACTCTGTGTTCCCAGTAGAGCGCGGGGTTGGCAAAACTCCACAAACTCCGATGGCGAAGCTGAGTTCGCCACCCACCCTTACTCGTTTGACGAGGGTTTGACCTGCTGACATCCATTAAGGGGTGTGAAAACACCCCAGGACATCGGCACCAGCCTTAGCAAACTTTTGTTTTTTTAAGGTAGGGCCTTGGGGACAGAGTGGGGGCAAAAGTGCCTCTGAGATACTTCTCGCACGAGGCCCTGCCACATCCAAGACCCCCACGTCACATGATGAGATTTTTATTAAAGTCGACAGGTCTGCTAATGTCACATCAATGTAGGCATAAACCAGAAAGCAACGGAATTGTAAATAGTGCCCTTAACTGTACCCACTTTTTCAGGTAGGGCAGGCCAGCAAACTGCCTAGCTGTGTTGTGTTATGTGTCATTACACAAATAGGCACCCTTGTTCATACAGAGGTTGTGTGAAGAATGTAAAGGTTTGCCATGCAAAAGGCAACAATATTGTAACATGGCCTCATTTACTCGTAGTTCTACCTATCCCTGTGCACTTAACAGTGAATTAAAATTAGTCTGAATGCCACCAAAATCACTTATGTCAACATCTATCATTGAACATTATTGACATATTATTATCTGTTTCCAGAGAGAAAAACATAATTTCCTGTAGAGCAGCCAGTGCTGACCCTATGGATGCTGACAACTTCCAACAACTCCTGGACTCTATTTAACCTTCTCCTCTAGTGTTGGCAAGAGGAGATGATGTTGCAGGGTCTCCAGGGGAACGGCCATCCACCTGACATGCCCCATGTATTTGTATAATCCCAGCTGAGGACTCAGAGGACCCCCAACTTAAATTTCAATGGCAAGAGGTAGGAGTCCAGCAGCAAATGGCTGATGAGGTATGGGCAAGGAGGTAGACCTTAGCGGGCACCCTAGAAGGAGTCCATAGGTGTCTGAGCCTTAATAAGGGTATAACAAAGGCTGGTACAGACGCCTACTCTGACTCCATGGGATTGATGAGTCCCTAGCTGACATCGCTGGTGTCATGATGCAGAGGGAACAACATACCTCTACAGCTGGTAGTGGTACCAGTGATGTTGTCACACAGCTGGGAGCCATCCATACCATCATGGAATCTATGGAGTGCAACCTACATTATAACAATGGGTGCCCTCAATTGCAACATTATTGCTATGTTGGCAACCAGCAAAACCTGTGTCAGGGGTTTGTTGGCTGCCTTACTGGCACAAACAAATGCTGGTGGGGACGAGGGAGCCACATCATCTGCCTCTGATGTGTGTGTGCCTCAAATGCCTCCCATACAAACGCTACTAACTGCAGGGGAGGCACACCACCAATAAGATGAGTAAGCTGTGAACATCCCTAGTTTTCATCAGCAAACTCCAGATACAATTTTTCAGTGCCTCTTGGATAGTTTCCTAGTGGTCCTGTGTGTAACATCATGCCACCTCCTGTGTTACCCAGAACTGTACTTTAAGTTTGTGCACCTGCCAATGTATCCACTTGTGGACTTTCAAACCATCCTATCTTTCCTAATACAAATTGGTACCTCCTCACTAAAATACTCCTCACCTCCACATCACATGACATGTCTTCCAAATGGACTTGTTCTGGTCATAAATGGCTTCCAATAATTGTTGTTGTTTCCCAAAAATCTACAATTGGACTCACAAGAAACATTGTAAGGGACCTACAATCTTGAATAAAAATAACTCATATAGACCAGTTTTTTCTAGACCACAAAGAGTATTGCATATTTGTTGCTGAAAAGTCTACATATACCATGGTGGAAGTGTAAAATCCCAACCCACTTGTTTGCATCTCAAGAAGAGTGAACTAAAGTCAAATTACACATGCTGTCTTTGATATGCACCTACATCAAGTACATTTACTGCAATGGTATTATGAGGAATGTGTTGTTTCCCAATGGATCATCAGAGTGCAACAACAAGCTGCAGTTACTTGATTGACACAGAGAGAATCTGTTTTGAATCACCCAACTACTTACACCCTGTAAATAGAATATGTGAGGCATTTGAGGCGATAACACTGTTGCACTCATCTACATCTATGTCACTCAGTGAACATGACAACTTGATGATCCTAATATGAAAAACCCCTGCTCACACAGAAGAGATTCTACAGTAAATACATTTGCACAGTTGTTCTTTAATAGGCAAATACTCTTGCCCATAGTCCTTATGAACCAGAATCATACCTGTGCCACGTGAGGATGCACTAGGCCAAACCAATAATTTGAATGGCAGTACCAAAAACTTGCAAAGGCTCCTTGTCGGTGCTCTGTGTTAACTGATAAATGGTGATTAATGCTACACTGGGATAAGTATGAACAATCTGTTCGTCTGCCCTTAAGAAACCTCATATGTGTTGAGTGTGAGAGCAACCACACATTATATCTACTGTACATATATATTTTTGCATAAGTGCCAAACCACTGTACTAAAAACGATGCAACACCTCCCTTTAAAGTAGTTGATCGAACTGAGCTGTGTGATGTGCCACACTTTGCAAGTACTCAATGGCAATGTGATGGGCGTTCTCCAGGCAAGTGTGCCTATATTCACAATTAGTACCCAACCAACAACAATTACCCCCTTGCACAGTGGTGCAAGGGTGTGTGTGGTAGTGCCAGGCACCGGTGTGTGTCCTAGCACAGCCAGGGATCTGCAATCTGACAAAACTATGGAACCTATACCTGCTCTGTCATTTTCACACAGAGTGCTACAGTAGGAGACTACCTGTGTAGGGCTGTGTGTAAAATCACCAAATTAAGTCCACTTACAGTGTTTAAAGTATGGAAAAAGGTCCATACTTGACTCATATGTGAGGTAGACTAACAGTTGTCCATAGGGCTCTGACAAAGCAGCATATACCTTCAAAGACATTTGCTACATCATGTACTCACCTCAACTTACACAATGGTACCAACTCTTACATATGAAACTAGTGAAAGTAGAAAAAATGTAATGTATCAAAACTATTAAGACTACCTACACCTACTTAGCCTACACTAACTAATCTTAACACTAGCCTAAACTATCTTAACTTAACTTAAACTATCTTAAGTACTATGACAATGACACATGACAAGTTAAACATCAACCCCCCAACCTTCTTAATACACATATCTCGGTACAATACGAATAGCAACTACATCCCAAACATATACTACCTATACATGGAATCCTTAGTAAATATATTTTAATTTTTTGTGTTTTATTATATTTTGTTAATACACACACATATACCCCCCACCCACTTAAAAACCTAACATTATAAAAGCAGACATAAAATACTACCTACTAAAATATTGATCACCTAATACTTAACTACACTATGCCTATGCTAAACCCTAACTAACACTATGCTAACCAGCAATATCAAATTCAACTACAAATTAAAGGGAGAAAGTCAATGGCAAAATGGAGAGCATTTAAAATGTGGCCAGCAATCTGTTCCATGACCTCTTGGATATGAGGAAGATTTTCCTCTGATAATGATTTCATGGTAAGGTGATGTTCCCGCACAGCTAGGCATCCTTGGCCATGGCTGCACAGTAGAGGGTCCTGCTGTGGCCTGTGTGGTGATCGGTGGCATGTGTGACACACGTGAGTGTCCTGCTGTGGCCTGTCTAGGAGTATCTGGCTGCTGTTTGACACCCTCAGATCCAGTTTGTGCAGCTAGTGTCTTGCTTTGGGACCAGCTCCCACTCTCCTAGGCTCCACTGGCCTTTCTTGTTGATAGGTATCAGCCATCTTCCTATAGGCCTTTGCTAGCCTTCTGATGTGCCTAAATCTGTTGCATTGGCCCGCAAATGTACGAGCCAAGCCTGGTGTCTTGTTATATATGGAGTAAAAGTAAACACATAATATATCAAGTTACAAATATGCATGATGTTTCAAAAAGTCGGCTGACACTGTCTTGCTATCATAAGTGTAAGTCAAACCAACACCACATATTGATATGGAGATATGGGCAATACACCATCAGTACAAAGACATCTCCTCATACAACATGTGAGGTACAATATGTAAAGTTTGTCACAATATAGTAACAAGCATATCACTAATAACAGTGAATCTCAATTCGGATGATGTGTCAATAGGTAATTTAAAACATGGTCCAGATATATACCCTTTTGGTGTTGGTCTAGCTTCATTCAAGAGGGGGCCAAGTTGATCACAAACATGCATGAGCGGTGATAAGGTAAGCAAGTACAGCTAGTTTTCTACTGCATATCATTACTCATGTGGAGTTACACAAGGCAGCATACATTGCTGACCTGACTTACTCTGCGTCAGGTAGCCACTCCTTAGAATTGGGTGGGTGGCTCCCTCTTGTGAGACTTTGATGTTGAACACCGCATCAATTTTGCTTCAAGCAAATACATTAAAATCTGACTATCAGAAACTGATATACAGTTGTAACAATACCATGATTACCTAAATATATTTACTATTATGTACACTCATTCTCCCTGGGATGCATTCATCAGTGCACATATATAATATAAAATATGTAAATGGGTCTCAGGAGCCTGTGTATGCATGCAGGATTACTCATCTGTACAAGAACTGTATTGGGTATAAAACAGGGCTCCTTGCACCATGATGCAAGGGTGCCTGTGCCAGTGCTAGCAAGTCTAACCTACCTCACCAGTAGGTGAGAAGTGTAATGTGATGTATGCTGCTACCACTTTGCATTCCTGCATTTGATCTTTTAGACAGTGGTGTAACATGACTTTATTCTTTGAATTGTATGAATGCCTCGCGGAAATGGCACATAAAGGAGATACAGGGCATGAGTCTGACATTTCAAAGTCATGGTCACACTTTGCCAATCTCTACATAATAGAGGAACCAGGAGCTTTGTCAGGTCCTGCACACATGCTCCTTACATCAATAGTATATTGATAAACAAAGGTGTGCAGTTTCTCAGGGTTCACAAAGTGAGAGGTATTGTTGTTCCGGATATGGGGAGTATGCTCCATTAGGAGCAAATGCCCTCACACACCCCAACGGGTGTCAGGCTTCATCATTGGGCTAGCTCCTTGTCAGGCTGGCGCTGCAACGCCCATGGGGCACCCACTAGGGAGCTCTTTGCCAGAGATCTTTAATAGCTTATTGATGAGGTGGGGGTGTGTGGGCTCTCTTGCAGTGTGTAGAGTTGTGTTCTAATAGTGAGTTAAAATAGGTCTAGTGATGTACCATGTCAGATTAATTAATGATTTGACTCACTACCCTAATAAAAAAAATGTGGTGCTTATCTAAGAAGCAATGGTCCTATTGAGCAAGTCAAGTGGTTTATAAAAACAAGGTCAACAACTTTGTTGCCCATGTCTGTCCAAATGGATCAGTTGGCAATTCTTCAGGACCTAACAAGAATAACCTACACTACTGTATGACTTGATTCAGTAATAAGTGCAATTTGTTGTAGTAATCAGTCATATAAAAGGTCACAATGTAAAACTGTACCTTGACCTGGATAATAACCTGGAACATAAAGTGACAAACATTAAAAATACAACATACAAAAGTATTTTTTTATTTAGTTCTCCAACTATTCATCATCAAACCAGTGGCATGTGTTGCAGTATTGACTGCATGCCCCCTGTGATACAAGTTATAAAATGATTCACAATCATCCAAAACATTGTGTTGTGGTATTTTTGTACGAACAGAGCTGAGGTCAGAACTTTTTCAAACACTCACCCTTAGTAGGGCTGGATCGAACCCCTTGAGGTATTTAGCGGAACGAAATGCCTATTAGCGTTCTGTTTGAAGTAAGTAGAAGGCTTTAGTGAAAGCAGGAGATACTCTTACCCTGATTCGGATGCGGCTGGGCGAGCTATACGTTTTCTACTTCCTCAGACGCGGTGCGGCATCTGCCATGAGACCTTCCCTGGGTCTGCTTCCTAGTTGGGAGATGAGGCACAGGAGATTGTTCCATTTCGAAGCGTCCCCTGCGTGTATCCGTAGAGCACATCTGCGCTCGTGCAGTAGTCCGGTAACCTCTACTGCCATCTTTGAAAGACGGCTGGAAGGCTTAACTCTTGCTAAATAGTAGGAACCTTAGTGACCGGCTGCATCGTCAATGCTGACAACCAGTGTATGGGATGAGTCCATTGCAAGTCTATGCATGCACATTTTATGGCATTAAAAATATGTACGGCTTAGACCAGTGTAGCAGTCTAAAACAATTGGAGATATATAATCATATTCTTTCCAGTCTAAGATGTTACCCCAAATTAACAGTCATGGACTTGTTACATTTGGCATACGTTGCCACTATACCTGCTCACAACCAGTTAGTCAAGTTCAGAACCAAGTGTGAACTTCACATTTTGTTTCCGAAAGATATGATTAAAAGGTTTCTTCTCAGTCAAGTTTGTATAGAATGTTTTTGATGTCACAAGGTCAAAACTGATATGTCCATATAACGAATATGTGAATTATGTGGCTCCACTTATGCTGCATGTTTTCAGTATATTTTAAATGGCGGGGTTATATGTTTACTTCTACCCAAGGGATATTATCAGTCATCCCTTCTTTGTGTGTAGATAAGCAGAAAATCCAATATTGCTCTTTTTTGAAAAGGGCTATTTGCTTCATGAGTGGGTTTCAAGAATGGTCAAGTCATTTGGGGAATGACCATATGCAAGCAAATGTGTGCTCATCTTAGTACTGGGTTTTTTGCATCTGATATCACTCCAATGCTCGGTGATTCCCGCCATATCCGCTCTTGGTGTCATCCCCTATATATTTCATCTTACACGGGCAAGTGATCATGCAAATGCAATTGCCTGAATTTCAGTTAGTGTGCTTTTTCTGTATCCACCTCAGGGTGTCATTGAGCTGGATGAACGTAGCCTCTTTTAGGGTACATACATTACATTGTTCACACGGGTAATGTACCACTACTGGTGGCATATTCTAGAGCAGTTTCTGCAAGGAGGAATTGGCTGCCCTGGGCCTTGTGTGAATAAGAATATCCTTCATGTTTGCTGTCCTTTTGTATGCAAATCTTTGTGGATCAATCATGAGGTTTCCAGTTTGGAGAATATTCCAATGTTTTTAATAATCTTTTTTATGGTATTAGATTCACCAGTGAAGCTGGTCACACAAGTCAGTATTTCAGATGTGGGTTTCTCTCATGGTTCTAGTAGTTCCTCCCTGTTATTGTTGCAAGTTCGTTGTTGTGCAGTTTCTATGCACTTCACAGGATAATGCCAATTTGGCAGGTGGTCTGAGAACTATTTCACCTGTTGTTTATAATCGCTCACTTTGTTGCAGTTACGGCACAGCCTCAAAAACTGCCCGTAAGGTATAATTTCCCTTATAAGGTTATTATATGGAGTTTTCCTTCTGTCAGGCGGATCATTAGACCCAAGAATGATAATTATGTTGCAGAGACATTGGCTGTAAAGTGTAGGTAGGGGTTCAGTTGATTAATCCAGTCAATGAAGGTGGTACACACGTCCTTTTGTCCTTTCCAGAAGATTAAAATGTCTTTGATGTAACTACACCATGATACAATGTTCCCCTGATAGGGATTTGTGGGGCATAGTATATGTTCTCTTTCGAAGTCTGACACATAGAGGCAGGCCAGACTGGGGGTAAAAGTACTGCCATTGAAGTCCCCTGGGTTTGGTGGAAGAGTTTTTCCTCATACTGGAAGAAGTTTTCGGTGAGGGCCAGCCTAGCACATTCCATAATCAAATTTATGGGAGTGGGTGATGTCCAACTATTGGACCGCAGGTTATCTTCAATCACTGGGAAGGTAGCCGTCTGGGGGATGTTGGTATCTAGAGCCTCAACATCAGGTGTAACTAAGAGATCAAACTGTGGCACACTGTCATTGGTCAATTCAATCATGTTAAGTATATCTCTAGTATCCTGCACAAAGAATTATGTTTTTTGGACCAAGGGTTTCAGAAAAATCTCACAGAACCTTGCCCAGTCACAGTCCTACCATGCGCAGTCCTACCATGACGTATGTCTGATGTAGGAGATTACGGTGAGGAGGAGGAGGGCAGCCCGGGACGCGCGATAAGGTAAGTGTGGTGTTATTTTACTTTCATTGTAAATTGTATTTAGAAAATACTTATTGCAGAGGGTGGGACGGTACGGGGCTGAGCTCCGCTCTGTTGCAGAGTCGGAATTTTTGCAGGAACGCAGAGTATGCAAAGTTCCGCAAACTCCGCCAGCGGAGTGGAATTCAGTGTCCAGGGTTACTTATGAGTACTGCTTTTGTTCACTTCTTTTAGAACAGCTTTTTCAAATGTGGGAATTTTGTTAGCAACCATACCCAAATTAGGGGTGAAAGTAGAGGGGTTTCGTATACCAGAGCCAGTGGTTTCTTGTTCTGGTTTGTCTGAGAAGAAACCTTTTAATCATATCTTTCGGAAAAAAATGTGAAGTTCACATTTGGTTCTGAATTTGTCTGGTCTTGTTGTAGGTACAAACCCTAGTCCTTTCCTCAGTGCTTTAGTTTCTGTTTCTGTCAGATCCCTGGGAGAGAGATTGACAATTAGTGTTTCTTCCCTGGGTGGCTTCTGCTTAGCATGTGTTGAGGTGGTAGTGATTTCTGCCATGGCATCCAATTCTGTTTTTGTTGTCCCCCTCTTCTTCTTCCTCGTCCTCTGCCCCAACCTATGCCTAAAAAAGGGGTTTTTAGGGAGTGAAGGGTTGCTGTGGACCTTGGGGGAACACGGGGCATTGCCACATTGGTGGACCTTGGAAGGGGGGCATACCATAACCAAACATCATTGGTGGGGGCCTTCTTCTTCCATCATTGCTTCTGAGCTGGCAGTGTTATTTTAGGGGTAATTTCTTCTCCTTGATGACTGGCTATCATCTGAAGCAGCCGCGGCTGGTAGTGGAAGTACCGGCCGGGCGGTGACGTGGGGAGGAGGAAGGGCAGGGTGGGGGGTAGTAATGTACGGATTACGGACTTTAATCCATACATTACTACCCCCCACCCTGCCCCTCCCCCACCCCACATCACCGCCCGCCCGGTACTCCCACTACCGGCCGCGGCTGATCAGAAGACACATCCTCAATAAAGGGTTGGAAGACTTCCTTTAGGTAGGGGTAGATTTGTTCCTAACTGAACTTTTTCATGTCTTTTTGGAGCTTAGTTATCTTTTGTTTCATAAGGAAGGGAAGTCTTTTTGTTCATTGATCTAGTTGTTCATTTCAGCCAGCTTGTTTTTTTATGCTGAAATTTGAATGCTCGCTTTTAAAGTGCCTTCTGCAATGGGAATTTTTACAAGCAAGTCACCAGCTAGTCATTTGGCGGCTTTTATTATCAGGACCAACCAGTCCCTGGTGCATCTCCATGCTACAAGGGACCATTCTTCCTTGAATGTGGCACCTTTCAAAAACATATGAGGGATATTGGACACAATTAGTCCATTGGGGGCAATATTTGCCCATAGGTATTCCGCCATTATTGCCCCATGGCAAATGAGCTTGCAACAATAACAGGAAGGCACTACTAGACCCATGAGAGTGACCAAAATCTGATATACTGACTTTTGTGACAAGCTTCACTCCTTAATCTAACACCATACAAATGATTATTAAAAAAACATTGGAATATTTTCCAAACTGGACACCTCGCTCTTGATCCACAAAGATTTGCATACAAAAGGACAGCAAACTTGAAGGATATTCTTATTCACATGAGGCCTAGGGCAGCAGAAACTGCTCTGGAATCTGCCACCAGTAGTCGGACATTACCCGTGTATACATTGTAATGTATGTCCCCTAACAGAGGCTACTATGTTTGTTCAGCTCAAAGACACCCTGAGGTGGATACAGAAAAAGCACACTAACTGCTAATTGCATCTACCTGATCTCTTGCCTGTGTCAGATGAAATATATAGGGAGCGGTTAAGGTGAGAATCACCCACCGAGCATCGGAATAATATAAGATGCAGAAAACCCAATGCCCAGATGAGCACACATTTCCTTGCATATGGTCATTCCCCAGATGACTTGAATTGGACCATAATTGAAACACACACACTCAATAGGCAAAAAGCCCTTTTTAAAAAATAGCATTACTGGATTTTTCACTTATCTACACACAAAGAAGGGATGAATGTCGATCCCGTGGGTAGAAGTAAACACATAACCCCACAATTTGGAATGTACTGCAAATATGCAACTTAAGTGGAGCCACATAATTAAAAATTTTTATATGGACATATCAGTTTTGACCTTTTGACATCTAAAACATTCCACCCAATATGGACTAACTGGTTGTGATCATGTACCCAGGGATAGTGGTTACTTATGCCAAATCTAATGTGTCAATGACTGTTATTATCGGGTAACATTTTACATAGGAAAAATTATGATTATATATCCCCAATTGTTTTAGACCTCTACACTGGTCAAAGCCCTATATATATTTTTAATACCATAAAATGTGCACCCACTGTGCCGAAACAGACTTGTCATACACACATCCCACACACTGGCCGTCAGAATTGCCGATGCAGCTATTCACAGAGGCTCCTCCTGTGTAGCTAAAGTCAAGTCTTCCGACCATCTTTCAAAGATGGCGGTAGAGGTTACCACACTACTCCACTAGGGAAGACTTGCTCAATGGATACACCTGGGGGACTCCCTGATGTAGACCAATCTCGTCTCCCAATGAGGAAGCAGTGCCGGGATAGGTCTCACGGCAGACGTCGCACCGCATCTGGGTAAGTAGTAATCTAATAGCTTGTCCGGCCACATCAGTTTCAGGGTAAGAGTATCTCCTACTTTTGCTAAAGCCTTCCACTTATTTCATACAGGACGCTAATAAGCATTTTGTTCTTCTAAATGCCTCGAGGGGTTCGATCTAGCCCTACTAAGGGTGAGTGTTTGAAAAAGTTCTGACCTCAGTTCTTTTCATACGAAAATACCACAACACAATGTTTTGGATGATTGTGAATCATTTTTTAACTTGTATCACAGGGGGCATGCTGTCAATACCACTATGTACACCAGTGGTTTGATGATGAATAGTTGGAGGACTAAATAACAAAATACTTTTGTATGTTGTATTTTTAATATTTGTCACTTTATGTTTCAGGTTACCATCCAGGACAAGGTACAGTTTCACATTGGGACCTTTTATATGACTGATTACTATAACACACTGCACTAATTGCTGAATCAAGGCATACAGTAGTTTAAGTTATTCTTGTTAGTCCCAGAAGAATTACCAATTGATCCATTTGGACAGACAACCGCAAAAACATGTTGACCTTGTAAACCACTCAACTTGCTCATTAGGACCATTGCTTCCCAGCTCAGCACCACATTTTTTAATTAGGGTTGTGAGTCCAATCATTAAAGAATCTGACACGGTACATCACTAGACCTATTTCAACTCACTTTTTAGAACACCACTCTACACACTGCACATGAACCCACACACCCCCACCTCATCAATCGGATATGAAATGATGTCCAGCAAAGAGCCCTCTAGTGGGTGCATGTCGGGCATTGCAGCACCTGCCTGACGAGGAGCTATCCCAATGATGACGCATGACCCCCCTTGTGAGGGCCTTTGCTCCTGTTGGAGCACACTCCCTGTATCTGGGACAAAAATACCTCTCACTTTGTGAACCCTGAGGAACTGCACACCTTTGTTTATCAATACACACCATGCCAATGACATTGCATCCATGCATTGAGGCGTACTGGGGATCCATAGGTTTTAGACTAATGACACTTTCACACTGTGCTTCAAAATATAAACATTGCACTGATATAAAAAGCCTTACATCCAGTTTACACTAGCAAAGCCATATGACTGGAACCCTGCCATGTAGACATCTACATTCACAATGTGCAACAGTCAGGGAGTCTGGTAATGATTTGTACAACATCATGAATCAATAGGGAAGCATGCCTACATCCCTGAAGCCTCCTGGACACAAGTGCTCTGTGACTTCATTTCACATAGGTCTGACATGGACTACTCTGAGGGAGGCTCAGGCACCCCTGATGCTGGATTACAACAAAGCAAACACAAGGAGATGACAGACGGAGCAC
This sequence comes from Lissotriton helveticus, assembly GCF_964261635.1. NCBI lineage: Eukaryota > Metazoa > Chordata > Amphibia > Caudata > Salamandridae > Lissotriton > Lissotriton helveticus. The sequence goes on along the minus strand of NC_136067.1, from coordinate 1,908,891,771 downwards.
TGAAACTTTTCAGACACTCAGCCCCAGTCACAGATCAGGTTTGAATCTATCATCGTTCTTTAGCTCACTTCACCATCGTAGTTCAGACCCAGCCATATGCAAATCAGCCATCACCCAGTCTTGACCCTGTTCCTTATGGGAACAGTACAGCCAGAACTGCCAAGCCTGTACCGGAAACAAGAATCCTGGGACCGGTTACGGAGTAACACCAGCCATCAGCCAGGCTAGCTTGAAACCAGAGGCAAAGTGAGCAAGAGACCCATGTTTGGGCAAACCCAGGCTACTGAGGTTGTTGCTGGATCACTACAGCCATGCCACGGGTTGATTTAGCTAAATTATGATTTACCCACACTAACGATAATGTACAAACACCCTTAATCAATCAATCAGGAAATTTGTATAGCGCGCTACTCACCCAGTGGGTGTCAAGGCGCTTGGGGGAGAGGGGTCCGCTACTGCTCGAACAGCCAGGTCTTGAGTTGCTTCCTGAAGGAGAGGTGGTCCTGGGTGAGATGGAGGTGGATGGGTAGGGTGTTCCAAGTCTTGGCTGCCAGGTAGGAGAAGGATCTTCCTCCCATGGTGGCTCTTTGAATGCGTGGAACGACGACGAGGGCGTGGCTGGTCGATCGTAGCTGACGGGTGGAAGTGTAGAAGGTCAGGCGTTTGTTGAGGTACCTGGGGCCTGAGTCGTGGAGGGCCTTGTGTGCGTGGGTGAGAAGACGGAACGTGATTCTCTTGCTGACGGGGAGCCAGTGCAGGTCTCTCAGGTGTCCGGAGATGTGGCTGTGTCGGGGGAAGTCCAGGATGAGTCGTGCGGAGGCATTCTTTCCTTAAAGAAACACTTGTTGAGATGTCCGTTTTCCTCTTTTACGGCTCAAAATCATGATGTGGATTCTATTTGGCATGTCACTACCACACGCCTGGCAACAATCATTGCAAAAATGGTTAGTCTGTGATCGCTACCATGCTGACACTGTTCTCTATGTTGAAACAATTTGACTTTTCAATTGACATACAGGTACAGAGGCAGGTATGTGTCACCAACATTTTAAGTGTTGGTCCGCAGGAATCCTTAACCACACCTATAGTCAGTCGCACTGGCATTATGTAGCAGGAGAGGTTAAACTTATGTGGCATGTAAGAGCATAATGTGCTGCAAGATGAAGCAATATATGTGGCACATTGACACACCTTTCATAATGATTTGATTTTATAATACCTTCATGTTAACACTTGTTAACACCATCTGGGTAATTCTTTTCACCTCATAATCACCTGTTTCATACTCAAATATGAACATAGGCAACAAAAAGGGGCCCAGGCAAGCTTAGCAACAGTCATTCCACTTCGCTGCAACATCAGTTGAAACATGTTTTGTTACGTTCATGCCATTTGTGATACGACCAAATTCGATTGTGTTGAAAATCTGCAAATTAAGCATCAGATGAAGGTACATCTGCTAACTGCATCAACATTGTAGATATGCAAACATCAACACAGATGTAAAAATGCAAGAATCCTGTGGGCCTGCTTACATTGCCCCTACATTAAGAATGTATGCCTCCTTAACAATTCAAAATAATTATATGGACAAGTTCTGTTGTGTTGGCACACTGACTGTAATTTGGTTGATTGATACCTCCCCATACACAACTCAATGTTCTAATTATCATAAATCACACTCAGACATCACTGAGCTACAACCATGTACTCATTATACTTACTGGTTGAATTAGGATCCCAGAGGTTTTCGACTTCCCCCCGGGTGAATGGACATGTCCATCTACAAGATAACGATTTGAACATTGTATTGTATATAGTGCTGCTAATCACAGTCCAAATTACATAAACAAATACTATGACATCCTAAAGTATTTCAAATATTCAACTCTCTTGACACACATATGTATAAATTGCATGAATATGGGGCACAGTTAGTCACCTTGCAGTGCTGAGCTGTCTGGATGATGAAGGACAGAGGTATCTAACGTTCCAGGGTGCTTGCTCAAGGGTGAAATCATTGGCCCTAGGAAGGCTAAAGCAGTGCTGCAACGGAAAAGGACAAGTATACACCTTATGCAATATTGTAAGGACAGTGGCGGCTCCTCGAGGGAGTGTTGCAGGCCACGGGAGGGAATAGGGTGCGGCGTAGTAAACTCCGGCATACGGCCGAACAGAGTTAAGTAAATAAATAAAACTAATTACATTGGCTTATTTTTAGCATTCCTCGGTTGATCACAAATGTTAAATCTGTGAATGCATCTAAATCCATACATGTGCAATGTGAATTGCCAACCACCACCCATAGAACAGCCCCATGGAACAGTGTATAGCAATGCAGCAATTGGCCCTGCGTTGCGTTACACTGGATTTATGTAGCCACTCCAAGGCACACAAAGTGGCCATGTGTTGCTTAAATAATTGCACCATAGCGTTTGCATTGCACATGATGATTACATGGTGTTATTTCAAACTACCACACTAAGAAGTCAGCCGCTTTAATGTTTAGGTTTGCATGACTTATATAGCAGCATCACTATATGCAGATGTCATCCGATCGCTAGTCCCAGCAGGTCCACCAGATCAGCCTCATGTGGCACAACATCAGCCCACCGGTGTTTGAGTTGGGAGATGGTGCAATACCCTCTGAAGAATTGGCACATGTGCCAATGCACTCGGTCCCACCGATCCGTCCTTTCCTTGGGGGTAGCCCTGACTGACCCTACCCCCAGAGACCACCTAGTGGAGCAGGTAATGCGTAGTGAGTCATGTGAAGCCACCAACCTCTCACTCCACTAAATCCTTACCCCTACCCTTTCCCGACATGACCCAACCCCTCCCTAACCTACTACCCCAAACAAACACCTCTTAAATTAATGCGTACACCTAATGTATAAAACCCCTAAATGGACAATCACCTGACAATACAAAGACAAATAATTATATACTATACAAACACACAAAAGGTACACAATTGATATAAGGACTAGACAAAACAATTGCAAAAATTCTCCAGACACTCTCCAAACACCACCAATTGAAATCTTTGATGTCCATGAAATGTAATGACAGGAGGTACGCCAATTTGCCCTTGGAGTCAGTCTGGGTTCAAGGGATACATGTGTAGTCCTTATCACCCAGGGAGGGGACGAGCAGGCAGCAAGGCAGCACAGCAAGGCAGGAATCAAGAGCTGGATGGGCACACACCAATTTTCACATGCCTTACTAGGGTACACGCCTGGATGTGCCTCACAGTCAAGTGTACATTTAAAGATTGATCCTCCAGCCTTTGTTCCACTCTTTTTTAATCCCTATTCAGCCCAATCTCTCTCGTAGTGCAATGTGTTGTGACCCATTCCTTGTGATGTGTCACAGATACAACACACACTTAGGGAAGCACGGAGAAAGGCTGGCTACCCCATACTCCAATGCATGTTCCACCCAGCTTGCTGGACCGTCAAACTCCATCTGGTGTAATTCCACTAATCCTCATGTTTTGTGTAGGCAGCCATGTCTTACACACAAAGGTAGCCAAGGTCCTCCATCTAATGTAGCGACACAGCCATTTTTGCACTCAGGGGTATATGTTTGACCCGAGTTGTGTGGCACTTGCACCCCACAACTTGGTACATGCTCAACACAACTTAAATATGATATTGGTGAAGCCACCTTGCATAGCCCTGAGTGCCTTTGTAAATCTTGAGTAAAGTAATGCTTTACGAACAGCTGTATTGCCGTACTCTGTGCTAGGAGGCATTCAATGGCCATTGCGTGGGTGTCCTCATGCAACTCCCATGGTTTTAGACACATTCCCAGACATATCAAACATGATAATCTTGGCCAAGTGCCAGAAAGATAAACCTTCCCAGGAGAGGAGAAACAAGGAATGATATCTTCAATTATCCTATATACTTACTCTTTCAATGTGTGCTGCATTCTGCAGTGGATGCAGATAGAGGAATATGGCTCGCAGGATTTGATTTTTGCAGGAAGGTGCTCCCTCGTGCAAAAAAACAATCCTGCATGCAAATCAAGCCCCCTTCCACCATAGTGCAAGGAGGACTCCGTTGGCGCTAGGCAGCCAGAACAAGACCAGTACAGGGTAAAAGGCAGCAATGCACCATAATCTTTTAAATACAGCACATTCCTGCCCTTTCCCTGTCATGCAGTGCAGTGCAGCAAAGTGACTTGCTGCGCTGCGCTACCAAACTTGTAAATCTACCCTACTCTTTAGTTCTGCATCACCTCTGAACTGATCTAGATTGTGCTACCTAGAACACAAACTACCAGCACATGCATATTAACCATGTGCATGCTGGTACACATTTCAAATTATATGTTGTGTATGTCTTGCACAGGCACATGCATTCTGCACATCAATCAATCAATAAATCAGTTATTTGTAAAGCGTGGCAAATCACCCATGACCGTCTCAAGGCACTGGAGTGCTGGCTGCTATGTGGTGATTTGCTCACTCGAACATCTAAATCTTGAGTCCTTTCCTGAATTGCACATGGTTATATCATGCTCATATTTCCTGATCAAACATAGGTAAGTGTAACACACAACAACATAACTTTTGAAGAGGTATGTGAGCCAGTAGGCTCACCAAAGTGAACTAGGGTTGAATGGTAATTTAGACTACTACTATTCACTACACAGCATGCTTCCACCCCAACATTAGCTCTGTCTTACTCCTGGAAAAGGAAATAGCATACATCTACTATGAGAGCAGGTGTTTGTGTGGCCCTCCTGATCCAAGTGGACTGCAATACATGATGCAGGCCTATGTCATGGCACACATGCATCTTCTATGTTCCCCTCTGGGTATATACCAGAGATAATGAGCCACACAACTATGCAGATAGCCACTCAGGGCAAGGGTAAACTACTATTACCAGGCAGGGATAATTTCATACACAACACTTTCATTGATTTAATGAGATTGTGTATATAAACATACATTTATGCTTGACTTTTAACATGACCCTTCACACATTAGCCATCTTTGTATTCCTGATGTGATAGTTGGCTAGCATCTCCCATTTCTTACTTCTCTGCTTATGCCACAAAACGCATTGTTATCTCTTTATTGTGTTTTGTTACAGGTGTGTGACCCTTCTTGCATTGCTGTGAAAAGCATGGTAAATTTATATTTTCTCAAATGAGGCCAAATGTGGTATTTACATCAATCTGCCTGTGAAATGTGTATCATGTGTTGTGTCTTGTGGATTCCCACACATGCATGATTGCATTCTTTATAAATGTCATTTAAAAAATCTACACCTGTCCACGACAACTGTCAGCCATGATCTGTGCTGGTATCTGCTGCAACATTTACTCTTGCATAGTGCTGGCATTCTGCATGCTAGTCCATATATAAGATGCACTGCAATGAGCAGTTTGCCTCGGATGCTGACTGTTTGGGAGAATTATGATCCATTAAACACTGAGTACCATATGAAACACACTTTGCTGCTGCAGAACAAAACAAGATGGCTTGATGTGCTTCACTGCACTGCTTAAATGCATGAGTACGGGAATGGCCCTTTACTATGTAGATCTGTGTCAATCCTGCCCTGTCCCTTTCATGCAGTACATTGCATCACATTGGCTTGCTGTGTTGATTTAGTTTTATTTAAAGGTATGGCCTCATGTTGATCAACAGACAACATCATTCATACATGTTGAGGCCTACATCTAGTTTTTACATTGACATGCACACATACACAACATAATGAATTAGTTCCCAAATAAATGTATTTGTTGATGAGTTGATAGATTTCTGTCAGTATTACCAATGATTAATAAAGAAAATTGGCCACGATTTGGTCACATATCTGCTGACCTGCCATGGTGTGCTGGATATCTCCATTGTTGTCTTAATCCTTTTACAGGTCCTCTGGATTTAGTGGCTCATAGTCCCACAGGATATTTGTTTTTAATCAGATATTGTGCAGTATTGCACATACAAGGATTATTTTACACACCATAGGAGTGAGTAAAATAGTCTTCTACCTGACACATCCAAGTTTCGGAACCTAGACTTTAGGCACCCAAAACTCCTATCAACAAAGTTCCTAGTCGAAGTGAGTGCCACTTTAAATCATTATTCAGCCTCCATCTGAGGATTGTTGAATGGTGTCATGACCCATGCCTGCAAGCCATACCTGCGGTCACTGCAAAGTACAAATATACAACAGTAGATTAATTTGCACATTGTTACTTAGACATAACCGTCCATGTCTGTTATGTAATCTGGAAAACCCATACACATTTCCTACACTTTTGACCAATATGTGTTGGATAATGTTGGTCATTGATTTATACATATATCTTCAAGTTCTATGTGTTGTTGCATATATTGTCCATGTCCTGAGACATGGGAAACGTCCACATGCTGACTGTCATGTTTAGGCAGTGGATTACCAGGATAAGTATTTTGGATTGTTCTTAACAGTTCTATGTTATGTGCACTCACTATACGGGCAAAGTTACAAACTTATGATCAGAATCTCTGGCGTATATTCATCTCTATGTAGGTTTTGACAGTGCCAACATGTTTGACACTCACACATGCATTTGTCATTTTGACCCACTCGTGTTCCAGACGTAGAAGCGGGCACCCAGGAGGCCACACAGCGAGCCAACAACCAGTCCCGACCCAGCCGAACAACGAAGGGCCGACATGAACAGGAGCGGATAGGAAGGCAAGGGCGACAGGAAGAAACACACCCAAGGTGAGAAGGACAGAAGATCTGGGCGAAACAAGCCCAAGCAACGGCAACAACACCAGGTAACAAACCCGAGCCAGCAGGCCCCAGAAACCGACAGCACAGAGGCGCCAAATAACAGATGCTCAACGTCACCCAACCTCATGGAACACATTAAACAAGAAATCAACCCCAGAAGGATGAAAGGATAAGCGGACCTGCTGGGAACAGAACCTGAGACCATGAGGCCGAACACAGCCTGCAACAGAGGACGTATCGGACCACAAACCCACCAGATCCCACCCCCAAAACCAGGAACAAAGAAGAGGATACCAAATCCTCACAGGAAGTGCAGGACCCGACCCGGGGAAGGAGAACCGGGAAAGCCCAGCAATCCCGGACAAGGAAGGGCACCGCTCGAAAGTATACCAACGTGGGACACAGCGAAACAGGGACAGGAACCACACCCCTGCCAAGCGCAAGCCAGAGTACCCCAGAAGCACAAAACTCACCATAGAGCCAAAGCACCATGGGCCAGCAACGGCAGAACAGGCAGCTTGGAGCAGAAGAACAGAAGCACATTGTCACCCAACTCGATGGCAAGCAATCAAGCGAACACAGAAGAATGAAAGGTTGAGTGGACCCACCAGGATCTGAACCACGAGGACAAACCCAGGCACCAGGAGTGGACGCAGCAGGCCACAAAGCCACCAGACCGGAAGCAAACAAAAGAGAAGCACCCAGGTTAGTACCACCAACATGACAAACGCCCATCCCCTCCTGCTCTGTAAGCACCTACTGCCCCAGTAGAGATCCTGCCCTAACCACAGGGTGAAGAGCTGGGAGCCCCCTGCGCTGTCCTCTGCACCAAATTAGAAGCGGGGAACTGAAGTCCTTGCCTTAGCGTGACCCCTGATAGGCACCGAAAGATTCCCCCTCCCTAAACAGAACTCTCGAAGCATTAGCACTAAAGTTCTAGTTTCACTTATTTGTTTTAATCAAACATGGAAACTCAAGCAACACAGAGGAACCGCAAAATCTCTTAAAAGGACAATGGCCATTCAAAAAGTTAAGGGCATTAATGGGAAGGGAAGGGCATAGTGGGCATGGGGGAAACTGTCCTTTTAACTCTCATTAACCAAATTTTAACATAGTTTTTGCTTTTACTGTAATGATTTTAATTAATCAAACAGTTACTAAAATTAATTCAACATTCATAGCATAACAAGGCCCATTTCATCAAGCAGCATGTCTCGCCATCACCCTGGACAAACAGTGGAGCTCTCATTTGGGGTCAGGGGTCTTCTGTCTCTGCCCACCTATGCAGAAGTTTTCATGAGCACTCAAACAATGCAAAGCGAAGGAAAAGGCAGCGCCTATTTCCCACTGGAAAGGCCAAGTACTCAGCACTAAAGCACTGCACAAACTGGAGTAAATGTGACCCCCTTGTAGAGGTGGGTATGAAACTTTGCTTTTGTACAGCAGGCTCTTCAGAGCTCTGCATTGAGCTCATACGCCTGCCCTACATGCCCAGCAGTGAGCTTCTAAGAATGCCTCATAATTCATTTGTGAATGCAGTGTCCTGCTGCACACTGGTAAACGTATTCTACAGCATGCTCGTAAGTGTCCTTTGCAGCGTACTCCACCAATAGCCTGCAGTGTGCCTGTAAGTGTCCTCTGCATTGTGCTCTGCAGTGAGCCTGCAGTGTGCTTATGAGTGTGATTGTAAGTGTGCTCTGCATTGTGCTCTGTAGTGAGCCTCCATTGCGTATGTACGTGTGCTCTGCAGTGAGCTTGTAAATGTGATACACATTGTGCTCTGTATTGAGCCTGCATTGTGCTTCTAGATTTTTTATTTAGCGTAAACTCAACCCAAAGATATCGGAGTGCTTTGCATGAGTACCAGGTATATATTGCTCAAGGACACATTCATTTTAAGGTCTCAGCTATAGATACTGCATGCGCTGTCTCGAAGAGACAAGTTGTATATACTTTGTTGGCTTCAGCACGCTCATAGGCCTCCCATTTGCTGGCTGTATTGTCGCTCTCATATACTTTCTACCCATTTGTCCAAGGCATGTATGCGTCATGCCTCTTCCTGTGTTTAGCCCTCTCCCAGAGCTTGGACAAATTACTACTAATCATCCCCAGCTCGCATTTATCCAAAGATTTTCAGAACTACTTTTTTTCTTTGATTTGGAGCACTTTACACAAGCACTTCATTTTTTTATTTGCTTCGTCGCCCCGTTTCTGTAAACTGGGCTGTACATGCGGCAGCGATTAGGGAGCTGTAGCCGCCACAGGGATGTGCCCGATGTCTGTTCTGTTTTTGTTCTGTTAGGAATCGTAAAAAATAAAATGGCTTAGTATTCCTTCTCTACCCTTTTAATGCAATACTAAGGCTGTATTCTGAGATAACACACACCGAATTCTCTTGCATCTGGAAGCGACCGAAAGTAGCCACCATCTTGTAACTGGGTGATTTTCATTCTCCGGTACTATGGTCACATTGGAAACAAAAATACAGCCTTCATTATGCAGTTACAGAAATGACCCTCAGTGCTGGCATCCGCATTATATGCCAGCAGTGTTTCAAATTGAAATATAGAAGCAGACTCTCTATCTTCACTGCTATTGTCTCTGCCCATACATTGTTGGCGTCTCAGTATTTCAAAGTAGTGCTCTGACTAGATATGTTGCCTATACTCTGCGGCCTCACATTCCCCGCTCACTTACTTTTTCACTTCAATACAATTTCTCCACAAAAGCACACCTACTATAACCAGAGAGCTTGGTAATGCCAGCCTCTGTGTGTGGTCTCTGATTTGTGAAATAATGCACATTAATGACGCTACATAGTGCTGCAGACAAATAGGGACTGTGCGCTGCCCGACCAACTCCTTGCAGTACTCTTAGTGATTTCCTTTCTGGGCATGCACATTTAGTTCACCATCCATGGAATAAATACACACTCATGGACTCATCATGTGAGCATGTGTAACTGCACACAAAACATAGCAAGATGGGAGGTCCTGGCCTGAAATTCTGGCTGGACTGTTCCCATGAGCAGCAGGGTTGAGACTGATTCGCATATGGCTGGGTCCAAATTGGGGTGGCTTGGTAAGCACAAAACTATGGATTAAACTCAGATATGTGACTGGGGTCAATGTTTTCATTGTTCAGAATTCTGTTCACCATCTGTTCATTTTGCTTTTGTCACCCTAAGTGGGAGGGGTATGCCTAGGCGTGGGTCCTGTGCTCACTGTACCACTGGATTCAAGCTAGCCTGGCTGATGACGGGTGATACCCTGAAGAAAGTCCTAAGATGCTTGTTTCCGGTCAAGAGAGGACCTGGCCTGGCAATTCGGGCTTAACTGTTCCCATGAGGAGCAGGGTTCAGACTAATTTGCATATGGATGGGTCCAAACTGGTATGGTGAGCAAAAAAACAATGGATTAAACCCAGATATGTGACTGGGGGTGAATTGTTGCATTGTTCAGCATTCTATCTATCATCTGTTCTTTTAATGCACACAAAACACACATGAACAGGTACCCTGACGACACCCAATCAAGCCCTAACACTGTTATAGCACCCAACCATGTGTGTGTGTGTGTGTGTAAACACACACAAACATGCACACATAACACACTGCCACAGGCACCTCCTCAAAAGTAATATCAAACACTTTTGAACACAGGCACACATTTCACATCCGAAACCTCACAGACATTATTTGATGGAAGAAGCGTCCTTCAGTGACAGCCTGTTACATCTCACAACCGGGTGTCAGACAGAAACACAACAAGACACTTATAGCAGCTTGCACACACAGTCTATTCCCACAACCCTCCATGTAACTTGTGCAGTAAATAGAGACCTGTTGGCTTATGTGAGGAAAAACGGGGAGAAGACTGTGCCCAGGGGGCCTAAAGCTTACCAGCTCATCACTCTCAGTCTCTTGTTTTTCTCACCCTAATGTCACTCTTAATATGCTTTGTTCAGCATTTACAATGCTGCTAACTGCCACCCATTGTAATGAATCTAGGAGCACAACTATCAATAGTGCAGCAGGTTCTGTGGCACCAGCGGCAAATGTTGGCAGGGAGCCACTGCACCACAAATGTACCTCTTTTACTACCTTACCAACGAAAGAGGGGATCTGGTGTATTTAAGTTGCTTGCATGCATGAATCATTACCATGTTACTCAGAGCTTCCTGTTTTGTATGCCTCCAAACAATAGCTAGCTAGAGCTTTAACTTAATTGACTCTGATGATGTCGAAGGCTACATGTGCACTTCGGAGATCCGTGCTCAATAATCTAATGTTGGACAAAGGACAGCAAGTCCAAGGAACAAGAAAAGTCACAAACTTTTCCTTTTTGGGTTAATTGAAATTAAAGTGCTGTGCAAAGGAATCCACGTCAGTCAAATGAAAAACAAACCCCCCCTGCACAGGCAGACAGGTCTAAAACTGGGTGCAAACCAATGATTGCTTAATTCTTTTCTTCTTGTCTCCAAAGGTTTAACGCTATAAGACTTGGGTATATACTCCAGTCAGGGACACTGGAATTATGCATCAAGTAGAGGGCCAAATTATACTGCAGGGTTGAGTAAACTATGCAGCAAGAAAAGGCAGATTATGCAGCGTATTACATCATTATGTCATCATTTTTAGGTCTCAGCTCTAGGCGCACACATGCGCTGTCTCGAAAAAAACATGCTGTATCTGTTTCATGGGTTTACCCCCCCACCCATAGGCTTCTGATTTGCTGGTACTGTTGTCACTCCATTTTTTACTGTCCCCATTTGTCCATGGCATGCCTCTTCCTCTGTTTACCACTCCCAAGAGCAGGGACTAAGTACACTATCTCTCCACTGCTCTGATTTAAGACCATTCTAGGGACTTATTTTTTCTTGGTTTATGACTCCTCCTTAGGAGCGCTGTGTTTTCACTTGCTTAAGTGCCGTTGTAAACAGCAATTGTTTTTCCACTTGCTCTTAAAACAATGGAGCGGAAGAAAGGAGGTTTTCCCGCTGCAGCTATGAGATTGAGTTGAGTTTTGGATTTCAACAAGTTATTTTGGCTTCCCCAACCCATTCTATATTTAAGAATGTGAAGACAGTGGTTAGAACAAGGAATTTATTGTAGCAGATGGGCAAGGAAGGCTCAGGGTTACCTTTCCCCGGGGCGCTTGGCAGGGTTTTAGTGAGCGCTGCTCGTGCAGGAAATAATTCATGAGCACTGGGCAGTCAAAAGTAGCCGGTGTTCCACCTGCTCCAGACATGTGGATCTCATATCCCCCAGGGCCAGGATCTGGCAAGGAGGATAGGTATAACTTTATTGCATGATTAATTAAAACCTTTGCAAACGAATAAAACATTAGTTCTCAGGATATGCCTTCTTCTTTAAAAAATGTTAAAGGATTACAAATATGTTGTAAGTCATTAAAATTGCAAAGGAGTAAAAATTTGTAGGTAAAGTAATTCTTCTTAGTGAAAAAGATAGATCGGCATAGGGCTTGTTCACATTGGCGGATCCACACCAGGCAATGATATATGAGCTCACAGCCAGGCCATCTGGCAAGGAGGAAAGCGCAGTACCAATTTTTTGGGCGGCATCAGCAAACATTTAGCATATTTTTCATTGCTGATTGCCTCAGAAAGACCCCCGCCTTTCATATCAGGAATTTCTTTTCTATGGAGAGGGAGGGCGAGACACACTGCTTGATTATTGAACCAACGTGCATTTTACAGTAGGGCCAGGCAGCGTGATGCTGTGGGCACTTTGTTAATACATGCACTTACTTCTTGCACCTGCGTGCCAAGTTTGTCAGGACAGGGGGTATTTTTACATTAGCAGGTGAACTTAGGTCAGGTGCCACACCCCCCTAGGTTCAGTTATACAGTCAATGGGATGCATTATGGGATTTGTAGTTTACCAGCTTCTAGTCTGGGTGCACTTTAGGTACAGTTTCCACTGTTACTTAATGAGCAGCCCATGTCTAATGAGGAGGACCTTTGACCCCCAATTATATCAACCTCCACATGCAAGAGACACTTGATCTCTGCCCAAACACCTTCCTTTGCCTATTGAAACAGCAGTACAGCACCAGAAGTTCCCCTTCAGGTGCAGTGTAGTGGGAGGATGGCCCCCCACACCCTCCCCTCTGCTCTCCCCTCCACTTTATTAGGTGTAAATGTTTGACATCCTCCTGCCATCAACTCCAGTGAGGAGAAGGCAGTTTCTCTCTGGCCAGTGTTTTGTTATATTTATTTTTAAGAGTGTGTGTACACTAAAGGTTTCATGGTGATAAACAATAGGAAGGAAGAAAAGTCAGACTAAGAGAAGAGAAAAGTCAGACTAAGAGAAGAGCTGCCAGTCTACTCAGCATGAAAAACCTTGTTTGAATAGTCATGTTTATAATGTTTATAGGATTAAAGATTAGGGGGCAGATTTACAAGCCCCTTGCACCGCCATTGCATCACTTTTTGTGACGCAACGGCGGTGCAAACAATGCACCCTATTTACAATGTGACACATCTAGGGAGATGAGTCACGTTGTTAAGCCCTGCGTCACATTATACCTGCGTCAGGTATAATGTATGCACTGGGGCATTCCTACAGAGGAAAGCCTCGTAAAAGTGACGCAGTGAAATCTACAAGATTTCACTGTGTCACTTTTAGGACGCCACTGCATTAAAAACTTACGCCTGCTTGAAGCAGGCATAAGGAGTGATGCAGTGTAGTTGGAATAGGCCACAAAATGGAGGTGCGTCATGCTTGCGACACAACTCCAACAATGGGTGACTTTTGCCCCTACAGATGCTTCAGAATTTCTGACGCATCTGTCAATCCTTCCGCCATGGTGCACCGTATTGTAAATACAGCGCATCCATGGTGGCGCAAACATTTTTTAGGGTGGCACAAGGAAAGTGATGCATCTCTATAGATCCGTCGCTTTATTGTAAATCTGTTCCTAAGTTGCGGACGAAGATTTGGTAGAGAGTTACACTAGATCGGAGTAAAAACTGAAAATCTCTTTCTACTGTGTCTCTGTTTCCTGTATCTAGGAACTACTGGTTTATTTGCTGCAGAGGATCGGTGAGCCTCTGATGGCACATACATACAAAGCCACTTGGTGACGAATTGGTGGGGCAATTCCATGAAAGTCCTTTGGGACCAAGCAACAGATTTTAAATGGCTTTCTTTGCTTGATTGGCTGCCAATATATTTGTTTCAAAACAATAGTTGCATGACTCCTAATAGATGCTTTTAAAATCAGTGTAGCAGCGGAATTCTGTGCTGTGCTGACTTGAAACTGATTAAATCTCCTTTGCGAAGTCTCAAGTAAATGGCATTTGGTTATCCAAGCAGTACCCGATTATAGCTGCCATAAAAGTTCTTCAGTAGCAAGGGACGAAACTTCCTGGTTGTCGTCGAAAGGAAAACACAGTTTGATGCAACCAGTTAATGTTAGGTTTGATTGACAGCTACTGGTCATCAGTACTCTCAAACGTTTAGCAGACTTCTTAGCAGTAGGTAATGGCCCCATTTTCCTGGGCCAGAAATGCTGGGTTCATAAGCTAAGGTCTTGTCTGCATTCAATTTTAGGTTTTTGTTCCTCATCCACCCACAGATGAAGCGCATTATGTATTGGAACATTTCTTGGGAGGCATTGCAACTGTCCAGGCGGATCAGAATCTGAGAATCATCTGCTTTGTTCTACAGTCGGCATCCTCTCACTGCCAGCTCTCTGGCCAAGGGTCTAATAGAGATGCTGAATAAGTGTGGAAACAGTGCAGGGGCCTGAGGTACTCCACACATCACATGGATTTTCTGCACAACAAGCAGCATGTTTAACCCCTCTAGGTATGGATCTAAAACTACTTTGGTGATACATGTTATACCCTCTGCTCGGACATGCTGCAGTAGGATGTTATAGTGTTTTGTATCAAAAGATGCACATAAGTCCAGCCATACTAAACTGAAGATTAAGCCATTGTCCAGCTGATTTCAGAGGTAATCAATATCTAACAGTATTACAGTATCAGTTATTGTGCTTCTGGTAGACACTGGTTTTGTGAGGATTTCATTAATTTGAGCTGTACAGGAATTTACTGAGCTCTTGGGAAACATCTCATTCTATAATTTAGCACACTTAAAGCAGTGGAGAAATTGGATTATAATTCTTCAGCATGAAATGGTCATCAGCATTTCTTTTCAATGAAGGGATAACAATTAACCCTGGGCAAAGCACTAAGCTACGATCGCATAGTTTGCGAAGTTTGCGCAACTTCACACTACGCAAACTGCTCGTAGCACAGTGCGAACATGCGTAGCGTAGTGCAGCTGTCATTTTTTGCTTGCTCGCGGTCCTCAATGTCAAGTTGGCAACCGCGAGCAAGCAAAATGACATGCTCGCGAGACTTTTTCCTTGTTCGCGATCAGCAACATCAAGTTGCCGATCGAGAGCATGGAAAATAAACCTCCCAGCGAGATTCTCAATGCGGGGAGGTCAGGTTTCTCATTGCGAATGGTCGCGTATGCTTGCGACCGCTCGCGATGAGAAACTACCAGTCCACGTTGAGAAAGCTGCAGCTCGAGTAAAAATCTACTCGAGCTGCAGAAAAGTACAGCTCGCACTGTGCAAGATGCCGTTTTCAATGATTGCACAATGCCGGATGCTTGTACGCACTGTGCAATCATTGAAAACGACGTCTTGCACAGTGGAAATATGCTACTATGCAGTTCGCGTAGTGCTACGCGTAGCTCGCGTAGTGCGAAGTGCACTTCGCGTAGCTTCGTGAAGCGCTTCTTCGTGAACCACGTCCACCCCTAATAACAATAGCTATTTAAAAATGTCCAGGTGCTTCACTCAAAGTGAGAGAGGAATTCAAAATTGAAATAAGTGGCTCCATAATATTTGACGTCATACATTTCATTACGTCCAGCTCCAGAGGAGATCCAGACTGAACTTTGGGTAATGAATGCTGTTATATCTCCTTAGGTTTAAACACAGTCAATGCAACCAGATTTTGATCCTACGTATGAGGAGCAATTACAATGATAGGACTATTCACAATACTTTCTTTATTTATGTTTATACTGGCAATGAAGAAAGTATTTAATTTATAGCAATGCGTTTACAAAGGTTTTAAAGGTTGACTAGTTTTGTCAGCATTAGAAAGCTCATGCGTAATTCTAAACGTTTGTTTTTGAGGATTATGTATACTACATACCCAATTAGGATAATATGACAATTTCGTTAGCAATTTAAATTTGTGTTGCTTGGTTCATCGAAGTTCCTTCACCAAAGATGTTTTAGATGCTCTAATTGCAGCATAGCTTCATTAGTTTTTGTGTAAACTAGGGTGCTGGGCCACCCTTTTAGTTACCTGTTTCTTTATTCCATGTGCATGCAGATTGCCAGCAATGACTATCCATATTATAGATTCCTTTTCTGCTATATCGAAAGACTACTTAAATCTATCTTCATCTAATTTAATGTTGAGAGGAAGCTTTCCTTGTTTACTTGCCTGCATATACATATAGTTTTAAGTTCAAATAATTTTTTAGGTCTTAGCTAGACAGCACATGCGCTGTACGAAGAGACGTGATGTGTTCTATCTATGGACTTACAGCCCACCCATCTACTACCATTGGTAAACTTCAGGGACGGCCTATTTTCCATTGATGCCATTCGTCCTGGCATGCGGGCATCATGCCCTCTTCTTGTGTCGGGTACTCCCATAGCACAGGGACCAAGTTCATGTCTTCTTATGCTGATCCAGGTTTGTGAGGCTATTTTTTCTTTGTTTTTAAGCACTCCATAGGAGTACTTGTGTTTCGAACAGCATCCCTTGTACACATACAAGCATACCACTGAAGTCCATGTGCATGTACATAAACAAATGCATTTCTTAAAAAGTTGTTATAATACGAACAGCACTTGTTTATTTATTTTTTGCGCCATATAGTGGTATTAGAGTGCTTGCTCCTTCGGCCATCTTGCCATAGCGCAAACACAAGCCGATGATATTGGAGCACTTTAAGTGCTCACCAGTAACATTACACAATGACACATTAATTTCTGTTGCTGATCCTGCTTCAATTAAGGTATTTTTATTCTAGTCGTTGCTTGACCAGCTCCCTATCCCCTCCTGCTTCCCTGCTTGACCCGTACCTCCATTACATCCCTCAATGCTGCTGCTGTATTTTTTTTTTTGCATAATCTAATTGTATTGGAGCGCTTGTTCGATCCTCCATCTTGCCATAGTGCTAACATCTGCTGATGCCATTGGAGCACTTTCAGTACCTGCTACAATTAACAATGGCACATTAATTATTGTAGTTCGGGGGAAATTTAAGGGATTTGCCCAAAATCACAAATTGTTCAGCTGGCCCGAGATTCAAGCCCGGCTCCTCATTTACCATGTTGGCAGCTTTGACCATTACGCCACATCCTCACTTCACTTCAAAGCACCTAAACTGTTTCTCACTAGTACTTTCAGATTTGTACAGCAAAACCCCATCAACACCAAACAAACATTTGCAAAGCCAATAGATCTTAGCAGTGCCAGAGCTATTGACTTTGTCAATGTGAATGTCTTTTAGCTATCTTGTCTAGCAGCACATCTGCTTTCAGCATGGCTGAAAGTCACTGACAAAAGCGATATGATGCGGCCAGCGCAGGCCACGTCATAGCGCTTTTTTGACAATAAACTCAAACTGGGGGGCGAAGAGATTCGGCTCAACATCCTTTTATTCTGGACTTTCAGTAACTTTTCAACCATGCTGAACAGCAGATGTGCTGCTAGACAACGTGGCTAAAAGACATTAACATTGACAAGGCCATTGCCGAGAGTTATAGGGTTTGCCAATGCTTGCTAAACTAACAAACACTGTCTGGGCATTTATCACACCTCATTAGTAACCGTTTGACATTCAACTATAGCAATAAGCAACAGAAAGATGACCAGCCCAGCTGTGCAAAATGCCTTCCACAAAGCCGCAACTCATGTTGCTGTACTCTTAGTAACTTTGCAACCATTTGAGCTGTAAACAAAAATTTTTTTTGTTAAAATCAACAGATTTTGCGGAAGATGGTGGATTATGTGGCAAGTGCAGCAGATCAATAATTATCCAAAAATCGCTGTGCCACACAACTGCATAATTCCAGTGTACCTGACTCTAGTTTTGAAGACGGATTTCTGTTTGGCAGAGAATAGAACCGTCATGCTCAAAGTATGATATTAAGCTTTTGAACAATCATATTAGGTTTATTATGTGGCATTCAATGCTTTGTCAAAGCCTTGCTGCCAGACAACGAACAGCTCACAGAGCAGAGACAGGCTGAAAGTAAGCATGAAAAAGAAAAACTGGCAATGTCAATGGGTCTCCTCTACGTGAGGTATCGACTTTGTAAGTGCTTTACCCATGTGGTACAGCAGCACAGCTGTACAACATTGTTCAAACATATACAAAAAAAATACCTCCCACAGACAAGACCTATTGGGTTTATGGCCAATCTTCCTTAAAATTACCCTGAGTCACGTACTGTTCGCCTCTGTGTTTCTCATATTTCTATTTGTTTCATTAGCTTAGTGGTCATTTCACACTTTAAAAAAACCAAACCTGTCTAATTCAGTGTAATTCAACCACATAGTTTCACTTGTCAAATCCCTTAATCCTAAAGTTTAAATCTACCTATTATTTTCTTTTTGCAATTCAATGTTTGAGGTTTTACCCTAGGCATGTTTCTTTTTACATTTGTTCCTATTTAAGACTCAACAATGTCACAGTAACATCACTTAAGGGTCCGAATACGGCTAAAAGACATTCACATTGACAACTTCAATAGCTTGGTGCTCAGGCATTGCTTAGACCTATTGGCTTTGCGAATGCTTGTTAGTCAAACTTACACCTCGTGTAAAATGTCTGGCATGCTACTGGTAGGTATTGGTTTGAGCGGAAACGATATTTTCTGCGTGCACTAACCTCCTGCTGGTTTCTTGTGAAACTTTTTTGTGCGATGTACGCACTTGCTAAAAAATTAAGTGAAATTGCGTAATTTGAAAATTCGAGAAATTTGGTGAATTTCATGTGCAATTCTGGTATTTATGCAGCAGTGAAGGCAGAACAGCACCTTTGAGGCACCTTTGAGGCAGCAACCACCGTTGTCACCATTGTCCTTCTCTCTGTTAAGCGGTTTTGACCTTTTACGTGCCTCAGCAATGGTCTGGCTAACAAAGCTCAGGTGTGTATTTCTGCAGGACAGACATTCTGATGGGCATTTGCAAAAGCCAACTTGAAGTTGCTGTGCGTTTTATCCTATTCTTTTTTTCACTTTTACCATAAGAAATGTTTTGAGCTTTTCAAATATGATTATCCACCAAATCTACAACAGCTGAACTTTTATAAAAGACCAATTGTGCTTTTATGTTTTTTACCACTTGGCTTTCAGTGCTATACTTTGCCATTTTAAGGCTGGAAAGTCGAAGCATCCGAGCTCACACAGCGTTGAGAGTAGCAGTTTTAATGTGCATTAAGAGAGCCCCCGTGCTCATTTCCTTTCTCATTCCTCTCTCTGTGCAATATGAATTTTCAAAGACTCTTCTTTCTGCCACTCATCTGAAAAGAGCCTGGAATCAGCTCCTGGGATCAGAAGAACACATCTGACAGAGACCCACACTGCTGGGCTGGGAGGGAACTGAAGAAAATTAATGGAATGGTACTTCAAAGTCACTTAGGGAGAGAATGACGTCTGCTTACAGCTAGCACTCTCACTGGCATATCACTGTCAGAGAGAGGGGACCCTGCAGCGTGCCGGCACCCCTGCACCGTGGCTCGCACCAATTATTCCCTGAGCTGCCCCAGAGTTTTGAGAGGTTTTAAAAAAGAAGCACCAGCTGCCGCACTTTGACACTAATGGAAACAACACAAGAAAATGTGCCCTCACAGCAGCCTGGGTCCTCGAATTCAGGTCACCCACGCAGCGACTTTGAAGCCAGATCTTTCTCCAAGTGTCCCTTGATGTCGAGAAAGGCTTCAAATATTTTTCTTTCCATAAAAATGAAATATATTAAGGACACCAACATTGTCTTTCTGGAAGATTTTTTTAATTCACTCTCAGATAGGGAGCTTGACGTTCC
Source organism: Lissotriton helveticus (assembly GCF_964261635.1). Lineage (NCBI taxonomy): Eukaryota > Metazoa > Chordata > Amphibia > Caudata > Salamandridae > Lissotriton > Lissotriton helveticus. The sequence goes on along the minus strand of NC_136067.1, from coordinate 1,908,871,903 downwards.
ATAATGTATACAGAGTTTTATGACTGAATATGTCATTAACATACAACAGAGAGTATTTTATTCCTTTTAATAAATAGCCTCCCCACAAACCTCTTAAAACCTTGGGAGTCCTGCTCCTTCAGATGAAGGAAATAGTATGGTTGCAGACATGAAGAACACAATAGTAATTGACAGTGCAACTTTATTTCCACCAAAATGTAGTAATTTGTTGCAAAATCCTATTAGAATAATTTTAATGAAAATGAGATAAAAAAAGGGTTAAGGTTTTAGATACGTGTAACATGTACAGAGATTCTCTTTTTCCTTGCTATAAACAACCTGCTAAAATTAAACCTGTTGTAGTTGATCTCTTCTTTCTGCTCATCACTGGTAATTTAAAAAAACAGATTACAAGAATGAAAAGCCAATTCTCCTTTTCTGTGTTTAAACAGCACCTGCCTTTCAACTCACCTACTGGTTCTGCAAGCAGGCATTTATGACGTCACAGCACAACTGTAATACGTTTTTGTAGTTGAGCAGCTAAGTCATTTTCATATTAAAGGTGACTAGAGTCACATTTTGACTGTAATAAGGAAATTTGATACATGGTATTTTGTAGCTTACATGTAGTACAGCTACAGATAGGTAAGCAGAGAACTATTAGGTGAAGTATTATTTTTAACTCCACTTACAAGTACCTTGAATATATGTGCGCACACACACGTGTTTTATGTGTGTGTGTATATATAAATCAATATCGATATATATATAAAAACAAATGCATGTCTGTCTGTCTGTCTGTTTGTCCTTTATGCATTACTACTCCATTCATCCGATCGCCATGAAACTTTGGGAAGTTGTTGAGTACACTCCCGCAAAGGTTTATGGCATATGCATTACTACACCATTCATCCGATCGCCATGAAACTTTGGGAAGTTGTTGAGTACACTCCCGCGAAGGTTTCTGGCATATGCATTACTACACCATTCATCCGATTGCCATGAAACGTTGGGAAGTTGTTGAGTACACACCCGCGAAGGTTTCTGGCATAACATTTTTTTAAATATCGGCCCCCCAAGGCCCTCATAATCTTTCGAATACTGAATTTTTCCATTTACGGAATACCAGGTGAAGCGACAACGTATAAGTCCATCGATACTGTGATGAATCAATACGAAGTTGTCAATTACCCAACGGAATTCTTGAATTCAATGGATTTGCCAGGTATGCCACCGCACATTTTAACATTGAAAATTGGCGTGCCGATCATTCTTCTCCGAAACATCAATCCACCACGACTTTGCAACGGTACAAGACTTTCGGTGAAAAAGATGATGAACAATGTCACCGAAGCTATAATTTGGAATGGGAAATTCAAGGGGGAAGGTGTACTGTTGCCACGTATTCCAATGATCCCAACAGATATGCCTTTTGAATTCAAATTCGCTGCAAGTGTGTGGACTAGATTTGGAGAATCCGCGCTTCTCACATAGACAACTGTATGTGGCCAGCTCACGCGTCGGAAAACCTTCTGATTTATTCGTGTACGCACCAGACAGAAAAACCAAAAATATCGTATATCCACAAGCGCTCGAATAAATAAATAGAATTAAAACAACACTTTGAAATGTTTTCCATATTAAAATAAATAAGTTTCAATAAAAATGACACAATGTAAATTGAATGTTATCATAACGAGTTTCCTTGAATTTCCTTTCTTATGAGATCGCAGCAACACGCCATTGGTAAGCTAGTATATATATATATAAATAAATAAATATATATATATATATATATATATATATATATATATATATATATATATATATATATATGCATATATACATATATATATATATATATATATATATATATATATATATATATATATATATATATATATATATATGCCGAGAACTTGGTAATTGCACCAGGAAACTGGAAACAAGAAACGAACCGGACCCAATCAGGTATATTTAGCGCAAATTTTATTTGTGCAACCTCTCGTTCGCCATGACGCGTTTCGGGCCCTGAAGCCCTTGATCACATGACATGGTCGATTTCACCTCGTAATTTTAAAGTGCAGGTAGTGGCCACATGACCACGGGCCTATAGAGCTAAACAACATACTTCAGCCTAGTCCACAACCGTAATCTCTATTTCATATGGCATTGCAATAAATTTTACAATACATAATGATTACATTTTCTGCACCTTCCTTTTTACCCATATTCCAGACCTGTGTACAAAATTCACAATAAATAGATAAAATATGTATAAAAAATATATATATACATATATACATATAAACATGTGCAAAATTGCCAAATACAAAACATAGAGTATGATTACTGATAAAATTATAACACAATATGTCATTATATGTACACAGATTTATATTTATCATAAACAAAGCGAATATCAATATATAATATATTGAATTTCGTATTCATATTTTCTGATAAAAATTTTGTGCAAAAAATCTGCCTGTAGTATGCAGATATTTGCTGATCTAAAATCTATTTAGTCTGGACTGTGTTATACAGGAGGCAAGGGTAAATAGTGTAACGCCCAAGTGGGAAGGAAAGGTAGAGGGTTAATGGTGTAACGCCCAAGTGGGCCTAATCAACTTATTGTGGACTACTGCTACTACACTGCCCGTGAATTCATTTTATATCCTGCACCTTTATATTTAAGAAAAGATTGTGTAATTTCCCTTAGTGATAAATTAAATTATAATATTTTTGTTAAAAGCAGTTATTGATGTTTACATCTATGACCTTACTTGTACGGATTTCCAAACAGGATGGGCTAACTTGGACAGATCTATAACACATGTAAGTTTCAATTTCATAATTATAAACATGTGTACAAGTCTTCAGTCGCGTTATATATATATATATACTAGCAGCCCACCCCAGCTTTGCCCGGGGCAGAAGGGGGCTGGGGGCAGCATTTTTAGCCTCTGTGCCCCCCCCCCGACATTGCCCAGACCGCATCCGCATCCCTCCCGCCTCCCGCCCCGACATTGGCGACATTGGCCATACCGCCTCCCGCCTTGAGCCTTCAGCCTTCAGCCTCCCGCCCGCCCCGACATTGGACATACCGCCAAATACAAAACATAGAGTATGATTACTGATAAAATTATACCACAATATTTCATTATATGTACACAGATTTATATTTATCATAAACAAAGCGAATATCAATATATAATATATTGAATTTCGTATTCATATTTTCTGATAAAAATTTTGTGCAAAAAATCTGCCTGTAGTATGCAGATATTTGCTGATCTAAAATCCATTTAGTCTGGACTGTGTTATACAGGAGGGAAGGGTAAATAGTGTAACGCCCAAGTGGGAAGGAAAGGTAGAGGGTTAATGGTGTAACGACCAAGTGGGCCTATTCAACTTATTGTGGACTACTGCTACTACACTGCCCGTGAATTCATTTTATACCCTGCACCTTTATATTTAAGAAAAGATTGTGTAATTTCCCTTAGTGATACATTAAATTATAATATTTTTGTTAAAAGCAGTTATTGATGTTTACATCTATGACCTTACTTATACGGATTTCCAAACAGGATGGGCTAACTTGGACAGATCTATCTATAACACATGTAAGTTTCAATTTCATAATTATAAACATGTGTACAAGTCTTCAGTCGCGTTATATATATATACTAGCAGCCCGCCCCGGCTTTGCCCGGGGCAGAAGGGGGCTGGGGGCAGCATTTTTAGCCTCTGTGCCCCCCCCGACATTGCCCAGACCGCATCCGCATCCCTTCCGCCTCCCGCCCCGACATTGGCGACATTGGCCATACCGCCTCCCGCCTCCCGCCTTGAGCCTTCAGCCTCCCACCCGCCCCGACATTGGCCATACCGCCTACCGCCTCCCGCCTCGCGCTTGCGCCTTGAGCCTCCCGCCCGCCTCCCGCCTGCCTTTTCCTTACCTGAGCCGCCACTCCTCGCCGCAAGTCACCGCTCCTCCCCGCATATCGTCATTACGTTACGTGTAGGTCGCGATCAGCGCTACGTCGCGGCCGGCGCTTGTTTTAGGGGACTACTTTGTTTACAAATTTAAATTTTTTAATTTACGTTTTTTTAAATTTAATGTCGCCTATGTCCATCTACACACCCTGACATTTTCATAGATGTATCGGGTGTGTAGATTGGCGCTGTGGTTCCCGAGTTTACCTTGCCAAAAGGTGCAAATTCTCTCTTTATAATAGTAGTATAGATTGTTAGACCTGTCAGCCTTTTGGTGGTCCCTCCTACTTATTTATTTATTTTTTTGTCCCCTTTTTGCCCCTCAATCTTTTTATTTTTTTGATGTCCACTGGATTCTTCAGGTGTTGACCTAGGGGTTAGGTGCTCTTTGCCCTCATAGATCTTCCCTAAGGCCTAGGCACCTTTCTGACTGGATTTACAAGACCCATAAAATGGTGGCCAGTAACTGCCACAACTGCCACCTCAGAGACTGGACCCATAGGTTAGAATAGGAACATTCCAGAACCTTCTGGTCCCTTCTGGACCTTCTGAGGTCAGCCTATATAAGGCGGAATGTTGGGCAGCCAATTTAGAAGGTGTCATGTAGAGAAGCATTCTCAGGGAGCACAGACTGCTATGAATAGGGAAGGGTGATCCTGTCTGGGTTGATGGTTCTGGAAGGACTGCTGCCAGCGCGGTGAATCTGCCTCCCTTCCTGCTGATCTGGCCCAGCTGAGATAGTGGCTGAGGGGGAGGAAATTGACCTCCTTTAGGAGCCGGCGGCTAATTTCCCATCCCCTATCTCTGGCCCTGCATAGGTAAGCTTCTCTTGAGTCTGACTCCAGTGTCACCAGCCGAAGAGAACTGTAGCGGTGAGTGTGGCCTGGGAGCACTGACTGGTTGCGGCTGAGGAGTAGGGGCTGAGGTGATTCCCCGCCCTCGCTATCCAGCAACAACTGGACTGACAGGATTTCTAATCGATAGAAACTCCATTCACTTACCCAGGATCCCGGGTGTCGGGGTGCGCTGGGAGGTCGTCCTGTTGCCGAGCCCTAGGAACACCTCCGTAGGGGCCTTGCCGAGGAGTAAAGGTTGTCAGTGACAGCGGGCCGGGGCATCCCCCTTTGACGATCTGCGGCTTCCGCCTGGCGTACGGGGAGATTGGCCCTCCCGCTGAAGCCTGGTGGAGGAGGGGAGGGCGTTGCCGAGAGTAGCGTTCTGACGGCTGCGCAAGACAGGAAGCTGGGAAGGCCTCTCGCCCGGAGTAGGCGGTATTGCACCACAGTGACCCCTCTCCCGCGCACTCTCAGTAAGGCAGCGCTGATCTGTAGTGTCTTCCCTGCTGCGCAGGACCAGTGAGGGGGAATGCTTGACTTCACCAGGCGGCGCCGATCTACGACAAAACATCGGCTGGCAAGCTGAGAGAGGCCCCCGCCTCAGCTGACACGCCAGGTGAACAACGGAGGCGGCTCGCTGTTGTGAGGAGCTAGCTAGAAGGCCTGTACTCCCACTGGGGGGGGTCTGTGGTAAGAACGGAGACTCCCCGTGGCAGTAAGAAGAACGAGGAACAATACTGAAGGCTACAAGTAAGCTGGTAATTGGGGCTTTGGCGGGACCCTAACGTGGCAAGGTAACGAACAAGAGCCAGGGATTCCTAAGTAACCGCGGGAGTCTTACTTCAGAGACAAGAGACTGGCTAACCTAATAACAACTGTTTCACCTTGAAACCCACGGAATAGAGGTCTGGGCATCGTGAGCTATTTGCTCAGGGTCTAGAGTTCCAGCTGTCTATGATATTTATTTTGTCCCGAAAGGGGGGGTAACTGTTTTCGATTCAAGTGTAAAATTGCCTGTATCAATCCTGTTTAGAGGAACATGTGAGAGTATTGCATTGCTGAGAAGGGACATCCACTAGTTTCACTGAAAAGGATGGAGGTCAGTGGGTATGATCATCATTTCAAGGTGACTTCCAGGGAATTATAGTACTAAGTGGGTGTTGCCGGGATCATTCTTAGTGAAGGAGAAAGTGTAACATCATATGCAATGAAATGTGAAGTTTCCTTTTTATTGATGTAAAGCGACTGATGCTGGGATATATGATGTGAAGAAGTGACAAAATTGACAGATGAAATAAGGGAGAGTATACAGAAATCTTTTATAAAAGTGAACCGTATTTTTCTAAAACTGGTGTAGCGTTGTTTTTGAGTGGAAGTGCGCTGAGTTACTGCGGGGTTGGACGCAAGCTTAACACTTTTGCCTCTAGATCTGACTATCTACTCTGTGTCAAGCTACCCTATGTGGACTAGAGACCCCAGGTCCAACATAATTGGTAGCAGCGGTGGGATAAGAACTGTGCTTGCGTCCACTCTATAGTAACAAAGTGTACTCCATAGGCCTACACCTGGAGTTTTCTCCTGGCGGACTTCCTAATTAGTTCTTTTGGTTTTTCCAAATTTACTCCTGGTGGTGGGTGGAGGAAGCTACTAGTTACCCTCTGAATTAATTCTTTCCAGGTGTCCCGAACTTTCTTGGCAAAAATGGAATTTGTACTGGAGGAGTTAGAAACCTATACTGTGGCTCAACTCCGAGAATTTTGTCAGAATATGGGAGTGTTCTTTAAGCGTGGTGCTAAGAAGGGGGAACTTCAGACCAGCTTGAGGGCGTGGGTGGCAGCGCACCCAGAAGGGAAAGAGGAGGAAGAGGAAACAGACAGGGGCACTGTCATCGGGGTCGATGGATTGTTCCAACCTGAAATGGGGAACCTACTACCGGGTCCTAGGACATCTTCCAGGGAGGGAAGCAGTGTCTCAGCGAGAAGCTTAACTGAAGCCGAACTAGCGGACAGGAGGGAAAAAAGACAGCTAAAGTGGGAGTTAGCCCAGATGGAAAAGGAGAAAGAGGAGCAGAGGATGGCACACGAGTTGAAACTCAGGGAGTTAGATCTCAAGGCCCTGCAGATAGGGACCTCCAATTCTCCAAATGGTGGCAGCGAACCAAAGGAATTGACCAGGGAACCCAGACCTTATCTACCTAAGGATGTAGTCACCAGCTACGGTACAGGGGATGACATCGCCAAGTGGCTGGCTGCCTATGAGGTCTCCTTAAGAGCCCATGGGATCCTGGAAAAACACTGGGGGGGGGGGTTTGTACAAATACATGCCTCCTGCAGGAAGGGATACACTCTTGGCCCTAGAGCAGGGAGAGCAGACCCACTACCCCACCATGAAAGTGGCGCTAATCAGAAAGTTTGGACTGACCCCAGAGAAGTATCGGCAGATGTTTTTAGGGGTAGTCACAAATTAGGCACACAGAATTGGGTGGATTTCTTGGACTACGCAAAGAAGGCATTAGAGGGCTTGGTGCAGGGCAGCGAGGTGGAAGACTATGAGGGGTTGTATGACCTTATACTCAAGGAGCACCTACTCGAGAAATGTTTTCCCGAGCTGCATCAACATCTGGTGGACAGCAAGCTGACCAACCCCTGAAAGCTTGCAGAGGAGGCGGACATCTGGGCAAGTACCCGGGTGTCCTCAAAGGGGACTGGAGGGGATTCCCAAAGGGCCGGACAGGGCGCCCCCCAGAGGAAGGAGGGGGGAGATAAAAAGCGGGAGTTCTCAAAAGGCCCCCAAAACAGTTTCCAGGGAAAGGGAACAGGATTCACCCCTAAGGCTAACCCGCCCCGAAACCCTCATCCTGGCCAAAGCCAGCAGCCAAGGGTTGTCATTATAAGGGAGATGTCAAGTGCCCAAAAAGACCACCCCCTCCCACCGGAGGAGAAGCCCCGGGAGTCGCTAGTGTAGTGCTCGGGGAGGAGTTGCCCTTGGATAAGGGGGGTGAGTGGGCGGGTGTCACCTTAGTGTCCCTGGGAGATCGGGAGATGGTTCCTAAGATCCAGGTGCCCTCAAATACTGTAAAGTATGGGCAATGGGTCACCATCAATGGCCAAAGAGGTGAGGCTCTGAGAGACACAGGAGCCAGTATGACTATGGTAAGGGGTCAACTGGTGTCTCCAGAGCAGGTGATTCCACATGTACTCCACCCCGCCGCGATGGCTGACGGCAGATTGGGCCACTACCCTGTGGCTGAGGTTCCCTTTGAGTGGGAAGGGGTTGCAGGTTCACTTCGAGTTGCCGTAAGCCCTGCCGTGCCAGTTGATTGTCTGTTGGGAAATGACATGGAGCACAATGCTTGGAAGGAGGTGGAATACCGGACTCATTCGGAGATGCTGGGTACACCCGACTGGGCCTGTGCAGCACAAGGTCTGCGACTACCCGGAGAGGGAGTTCGCCTGGACTGGAGCCTGGAACAATGACCCAGCTCGCTGCCAAAAAGGGAAAGACCCGAAGACAGGAGAAGCCTGCTTCGGCTTCCACGCCCCATGAGACAGATCGGCCACCTGCGGTGGTGGGCCAGGAGTCCGTGGAGGGGGAAGTAGTCTCCCTGGAGGACTTACCTATCCCTGCTGAGTGGCATGTGGAAGGAGGGCCTACCAGGGAGGAGTTGTGTAAGGGCCAGAAGGAGTGCCCTACCCTTGAGGGACTGAGGCGACAGGCCGAAGCCCAGGCAGCAGGGAACGTTGCAGGGCACTACCATATTTACTGGGAGGACGGACTCTTCTACAGTGAACCCAAGGTACCTTTGCCCGGTTCATCATGGGCCTTGGTAGTCCCTCAACGGTACCGAGCCTTTCTTCTGGAACTGGCTCATGAAATTCCCTTGGCAGGACACTTAGGACAGGCAAGACCTTTGCCCGGCTTGTCCCCCACTTTTACTGGCCTCAGATGAAAGTGGCATCCGACACATACTGTCGGACGTGTGTATCCTGCCAAGCCAGTGGGAAGACAGGGGTGAAGCTGAAAGCTCCCCTGGAACCACTTCCTGTCGTTAGCACCCCCTTTGAAAGGGTGGGCATCGACATTGTGGGGCCATTGGATCCACCAACTACAGCTGGTCACAGGTTCATCCTGGTACTGGTGGATCACGCCACGCGGTACCCAGAGGCAATTCCTCTGAGGACTGTCACTGCACCTGTGGTGGCTAGGGCCCTGATGGGGATCTTTACCCGAGTGGGTTTCCCCAAGGAGGTTGTGTCCGACAGGGGGACCAACTTCATGTCAGCGTACATGCGGGCTATGTGGAAGGAGTGTGGAGTTACCTACCAGTTTACCACTCCTTATCACCCCCAGAACAATGGTCTGGTGAAAAGGTTCAACAAGACCTTGAAAGGCATGATAAGAAGTCTGCCTGAGAGCCTGCGGAGGAAATGGGACGTCCTCCTACCCTGTTTGTTAGTTTCCTACAGGGAAGTGCCACAGAAAGGAGTGGGCTTCAGCCCCTTCGAGCTTCTGTATGGGCACCTTGTGCGTGGACCTCTCAGCCTGGTGAAGGACGGATGGGAAAAGTCTCCCAAGAAGCTTCCCCAGGATGTGGTGACCTACATGCTGGCTTTCCAGAGGCAAATGACAAAGTTGTGGAAGCAAGCTTCTGACAACTTGGAAGCCAGCCAAGCAGTAATGAAAGAGTGGTATGACCACAACGCTCACCCGCTGGAGTTGGAGCCTGGCCAGAAAGTATGGGCGATGGAACCTGGAGAGCTAAGTGCCCTCCAGGATCGCTGGACAGGCTCCTTTGAGGTGAAGGAGAAGAACGGTAAGGCCACCTACCTGGTGGACCTTAAGACCTTAAGACCCCTCGACAGCCCCTACGGGTGCTGCATGCCAATCGCCTCAAACCCCACCACGAGAGGCCCGAGGTCATCTTGATGATGGTGACTGATGGTGCAGAGGAAGCGGAAAGCGAGCCTCTCCCTGACCTTTTTTCGTCTCAGGAAAAGGATGGGTCGGTGGAGGGAGTAATTCTCTCCCCATCCCTAACTCCTGAGCAGCGAGAGGACTGCCGCCAGGTCTTGGAGCAGTACTCCTCGTTGTTCTCCCTTGTCCCGGGAAGGACCCACCTGTGTACCCATGATGTGGACACATGAGACAGCCCACAAGTGAAGTCTAAGACCTACCGGCTGTCCGACAAGGTGAAGGCCAGCATCCACAGTGAAGCTACCAAGATGCTGGAGCTAGGAGTCATTGAACCTTCCAGCAGCCCCTGGTCCAGTCCGGTGGTTCTGGTACCAAAAGCTGCCCCACCGGGCACCACTCCAGAACTGAGGTTCTGTGTGGATTACCGGGGACTGAACTCAGTGACTAAGACTGACGCACATCTGATCCCTAGGGCGAATGAACTTATTGACCGGCTGGGAGCTGCCCAATATCTGAGTACCTTTGACCTTACTTCAGGTACTGGCAGATCTCCCTTACAGATGGAGCAAAGGAAAGGTCAGCCTTCTCCACGCCTGAGGGCCACTACCAGTTCTGTGTGATGCCCTTTGGGCTCAAGAACGCCCATGCCACTTTTCAGCGGCTGGTGAACCAGGTCCTCTCTGGAATGGAGGCTTTCTCCGCTGCTTATCTGGATGACATTGCTGTCTTCAGCAGCAGTTGGGAGGACCATTTGTGTCACTTACAAGCTGTTCTCCAGGCCCTGAAACAGGCTGGCTTGACAATCAGTGCCAGTAAATGTCAGATCGGGCAGGGGTCGGTTGTGTACCTAGGCCACTTGGTGGGTAGGGGAGCGGTGCAGCCCCTCCAGGCAAAGATTGAGGCAATCATGGCCTGGGAGCCCCCCAAGACCCAAACTGAGGTCCGAGCTTTCCTGGGCCTCACAGGTTACTACCGTCGCTTTGTGAAGGGGTATGGCACTATTGTAGCGCCCCTCACGGAGCTCACATCTAAGAAACAACCTCGATGGGTAGTCTGGACGGAGGCTTGTCAGCAAGCCTTTGAGAAGCTGAAACGAGCAATGTGTGCAGCACCGGTCCTGAGGGCCCCGGATTTCTCCAGGGAGTTCATTGTTCGGACAGACGCATCAGAGCATGGCATTGGGGCAGTGTTATCGCAACTCAATGAAGAGGGTCTGGATCAGCCTGTTGTCATCCTGTCCAGGAGACTGCTTCCCCGGGAACAGAAGTGGAGTGCAATATATCCCAACATCTCGTTGCACCTCCAATCTCCTTGGAAAAAACGAGCGCAAACCACAATAAGTGCTGCAATTATTTTACAAAAGGCCATGTCGTTGTTCATGGCACAGATAGACACTGACAAAGCATTGGAAAGCTTGGCAGTCAGTAAACAGAAGGAGTGCCCACCCGATCGTGCCCTCCTCATACGAGGCAAGGTCACCAGATGTTGTCCCATTCAGCGAAAATGGTGTGAAGGAGAATAAAGTGAAAGCAAGTTAGACGCAATGCCAGGAGAGAAAGATTTCAAAATTTTTAATGCAATGCAAAGGTCCTTAAATTCCAGTCAACTGGCAACAGGCAGCCAATGTAGCCGACAAATTGCTCTAGAGGTGGGACAGGTTCTAGGGAGTTGCAGTGTTTTGAACTAACTGTAGTCTCAGGGTTTCAGTCTTGTTAACTACTAAATACAGTGCATTGGCATAGTCCAGTCTTGACAAAATGAAGGCCTGGATAATCACTTGCCTGATGGACGGGTTGGAGAACCCAAGCAACGGTTTAAGTCCCCGAAGTATGCCAAAGCAAGTCCCTGCAACTTTCTTGGTTTGAAAATGAAAGCTGAGGACTGAATCGACCCAGACACCTAGATCTTTCACCACCTGCTTAGGGGTAGGTGCACAGCCCAGTATGGCCGGCCATCACCATTCCCCCCACATATCTTGATTTTTTCCTACCAACAGAACCTAGGAATCAGTGAGTGGGTATGTAGTAACTGGTATTAGTGTGTCTACGGTTCGAAAATGGTAGTCTGTATTTTAGAGTGGGTGTATCAAAGGTTATATTAGGGTGTGAGGAGATGCATCAGATTATCACATGGATGATGTCATCAGTGATGTCATTTGAGATGTCATCAGTGATGTCAAAGGTGATGTGACTGACTATGTCATGAATGATGTAATATGTAACGTCATCAGCAGTGCATTGTCAGGGCACGAGTTATAGTTAGCCTAATTAACTATTACAGCCACATTTCTATGGTTTTGTACAAGCGTAATGTCCAACTAACTACGTCCCTGAAACCTTTAGTATTTTCAGTGAATTTCTAAGGATTTTTAAATGCTAATTTCTAACTATAATGTCCCTGAAACCTGTTTTTTTCAGTGAATTTTAAAGTTTTTTTTAAATGCTAATTTCTAACTATAACGTCCCTGAAACCTAAGGTTATTTCAGCGAATTTCAAAGGTTTTTAAATGCTAATTTCTAACTATAACATCCCTGAAACCTATGCTTGTTTCAGTGAATTTCTAAGGTTTTTTAAATGCTAATTTACAACTATGCCTACAGAGGTAGGACATGTGCAGAAATAGGAAGAACGGTGCAGAAATAAGCAAAAGAAATGCAGATAGAGGCACCATAAGTCCGGAAAGACAAAAAAAGTGCAGAAAGAAGCAAGAGTTATGCAGAAAGAACAAAAAGAGCTGCAGAAAAAGGCCTTGTTGCAAAGTCATCCTGTGCCCCAACTTTTTGCTGACTGGTACTGGTGGTAACTGACTGATTAACCAGTGCTATGCTGAAAGACACATAGAATACATTGAAAACACTTACATACACTAGGGTACACTATGGGTTGGGGTACCCCTGTGATTGGCATGACCTTCCCTGTAAGACCCTAGTGCATAATAGGGCAGGGGGATTAAAACTACCTCTAAGTCAGCTGTACAGAAAGAGGCAAGAGAAGTGCAGAAAGAAGCAACAGAGGTGCCGAAAGAGGCAAGAGAGGTACAGAAAGAAACACGTGAAGTGCTGAAAGAACCAACAGAGGGGCAAAAAGAGGCAAGAGGGGTGCAGAAAAAGGTAGGAAAGGTGCACAAAGAGGGAAGAGAGGTACAGAAAGAGGCAGGAGGGGTACCGAAAGAAGGAAGAGAAGTGCAGAAAGAGGCAAGAGAATTGCTGAAAGAAGCAACAGAGGTGTAGAAAGAAGCAAGAGAAGTGCAGAAAGAGGCAAGTGAGGTGCAGAAAGAAGCAATAGCAGTATAGAATGAACCAACAGAGTTGCAAAAAGAGGCAAGAGGGTGCAGATAAAGGTAGAAGAGGTACACAAAGAGGCTAGACAAGTACAGAAAGAGGCAGGAGGGATGCAGAAAGAAGGAAGAGAAGTGCAGAAGAAGCAACAGAGGTGCTGAAAGAAGCCTGAATGCTGCAGAAAGAGGCAATAGAATTGCAGAAAGAAGCAACAGAGGTGTAGAAAGAAGCAAGAAAAGTGCAGACAGAGGCAAGTGAGGCGCAGAAAAAAAGCAAGAGCAGTGCAAAAGGAGGCAAAGGAGGTGCTGAAAGAGTGTAATCCTTGTGTCCTCAGGATTGAGTATAGAACACTACCACCCCACTTCCGTACCTTGAAATGACGTAACAGAATCAGTGATGCTGTTAACCGAGGTTTATTCACAGCATACAAAGAACATCAGACTAACAAATCCGGAGGAGCGTAGGGGCTGCTGCCCTTCCTTCCAACCGTCCTCTGCACGAATGTCAGTCCCGACACTCTCCAACAGAGGACACCGTGCTAAGCAGTGGCCGACAATGCCACTCGATTGTCTCTTGAAACAAAACAGTGAAGCAAAACAAGATTTAGCGTGAGTCTCACGCTCGATACCCCTCGAGCGGGGACTGCTGTTGTGAGCGCTTCCTAGCGCGTGTATCCAAGCTCAAAATACCCTCGAGCGGGGACTGCTGTGGATAGCGCTCTTAGCGCGAGTCTCAAGGCTCGAATACCCTCGAGCGGGGACTGCTGTAAATAGCGCTGTAGCGCGCGTCTCCAGGCTCGATATACCCTCGAGCGGGGACTGCTGTGAATAGCGCTTTAGCGCGAGTCTCCAAGCTCGGAATACCCTCGAGCGGGGACGGCTGTAAATAGCGCTGTAGCGCGAGTCTCCAGGCTCGATATACCCTCGAGCGGGGACTGCTGTGAATAGCGCCTTAGCGCGAGTCTCCAGGCTCGATATACCCTCGAGCGGGGACTGTGGCTGAGAACAACGGTTCTCACAAAGGAATACGGAACACGCCTCGCGTGCAAACAAGGCCGTGGCACGATACAGGATTCAAGGTCTCACCTTGTTGGAGTTGTCAATTCGGTCCACGAACGGCAATAACTGACGCCTTCCTCTGCGTCCGTTGTGGGCTTTATGCTGTGTGTTTGAAAATCGCCGGTTCGCCGCTCGGCATTCTGGGTCCCGTAGTTCTCGGACCATGCGCTCTGGGGGTTGTAGTTCCTTCATCTGTCCGTCGACGCTGTGTCTTCGTTCTGTGTCCTAACAAAGAGGCACAGAGAGTGCAGAAGGAGCAATAGACGTGCAGAACGAAGCAACAGAGGTACAGAAAGATGCAAGAGAAGTGCAGAAACAGCAAGAGAAGTGCGGAAAGAGGCAAGAGAATTGCTGAAAGAAGCAACAGAGTTATAGAAAGAAGCAAGAAAAGTACAGAAAGAGGCAAGTGAGATGCAAAAAAAAGCAAGAGCAGTGCAGAATGAACTAACAGAGGTGCAAAAAGAGGCAAGAGGGGTGCAGAAAAATGGTAGGAGAGGTGCACAAAGACGAAAGACAGGTACAGAAAGAGGCAGGAGGGGTGCAGAAACAAGGAAGAGAATTGCAGGAGAAGCAACAGAGGTGCTGAAAGAAGCCTGAAGGCTGCAGAAAGAGGCAATAGAATTGTAGAAAGAAGCAACAGAGGTGTAGAAAGAAGCAAGAAAAGTGCAGACAGAGGCAAGTGAGGCGCAGAAAAAAAGCAAGAGCAGTGCAAAAGGAGGCAAAGGGGGTGCAGAAAGAGGTAGGAGAGGTGCACAAAGAGGCACGAAAGGTACAGAAAGAGGCAGGAAGGGTACAGAAAGAAGGAAGAGAAGTGCAGAAAGAGGTAAGAGAATTGCTGAAAGAAGCAACAGAGGTGTAGAAAGAAGCAAGAGAAGTGTAGAAAGAAACAAAAACAGTGCAGAAAGAACCAACTGAAGCACAAAAAGAGGCAAGAGGAGTGCAGAAAAAGGTAGTAGAGGTACACAAAGAGGCAAGACAGGTACAGAAAGAGGCAGGAGGGGTGCAGAAAGAAGGAAGATGAGTGCAGAAAGAAGTAACAGAGGTGCTGAAAGAGGTGCGAAGGGTGCAGAAAGAGAAGGATAAATGCAGAAACAAGCAACAGAGGTACAGAAAGAGGCAAGAGAGGTACAGAAACAGGCAGGAAATGTGCAGAAAGAGGAAACGGGTTCACAAACAGGCGAGAGGTACAGGAAGAGAAAGGAGGGGTACACAAATAGGCAAGAGGGGTACAGAAAGAAACAAGGGAGGTGCAGAAAGAGGCAACAGAGGTGCAGAAACACGCAGGAGAAGTGCAGAAACAAGCAAGATAAGTGCAGAAAGAGGCAACAGAGGTGTGGAAAGAAGCAAGAGAAGTGCATAAAGAGGCAAGTGAGGTACAGAAAGAGGCAAGAGAGGTGCATAAAATGGCAACAGCCTGAAAGAGGTAAGAAGGATGCAGTAAAGGGAGGAAGGGTGCAGGAAGACGCAAGATAGGTGCAGAAAGAAGCAAGAGAAGTGCAGAAAGAAGCAAGAGAGGTGCAGAAAGAGGGAAGACAAGTGCAGAAAGAGACTACAGGGGTGCAGAAAAAGACATCAGGGATGCAAAAAGAAGCAAGAGACGCGCAGAAAGAGGAAGTAGAAGTGCAGAAAGAAGCAACAGAAATGCAGAAAGATGGAAGTGGGGTGCAGAAAGAGGAGAGAGAAGTACAGAAAGAAGCAAAAGAGGTGCAGAAAGAGGCACGAGGGGTACAGAAAGAAGCAAGTGAGCTACAGAAAGAGGCAACAGAGGTGCAGAAAGAGGCAAGAGAAGTGCAGAAACAAGCAAGAGAAGTACAGAAAGAAAGAAGCAAGAGAATTGCTGAAAGAAGCAACAGAGGTGTAGAAAGAAGCAATACATTGAGGTTGAGCTTGTGACTCACAAACATTTGAAAATGCATTCCTGCATTTTAAGATTATCTATCATATGCACCATGTTCAAATGCTGATGTGTAAGTGTTAGAAAGCTCACAAATTACACTAGTAAGGTTGTCTAGAAAGGGTAGTCATGCAGATAGAAATTAATTGTTTGTTAAAAGGGTATCACATTCTTAACTCAATGCCGATTCTGCACATGTAAATTTACAAAAATAGAGGTAAATCAATATGGGCCTGATATATGACAAATCAGTTGCAAACTGAAATGTGATCACATAAACCTATGTATGAAAAATGCAAAAGGAAAACATTGCACTGTTTGCAAAAATTCACATTTTTATAGCATGTACTTTTGATTTCCAAAATGTCATTTCCTAAATGAACTTCTAACATTTGCAATCTGCAAATATTCACAAAAAGTTGCTTTTGCACTCACAAATTACCATAAAGGTAAAGCTAGGTGTAGGTAACCATACGCAAACTATAAAAATAAACCCCAAGGGGCAGAGTCACAAGAACTAACACATCTCTGCATTTTAGCAGAGATGCGTCAGTTAAAATGCGTCACGCAAAAAAACCCTTTGCACCACCATGGATGCATTGCATTTACAATGCAGCGCACCGTGGCGCAAGGATTGCCAGATGTGGCATGCATCCGTTGTCGTAAAGGTAACGCAGTGCTGGAGTCGTGCCATAAGCGCGATGCAACTCCAGCAATGCCAATTCCTATTGTGCAGCGTCACTCCTTACGCTTGCTTGAAGCAGGCGTAAGGTTTTGATGCAGTGGCATCTTGAGGTGATGCAGTGAAATCTTGCAGATTTCACTGCGTCACTTTTACGACTGGCTTCCGACAGGCTCGTGGAGCCTATCAGCCCTTTCGGAGCCGGCTTGTAATCCCAAAGGGTGGGCCTTTCTACCCTTGGGATTACGAGGCATGGTTTCTGACATGGTTTCCATGCTGGTCTGTCCGATATGGAAACCATATTGGAAAGTGTGCATGCAGGCCTCCAGCAGGGCCCCCTTGTTAGTGCGGCCCCTGGTTGAGGGCCGAGGGGGCACCTATGGTGCCCACCTGTTGAACCCTGCACCTTGTGGCAGGCACCTTGAGGTGCCTGCCACAGGATACAGGGATGAACAACACCTCCCATTTCTCAATGGGAGCTTGTATTACGGCCGGTTTACGGCCATAACATGTGCTCCCTTTGAAAAATGAGAGTATGCGACTGAACAGTGTTCTGTCGCATTTTTATTAGCCAGGCTGGCCCACCAACCGGAGGTCGGTCTGTCCGAGGACCAAGACAGTGTTGGACAGACTCAAGTCCGCCCGACATCATAATCAGGCCCAAAATTTGTAATTGCAAAATATGAATGTGAAATAATTGTATATATTTATTCTGAAGCTATAAATGATAAAATAAAATGTTACAGCACATTCACTAAATGTGTATTATCAAAATAATTAGACAACATATATTTAATGACTTTAAAATAATATCCCTAGGGAATAAATTTAGGAAATCCCACATACATTAAATATTTTTACATTTAATATGTATTAGAATTTACTAAAAGTTATGTAAATAATTATTTTAAAATACCAAAAATGATTTAATACATATTTAATATTTATTTTAAGCTTATTATAAAAATTAAGTTTTAAAACCTTTACTATGATTAATGTTTATAATTATACAGTTTAAAAAAATAAACAACCTGTAAGTATTTCTCTTAACATTTGAAATAATATTATTTATTTAAACATTATTTCCTATGGTATTGATATTTTACATCCTTGCCTCCATTATTATCTAAGGGAGTAAATTGCAGTTCCTGAGAGTGACAATGTGTGATGCTGGACAGGGGAATTAGCTGGACAATAGGAAATACACCTAATCGAGAGGTGTTTAGGCAGGTTTAAGGAGGGGTTTAATTGGGACATGTAAATACAAACACTTATCCACAAAAGAGAAAGCCCATTGCTCTTTTTAAATGACCACATCCCTAAAGGTCACGAATCAATAGTAAATGTACTCCAACCCTCTTTGAACTACCACGCATGGGCACTCTTGGGTATTGCAAGACACTCCCACAGAAAACAAGGCAGGCAGGGACTTAAAATAGCACCCCATAGGGCCACAGGAACTAATGTGTGCATATGTGTATATATATCTATATATATATAGATATATATTTATTTAAAAACGGTTGCTCTGCAAATGAGGACACACTCGAACAGCAGCTGACTTCAAGGAGTCTTTATTGTCCATGAAACAGATACGGACACTCTGATAGTTATCGCAGTCCGCATGAGGCGTTTCAGAGTCCATACTCATTAATCATAGGCTTGGCTCGAAAGTTTTTGCTCTGCTACCAACGCACCTATATATAATTGATTGCCCTCCAATGGGCTGCTCAAATGAGTTATCCCCCATGACCCTTGAGGGACTCCGCAGAAGAGTTTCTTGGGTTCTGAGGTGTAGAAGCGAAGTCTAACTCATTGAGTTCTGTCCATGAGGAAGGAGGATTTCTACTTGAGGGCCGGTCCACAGATACCCATGTGCTGAAGCTTACTAATGTGGGACTTGTGGGAGACTGTATCGAAAGTTGGGTAGAGGTGGACATTTCTCCTCGGTCGAGGATGCTCTTAATGACACAATGAGTGCTGTCTCTGTGCTGTGGCTGTGCGAAAACCTGCTTGAAAGCTGTCTAGGAGTTAACAGAGTTGTAGGTGGTTTATGACTTGGGTATTGGTGGCTTTCTAAATGACTTTAGCTGGAAAAGGCAAGAGTAAAATTGGTCTGTAGCTACTGAGGGTGTTGGGGTCTGCTGTTGGTTTCTTCAGTAGGGCATTGACTTCTGCATTTTTCCAGCAAGAGAGGAAGGTGTTGACGGTTATGGAGGTGTTAATGATAGCTGTGAGCCCGGGTGGGATCATGGTTCTTCCACATTGTGTGTGAATTGCGGAAAGGGTCTGAGGAGGCTCCTGAGTGGATCGTATTTATCAGGGTAGTCCTTCCTTCTTTCAGGAGGAGCTTCCAGTTGCTTAGCTGCCATTTGGTGAGGTAGGAGGTGTCTGGCTGGCTGGGGAATTTAAGTATCGGTATGCTGTGGGTCGAAGGTGTTGTAGATCTTGGCAATCTTCTGTTCGAAGACATTTGACAGCATTGCAGAGTGCTTGGGATGGGATTATGTCATTGTTGGCAGCTGCAGTATTGGAGAACTCCTTGAATATGGTGAACAATTCTTTGCCGTCGTTGGAGTTGGCTTTGTGTCTGAGACTTAGGGCCTATTTCTTTGCGTGTGGTAGTTATTGGTGGTAGAGGCTGTTTGCCATGTGTATGTCTGGCACAAACTGATGGTCAGTGCCTCCTCTCTTTACTAGTCTACCATTCCCTGCTTCAAATCACATATTTGCAGTGTGTGAGGCACATCTACATCAGAAGGTACCTCGTCCAGTACTATGGCCGCATCCCAGCTTCCAGTGTGTCATTTCACCGTGTATATTCACATTTGCCTATGAGAAAACACCAATGGCCATGACAAGTTTAACAGACCTTCCATATATTTGGAGCCTAATCAGCATATGCTACTGGCACTATTTTTTTTTAACTCTGTCATCATGCAGTGCACCGCACAATGCAAGGACTGCCTTTGTTAAGAAATACATGCTGTGGGAAATGGCTTCAATGGCTTTGTGTATGGATGAACCCAGACTGTCCACTTTACTTCCCCTGAGTCTACCTGCTGTTCCTTGGTGCCTTCTCAATCTCTGTTGAGGAAATCAAGACCTTGCCGTAGGCTATCTTGCGGGTGGTATGATTGGTCTTGCAAGTACTCAACAAGGCCGACTCCATCATCGCACCCCAACTCCGGGACATCATCAACATCTCCTTCACCACTGCCACCTTCCCGGAGATCTGGAAGCATGCAGAGCTCAGCGCCCTCCTGAAGAAACCGACAGCGGAGCCCACCGACCTCAAGAACTTCCGCCCCATCTCGCTCCTCCCTTTTCCTGACAAAGTCATTGAGAAGACCGTCAACAAACATCTTGCCCTCTTCCTCGAGACGAACGGAGCCCTCGACCCCTCACAGTCCGGTTTCCGAGCCAACCACAGCACCGAGACCACCCTCATCGCAGCCACCGACGACATCAGATCCCTGCTCGACAATGGGGAAACAGCTGCCCTCATCCTCCTGGACCTCTCTACAGCGTTCGACACAGTTTGCCACCGCACACTAATACAGCACCTCAGCAACACCGGAATCCAAGAGAAGGCACTGGAGTGGATCATCTCGTTCCTCGCCGGAAGAACCCAGAGAGTCCGCCCCCCCCATTCCAATCCGCAGCCACCGAAGTCATCTGCGGCGTACCTCAAGGATCCTCGCTCAGCCCCACCCTCTTCAACATCTACATGAGCCCCCTCGCGGCCATCGCACGCCAACACAACCTTAACATCATTTCCTACGCCGACGACACCCAGCTGATCCTCTCCCTCACCAACGACCCCGCCACCGCCAGAGCCAGCCTACACGAAGGAAAGAAAGACGTCGCCGAGTGGATGAAGAACAGCCGCCTGAAACTGAACTCAGACAAGACGGAAGTCCTCATCCTGGGATCATCCCTCTCCTGGTGGCCCCCTGCCCTGGGCACCACCCCCAAGCCAATGGACCACACACGAAACCTGGGCTTCATCCTGGACTCCTCCCTCTCGATGATCAAACAAGTCAACGCCGTCTCGTCATCCTGTTTCAACACCCTGCGCATGCTCCGAAAGATCTTTCGATGAATCCCCACCGAAACCAGGAAGACGGTCACCCAGGCACTCGTCACCAGCCGACTGGACTACGGGAACAACCTCTACGCGGGAACCACAGCCAAACTACAGAAAAGACTCCAGCGCATACAGAACGCCTCAGCACAACTCGTCCTGGACATCCCCCGCCACAACCACATCTCCGCCCACCTGAGAGACCTTCCCGTCAGCAAGAGGATCACGTTCAGACTCCTCACCCACGCACACAAGGCTCTCCACGACCTGGGCCCCAAGTACCTCAACAACCGCCTCACTTTCTACACGCCCACCCGCCAGCTGCAATCGACCAGCCTCGCCCTCGCCACCGTACCATGCATTTGCAGAGCCACCGCCGGAGGAAGATCCTTCTCCTACCTGGCGGCCAAGACATGGAACTCCGTCCCCATCCACCTACGTCTGACCCAGGACCATCTCTCCTTCAGGAAGCAACTCAAGACCTGGCTTTTCGAGCAGTAACGGACCCCTCCCCCCCAGCGCCTTGAGACCCTAGTGGGTGAGTAGCGCGCTATATAAATTGATTGATTGATTGATTGATTGATTGAATGAAGTCTTGTGTAGGCATGCTTTGTGATCTGTTGCACTTGTCGGTGTAGTAAGGGTTGTGGTCAGTGGCATTTTGGAATCTCAGTGCCCTGCACCTCTTCCTCCTTCTAACTGCTGCCTCCTCTCATGCTTCTGCTGTGTGCATCATCATGTTTCTGTTGGTAAAAGGCATGTTTTTCAATAACATACATGTCAGTGCCAAGCCATTTGAGGGAGAATGTATGCTGTATCATGTGTATACTACTGAACATTCATGAAGATGATGCAAAAAGCAACATTTCAAACGATACTTGTTTGTAGGAGATATGTATGCACTGTCTACACATAATTGCTGATTCCTGTGTTATATAGAACAAGTCCCATAATTGCATTTGAATGGGATAAATAGTAACTGATATGTGAACCATACAATATTCATGGGAATTTTTAAATCTGACTGGAAACTGCATAATCAGACACAGTTCATGCATGGAAATGCACTTTTAATAATGGTGTTTGGATTTTAAGCTCTAACTTAGTGGTGACTGAGTAGCTGCTGATGTGTCAAATTCACTGACTACATTAACAGTCTCTGGAAACTGGGTAGTTTTAATGGCCTCTTCTATTGTAGGGAGTAGGGGCTGGGTAGATGGTCCCCCTCCAGCGTCTGGTGTTTCTTTGGTCGTGGAGTGCAGGCCATACCAGCTTTTAAACATCTCAATGCTCCTGGTGATGATTGCTACGCCAATAATTCCCTTTCATATCCTCTGCAATATTTTTCACTTTATGGCTCCAGGCACAGTCAGTGTCTCATTTCCAAGAAGCTAGCTGTTCACAGGCAAACATTGCTCTAACATTTGATCCAACTCCAGGGGCCATATTATATATTGTACCCTGTGGGTGCAACATGTGTGCCCTCCAGCTTTGTGCACTTCCGGGGCATAGTGGTATTAAAGAATGGGCAGCAGACACTTGTGCATCCCTTTCTGTAATACCAATGCTATCATGAGAGGTTGTTCCCTAATATGCATGGGGGTGGGGCTCCATGCAAATGAGGGAATTAATGTGCCTGTGCTCTTGCACCCTATAATGAACATGGGTGTGGAGACAAACATGCCCTTAGGAGGTGCGCTGGAAATACGCCTAAAAAAGGTGGCACATTTTGAGTGCCCCTCCTAAAGGCAGCCCTCTGGAGGGAAGAAAGGGGGTCCCATGGGCACCTCCCAGAAATCCCCATTCGGGCAGGTGGAGTCACTCACTGCACCTGCCTACTAGGAGATCTCTCTCCTGTTCGTTTTCAATTGGATGACCTGTCCCTAATTGCATCCGGCACATCTTTTGAAAGATGCATGTTGGAATGTGCGCTGTATGCAAAATACGATCTGAGATCACTAAAGATTTGCTCAGCCGCGGCCCGTGCAGGTAAGAGTGGTGAGGCGGAAGGGCCGGGTGTGGGGGGGGATTTCGACAGATGATGGCAAGGGAAAATAAAATAAATAATTTATTTTCCCAAGTCATCGTCCGTCGAAACCCCCCTCCCGCCCCCCCCACCTGGCCCCTCCTCTCTTACCTGCACGGGCCGCGGCTGCATTTGTTTGCTTTTTCTTCCCACATCTTCTGGTTTTGTCTCCTAGCTTGCCATTTCTTCTATTGCCTCAATGTGGTTCACACTCACCTCCTCTCCTAAGATCTTCTTTGGGTTGTAAAGTGGTTAGGGTGACCAGATTTGTTAAACCAAAAACCGGAATAGACTACATAAATATGTATAGGACTACACTATGGCAGGGACAGCATCGGGCTATACTAATAACTCTCATCATCATAGAGCTGTACTAACATGCAATTTCAGAGACATTGCTATGTAGACTTCATATTGAAATCTAACAATATATCCTGTTAACACATACAAATATTGTGTTTGTGGTATCCACACACTAAACAATAAAGGCTAATGTTGTGGTCTCCTTCAAATGTGCATATTTTGATAAAGACATATGACAGCACGCTTGATGAACAAAGAAAAGTTTAGTTTATGTTCCACTCTCTGCTACCACACACCATATGTTGTTTTTTCTCCCATGTAAAGGGGTCACAATCGTTTGACAGGCTAGGACATGGCGGGTCATACCAAGCTGAGGGGTGCTGCCGCGCTGTCACCAGGGCAGATTTGGGATGGGCAAGCTAGGGCAAGGCCCAGGGCACATATCTTCAGGGGGAAGTACAGAGATGTCTGTATTGTGGTCCTGTAGACTGCTGTGTCCCTCTCACTTGGCTACAATATGCAATTAAACTGCTTGCAATCATTATTTTGTCTGACTGCAGATACAATTTTACACCTCTTTAGCCCCTTTCCTTATCTCTCATGTCCGTCTCACCCCCTGCTGCCACACACCGACAACCCTGTCCACCACAGAAACAACTTGGCACCAGCGTGATGGAGCTAAATTGTGAATGAATCAGGCTAGCTCAGGAGAGGAGTTTGTTTACGGAAGCCAGTCACTGCTCTAATGTAATCAGCCTGAGACTGATCTGTGAACACAAAAAGGAACACCTGCTGCATCATTTTATTCACCAGCAGCAGAAAGGCAAATTTCCATCCACCTAGAGTGCTAGCCAAGCAAGGGCTGTTAGACAGAAGGTGAGAAAAGGTACTGTTAACGCGGGATTACTGGTTACTAGTTACCTTACCAGATCCCAAACCAAGTCGACTGGATCGTTGGTACCTGTCATTGAGTAAAAGGCAATCTAACATTAAGTCAATCAATTAAGAACTTACACCACTCTAAATGACCACTGACCAGGATTAAGTTTTGAAGATTTAATATAAAACCAAAGATAACTGAAGATACAAACTTCTTAAGATGAGATTCAAAAGGTAAACTGGTATCACTATGAACATAAATTCTTTGAATAATCTGAGTCTACAAAACAGAATAATGAGTACAAGTTCGAAGATCATTAGGTTTGCAAGTATTGATATGAGTTGCAACTTAAGAGTCATTACAGAAAGAGAAAATACAAGTTAGTCTGTCCCTACACTAGACTAAGTGACATCCCTACTTAACAAGATCTTTACCCCAAAAAAAAGGTGTCAGCCGTGGTGACTTCCTAAGAAGATCACGCACTTCTCTTTGTTTCTTCTCTGATAATGGGTCTCTCCTGATCAGCCTATCTGCCTACCCATCCGCTTCCTTAGGCTCCCAAAATCATCTGCTCTGCTCTCCTCCCGGGTCGCTTTCCCTAATACCAAATCACATTTCCGATAGGAACGCCCCTTGGGACGCCCCTCACGTGGTACATCTTTGCGCGGTAAACTCCATGATGGTACTCTTCAAGACCCTCGTTAAAGTTGACCTTGGTTCCCAGACTTCTTCCCCAGTGCGCCGATACCCCCTGAAATTCCTGAAGACTCCTACAGGCCTGCGCCAAGCGCCACTGAACAAAGCTCCATTCATTTCGACTGATTAGGACCCCTCGCACCTGCATACAGGCCATCCTACAGTGAGCCTCATATTCCAGGCTCCCCCATATCTATAGGTCATAAAGCATATGGAAAGCACAGTACTTGGCACCTCTCGACTTCTCCTCTAACGAGCACATTTCAGTTCAAAGGAACATCACTATCAGTTCGAGCCTACTTGATTTACATGAAGCGGGTCCCTGCACTCTGAAAACATTTAACTTGATTTAAACAGCATTCTTAACTAACATACGTTTCTTAAAGCACACATCTATAAAGCATATATTTCAAACTAAATTCGATAATACATTTTGGAAGAACCATGTTAACCCCACCTCACATTATTTTAGCAGCACGTTTAGATTTTCTGTGAATTGCCATGAGGCCTACACAATATAACTGGTTTTGTAAAGTTCCACTTAACTCTTACATGATTCCTTTAACATGAGAATGTGAGGTTTTCATATTCATTCCAACATTTTCTACATTAGTCT
The DNA here is from genome assembly GCF_964261635.1 of Lissotriton helveticus. NCBI lineage: Eukaryota > Metazoa > Chordata > Amphibia > Caudata > Salamandridae > Lissotriton > Lissotriton helveticus. The sequence goes on along the minus strand of NC_136067.1, from coordinate 1,908,846,658 downwards.
CACACTGTTATGATTATTGTTACCCTACTTGAACACTCTATACGTTTCACTACTAAATATAAGACACTCTGGTGCAAGGTATATGTTAACTAACTACGTGCTTGTAAATATGATGCACTTATACATTTTTTCTCAGACTAGTGCTCTCTCAGTACCACCAGTGCATACCGAGGGATGCCTTCCTTCGTCTCATGCCACATGATGTGATCTCTGATGGAGATAAAACCATGTAAAGCATCTTACTCGTGTTTATGCCCACCTGAACTTTCCTCAAAACTGGGATGTGTATTTCATTTTGCAAAAAGTATTGGGACCGAAGTTAAAAAACTAGGGGGCATATGTACAAGAGGATTGCGCCACCAGAACGTCTTATTTACCGACGTTTCAGTGGTGCAATGCCCTGCTCCATATTTACAAAGTGGCGTTAAGCCACTCTTTGTGACTTAATCGCACTTTGCAAATACGGTACCCTTTCATGCAGGTATCTGCATGAAAGGGACTTGCAATGGGTGCTGCTGTGGGCATTCCACCGCAATACACAGTGCTTTTTGACACTGGCCCAGATTTACAAGGATATGTAAGTCTGAGGCAGGACCAAAAACCATTGTCATGCAAAAACAGGCGTAAGATAGGCACAACGAAGAGAAATTATTTTATTTCTCTTCCTTTTTGCATTTTCTATGTGTGCTACATTCTGCACCACACATAGAAAGAGCAAAACGTCATTAATGATTGTTCATGTGCAGAAGGTGTCCCTTCACAAACAAAACCAATCATTAAATAATGGTGATTTGCAGAATGCAGCACACACAGAAGTAGCAAATCACCATTACTTATTGTTTATATGCAGGTTTGGACACCTTCCGGCACATAAACAATCATCCCTGCAAGGCAGGCACATAGTGCAAGGGTGTCTGTGTTGGCGCTAGGCAGCTATTTTTAGCACCAGCAAAAACAGAGATTTGTGCTGTATTCTTGTAAATACGGCTCATCCCTGCATTTTGGGAATGGCGATTTGCCACTTCGCCACGCTGCACCATTTCCTTGTACATATGCTATTCATAGTGCTACTTCCTACATGTGCTGTCACTATTCACAACCAGTGCTACATTAACAATTTTTTATTTTAATTGAAACCGATTAGCAAATTGGAAATCGTCAAATTGTAAATGTCAATTGTGAAAAATCACCACTTGGTACTCATGATTATTCTTGCACAATAAAGTGAAATTAATTAATTTTTGCTTTTCCGGAATCTCAATTTTGAAGATTCATATATTGGGTCAGTTTTTTTTTTTTAAATGAATTCAATTTTCTTACACTGGTGTCTTTCAACATGTATAACTAATGCATATGAAAGCTTGACGTTTTTGTGAATTTGTGAACAATGGTATGGTATGGTATAAACTACAGCATAAATAGGTGTAGCTTACACATATCGCTTTCTAGAGTAGATGAGACTTATTTTCAGAAGTTCAGGAGCAAACCACACTTTTAACTTAAGCAAAGGACCCTTGCTCACATAAAAATGTGGGCACTGCACCTGTTGCAGTTCTGACATATTTGTCTAAATCACGACCCAGTCTTATGATGCACTGGTCTAGCTGAATGAGGAGCTGCCATGTTACAAAGGAAAATTGACACGACGCACAGCAAATGTGGTACAGCTGTGTATTTGTGGTTCTGGGTGCAAACACAGTATCGTCGCGTATCCCACGGCGTACACTGTAAACAAATGGGTAGTGGGATCAGTGGATCACTGTCCCATCCTGTGTTGCACACCTTAATTCCTCTTCCAGAAAAAGAGGTTCCAAACTTGTTTTCAACGTTTCAATTATGCTTTTATTCAGCAAAAGTTTCTTGATTTGCGTTTTTACACAAAATTGTTCATCATTTTTTAGACATTTGTGCGGTTTCTCTTTATATGTTTAAACATATCAACACTGTCCTTTTAAAGCCATCCAATGCATTTCGAGGCTTACCGCCTCTTCGTCAGGGAAAAGGATACTGAAATAAAATAAAATGTAGAATGCAATAAATGTTCAATAATTAATGTAAATCATGGCTGGTGTTGGGGGTTGTTCAGTGTGGGAGAGGAAGGGTTGTGTTTGGAGTCGTGCGTATTTATAGTGGCACCTTAGAAAAATTATCCCGCAACCTGTGTAACGTGGTTTACAAGTATCGACTTTGGGCTTACGTGTGGCTCTGTCGTTAGGACTCGCGTATTCTGAAAATTGCAAAATGCCTATTAGAATATTCTTAAAATTACTCAAGCGGGAAAGCTATCAGAAGCGGTAATGCTCCGTAGAGCTGTCGACTTCCCGTAGGGACTGACCTGTTAGTTCGTGCTTCGGTCTCTAAGCTGGTATCGCGCTTCCGCCATCTTACGAACCGGGGTCTCAGTGCGAGTTAGGTGCTCGTGTCATGTGATGTTAGTAGCGGTCATGTGATCATAGAAACTAAAGACAGCTTCTGAGTGCGCTTGTTAGTCTGTTGTTCTGTGGCTGGTTAACGGGGTGAATACCGTTTCTAAGGTGTTATATAATATTAACCTGAAGGATGAGGGAAAATTAAAAAGTGGATAAAGTGGTACTGAGGGTTAACAATACATCACATTAAATTTAAAACAGTAGAACATAAATGTGAAGTTCATATTGAGGATGCACAGGGGTCCATTGTCACTCCATTCGTTGGTCCCTTTATATGTTATCATAAATAGCAAGAGAGTTCAATCCTTTCGTTGAGCCCAGATGGTTTCTGGGTAGATAGTCTTTGTATCCATGCATTTTCGCGTTGGAGAAGATATTTTGTGTTATCTCTACCTTCTGCTTTCTCAATAGTTTCCAGTACCATAAATCTCAGTTGAGAAATGTTATGGGAGTGTTCTTGAAAGTGCACGGCCACTGTAGATTTTATGTTCTTTAATCGTATGTTTGATTTGTGTTCGAACAGTCTTGTTTTGATTTTTCTTTCAGTTTTGCCAATGTAGACTTTGCCGCATGGGCATTTTAAAGCGTAAATCAGATTGCTAGAGTCGCATGTGGCGTTCACTTGAATTTTAATTGCATTCCCCCTCGTGGGATGATTGATCACATTTCCTTTCATGACGTTATTACAGTTCCCACAGTTCAAGCATGGTTTAGTACCCATGAATTTGGTGGCTGGTTTCTGTTTGTATTGGACTAGTTCACCGATGTTAGGTGCCCTCGTGAACGCAAACAATGGAGGTTCTTGAAATATCTGGTTGAAATCTGGTTCCAAATTAAGTAATGCCCAGTGTTGGTGTATGATGCTTTTGAACTTCGCACTGGCGGTTGAGTATTTAGACACTGCCACTATACGGTTTTGTTCTTTATCCTGTCTGGGTTTAAGTAGTTTAGATCTTTCAATTGTGTTAATCCTCTCTATGGATTCCTTGATGATTTGAGGAGGGTACCCTCTTTGGTGAAATTTCTCCGCTACTTCTGTGATTCTCAATGTGGTGTTTTGCGGGTCTGATATTATACGCTTGACTCTCGCCATTTGGGAAAATGGGAGATTTTTCCTGAGGTTTGGCTCATGAAAACTTGAAAAATGAAGCATATTATTTCTGTCTGTAGGCTTCGTGAATAAGTCAGTTTCAAATCCTTGAGAGTTCACTGTGACTTTTACATCCAAGAAATTGACGCTTGTGTCCGATATTTCCCAAGTTAATTGGATTCGTTCGTCAATCAGATTAAATTCGGTTAGTAAATTAGATAGTATCTCTTTACTGCTCTTCCATACGATGAATATATCATCGATATATCTCGTGAATAATTTCAGGTTGTCCGTCCACTCCTTTTTTGTGAAAATATGAGCTTCTTCATATTGTTGCATGAACAAATTAGCATAGACTGGTGCTGCCGAGTTGCCCATAGCCATGCCCACAAGTTGAAGATACCAGGTGTCTTGATATTTAAAATAACTATGATAGAGAGTAAACAGCATAAGTTCCATAAGGAATGTTTGAAATCCACTGTCAATTGAAGAGTTTAACAAAGTTTTTTCAATCGCTTCAATGCCCAATGAGTGGGGTATTGATGTATATAAGGACCGTACATCTGCTGTACATAGGATTAAGGTCTCATCCGGATTGATTTCAATACTGTGCAATTTGGAGATGAAGTCAGTGGTGTCCCTTGTGTAGGTCCTCATTGTTTGTACAGCTGGCTGTAGATATTTATCTATTAATTGTCCCACAGGTTCGTGTATACTTCCACATGTAGAGACAATGGGTCTCATGGGAGGGTCCATCAGATCTTTGTGTATTTTTGGCACCATTTTCAGGGTGGGACTCTTTGGGTTTGTCTTAGTTAGGAATTTCTTAGTGCGTTCATTGATGATACCTAGGTCATATGTCTTTTCTAGAAGGGTCGTCAGTGTTTTGGTGAATTCCATGGATGGGTTATTCTCCAGTCTCATGTAGGTGTTAGTATCGCTGATGTGTTCTATAACTTTGAGGTTGTACATGCTTTGATCCATGATGACTAGGGCTCCCCCTTTATCCGCTTTTACACATTTAATGTGTTCGTTTGATGAAATCCTTTTTAAGGTGTCTAAATCTTTTTGTGTGATATTTTTATGGTGTTTCTTTCCATGGCCAATTTTTTTAAGATCTTGCTTTACTCTGTTTTCAAAAAGATCCAGTGTTTTGTGGCTTACGGGCGATTGGAATGTACTATGGGGACGTAGTCCTAATAGTTGATCTGGTTCATCTGTTGGTTGCTTGGGCACCACGTTATCAAAGAAATGACGTAATCGTAACTTCCGCATGAGTTTGAAAAACGCTACTTCCAGTTCTAGATTATCAGTTTGGGTGGTGGGTACAAATGAGGTACCTTTTTGTAGAAGGTTTTCCTCCTGTTGGGTTAATTTATATTTGCTAATGTTAATGACTAGTTGTTCTGGTTTTATTTCTTCGTGGATTTCTTGTCCTTGATCACACCTGATGTACTCCTCGTGGTGGGGGGTTCTTTCTCCCTCTCTTTGTCTTTTTCTTTCTCTTTTTCCTTTGCTTTGTCCTCTCCTGGGTCGCCTCTTAGCGACTGACCTTGTTCTAAAAAAGAATTCGGTTCTTCTGGTCGGCTCGTGGTTGGTTGTTCTGCTTGGTCCTTATCCGGTTGTGTTCTTGTCGGTTGGGCTCGTCTGGGTCGCTGTGAGTTCTCACTACCTGAAGAGGATGTATCTGTTTGTGAATTGTACGGTCTATTGCGTCTTTTTTGGGCATATATATCCGCCCACGTGTATACTTCTCCTAGGCGGTAATCCAGGGTGTCTCTTTTGTATTTCCGAATTTTTCGTTCGTTTATTTCCGCAGAGTGTTTATCCATCTGTGTTTTTATGTCCTCCAAGATGGTATTCAATTCTTCTTCAGATAGCATTTTTGATAGTTCTGTTGATGTTTGTGTGATCTCTATCGTGAGTTCTTCCAGTATTCCAGAGAGTTCTTCAATAATTAAAAGAATAAGGTCCAAAGAACATTTATTTAAGATTTCATACCACTTGTCCTGGAATTTTTTGGAATTCTTACACAGGGAAGGCTTGAGGGCAATTCGTAGACCCCTGGGTATGCGTTGGTTGCGGTGGTATTTAACCAATGTAGTAGCGTGTAGTTGTTGGTTTATGCGTCTCTTGCTGAGATAAATCAGTTGTCTAATATGTTGTTCCTTGGAGCGAGTGTTGGTTTCCTGCGCATTCTCTTCCCTGATCAGTGCATAAATCCGATCGGCTTCGTCCGGTTTGAATGCAAATGTTGAGGCTCTGGCCTCAGTACTTTTAGCGATGTCCTCATATGTGTTCATCTTAACTTTTATCAGCGTGCTGTCGGTCCTGGACACGAGTTATATAACAAAGGAAAATTGACACGACGCACAGCAAATGTGGTACAGCTGTGTATTTGTGGTTCTGGGTGCAAACACAGTATCGTCGCGTATCCCACGGCGTACACTGTAAACAAATGGGTAGTGGGATCAGTGGATCACTGTCCCATCCTGTGTTGCACACCTTAATTCCTCTTCCAGAAAAAGAGGTTCCAAACTTGTTTTCAACGTTTCAATTATGCTTTTATTCAGCAAAAGTTTCTTGATTTGCGTTTTTACACAAAATTGTTCATCATTTTTTAGACATTTGTGCGGTTTCTCTTTATATGTTTAAACATATCAACACTGTCCTTTTAAAGCCATCCAATGCATTTCGAGGCTTACCGCCTCTTCGTCAGGGAAAAGGATACTGAAATAAAATAAAATGTAGAATGCAATAAATGTTCAATAATTAATGTAAATCATGGCTGGTGTTGGGGGTTGTTCAGTGTGGGAGAGGAAGGGTTGTGTTTGGAGTCGTGCGTATTTATAGTGGCACCTTAGAAAAATTATCCCGCAACCTGTGTAACGTGGTTTACAAGTATCGACTTTGGGCTTACGTGTGGCTCTGTCGTTAGGACTCGCGTATTCTGAAAATTGCAAAATGCCTATTAGAATATTCTTAAAATTACTCAAGCGGGAAAGCTATCAGAAGCGGTAATGCTCCGTAGAGCTGTCGACTTCCCGTAGGGACTGACCTGTTAGTTCGTGCTTCGGTCTCTAAGCTGGTATCGCGCTTCCGCCATCTTACGAACCGGGGTCTCAGTGCGAGTTAGGTGCTCGTGTCATGTGATGTTAGTAGCGGTCATGTGATCATAGAAACTAAAGACAGCTTCTGAGTGCGCTTGTTAGTCTGTTGTTCTGTGGCTGGTTAACGGGGTGAATACCGTTTCTAAGGTGTTATATAATATTAACCTGAAGGATGAGGGAAAATTAAAAAGTGGATAAAGTGGTACTGAGGGTTAACAATACATCACATTAAATTTAAAACAGTAGAACATAAATGTGAAGTTCATATTGAGGATATTCTAATAGGCATTTTGCAATTTTCAGAATACGCGAGTCCTAACGACAGAGCCACACGTAAGCCCAAAGTCGATACTTGTAAACCACGTTACACAGGTTGCGGGATAATTTTTCTAAGGTGCCACTATAAATACGCACGACTCCAAACACAACCCTTCCTCTCCCACACTGAACAACCCCCAACACCAGCCATGATTTACATTAATTATTGAACATTTATTGCATTCTACATTTTATTTTATTTCAGTATCCTTTTCCCTGACGAAGAGGCGGTAAGCCTCGAAATGCATTGGATGGCTTTAAAAGGACAGTGTTGATATGTTTAAACATATAAAGAGAAACCGCACAAATGTCTAAAAAATGATGAACAATTTTGTGTAAAAACGCAAATCAAGAAACTTTTGCTGAATAAAAGCATAATTGAAACGTTGAAAACAAGTTTGGAACCTCTTTTTCTGGAAGAGGAATTAAGGTGTGCAACACAGGATGGGACAGTGATCCACTGATCCCACTACCCATTTGTTTACAGAGCTGCCATGTTAGCAATGAGATGCCCTTGCAGAGCATTCCTGATGCCTTACCACTGGAATAGCAAAGGTGCTGCAAGCCAGGGAAGCTGAAGGTAGTCACCTTGTCCTTCATTTCCTTGTAGGCACTAGCAGGCTGCTTCTCAGGAGAATTCAAGCCAGAACAGGGGATTAAGGCTATTTTGCCCGCACTGGTGACAAAATCCCTCTAATGTACATATGTGTAGGTGCAGGAGGTCTGGGACACAATCCCCTAGATCCCAATAATGGAAAACAAGAAACTTGTTTTACAAATCAAATTACACAAGGTGACTCCGCACACTTCAACAGTGAGTAATCCATTATCAATAACATTATACATATAGTTGCATTAACTTTCCAATCGTTCTCCCAAGAATTCCAAAGTCAGATTTCTTCAGTAAGCAGATTCTTTATTCACAAATAATCCTTAAAACCAATAGCCAACTCGTTTCGTCCGTGACTGGACTTCTTCAGGGCTACATTAAAAAATACAAAAATATAAACATATTTACATATGAATAGAAATAATCTATTCAAAATAATCCATACAAATTTTTACTCACATGGGTAAAAACAATGAGAAAACTAGACATTTTATGATAAACATTAGTCAGAATTAGACATCGGTGTTATGTACCTTTTTCCAGGGAGAACACATTGAAAGAAAAATAATAAAAAAGGGGTTTGCATATGACAATCATGGTACAAAGTATTTACAGCTAACAAAAACACAAGGGAACAATACAGTTCTTTAACCCTTTTGATAGAAAAATTTATACAAAGATAAATTCAGAATGCAATTTTTCTAATCCTTTAAAAATATCTAGTCAAATTTTATCCAAGGATAAGAGCACAAACATTGCGATATGATTCCATGGTTTATAAACCTGACTCCTGGCACCATATGTAAAGGCTTGTTGCCTGGTTTAATTGGGTTTATATTTTCAATGTCGCCTTTTAGTTTAGTTGTGCCCCATTTACCAGTACTATTCCTACACATGGGAGCCTGTTTTAGGATAGCGGGGTTGCTGGACCCCAATTTAGATTTTTAATTGCCCTCACCATTTCTGACTCGCGGTGGGTAGCCCTGACTCACAAAGCCATCTATGGATGACAGTTTTCATAACAAGCCTCACTGTACATCCACACAGCGGGCCTGCCGCTAGGGCACAAATGCAAGCCGTCTGCACCTGACCATGCCTGGACAGCACCTAGCATCAGACCCCCTGCATATTTCCAGTCCGACACATCTCCAATATTAAGATACACCAGGGGTGAACTTCTAACACTCTGTGCTTCAGGTAAGAACCCTTGGTATCATATTTTCCAACAACACTGCATCATGGACACTGTGAGGTGTCAAGAGTACAGCCCCACACATATGTACCACACAATTAGTTCCAACAGCACTAGACTGTTAGTCAAATTCAACAACCCAGTTAGACAGCGTATCTTTTCCTGTAACATATTAAATGCTAGATCACTGGTAAAAAGTAAAGCAGATTTTGCTGACTTTTTAAACTACTACAAGCTAGATATTGCGTGTAAAACTGAAACCTGGGCTGACTCCACTTCTGGTCCTGATTTGGTTTTAGCAATCCCTAGGGGGTACTCTGTCTTAAGAATGAACAGGGCTGCTAAGAGGGGTGGAGGACTGGCAATAATCTATTGTGATCAGCTCACCTAAGAGGGGTGGAGGACTGGCAATAATCTATCGTGATCAGCTCACTTTTTTTCTGCTATGTCCACAAATCTCGAGTGTTAAGTACTCTTATTTCAAGTGCAGCTAACTAAAAACCACTCATTCATTGGCTTGCTACTCTATCGTCCCACATGCTCTAGATCTATCTTCACTCAGGACATCCAGTCCTTTACTTGAATCCGGTACAAATTCTGCAGACTTTACGATTCATGGAGACTTCAGTTTTTATCTAAAGATTCCCACAGAGAGAGACTCCTAATTTTTAATTGGCACTATGGCTAGTTTGGGCCTATCTCAAGTAATAGACACCCCAACACACCAGGGGTGTCACAGGTTGGGTGGCATTATCACCAACAAACATTTTCTTAAATGCACCCCCTCACTGCGGCTGACTTGGTCGTACCACAGAGCTGTTATGTTAGAACTTGGGGAACTGTGTAATCTGCCTGTAATCAACACTTCCCACACTGCCACAAAGAATTGAGCCTGGCATAACACAGAGACATCTCAATTTAATTTAGCTCTCTCTAGCTCAAAGCCTGATGTTTCTAATGATCTAGACTCAGCCATACAAGATTACTGTACATGGTTAGGGTATGTTATTAATCAACTTGCTCCTGAAAAAGCACACATTAACTGGAGAAATTCTTCACTAGATCATTGGTTCTCAGACACAATAAAAGCTCAGAAACAACTTTGCCATAAACAGGAGCGTAGATGGAGAAAAAATTACTATTCTTTAGAAACTTGCTATCCTCCTAATAAAAAGAACACTAAGGGCCAAATTATGAGATTTGGGTGGGGCAGTGAGGCGGTGTGCAAACCGCCGTGCCACCGCTCCGCCCAAGCTCGTGCTGCCCACCCGCCCGCCCACCAGATTATGACTTATTCACATGGGGCGTGGCAGTTCCCCTTGCAGGTGCCCTTTAGAATGCGGCAGTGTCTTTTAAAAAGGCACTGCAATGGGAACGCCTCAAAAGGTTCCTGCATGGCATGGACTCGTAAGTCCATGCCGTGCAGTAACCTATGTGCATGCCCACAGGGGGCACATGTTATGCCCCCCTGTGTGCATCCACATATTTCTGAGTCACAAGTGGGCAATGTAGGGCCCCCTTTGTTTCCGCTCTGCCAGGCTTTTCATGGCAGCGGAACTGCCATGAAAAGCCTGTCTGAGAGGAACCTCGTAATATACTTGGCAGGACCTTGGCGGTTCCACCAAGCATATTGCGGCCTCTAATGGCCGCTTCTATGCCAGGAAACTGCGCCGGCGGTTCTAGTATTATTCGACTGCCTGAGTCGTGTTCGGGTGCTCGGGCGGCGGGTGCGGTAGTGGCTGGATCCGCCATGCCGCCACAAGTCTAGTGGTACAAGGATTGACAGACTCATAATCTGGCCCTAACCCTAATCAAGCCTTTTGCAACACTTCGGGAGGTTGTTTACATTCCTTTACCATGCAAATCATTACAACAACTTGCTTTTGGGGGTGTGTTGTTGGACTTGTGTTGGATTTAAAGGCCAACACATTCCCTACCTTTGGGTTGACTGGAGTCGGAATAGTAATTTATACTATTCCAAAGTTCAGCGCCCCCCCCCCCCTCCAGGCAAGTAGTTGTAATGACTATCATGGTAAGGGAATGCGTGGTAACATCACAGTCATGGTAGAGACTGAGTTGTAAAGGCATTAGTGGTAAATGCATGAGTGGTTCAGTCATACATCCCATGAAAGCTTGTGGTAATAATGTAGCACATCTGCGTCAGTTGCAAAGACCCTGCACTAAACAAGAGAGAAAAATAATTATGAATATATCACACAGGAGTATGCACTGCACCAGCAGCACCCTTTGAACCTAGACATGATACCTCTGATGCGGGCATATGACTGGCAATAGGAGGATGAAGAGAGTTGCAAGAGTGTATTGCACCTGAGGGTGCCTAATGAGTGTGACAGCCCATCAGTTCATGATTGCATATACATTTAAGATGGAATGCTTAATATCAATGTTGTGACACATTGAGGCTGGTAAGTAGCATCTTATATGTACTGAAACAGTCATACTACAGCTCCATTTAGTACTGTGCCACTGGCTGCTGTATATGCACATGGCATGTTATAGTATACGTTAAGCTACATGATATACTATATGATGCTCTGCATAGGCAAGTGTAGTGACAAGTCAAATTCCCATTAGGTGAATCCAGTCAAAGTGTGCTTTCATGCAGTAGCAAGCCATTTAATATGGTGGGTGTGAAGAACTGTGCACACATCCAGCTGGTACTAACAAATGTTGTAGAGTGGATATACTTGGAACAACAACAGTCATTCCATATGTTTATCTGTCCTTCAAATATGTGTATGCCTGAGCTGGGACAAAGGTATGCTACATGGTTTGAAAAGCTTGTGTCACCCTGCTCTGTACTTGTTTATCCCCAGTGAGCTGCAAAATCTGCAAGTCCTTTGACAGTGTTTAATTATTTACTATGTGGTTCATCAGCAGGACTTGGCGCTTCTGATGGATGTCATCCCAATCCGAGTGATGTTGGGCACTGCTACATCATCATCCCAGGCTAAAATGTCTCTGTCTGACATGGCAGTAATTGCTGTTTATAGTTACACAGCTTTTTTGCCTGCACTCTTGGTAGAGAGACTGTGCAGCAGCGTTCCCCTGTAAAGGTGTATCAGGCCACATTTAAAAGCATTCAATTGCCCATTCGCATGCGTCAGACATATGTGAGTGGCGAGAATATGTTTTACCTGCCTGAATATAATGTTGTGCCCGTATGGGCATAAGGATGGTGTATTGTTTTGGTAAGTTGGAATTCTCCTGCCTAAAGCCTCTAGTAGCCCTTTCTGAGATAATCCCCAACTGTCCCATAGCAGCCTGCTGGGAGGTGTGAATTGCTCTCAAGAAAGGGAAGAAAAGGGCCTTGGCCAGATGGAGGTGTGACCTCCTCTTGACTGGATGGCTTAGGAGACGTGAGCACCAACTGTACAAGCTTCAAAGGGGCAGGCCCTGGCAAAGGTAGATGTACCTCACATGTTAGCATGCCCCTGCCATTGTCAATGAGCCAGAGTGGCCCTAATCCTAGTGAGGAGACCTGTCTTAGAATTGATTTTGTAGAGTGAGTTCTGCATTACCTAAGATGCACCTCTGGGGTTTGTCCAGAGCTCTGACTAAGGGAAGAAAAATTCTGCCAAGATAACCCTGGATACCTTCTTCAGAATACCTCTTGACTCGTGGAAGACAGAAGAGTAACTGCACCTTCTGAACCCCAGACTTCAGAAAAAGGACTACAATCACTGTAACCTGTGGAGAGAAATCCCAACGACTGGACCTGCTCCTACCTGTACCTAGGACTAAAGAGTGATCTCCAAGAGCTAGTTGACTAGCCTCCAGTTAAGCCCCAAGAACTCAAAAGCTGCAAGAAGCCCAAGACTCTGTTGATCCCATCTGACTACTTCCTACAAGACTTGCCCTGGACCCTCATATGAGATTGAGTCCCAACTCCCAAATGGTGCCCAAAAGGTTCTGGACCCTTGACTCGCACCGATTTGACTCTCTCCCCATCACGAACTGCAAAGCTGGATGCCGTGGCTGAAGTTGCATCAACTCTCTGATTCCAGTGCTGGTTTTCCCCACCTTAAAGAAGGTTTACTTCCAGACCACTGATCTCCCCAGCTACAGACTTCGAACTTTGCCTGCTTGGAACTTTGCTGCCATCAGCACCAAGAGCCCCAAACATCCTGCGAAGGCCAAGACTCCCACCATGGCCCTGCACCTTGGATGGCATGCCCTTCTTAAGATTCAGCTGGCTCCTCAACCCAGGGATGGCTTTGTCAATGAGGTTGTACTCCAAAACAAAGTCTAAGTCGAAAGGTAAACTTACCACTGGACCAAACCTGATCCCTGTATCCAACCCTCGCTCTATTGATGTCGGCTTTAAGCTTGAATTTGACCCAGTCTAGGGCAACCAGATAACCACAGTTTGTGATTTGCAATTTTTGGCACCAGAAACACAGAAGCGTTTTAAGGCATGGGCAAATCGGGCTTCGGCCAAGGGCCCCACCTTTTAAAGGGGCCCTTGTTATTTGGTCAGCACAGGGCCCCTCATTAATATATCTGTATATTGAAGCTGTAATAACTACCTTTAACTCTTTTGGTCATAGAATATTGGCAAGCATACCACAGTCTCATTCAAGGCTGCCCCATGGACTCGCTAGTTCCATGCTAATATGTGTGCTATATGTGGATCAAGGCAGTCCAAGAGCAACTCGAGAACATGAGGAACATTAAAGGGTACAGATACCGATTTTAAATAACAAATTGCCTATTATTTGTCTTCTTTCATTTTCTATTGCTTAACTTTTATGGTGTCTCAATGGGCGTGATTTAGCTGAAAATGGATCATAAATTCAAAGTTGTTGAAAAGAGGGGCCATCAAAATAGGTTTAGCCCGGGGTCCCCAAAATCCTTAAGAAGTCGCTGTAGAAACATCTACAACTATGAAATATTATATCTCTAGTTTTGATTTTTGTTGTTTTGGTGTATACTTCCTCTGTAAGATTATATCTATTTTTATACATTATAATGGCATTTTTATTGTGTTGCATTTTCTAGTTATTAACTGGTTTGTTACTGATAAATGCTTAACACTTGTTTCTCCTAACTGTCTGCTCTGTGCTACAGCTACCAAGGGTTGAGCTCAGGTTAAAATTAATGAGACCTTACTTGGCCTAGTAAGGACTACCAGCAACTTCAAATAATAATCCAATTTCTCACACCCACATTTTAATTAGGGTAGTATCCATTCCTCTTTTCCTCTCCCCCATGCTACTCAATTGGCTCCAGGGAAGCGCTGAATGCTCTAGAATGGCTATTTGATTGCAACCATGTCCTTTTTTAGGTCTCGCCTACGCAGCGCGCATGAGCTGCACGCATGAGCTGCACGCATGAGCTGCATAGGAAAGAGACCTGTAGCCATCGATTGCCTTTTTCAGGCTAAAACGTGCACGTGTTCCATTGCCTTCAATGGCAACGCATACATGTATGACGATTCCCTTTTCGGGAGCGAGTGCCGCCATATGGTAGCAATTATCGCTCTCGCAAGGGAATCGCGCAGCCCCCCTACTCCCTCCTGCTGCCGCGTGAGGCGCACATGCTCCTCCCCCTCTGCCGGCAGCCTGCCGCGCTTGTGCTTGTTAGGTCTGGCGTGTGAGAGCTTCTAGGGGGCGCAGTAAAAGAACAGGTTAAGCTCACGCCTCCGGTTCTCAGTCATCACCTCAGGATACTACTCATTTAACCACGACAGTGGCACTGCTCCATCAAGAGCACTACTACAGAGTAGTGTACAAGCCATCTTTAATTCCGCTTCCGTGTCTTGTCAGGGGAATAAATTAATATAAAAATGCAACTCCAATACAGTACGCAAACTGTAATGAACCCACATTATCACAGCATATCTGTCCAAGTTGTACCAACACGTTGCATATATTGCGCTGGTTGCACAGGCAGAGTATGATGGATGGCATTGGCAACAATAGTACACTATTGTAGCTGCCCACCTCCAATGGGAGTATAGACGGTGTGAAGGCAGCAGTAATACTTGCCTGTGCTGTTCAAGTGTTACAAAAAAAGTGCTGTCCACACTCCTGCCCAGTGGAAGGATCACCCTGCACTGCCTAATGGGCCCATGGCATGTTATGCGACTGCTGTTGTTTAGACTTAACTGCATCTGGAAGGTAGATTGATTATTTGTGAAGCTGAGCAGCCAATAGCATTATCCTGTGATTGGATGCTGACCGCTACGCCGTTACTTGTCGGCTTCTGTGTGCAGAGATATTGACCTGAAATGAACGCGTTGGGTAAATAACATACCTCAGTTGGACTATCTCTAACGCTTTGGGATTAGAATCAAAGTGGATGCGTCCTGTTACCAGAGCAGAGGCATCCACCAAAATGCATTTGACAACTTCAGGCGAATTTGTTATTCCCTCTTCTGCAAATCAGCATTTTGTGCACCGTGCATGACATCAAAGAATGTATTAGCCATGATTGCTCCCATTGTGCTTTTTTATTTTTGGAAAGAGGTATTAATTTTATTTGAGTTTTATAAATGCTTTTAGGAGGGATTCATTTGTCACACATCCAAGATAATGCCTGAACATCCTGGTAGGTTCGCTCAGCCTCTTATCCTTTTCATGTTGATAAAATACATCCAAGTTGATTAATAACATATTCGATCATTTCTTAGGTGAGTTTATTAATGGAGCAAGAAACGCACGAACAGAAGGGGTTCTGTATTAGTAGTAATATTTACGTACTATTGGTATGTACATTTTAGTTCTTGATCGGTAGATTGAAGTTGTCTGGCAAGACTGCTTGCACAACAAAACACAGTACACAACATAAAAAACAATATATAACAATCGGAAAGGGGCTTTGGGCCAGCTTTCTTCAGCCATTGGCTTATTTGGAGGAGGAGGGCCTTTCAGTCATTGGCTCGCTGGTTTATTGTATTATTGTAATAATTTGTTAACTTTAAAGCACTTTCCACTGTAGTCTCTGCATATTGATGGCTTCCTAAATAGTTCCAGGTATTAATGTAAGTCAACTTGATGGATCTCCTTTCATTGAGCCAAGAGACGAAAAACTTGAAACCTGCAGGTGAAGCACAGTTGTTAGCCGTGACTGCTTCCACCACTGATAGATTAGTCTGGATGTCATTGTTATCATTGTAATTGTAATATGAACTACTTTATCTCAAGTGTGCCTGCTACTTAAGCACGGGCAAAACCCTAGCAGCACAAGATGTGGAGCCATGAGGGATTTTTCAGTATCTGTCCTAGTCCAGGCAGGAGAAGCATAGGATGCAGGCTACATACAGGCAGCCAGGGAGAGAGATGTTGTACATTGTGGAGAAGCCTTGCTTAAAAGCCTTGGAGATGCCTTATTTTACATTCCTTGAAGATGTTTCCCCTTTGTGAAGTGGATATCCCTACCCTACCCGATGAATTTTAGGTTATTCCCCTGTAGAGTAACTAGTTTGATGTAGAATCGAAAATTCTGTGGCATGAGTGAGAGCACCATTGGGACAAAATGTGAGAGATCTTTCTTCGACGTCACTAAAATGAGTGCACTTAACATTGTTTATTGAGATGCATTAATTAAGCAAAATATAAGGCCAGTGCGCGCAACATTAATGGTTATTATTTGTATACTTTGGATAATGGCAAACTCATTCTTGCATCGTTTGAGGTCATCTTTGTGTTGGGTGGCCACTGTTCTGCAGTAATGTGCAACAGTAATTTTCATCTTCATTTTAGTCTTCACTGTTGTCTTGTCTGGGCCTTGACGATACTCGTGATTTAATGCACACTGTCTATCTGTGAAAATCTCGGGCCTTAAGTGTAAAGTCCACCAATACCAAATACACCAACAAAGATGCTTGTATTTCAGGCCCTCATTTAACTGGTGCGGGGACAACAATACCGTTAGCAAAGCAAATGGCTTTAACTTAATCGAAGGCGAGACCTATTGCACTTTCAATGCTTGTGGTAATAGGGACTGAAATTATGAAAAGACATTGTTTGAATGTGAATGCAAGGACGAAGGTCTGTTGACTCTTGCAGGCCTCCACCTCTGCATTCACAGACTGTTCCGTGGGATTAGCAAACAGCATCCTGGCTGCCTCATTCATATTAGCTACCAAAGATCTCAATAAGGGACTAGCAATTAAATTTATGTCTGTACTGAGATGTGTGCACTTCTAGTATTTACATGCTGCCCACCTGAATGATACCTACTTAAGGACGGTGCCCTGACTATTTTCTCTGCCCCCTCTTTTGTTTCCTTTTGCTCAACAGGTGGAACAAAACACCAGGCAAATTAACACTCTAGTCCTGATGATGATCCCGGTTCATTAGGAGCCAGGGTATCGAAACGTCGACAAATTCACAGTTTTACAAAAGTGACCATTGTGTTATATTGATTGTAGTTACTGTGATTGTGAGCCTGCCATAATATGTAACTGTTGCAAGCCACACATTGGCTCCTCCACTTTTGCCTGTTACTTTCCCTTTTTATTTTCTTCCCTTTTTATTTTTTCACTCTCGCTTCCAATTTGTGTCTTCTCCTTGAATGATAGGTACAGGACTGTGCCCTATCACTTGTTTGTATATATTGTGGTTCTGAACACCATATCAACTTTATAATAAACATCCTTGACCCGGCTGGGTCCACGGATTCAAATTATAGTACTGACTCTAGTCTATAAATTCATCTTGTTCTGAAACAGTTCTCTCACTACTAGGACCCCTGTTCATATAGTACGTCATTTATATTACAGGCCTAAAAATCTGTGAATATTACCAAATGGCCATTTTGTTCAGTGAAGTTTGGGTCGCTATGCATTCAGTCTGCAAAACCAGCAACTTATTTGTGATCATAATATTAACACATGGGGCTCTGGATAAGTAAAGGGGTTACGCAGTGGCACTTTCCCCTAAAGGATGCAATTTCATTGTGGGCACAGATCTAATTTGAGAGCATGAGATCCATCTTATTTTAGTCAGAAAATTGTTAATTCTGTTTGTAAGATAAACAATATTTTATTTGGTGTTTTTTTCCTGGCTGTGGGTTTTAATGCCATCTGTAGGTCTGCTCCTTGGACAATCTTTTTTCTCCATGAAGGTCTTTGAAAAATATCTCAAGAATGACTTTTTTTCAAGGCTTATCGAAAGCCCTGTGGCAGGCACCACCTTGTTTGTAGCAGCTGCTACTCTATGACCCATCCATCTCCCTGAAAATGTCACAAAACGGGAAGAATAGCCCGAAGCCAGTGACCTATTTGCTCAATGAATGATTCCCATGCATGAAAAGTTAACTCACCCACTGCTATCATTAATACAGCAAAGGCGGAAGAATGAACTGACTGCAGGGCTGATACACATTCTCAATAAGCCTCAGTAAAATGTATTTAGGAAATGTTTAATTTTTTCTCTGCTACATTTTCGACCATTATCATTGAAAGACAGGAGGTGTGCATGTACTTTTCACAGGGCTTTGTGGATGGCATTTCAGACAGGTGAACTGAGTGATTAAATGTTACTGACTTCTATGGTTGAGTTCACCGGCCCTGGTTCTCCTCTCTACTTAAAAAAGCATATTAACACCACCATCGTGTGCTAAGTCAATATTCAGTTCATAGCTTGAAAAGAACACCTGTATCACCGAAGGGTCCGTTTTTCCATTGCAAAAGAAAATAGATTCATGTTCTCCGCTCTAAAATGGCTTCTCATCATCAAGAAACAGCCTATTCCTTACGTTGGCTGCAGTTAACAATAACACAGTGCCTGCAGCAAAATGTTATACATAATTTACAGTTGCTACAAAATCAAAAGGTGTTCAAAATGATCCCAGAGAATACACCCAAGAAGCATTTTTCTTACAGGACTTACAAAACACAAGTTTACTAAATGTTGAATTTGTAATGTGAGGAATGCGGATGTGGCAAGTAGATTGACTTTGATCGCATCTTTTTTTAAGATGCACGGATTCTGTTACTTCTGAGCAGATAAATCCCAGCAAACTGGCTGCCAGAAACGGCGGGTGTAAGGTGCTGCTCTGAACAAAGTGATACAAAAGGGGATGATGGACGAGCGCTTGAGCAAATCAAACACTCACCCCCAGTCAACTGATCTGGGTTTAATCCATCACCATTCTTTAGCCCACTCTGCCACCCCAGTTCAGACATGGCCATATGCAAATCAGTCTGACCCTGTGCCTCATGGGAACAGTCCAGCCCGAACTGCCAAACCATGTCTTCCCTGGACCGGAAACAAGCATCCTGGGACCGGTTTCGGATTCATAATCCTCATCAACCAGGCTATCTTGAATCCAGTGGCCAAGTGAGCAAGGGACTCACGTCTGAGCATACCCTGCCACACTTAGGGCGAACAAAGCGATACAAAAGGGGGGTGAACAAAGTGACATACTTCTGCCTTCCCTGGTGTGGAATGGGTTCACATTTTCTGCTTTGATGGGCAATTCGACCCTCCTTTCTACTTTCATATCAGTTACAGTATTTTTTCAGTCATTTCATGACAGGTTGACTTTTGGATTAAATATTTCTTTTCAGCACCTTTTGCATCCATCGTTGTTGTTTATAAGTGTATTTGCAGTGGGGACGAACTGCTCTTTTATTTATTGGTTGGAGGTGTAAAACCTCTCATCACCGCTACTGTCAATCTTCCAGTATGGAATCACTGGCTGGTTTCTCATAATGACCATTGAATTAAACCTGTAATGTCTCTGGGGCAGATTTACAAGCCCCTTGCGCCACTTTTGCGTCACTTTTAACATGGGAAAAGTGACGCAAAAGTGGCGCAAGAGTCTTGTAAATCTGCCCCTCTGTCTTCATTTGACCTGCGTGGCTTGCATCTTCCCCAATCACCTAACATAGGTATTCACTGTCATTAAATAATGCCGGGCTACTTAACAGTAAATTTCATTACTCCAAGTGCAAGGGGCATATTATCAACAGCCAGAGATAATTATCGCTGGGCGTTCTTAGCGTAGGAATTGTTATCGCCGGCTATCGCTGATAATTATCTCCATGCTAGCGCTGAAATTAACAACGCATAGCGCAATGGCGATAATTAATCCTGCGATAGCTTGTTTTCCATGGAACATCGCTGGTTTTCCAGCGATGTTCCATGGAAAACGGCGATAACCTTGCTGATACGACCCTGTGGTCGTATCAGCATAATCCACCTCCAATGTAAATGTAAATGTAAATGTCATGGTACTTATAGAGCGCACTGTCACCAGACGGGTATAAAGCATAGGTAAGTCAGCATTTTTGCAGACGTTATTTTTTGGCAATAACCGCGGTTTTTGCCAAAAGCTAAAGTCTGCAAAAATGCCTGGACCGACTTGTAAATATCGCGATGTGCACATCAGCGATATTTACAAGGTTGCTCTGCCCAGTGACGCCCACTTTGCATCTCATTAGAGATGCAAAGGGAGGCGTTGTGTAAAAGGGTGCAAACATGCGCTAATGCATGTTATCACCCTCTTGTTAATAGGGTGAAAAAATGATCTCCGCTTTTTTGGCTTTTAAAGCAAAAAAGCGGACATAAGGCCCTCGATAATATGCCCCCATGTCTTCCTCGTCACAGTCCTTATGTATGAGTTTATCTCCATTCATGTAGAACATAATTTCCAAACTTGACTTCCTTCCCAAACCAAGATCCATATAAGTTCAAATACATCATTTACTGGGAAGCACTTCCTAAAATAGGTAAGCATCGAAAAAAATCAGTTGAGCAAGAAGGAGAGGCAGGAGGAAACTCAGGACTGTGACGAGGAAGAGATGGACACAGTGTTATGAAATTTACCGGTAATTACCCGGACATTACCTCCTTGTCGGTCTTTCTCTCACAGTCCTTACGTAGCCAAGAAACTGATTCTGACAAACACATCACTAACATAGCAAAACAAGTGAATTTAATTCAATGACCAAAACAACAATACACTGCAGGAGGACCCACAGAACTTAAGAAAGCCAAACCAAAAACAGAGGATACATCACCACCCAATTGCAAACAGTAATGGGTCATAAATGTGTAGGAAAAAGCTCAAGTGGCAGCAAAACAAATGTCCCGAATTGAAGCCCCTTTAAATGCTACCCAGGAGGCAGAAATACCCCTAGTAGACTTCAAAGGGAAAGACTCCAGGACAGGTTGGCCAAAAAAGGAATAGGAACGAGAAATGGCCAACTTAATCCAATGGCACAAGGCTTTCAACCCCTCTTTGCCAGACCATTGGAGACAAACAAGGCATCAGACTTGCGAAACAGCAGTGTGTAGTAAATACACAGAAAGCATACAATGTACATCCAGGGAATGTAAACACACCTCATCATCTGACACATGAGACGTAAATAAGGTAAGTAAAACAAATTCAGAATCCAAATAAAAAGAGGACACCACTTTAGGCCAGACTAGGACAAAGCACTGTCTTGTCTGGAAAAAAACAAAGGAAGGGTGGGGAGGACAACAGTACCCCAATCTCCCCAACCAATCTCCCAGAGGTAATAGCCACCAGAAAAACAACCTTGGCTGAAAGAGACTTGAAGTCAGCCACCTCCACAGTCTCAAACAGAGCATCCTGTAAACCCTGCAGAATCATAGGCAAGGTGCTGGTGAATTAACAACCGTCTGCCAAAGAAAACAATTCCACAGCAAACGAGCTGCAAGAGGGGCGACAGACCTAACACAAGTAATACGAAAAGCTTGATCAACTGCCCACTTATTACAAAGGGTAGAGACAGCCAAACCCAGCTGAAAACCACCCGAAGTCATGGTAGAGACTGAGTTGTAAAGGCATTAGTGGTAAATGCATGAGTGGTTCAGTCATACATCCCATGAAAGCTTGTGGTAATAATGTAGCACATCTGCGTCAGTTGCAAAGACCCTGCACTAAACAAGAGAGAAAAATAATTATGAATATATCACACAGGAGTATGCACTGCACCAGCAGCACCCTTTGAACCTAGACATGATACCTCTGATGCGGGCATATGACTGGCAATAGGAGGATGAAGAGAGTTGCAAGAGTGTATTGCACCTGAGGGTGCCTAATGAGTGTGACAGCCCATCAGTTCATGATTGCATATACATTTAAGATGGAATGCTTAATATCAATGTTGTGACACATTGAGGCTGGTAAGTAGCATCTTATATGTACTGAAACAGTCATACTACAGCTCCATTTAGTACTGTGCCACTGGCTGCTGTATATGCACATGGCATGTTATAGTATACGTTAAGCTACATGATATACTATATGATGCTCTGCATAGGCAAGTGTAGTGACAAGTCAAATTCCCATTAGGTGAATCCAGTCAAAGTGTGCTTTCATGCAGTAGCAAGCCATTTAATATGGTGGGTGTGAAGAACTGTGCACACATCCAGCTGGTACTAACAAATGTTGGAGAGTGTATATACTTGGAACAACAACAGTCATTCCATATGTTTATCTGTCCTTCAAATATGTGTATGCCTGAGCTGGGACAAAGGTATGCTACATGGTTTGAAAAGCTTGTGTCACCCTGCTCTGTACTTGTTTATCCCCAGTGAGCTGCAAAATCTGCAAGTCCTTTGACAGTGTTTAATTATTTACTATGTGGTTCATCAGCAGGACTTGGCGCTTCTGATGGATCTCATCCCAATCCGAGTGAGGTTGGGCACTGCTACATCATCATCCCAGGCTAAAATGTCTCTGTCTGACATGGCAGTAATTGCTGTTTAGAGTTACACAGCTTTTTTGCCTGCACTCTTGGTGGAGAGACTGTGCAGCAGCGTTCCCCTGTAAAGGTGTATCAGGCCACATTTAAAAGCATTCAATTGCCCATTCGCATGCGTCAGACATATGTGAGTGGCGAGAATATGTTTTACCTGCCTGAATATAATGTTGTGCCCGTATGGGCATAAGGATGGTGTATTGTTTTGGTAAGTTGGAATTTTCCTGCCTAAAGCCTCTAGTAGCCCTTTCTGAGATAATCCCCAACTGTCCCATAGCAGCCTGCTGGGAGGTGTGAATTGCTCTCAAGAAAGGGAAGAAAAGGGCCTTGGCCAGATGGAGGTGTGACCTCCTCTTGACTGGATGGCTTAGGAGACGTGAGCAACAACTGTACAAGCTTCAAAGGGGCAGGCCCTGGCAAAGGTAGATGTACCTCACATGTTAGCATGCCCCTGCCATTGTCAATGAGCCAGAGTGGCCCCAATCCTAGTGAGGAGACCTGTCTTAGAATTGATTTTGTAGAGTGAGTTCTGCATTACCTAAGATGCACCTCTGGGGTTTGTCCAGAGCTCTGACTAAGGGAAGAAAAATTCTGCCAAGACAACCCTGGATACCTTCTTCAGAATACCTCTTGACTCGTGGAAGACAGAAGAGTAACTGCACCTTCTGAACCCCAGACTTCAGAAAAGTGACTACAATCACTGTAACCTGTGGAGAGAAATCCCAACGACTGGACCTGCTCCTACCTGTACCTAGGACTAAAGAGTGATCTCCAAGAGCTAGTTGACTAGCCTCCAGTTAAGCCCCAAGAACTCAAAAGCTGCAAGAAGCCCAAGACTCTGTTGATCCCATCTGACTACTTCCTACAAGACTTGCCCTGGACCCTCATATGAGATTGAGTCCCAACTCCCAAATGGTGCCCAAAAGGTTCTGGACCCTTGACTAGCAAAGATTTGACTCTCTCCCCATCACGAACTGCAAAGCTGGATGCCGTGGCTGAAGTTGCATCAACTCTCTGATTCAAGTGCTGGTTTTCCCCACCTTAAAGAAGGTTTACTTCCAGACCACTGATCTCCCCAGCTACAGACTTCGAACTTTGCCTGCTTGGAACTTTGCTGCCATCAGCACCAAGAGCCCCAAACATCCTGCGAAGGCCAAGACTCCCACCATGGCCCTGCACCTTGGATGGCATGCCCTTCTTAAGATTCAGCTGGCTCCTCAACCCAGGGATGGCTTTGTCAATGAGGTTGTACTCCAAAACAAAGTCTAAGTCGAAAGGTAAACTTACCACTGGACCAAACCTGATCCCTGTATCCAACCCTCGCTCTATTGATGTCGGCTTTAAGCTTGAATTTGACCCAGTCTAGGGCAACCAGATAACCACAGTTTGTGATTTGCAATTTTTGGCACCAGAAACACAGAAGCGTTTTAAGGCATGGGCAAATCGGGCTTCGGCCAAGGGCCCCACCTTTTAAGGGGGCCCTTGTTATTTGGTCAGCACAGGGCCCCTCATTAATATATCTGTATATTGAAGCTGTAATAACTACCTTTAACTCTTTTGGTCATAGAATATTGGCAAGCATACCACAGTCTCATTCAAGGCTGCCCCATGGACTCGCTAGTTCCATGCTAATATGTGTGCTATATGTGGATCAAGGCAGTCCAAGAGCAACTCGAGAACATGAGGAACATTAGAGGGTACAGATACCGATTTTAAATAACAAATTGCCTATTATTTGTCTTCTTTCATTTTCTATTGCTTAACTTTTATGGTGTCTCAATGGGCGTGATTTAGCTGAAAATGGATCATAAATTCAAAGTTGTTGAAAAGAGGGGCCATCAAAATAGGTTTAGCCCGGGGTCCCCAAAATCCTTAAGAAGTCGCTGTAGAAACATCTACAACTATGAAATATTATATCTCTAGTTTTGATTTTTGTTGTTTTGGTGTATACTTCCTCTGTAAGATTATATCTATTTTAAACATTATAATGGCATTTTTATTGTGTTGCATTTTCTAGTTATTAACTGGTTTGTTACTGATAAATGCTTAACACTTGTTTCTCCTAACTGTCTGCTCTGTGCTACAGCTACCAAGGGTTGAGCTCAGGTTAAAATTAATGAGACCTTACTTGGCCTAGTAAGGACTACCAGCAACTTCAAATAATAATCCAATTTCTCACACCCACATTTTAATTAGGGTAGTATCCATTCCTCTTTTCCTCTCCCCCATGCTACTCAATTGGCTCCAGGGAAGCGCTGAATGCTCTAGAATGGCTATTTGATTGCAACCATGTCCTTTTTTAGGTCTCGCCTACGGAGCGCGCATGAGCTGCACGCATGAGCTGCACGCATGAGCTGCATAGGAAAGAGACCTGTAGCCATCGATTGCCTTTTTCAGGCTAAAACGTGCACGTGTTCCATTGCCTTCAATGGCAACGCATAAATGTATGACGATTCCCTTTTCGGGAGCGAGTGCCGCCATATGGTAGCAATTATCGCTCTCGCAAGGGAATCGCGCAGCCCCCCTAGTCCCTCCTGCTGCCGCGTGAGGCGCACATGCTCCTCCCCCTCTGCCGGCAGCCTGCCGCGCTTGTGCTTGTTAGGTCTGGCGTGTGAGAGCTTCTAGGTGGCGCAGTAAAAGAACAGGTTAAGCACACGCCTCCGGTTCTCAGTCATCACCTCAGGATACTACTCATTTAACCACGACAGTGGCACTGCTCCATCAAGAGCACTACTACAGAGTAGTGTACAAGCCATCTTTAATTCCGCTTCCGTGTCTTGTCAGGGGAATAAATTAATATAAAAATGCAACTCCAATACAGTACGCAAACTGTAATGAACCCACATTATCACAGCATATCTGTCCAAGTTGTACCAACACGTTGCATATATTGCGCTGGTTGCACAGGCAGAGTATGATGGATGGCATTGGCAACAATAGTACACTATTGTAGCTGCCCACCTCCAATGGTAGTATAGATGGTGTGAAGGCAGCAGTAATACTTGCCTGTGCTGTTCAAGTGTTACAAAAAAAGTGCTGTTCACACTCCTGCCCAGTGGAAGGATCACCCTGCACTGCCTAATGGGCCCATGGCATGTTATGCGACTGCTGTTGTTTAGACTTAACTGCATCTGGAAGGTAGATTGATTATTTGTGAAGCTGAGCAGCCAATAGCATTATCCTGTGATTGGATGCTGACCGCTACGCCGTTACTTGTCGGCTTCTGTGTGCAGAGATATTGACCTGAAATTAACGCGTTGGGTAAATAACATACCTCAGTTGGACTATCTCTAACGCTTTGGGATTAGAATCAAAGTGGATGCGTCCTGTTACCAGAGCAGAGGCATCCACCAAAATGCATTTGACAACCTCAGGCGAATTTGTTATTCCCTCTTCTGCAAATCAGCATTTTGTGCACCGTGCATGACATCAAAGAATGTATTAGCCATGATTGCTCCCATTGTGCTTTTTTATTTTTGGAAAGAGGTATTCATTTTATTTGAGTTTTATAAATGCTTTTAGGAGGGATTCATTTGTCACACATCCAAGATAATGCCTGAACATCCTGGTAGGTTCGCTCAGCCTCTTATCCTTTTCATGTTGATAAAATACATCCAATGAAGTTGATTAATAACATATTCGATCATTTCTTAGGTGAGTTTATTAATGGAGCAAGAAACGCAAGAACAGAAGGGGTTCTGTATTAGTAGTAATATTTACGTACTATTGGTATGTACATTTTAGTTCTTGATCGGTAGATTGAAGTTGTCTGGCAAGACTGCTTGCACAACAAAACACAGTACACAACATAAAAAACAATATATAACAATTGGAAAGGGGCTTTGGGCCAGCTTTCTTCAGCCATTGGCTTATTTGGAGGAGGAGGGCCTTTCAGTCATTGGCTCGCTGGTTTATTGTATTATTGTAATAATTTGTTAACTTTAAAGCACTTTCCACTGTAGTCTCTGCATATTGATGGCTTCCTAAATAGTTCCAGGTATTAATGTAGGTCAACTTGATGGATCTCCTTTCATTGAGCCAAGAGACGAAAAACTTGGAACCTGCAGGTGAAGCACAGTTGTTAGCCGTGACTGCTTCCACCACTGATAGATTAGTCTGGATGTCATTGTTATCATTGTAATTGTAATATGAACTACTTTATTTTAAGTCTGCCTGCTACTTAAGCACGGGCAAAACCCTAGCAGCACAAGATGTGGAGCCATGAGGGATTTTTCAGTATCTGTCCTAGTCCAGGCAGGAGAAGCATAGGATGCAGGCTACATACAGGCAGCCAGGGAGAGAGATGTTGTACATTGTGGAGAAGCCTTGCTTAAAAGCCTTGGAGATGCCTTATTTTACATTCCTTGAAGATGTTTCCCCTTTGTGAAGTGGATATCCCTACCCTACCCGATGAATTTTAGGTTATTCCCCTGTAGAGTAACTAGTTTGATGTAGAATCGAAAATTCTGTGGCATGAGTGAGAGCACCATTGGGACAAAATGTGAGAGATCTTTCTTCTAACGTCACTAAAATGAGTGCACTTAACATTGTTTATTGAGATGCATTAATTAAGCAAAATATAAGGCCAGTGCACGCAACATTAATGGTTATTATTTGTATACTTTGGATAATGGCAAACTCATTCTTGCATCGTTTGAGGTCATCTTTGTGTTGGGTGGCCACTGTTCTGCAGTAATGTGCAACTAATTTTCATCTTCATTTTAGTCTTCACTGTTGTCTTGTCTGGGCCTTGACGATACTCGTGATTTAATGCACACTGTCTATCTGTGAAAATCTCGGGCCTTAAGTGTAAAGTCCACCAATACCAAATACACCAACAAAGATGCTTGTATTTCAGGCCCTCATTTAACTGGTGCGGGGACAACAATACCGTTAGCAAAGCAAATGGCTTTAACTTAATCAAAGGCGAGACCTATTGCATTTTCAATGCTTGTGGTAATAGGGACTGAAATTATGAAAAGACATTGTTTGAATGTGAATGCAAGGACGAAGGTCTGTTGACTCTTGCAGGCCTCCACCTCTGCATTCACAGACTGTTCCGTGGGATTAGCAAACAGCATCCTGGCTGCCTCATTCATATTAGCTACCAAAGATCTCAATAAGGGACTAGCAATTAAGTTTATGTCTGTACTGAGATGTGTGCACTTCTAGTATTTACATGCTGCCCACCTGAATGATACCTACTTAAGGACGGTGCCCTGACTATTTTCTCTGCCCCCTCTTTTGTTTCCTTTTGCTCAACAGGTGGAACAAAACACCAGGCAAATTAACACTCTAGTCCTGATGATGATCCCGGTTCATTAGGAGCCAGGGTATCGAAACGTCGACAAATTCACAGTTTTACAAAAGTGACCATTGTGTTATATTGATTGTAGTTACTGTGATTGTGAGCCTGCCATAATATGTAACTGTTGCAAGCCACACATTGGCTCCTCCACTTTTGCCTGTTACTTTCCCTTTTTATTTTCTTCCCTTTTTATTTTTTCACTCTCGCTTCCAATTTGTGTCTTCTCCTTGAATGATAGGTACAGGACTGTGCCCTATCACTTGTTTGTATATATTGTGGTTCTGAACACCATATCAACTTTATAATAAACATCCTTGACCCGGCTGGGTCCACGGATTCAAATTATAGTACTGACTCTAGTCTATAAATTCATCTTGTTCTGAAACAGTTCTCTCACTACTAGGACCCCTGTTCATATAGTACGTCATTTATATTACAGGCCTAAAAATCTGTGAATATTACCAAATGGCCATTTTGTTCAGTGAAGTTTGGGTCGCTATGCATTCAGTCTGCAAAACCAGCAACTTATTTGTGATCATAATATTAACACATGGGGCTCTGGATAAGTAAAGGGGTTACGCAGTGGCACTTTCCCCTAAAGGATGCAATTTCATTGTGGGCACAGATCTAATTTGAGAGCATGAGATCCATCTTATTTTAGTCAGAAAATTGTTAATTCTGTTTGTAAGATAAACAATATTTTATTTGGTGTTTTTTTCCTGGCTGTGGGTTTTAATGCCATCTGTAGGTCTGCTCCTTGGACAATCTTTTTTCTCCATGAAGGTCTTTGAAAAATATCTCAAGAATGACTTTTTTTCAAGGCTTATCGAAAGCCCTGTGGCAGGCACCACCTTGTTTGTAGCAGCTGCTACTCTATGACCCATCCATCTCCCTGAAAATGTCACAAAACGGGAAGAATAGCCCGAAGCCAGTGACCTATTTGCTCAATGAATGATTCCCATGCATGAAAAGTTAACTCACCCACTGCTATCATTAATACAGCAAAGGCGGAAGAATGAACTGACTGCAGGGCTGATACACATTCTCAATAAGCCTCAGTAAAATGTATTTAGGAAATGTTTAATTTTTTCTCTGCTACATTTTCGACCATTATCATTGAAAGACAGGAGGTGTGCATGTACTTTTCACAGGGCTTTGTGGATGGCATTTCAGACAGGTGAACTGAGTGATTAAATGTTACTGACTTCTATGGTTGAGTTCACCGGCCCTGGTTCTCCTCTCTACTTAAAAAAGCATATTAACACCACCATCGTGTGCTAAGTCAATATTCAGTTCATAGCTTGAAAAGAACACCTGTATCACCGAAGGGTCCGTTTTTCCATTGCAAAAGAAAATAGATTCATGTTCTCCGCTCTAAAATGGCTTCTCATCATCAAGAAACAGCCTATTCCTTACGTTGGCTGCAGTTAACAATAACACAGTGCCTGCAGCAAAATGTTATACATAATTTACAGTTGCTACAAAATCAAAAGGTGTTCAAAATGATCCCAGAGAATACACCCAAGAAGCATTTTTCTTACAGGACTTACAAAACACAAGTTTACTAAATGTTGAATTTGTAATGTGAGGAATGCGGATGTGGCAAGTAGATTGACTTTGATCGCATCTTTTTTTAAGATGCACGGATTCTGTTACTTCTGAGCAGATAAATCCCAGCAAACTGGCTGCCAGAAACGGCGGGTGTAAGGTGCTGCTCTGAACAAAGTGATACAAAAGGGGATGATGGACGAGCGCTTGAGCAAATCAAACACTCACCCCCAGTCAACTGATCTGGGTTTAATCCATCACCATTCTTTAGCCCACTCTGCCACCCCAGTTCAGACATGGCCATATGCAAATCAGTCTGACCCTGTGCCTCATGGGAACAGTCCAGCCCGAACTGCCAAACCATGTCTTCCCTGGACCGGAAACAAGCATCCTGGGACCGGTTTCGGATTCATAATCCTCATCAACCAGGCTATCTTGAATCCAGTGGCCAAGTGAGCAAGGGACTCACGTCTGAGCATACCCTGCCACACTTAGGGCGAACAAAGCGATACAAAAGGGGGGTGAACAAAGTGACATACTTCTGCCTTCCCTGGTGTGGAATGGGTTCACATTTTCTGCTTTGATGGGCAATTCGACCCTCCTTTCTACTTTCATATCAGTTACAGTATTTTTTCAGTCATTTCATGACAGGTTGACTTTTGTATTAAATATTTCTTTTCAGCACCTTTTGCATCCATCGTTGTTGTTTATAAGTGTATTTGCAGTGGGGACGAACTGCTCTTTTATTTATTGGTTGGAGGTGTAAAACCTCTCATCACCGCTACTGTCAATCTTCCAGTATGGAATCACTGGCTGGTTTCTCATAATGACCATTGAATTAAACCTGTAATGTCTCTGGGGCAGATTTACAAGCCCCTTGCGCCACTTTTGCGTCACTTTTAACATGGGAAAAGTGACGCAAAAGTGGCGCAAGAGTCTTGTAAATCTGCCCCTCTGTGTTCATTTGACCTGCGTGGCTTGCATCTTCCCCAATCACCTAACATAGGTATTCACTGTCATTAAATAATGCCGGGCTACTTAACAGTAAATTTCATTACTCCAAGTGCAAGGGGCATATTATCAACAGCCAGAGATAATTATCGCTGGGCGTTCTTAGCGTAGGAATTGTTATCGCTGGCTATCGCTGATAATTATCTCCATGCTAGCGCTGAAATTAACAACGCATAGCGCAATGGCGATAATTAATCCTGCGATAGCTTGTTTTCCATGGAACATCGCTGGTTTTCCAGCGATGTTCCATGGAAAACGGCGATAACCTTGCTGATACGACCCTGTGGTCGTATCAGCATAATCCACCTCCAATGTAAATGTAAATGTAAATGTCATGGTACTTATAGAGCGCACTGTCACCAGACGGGTATAAAGCATAGGTAAGTCAGCATTTTTGCAGACGTTATTTTTTGGCAATAACCGCGGTTTTTGCCAAAAGCTAAAGTCTGCAAAAATGCCTGGACCGACTTGTAAATATCGCGATGTGCACATCAGCGATATTTACAAGGTAGCTCTGCCCAGTGACGCCCACTTTGCATCTCATTAGAGATGCAAAGGGAGGCGTTGTGTAAAAGGGTGCAAACATGCGCTAATGCATGTTATCACCCTCTTGTTAATAGGGTGAAAAAATGATCTCCGCTTTTTTGGCTTTTAAAGCAAAAAAGCGGACATAAGGCCCTCGATAATATGCCCCCATGTCTTCCTCGTCACAGTCCTTATGTATGAGTTTATCTCCATTCATGTAGAACATAATTTCCAAACTTGACTTCCTTCCCAAACCAAGATCCATATAAGTTCAAATACATCATTTACTGGGAAGGACTTCCTAAAATAGGTAAGCATCGAAAAAAATCAGTTGAGCAAGAAGGAGAGGCAGGAGGAAACTCAGGACTGTGACGAGGAAGAGATGGACACAGTGTTATGAAATTTACCGGTAATTACCCGGACATTACCTCCTTGTCGGTCTTTCTCTCACAGTCCTTACGTAGCCAAGAAACTGATTCTGACAAACACATCACTAACATAGCAAAACAAGTGAATTTAATTCAATGACCGAAACAACAATACACTGCAGGAGGACCCACAGAACTTAAGAAAGCCAAACCAAAAACAGAGGATACATCACCACCCAATTGCAAACAGTAATGGGTCATAAATGTGTAGGAAAAAGCTCAAGTGGCAGCAAAACAAATGTCCCGAATTGAAGCCCCTTTAAATGCTACCCAGGAGGCAGGAATACCCCTAGTAGACTTCAAAGGGAAAGACTCCAGGACAGGTTGGCCAAAAAAGGAATAGGAACGAGAAATGGCCAACTTAATCCAATGGCACAAGGCTTTCAACCCCTCTTTGCCAGACCATTGGAGACAAACAAGGCATCAGACTTGCGAAACAGCAGTGTGTAGTAAATACACAGAAAGCATACAATGTACATCCAGGGAATGTAAACACACCTCATCATCTGACACATGAGACGTAAATAAGGTAAGTAAAACAAATTCAGAATCCAAATAAAAAGAGGACACCACTTTAGGCCAGACTAGGACAAAGCACTGTCTTGTCTGGAAAAAAACAAAGGAAGGGTGGGGAGGACAACAGTACCCCAATCTCCCCAACCAATCTCCCAGAGGTAATAGCCACCAGAAAAACAACCTTGGCTGAAAGAGACTTGAAGTCAGCCACCTCCACAGTCTCAAACAGAGCATCCTGTAAACCCTGCAGAATCATAGGCAAGGTGCTGGTGAATTAACAACCGTCTGCCAAAGAAAACAATTCCACAGCAAACGAGCTGCAAGAGGGGCGACAGACCTAACACAAGTAATACGAAAAGCTTGATCAACTGCCCACTTATTACAAAGGGTAGAGACAGCCAAACCCAGCTGAAAACCACCCGAAGGAAAATTAACACAGATGTAGTATCACAAGAGGAAGAGGACAACCCCTTCTCCTGGAACCAGAAAGAAAAAGTACATCAATGGCGCCCATAAGCCTTAAGAGTAGATGGCCACCAGGAATGTTGGATCAACGCCACACCATCCTAAAACACCCCTGTTCTAAGAGGGACTGCCTCTCAAGTGCCAAACCACAAGCCTCAACCTGCGAAGAGTGTCCAGCAGCAGAATTGGCTGACGCAGCGGGAGCGGCTGTATCAACAACACCCAATGGGGCCTAACTGACAGATGGAGAATACAAGGGAACCAAGGGCACCTGGATAAACAGATAATCAACAGAATCTCTGTCTAGTCCTGTACCACATTCTGAACCAGCCGAGGGAGGAGAGGAATCGGAGGAAAACAGTAAATGAGAACCCTGGGTCGGGGAAAAGACAGAGCATCTAATGTTCAATCTCTTGCGGACGGAACCAGACTGCAAAAGTG
Organism: Lissotriton helveticus; assembly: GCF_964261635.1. Classification (NCBI taxonomy): domain Eukaryota; kingdom Metazoa; phylum Chordata; class Amphibia; order Caudata; family Salamandridae; genus Lissotriton; species Lissotriton helveticus. The sequence continues at coordinate 1,908,813,959 of NC_136067.1, read as the reverse complement.
GGGGGAAGGGCAATCTCTTCGGTGGTGAACAAATCCAGCCATGGGTGACCAAAATGACCAAGTATAGATTGAAAGACAGGCATACACAGACACATCGTCACAGAGGATGGAAACCTCTACAGCAGTGTGTAGCATCTCAGAGCATCAGTAGGCCCATTCTCAATCCGCAGAAGATAGAATGCAGAGAGAGGCAGGAGATGGGACTCAGCTCACAGGCAAATCTTCTAGAAAAGGAGAAAACAAAGAGGGATACATGCCGTTCTGCTAGTTCATATAGGAGAGGACAATCCAAGTGTCCATCTGCACACACACACTGCAGTGTGTAAAAACAGGTAACAGCAAAACAAAAAGGCCTTCAAGACTACTGCCAGCTACTTCCAATTCGAAGACCACAGAGCCTCCAACCAATTCCATCACCCCTGTGCCGTGCAATCCCCCAGAATGGTAGCCCATACTATCCCATTGGCATTAATCATGAGAAACAGTACTGAAAGGGGAACCAAAGATAAAACCCTGCTCAGATGAGCAGGGTCAAACCACCACTGGAGAGTCCTGCGGATCTGAGGAGACACTGGAACCAGTGTCTCGAACACTCCAGACAATGGGTTCCAATGCCTCAGGAGATCGTGAACAAGGGGATGCAGGTGCAACCTCCCCCAAGGAACAGGGCCAACATAGAAGACATCTGCTGCTGACTGCGAATCCATGTCTTTGCAGATGTCGATGGTCAAAGACAATGGCAGCTCTAGGAACCTCCATAGATAGGCAGAGATTGTCAAATGTAATGTTGGAAAGAAACCTCACCTGTTGCTCCATTAAAACCAAGAGTGCAGGGAAATCTGCACCCTCCTGAACCTTACCTGCCAAGGACTGCAAGTCCTTAAGGACGGACTGAATGGCATGTGAAGTATGCATTCAAATGGACCACAAAGTTGAAGCCCCATAAGCCAGTTTCACTGACCCGCCTACATACCATCATATCAACAGCATCAGAAGGTAGAACATCTTCTGACACCGCAGCCCCTTGGGTGGACAATTTAGTCATGATAATAATAATAATAAAGGAATTTGTAAAGTGCCTGGTTACGCCATCTCGGCGTGTCCCCGCGCTGAGTGAGGGGAGGGAGCAGAAGCACCAATAAGCCGGCCGACCGAGACTAGGCAGTGAACAGATAGGTTTTAAGCAGTTTTCTAAATTTAACTTCCGAACTTTCTAGCCTGAGTGATAGGGGAAGTTTATTCCAATTGTGCGCTGCCAGAAAGCGGAACAAACGACCACCCATTTTTGCCTTCTTTACCTTAGGGATTACCAGCTGACCAGTCCCGCAGGATCTAAGGGACCGTCTGAGCACATACCTGGTGACCAAGTTTCTCAGATATGACGGGCCCGCATTCTGAGAGATATGATGACATGTAAGTAGCATCTTAAACAGAACTCTTTTCTTGACTGGGAGCCAATGTAGAGACTCGAGGGCACGTTTTGAAGCCGCTCTTCTAGGCAGCATCAGAGCCAGCCGTGTGGCCGCGTTCTGAAGAACCTGTAGCCTCCCCAGGCCCTTGGCTGAGGCTCCCAGGTAGAGTAAGTTCCCATAATCAAGACGAGATGTAATAAGAGCATGTATCATCGTATTCCTGGCATCAAAAGGGAGGAGATCCAGTGTTTTCCGTGATGTTTTTAAGACTCCAAAACATTTCCGCACTACACACCGGATATGTCCGTCGTAAGAAAGGGTGGAGTCCACCCAGACCCCCAGATTTTTTGCCTCAGTGCAGGGTGTAGAGGTAGGACCCAGAATCGGAGGCCACCATTCTGAGGTCCAGCTTGACTTATCACCACCCACCACCAGCACCTCGGTCTTGCTGCCATTCAGCTTTAGGCAGTTCTAATCCATCCAGGAGGCAAGCTCCTGCATACATGCTCTAAAATTGAATGCCGCAACCTTTGGTGCCTGGGATAGGGAGATCAGCAGCTGGGTATCATCAGCATAAGAAACTACTACTACCCCAAAGGCCTGTACTACCTCTGCCAATGGAGACATGTATAGATTAAACAGGGTGGGGCTGAGGGCCGAGCCCTGAGGTACCCTTTGCTCCAGTTTAATGTACTCGGAGTAGAAAGCCCCTTGTCTGACCTGGAAACTGCGCTCTACTAAAAAAGATTTTAGCCACCCCAGGGCTGAACCTGAGACACCAACTCTGTTCAGACACTGCAACAAGGTGTGATGCGCCACAGTGTCGAACGCTGCACTGAGATCTAACATTATCAGTGCCATGGTGTGTCCCGCATCAGCTCCCTGTCTGATGGTTTCAGTGGCCCTTAGTAGGGCAATTTCCGTGGAGTAGCCTGCCCGAAATCCCAATGGAGAGGGGTGTAGGAGACTGGCGTCTTCCAAATGCATCATAAGTTGTTGATTGGCCACCTTCTCTGCTACCTTAGCCAAATAGGGTAGAAGCGAGATGGGTCGTGGCAGCGTGTGTGTGGCGAATGAGATATCTCAGACATATCTAATATAAGGCTCAAGAATCTCCAAGCTTTCCACCAACACCTTAGGTGGAGCAGGATCTCTGGGAGAGCCAGATTTTACACTGAGACAGACACTCTTTAGGTTCTCAGGAGGGGGGACTGTGAATTTATTCAGTCTTAGCCACGTCTTACTATCCTCCACCTGTTCCTCAAAATCAGCCCCACTCGTTAGGTTTCCGGAAAAAGATGAGTAAATGTTCCTCACCTTCTGTGAAAAGTATTTTGCCACCCTATTACATTGGTAATTACATTGGTGATAACATACATGTTATCAATCTTCACAGAAGATGAGAATTTCTCCCCAAACTTCTCCAGAGGGTAATGTTTAAACAAGAAGCAATGGAATGACTGCTTTTAAACATACTTCCACTCATTTATAAAGACACAGCAAATGAAAGCACACAAGGGCAAAGATTCATGCTCGCTGATACTCTGAGAAAAAGCCATCATCAGCCGGTGCTTGGTTTGAAATGGCAAACCCCCCATTGTCCTGAACATTCTTCATGTTTTCAGCCAAATCTGCACCTTGAATACAATGGCCCCCATGTCATTCTCATCCCCCTCCACAGAAGGATCCATTCTTGGCATTTTTTCTTAAGGAGAAGACCCCTCCCAAGCACAAAACGCTGCTTCCACTGCAGCTGCAATAATGGCCTGAAGATCAGGAGTAACAGATGCCCCCGCAGATGGCACAGCCACTACTGGGCCATCCACATAATCACTCATGGCTGCTGAAGACAAATCCTTCAGCCCAGTAGTCAGCGAACTGATAGGGCACAATCAATGGACCTCAAAGAAACACCTTCGACGCTATTGATTCTCCAGGAAAATGAAAACGGTAACCAGACCGGCACAGGAATAATCCTTCTTTAAAGCTGGCTGGAAACCATGGAAACAACATCATCGCCACACACTCCCTGCATGCAAAGGACAGGCAGAAGCTGCAAATTGTGCCGCTTAGGTAACATGGAGGCGCCATTTTGATATCAGGCAGATGCCACATGTCTGCTGCTCTCATTAAAAATGCACCAGACACCATACAAGTGGCATGCACCCTCGGAAGCCCTCAATGGCACAAATTAAACCAGGGGAAATATTTTGGAAATAATAAGATATATATGATATATATAACATATCTCCAAGGCTGTCACAGGCTGCAAAGCAGGCCACAAACACCCCTTTTGGTCTTGCATGCCCCGGATACGAGCATGACTGCGAAAAATTAAAACATTGACTAACATACCTGTAGCCAAGATGGTAATCAGTTGCAGAAAAAAGAAGCAGGAAGTCCTTCACAGGAAGTGAGGTATTTGTACTCATATGGATAGGGGCCAGCTGGGATTGAGAAGGAAGTCAAGTTTGGTTATTAGGTTTTGCATGACTGGAGCTAGACTCATACGCAAGGACTTTGAGAAGAAGACAAATGAGGAGGTAATACTAATTACCAGCATGGTTGCAGGCTTGTTTAAATTGAGTAGTTTCATGTATCTCTTATGCTTTGGAAACATGCCTTCTCCCTAATCTAGATCATTTAAACTCCCTAATATCCCAATTAAAGTGGGAAAGGATGAACAATTTCCCCATACACTCTTCTGGCTCTCTAACACTAAACCACAAAGGAAAGTGCAAAGTCTATCAACTCCTGTAAAAACTAACCACAGACCACCCCTAAAAAAAGTGTTTCATACAAAGCTAATTAATACAGTTGTGTTAGACTGCACTGGATTTATAACCATCCTGCTATGTTTGTCTGCATCACAATAATGAGCGCTACTCCACCCTGTCAAGTGTATTTTCACTTGCAACAACCATTGAATGATGCTGCCCCTGGAAAGCTACAGAAACACATCCTTTACATCCATGGCCTTGAACCGGTTTACTCTCTCTGTTTTCTACCTCCACCCATCAAGTAACAGCCTCATTGTATACCACTATTATTTTTTGGGAGCATCGCAGAGCTATATAACACCAAAACATTATCATCAAACGCACCTTCTCTTTAAAAGTTTCTACAAGATTGTTTAAAACAATTCACATTTATTTTACAGAGACGTACTTTTACAAAATAGTTGTCCATGTGCCAACATTTGTGCTGCTCGGAGCTGTGATTGTCATTACTGTGGGCATGCTGATTACTGGTTGCCTAATGTCTATGTTACTTTCCCCTTGTTTTTAGACATGTGGGAGAAAGTCAATCTCTACTCCTGATAATTTGAGAATGTTCTGAATGATGGGTTGTATGAAAAAACTGAACATGTTTTCTTAAGTGGATCTTAGCAGGGAATAGCATTACATTTTCCAGACACCACAAACATTAGTTATTATTTTAATCTTATGAAAATACTTCCATTGGGCACAGCTGGGTTATTTTGCACAAAGTCTGGCTGAACTGGAGTTTAGAAATTTAAAAAGATAAATTGGAGAAGAACTGTAGTGTAGTTCCTATATTCCCAAAAGGCTCTGAGCATTGGAATATTATATCCTATAGATTAGGTGTAGAACTGAGGTCGACTAGGTCTCTATCGAATATAATAGACTTAATTGTGTGTGCCAGCTAGCTCAGAGGTCACTAGAAACTTTCTCAAATTCACAAGAAGGGATTAGTCACTGACAACCGCATAAACATGACAACTTTGTTTCCCCAAGATAAAACGTATCTTCAGAGTCGAGGAAACAATACATATATATTTCACTCAGTCAATCGTGCATGCTTCGTTTCACTAGAGGTGCAGAGAAAGTAGAAAGAGGGGCGTTTTCAATAAAAGGATTTATTGAACAGTCTTCTTTCTCAAGCATAAGAAATGAACTGCTACAATCGTAAAACTGTTTGTAAAATATAATGCATACAGTATAAATAGTAGAATAAAATAATACTGTAAAAGCATTGTATGGTTCCTAAACCATATATAAATACATACATAAATACCAGAGGTTAAAAGTACTCAACTGGTGCTTCTAAAATACGCCTACCCCGGTGTACCTAACCTAAGCTTAGTATGAGGGAAGAAGTAAGTGAGTTGTAGCATAAATGTAGTATTCTTTTGCCAAGAATCTGCCCAAGATTTCTCTAAGGGTCTAATCTGCTCCGTACCTTAGTTTAGAATGAAGAGGGTCAGTCTCGGGACTCGATTTCCCAACAACCCGCAAGGGTAGCTTGGAAACACTGGAGATGGATTTCTCGGCAGGAGAAAAGACAGCGTCTCTCTCAGTGCGTCTGCTGGAGGGTCGGCTTCCTTCGGCACTTGCTGTAGCAGGGCGCGTCGGGCAAGTAGATAGTCGAACTGCTCCAAACCACAGTGTGTTTGCTTGGGCAAGTGTGGGCATATTTATACCTTGAAGGTGCAGACTTTGACGTACGGTTAGACATAATAACGTCATCAAAGAGTCTCAGTTCTTTGAAAACTCCATGAGTTCTTGGACAAATCAATATTCAAGCAAGGGGAAGTCCCTAGCTGCTGAAGCTGAGTTTTTCCAAGAAATCGTTGTGGATTAGTTGAAGTAGCCCTGCCGTATTTGGACTGTATGAGCTATGCCTAAATAGGGTTATGATTTCTATGCCTATATGAGGATATGGTGATTTATACCTATAAAAGGGCATGAATCGGGAAACTTACAATAGGGTCCTAAAATAATACATAACAGAACTGGGCTATCAAAGCACTGTATATGCTTGTGCCAATCAATCAATGATTAGGACATGTATAAATATAAATAAAGAATAAGAACTAAACAAAAAAGCAGGCTGTGAGACTATAAACTTGTTATTGTTCATACTTGGTGGTAGAAATATCAAGAAAAGCTCAAGCAGCATGTTTCATTAAGAGCTACAAATAATGAAAGGGAAGTAAGTAGGAAAGAACTTAGGGCCAGATGTACAAATCTTTTTTAAGGTCGCAAACAGCCCAATTCACAGAATCAGGTCATTTCCAACTTCAAAAAGCATTTTTTAATGTACAAAGGTCCAATTTGCGATTTGGTAACCTATTACAGAATCGCAAATTGGGTTTGCGATTCGGTATTAGGAAAGGGCATGTTTAGGGTGTCCCTTCCTAATCCCAAATCGCAGTGGTATGTGTGAATGTTTTTCGACCGAAATTCTGTCACAAAACATTCACATTTTACCACCTGTAACCCATTTGCAAAACGGGAAAAGGGGGTAACCATTTGTAAATGGGAAGGGGTCCTCAAGGGACCCCTTCCCCTTAGTGAATGTTTGAAAAAACATTTGTTTTTCAATTTTTAAGTGGTCCTATGGACCACTGCATAATCTTAAAAAACTTTTCATTCTTCTTTTTGAAACACATTTAGTTTTCCGTTAAGGAAAACAGGCTGCATTTTAAAAAAAACTGCTTTATTGAAAAGCAATAACAGACATGGTAGTCTCTTCACCGCAACAGGCTACCATCCCTGAGATTTGTGCGATTCTCAATGGGTCCCAAACCGAGATCTACCCCTTGAATATTAATGAGGTAGGTCTATTTGCGACATACTGGGAATTGCAAAATGTGTTAAGCACACATCTGTATATTGCTGTTTGTGATGACCAAATTGCGAATCGCAAAATATTGCTATTTGGTTATCGCAAGCACTTACTTTACTACATATGGCCCTTAGAGTATAACTAGATCAACAGCAGAAAAGCAAATGAGGTTTGATAATCCATAAACATCTAGATAGATTTTTGTTTTGAGAATGATGCCACATAAAAGAAAAAAACAAGAACAACCAAAGAAAAGATTGTAATGTATATACAAACATTTCTGATTACAAATTGTCAACAGAGGAGAGAGTAATTTTCTAAACGGTAATCACATTTTCATAAGCTGTAAATGATCTTTTTTCAAAACCTAGGTAGACGTATTCAAAACATGTGAAATTAAAAATAGAAGTATTTTACTGCAGCGGAAACAAAAATCACAGAAAGGCTGATTTATAAAGAATTTCAAGGTAAAAGTTATTATTTCCTGAAAATGGTTGCCTCAGAAGACCATACAGACCATCATACACGCACCCATCACCACCAGCCTGAAGTAGGGAAACACTCGCTACGCTGGATCTCCAAATAACTGATGCAAAGACTCCAGACCATCCAGAACACCACTGCAAGGATCATCCTCTTTTTAAAAATCTTTTTTATTGAACAAGCTCAAGATAAAGTACATACGTTTATGGTTATGCATACATGTTGACACAATCAATGAACCAGTGGTACATTTATTAGGTGATTGGGCCCTGATCTTAGCCTTCATAGCACGGAGTTCACACATATATTAAATATGCCAATTTGCTTATATTTACAAGATTATGAAATGCACTTTTGGGGCGTCTCATCTCCCCCTGTACTTGCGCCATTGCGACCAAATCTTCGCCCATTTCTTGGTGTAGATCCTACTTTTGTATACAGTTGCTTCCGCTCTCTGGCACCAATCCAAATCTTTTTCCCATTCTGCCACTTATGGTGGCTGAGGCGCTCCCCCGCATCTGGCAATGTTTCGCTTTGCAACGCCAGCCGCCAATGTCAACTAAATATTGGTGTATCTGGGTGTTTCTGTTTCCCCCTTAATCAATAGGAAAAGCCCCTTTGCCTCCAGTGGTACCTCCACATTGGATACTCTGCCATTATGTCTGTAACCCCCTGCCAGAAAAGCACAATCTTGGGACGCTCCCATAGGATATGGAAGAAGGAGCCCTCCTGTTGGCAACCCCGGGTACAAAGAGGCGTTAGCGCCCTCCCCCATTTGAACAAAATAGTGCGAGGATAATACGTATGGTGTAGCACCTCAGGCTGCACTAACCAGAATATCGATCTTATTGCTATTTCTCTAGGGCCTTGGAGCACCTCCGACCACTCGTCGTCTATATTGCCCGAATCATCAACCCATGCTGCCCTAAGGCTAGTCAGAGGTTCTGGTATGATGTTCATGAGCTTATGATAAATTGTGGATGTTTCTTTCTCGGGGATGGGGTCTGCCAGGAGTCTATCTTCTAGGGGTGAATGATCTGGAAGGGCCTTGCCTTGCTGTATATAGCTTGGCAGGGCATGCATGAGTCTGAAGTATGGGAATCTTTGGGTCGGGGATAGGCTGTTTTCTTTTTGTAGGTCTTCAAATGGCAAAGGTGCATCATTTTGCCACACATCTCTCAACCTCTCTATTCCTATTGTCTGCCAGTTTCTCAGGCCTTTCAATGTCGCCACTTCTTTTAGCTGATCTCCAACCCAAAGGGGTGTCATGCACATTAACTTGCCCACCATCCCAACACCTTGTTTGCTTCCCTCCAGCATGCCACTACTGTTGCGCTGTGACTAGGCCATGTGAGGCATACTTTGCTAGCGTAAATGAGCGATTCACATTTCCCTTCTACCATTGCTTCTCTATCCACCTTATAGGCTGGCTCACTTCTATCTCCAAACACCCAGTCATTTATTACCAATGACTGTGAGGCCAAACAGTATAGCTTTATGTCCAGGACTGTGAGACTGCCAACAAGGATCATACTCAACCTCCCACACTGCCCCCACATCACACCACACCTCAGGAAACGTCACTGGCTCCCAATTCACAACCGCATCCAGTTCAAACTTCTCACGCACACCTACAAAGCCCTACACAACGCAGGGCCAGAATATCTGAACAGCTGCGTACACTTTCAACAACCTACCTCTGGGTGCGCTCTGGCACACTTTCACTCGCACACATTCACTGTATTTGCAAAAGCAAAACTGGAGGTCGCTCTTTCCCCTACATAGCACCAAGACATGGAGATCCTCCTCCTCACTTTTTGAGTACTGCAAGAAGCTGAAGACATGGCTCTTCCTATACGCACGTTGGGGACCACACACCTAAACACCTGCCAAAGCATTTGTATACCCTCTTGGATGATTAGCAAACTATACTAATCAACATAACATAACACATTTCTAATAAGAGTAACATCTTGAAGGATTTCAAATCAATGTCAAATAATCCTAGTCAAAGCTTCAGAATTGTTTTTAAAAAAGACCAAATATATCAACAAGCATATGCAATGCAATAGGTCTAGCATTTCTGAGAGTTAGAGCTATTGACGTAAATGACAATGTCTTTTACCAATACTTTTTTTGTTTGGAGTGGAGGTGGATGTATGAGGTGTAGAGTGGATTTGTGTAGTGGAATAATGTGGCAGAGTGTGCAGTGGAATTATGTAGATAGTAATTATGTGGTATTGAGTGTACTGGAATTATGTGGAGTGGGATTGTGTGTCATCGAGTGTAATTAGGGGAACAGTATTTTGTGTTGTGGTGTGGTATGTAATGGGGTTTACCTATGTGGTGTGCTGTTGAAATTTGTGGCATGAAGTGGAATTTTGTGGAGTGGAATGGATGTATATGATGTGTTGTGCAATTGTGTTGTTGAGTTGAATTATGTGGTTTGTTGTTGAATTATATGGTGTGGAATGGAAATGTGTAAAGTTGAATTGTGTGGCAATGAGTGAAAATTATGTTGAGTGGTATTATGTGACATGGTGTGGAGTGCATTTATGTGTAGTGTTGCTATGTGGCACAGACTAGATTTATGTAGAACGTATTTATGTGGTATGGAGTAGAGTGTAATTATGTGGAGTTGAATAATGTGGTGTTGAGTGGTATTATGTGTAGTGTAATTATGTTGTGTGGTGAATTGGTTTGGGTTGGATTGTGGAATTGTGTGACGTAGTGTGGAATTATGTGGCTTGGTGTGGTTTATAATTATGCAGAGTGGAATTATGTGGCATGTTGCAGAGATGTATTTTGTGGAGTGGAATTATGTATTTTGGAGTTGAATGTAAATATTTGGAGGGCAGTGGATATATATAGGTTTAAGTAGAATTATGTGTAGTTGAATTGTTTGGAGTGGAATTGTGTTGTGTGGAGTGGAATTGAGTGGTTTAGAGTGGTATTAAGTTGCATGGAATGCTATTATGTGATGTGGAATTATATGGTATGGAATGACGTGGAAATATGTGGTTTTGAATTTTTAGCATTGTCATTATGTGGCATGGAATTTTTTGGAGTGGAATTATGTATAGTTGAATTGTATGGCATGGATGTATGAGATGTTTAAATGTGCTGTGTGGGATCGAATTATGTGGTGTGTAATTGGTGTTTAGCAGGCCCTTGATAGCTGAAACATTCAGGAAGTATCATGGGAGGTCAGTCCTACAATGAATCTGCAAGAAAGCTATGATTTCTGCATATTGTTAAAATTCTTACTCATAGTAATAATTCACTGAAAAAAACATAGGTTTCACACCAGTTATAGTTAGGAATTGGCATTTAAAAAACCTATTAAATTCCCTGAAAAAACCATAGGTTTGACACCAGTTATAGTTAGCTGGAAATTTTACTGACATAAAACCATTGAAATTCCCACGTTATATTTAGTTGGACTCACTATAACTTGCGCGCCTGCAATGCACTGCTGATGACGTCACATATTACATCACTCATGACATGGTCAGTGACATCACTCATGACATCCCTGATGACACCATCCAGTGAATGTGTGTCTTTCTGAAAAATAAATATGTTTTATATATGTATATGTAAAGGTCGATGGAAGAATAAATGTTTAAATAAGTGTCTTAATGGATGTTTTAAAAAAAAAAAATTGATTGGTTAACTGGCTTATTAACTGTATCTTAGTGAATACATATATTAGCGAGTATTGTTTAAATATTTAAATGTTTGTATCAGTGTTTCACTTTGTGTATAAGTGGCTGCATGGGTTGGTGAGTAGCTATATGTGTGTGTATATGGGTTATTAGATGTTTTTTAGTATCAGTATGAGTGTCTGTATGGTTTGATGGGGGTGTTACTTAGCACATAGATGCATCAATGACTGACTCACTGTTTGTATGTGTTTTAAAGACAGCATATGTGCAGGACTGTATGGGTGGATGAGTGTGTATATGTGTGTGTTAGTGAGTGAATGACTGTCTCACTAGTGTCTTTATCAGTAACTACATATGTTTTAATCTAGTATATGTGAGTATTGATGTATATAAGTGAGTATATGTGAGAGTGAGAGATTGAAAGAGTTCTTGTTTAAATAAGTATGTGTTTCTATAAGTGATTGTTTAAGAGAGTAAGTATGTGTAAGTTTCCTTAGAAGTAAGGTGGTAGTGTGTGTATAGCTGTATATGCAAATAAATGGATGTTCAATAGTTTATTTGCATGTGTGATTATGTGTGTGGGTAACTTTTGGATGACTGTCGGTGTGTAACAGGATGTATAGGTGTTTCACTACATATGATGAGTGAATATATGTATGAGTGACTATATAGAACTGTTGGTGAATGAGTGGATGTGTATATAGATGGTGGTATCACTGAATTGGTTGTTGTAACTGGTATGGGTATCTCTATTTTTTTGAAAATTTTAGTTTCTATTTTTGAATATGTGTTTCAAGGGTTACATTACACTGAAAGGAGGTCTGTCACTCTGTCACAAGGATGGTGTCATCAGTGATGTCATGAGTGATGTCACTGACCATGTCATGAGTGATGTAATATGTGACGTCATCAGCAGTGCATTGCAGGCGCGCAAGTTATAGTGAGTCCAACTAACTATAACGTGGGAATTTCAATGGTTTTATGTCAGTAAAATTTCCAGCTAACTATAACTGGTGTCAAACCTATGGTTTTTTCAGTGAATTTAATAGGTTTTTTAAATGCTAATTCCTAACTATAACTGGTGTGAAACCTATGGTTTTTTTCAGTGAATTTCATAGGTTTTTTAAATGCTAATTCCTAACTATATAAGGCCTGAAACCTATGTTTTTTTCAGTGAATTTCAAAGGTTTTTTTAATGCTAATTCCTAACTATTTAAGACCTGAAAGCCCACCAGGAATCTCCAGTATGCGCCAGGGGACTGCATTGCAGAGAGGTGTAATGAAGCCACGCCCCTTTTTACACCTCTCTGCAACGCAGCCCCCGTGCATGTTTGAAGAGGGGGAACTAATTCCCCTTGCATACTGAGGGCCCCTGGGGGCCAACTAGCCCACCTGGAACCTCCAGTATGCGCCAGGAAGCTGCATTGCAGAGGTGTAATAAGGCTATGCCCCTTGTTACACCTCTCTGCAACGCAGCCCCCTGCCACGTTTGCAGAGGAGGAACTAATTCCCCTTGCATACTGGGGTCTTTGGGGGCCAACTAGCCCACCAGGAGCCTCCAGTATGCGCCAGGGGGCTGCATTGCAGAGAGGTGTAATGAGGCCACACCCTTTTTTACACCTCTCTGCAACGCAGCCCCCGTGCATGTTTGAAGAGGGAGAACTAATTCCCCTTGCATACTAGGGGTCCCTGGGGGCCAACCAGCCCACCTGGAACCTCCAGTATGCGCCAGGGGGCTGCATTGCACAGAGGTGTAATGAGGCTATGCCCCTTTTTACACCTCTCTGCAACGCAGGCCACTGGCGCGTTTGCAGAGGGGGTACTAATTCCCCTTGCATACTGGGGGTCCCTGGGTCATATCTGCCCAAACACCGATATTCCAAACGATTGAAAATGACATTTCTTGAGAAACATTTGGATTTGGATTATCATGTCCTATACTTTGGAATTTTTGAAAGACTGACTTTGAGGATGCTATAAATTACTCAAGTCTGCCCGAATTGTGTGGGTACAATTGATACCTAGTCACTTTGAATAAAAATGTACTTACGTCTCGTCTAACATTTGGAAGAAATATCTAGTTATATGACAACAGGATACCGACATAACTTGAAGGAAATAAGAACGCCCTGAAGAAGTTCTGTTGTACAGAACGAAACGTTTCGGCTGGCTGTGGTACATAAACTTAAGGAAAATAAAAGCATTTGAATATACACCAAGATTCAGCGCTTCAATAAGGACTCTAAGTGATATGATTTGATTGGACTTATTGTGCAAGTGGTGCTGTGCCAAACTTTGGAATATTCTCCACTACTCTCTACTACTTACTCTCTCCTACTCCACTACTCTCAAATACTCACTCTCTACTACTCATTCTCTACTACTCTACTACTCTCTACTACTCTCTCTCTACTACTCACTCACTACTACTCACTATCTACTACTCTCTACTACTCACTCTCTACTACTCTCTCTCTACTACTCACTCTTTACTACTCACTCTCTACTACTCTCTACTACTCACTCTCTACTTCGTACTCTCTACTAATCGCTACTACTCACTCTCTACTACTCTCTCTCTACTACTCACTCTCTACTACTCACTCTACTACTCACTCTCTACTACTCTCTACTACTCACTCTCTACTACTCTCTCTCTACTAGTCTCTACTACTCACTCTACTACTCACTCTCTACTACTCTCTACTATTCTCTCTCTCTGCTACTCACTCTACTACTCTCTACTACTCACTCTCTACTACTCACTCTCTACTACTCTCTACTACTCACTCTTTACTACTCTCTATTACTCACTCTCTACTACTCACTCTACTACTTACTCTCTACTACTCTCTACTACTCACTCTCTACTACTCACTCTCTACTACACTCTACTACTCACTCTACTATTCACTCTACTACTCTCTACTACTCACTCTCTGCTACTCTCTCTACTGCTCTCTACTACTCTCTACTACTCACTCTCTACTCTCTATTACTCATTCTCTACTCTCTACCTCTCTACCTCTCTCTACTTCTCTCTCTACTAGTCTCTACCTCTCTACCGCTACCTCTCTACCTCTACCTCTCTACCTCTACACCTCTACCTCTCTACATCTCTCTACACGCACACATATACACATATATATATATGCATATATATGCAAAGCTCCAAGGTTCCCACCTGTTGGAGACGCACACTGACATCCACTGCAGCAACCTTCAGGAGGTAAAAGCCGGATCGGTGAGCGGATCCAGTTTACAGCATGCCTGTCGATTCACGCCGGACGCGTTTCGTGCTCATTGCACTCTTCAGCGGCGCGACAGTCATTCTGGCATAGAGGCCACACCTCACACTTAAAAATATGAGCCCTCCAATGGGCAACTCAAATGAGTCCGCGTTGGTTTGTGGGTCTTGTAGTGAGTGCCTCAGTTATGTGCCGCTGTCTGATTCAAACCCACCAATGGGCCTCCACGCGCGCATCCGGCTTGTCAATCCTCCATGGATGCCTCCACATTGAAAATCCGAGAATCAGAGCTCCGTGGCCCCAAATTTCCGGGTGGTGCATCCCCCGCGGCTGGGAGGCCGCGTAAAAATCAAAGCTCCAAGGTTCCCACCTGTTGGAGACGCACACTGACATCCACTGCAGCAACCTTCGGGAGGTAAAAGCCGGATCGGCGAGCGGATCCAGTTTACAGCATGCCTGTCGATTCACGCCGGACGCGTTTCGTGCTCATTGCACTCTTCAGCGGCGCGACAGTCATTTTGGCATAGAGGCCACACCTCCCACTTAAAAATATGAGCCCTCCAATGGGCAACTCAAATGAGTCCGCGTTGGTTTGTGGGTCTTGTAGTGAGTGCCTCAGTTACGTGCCGCTGTCTGATTCAAGCCCACCAATGGGCCTCCACGCGCGCATCCGGCTTATAAATGCTCGATGGATGCCTCCACATTGAAACTCCGAGATTCGGAGCTCCGTGGCCCCAAATTTCCGGGTGGTGCATCTCCCGCGGCTGGGAGGCCGCGTAAAAATCAAAGCTCCAAGGTTCCCACCTGTTGGAGACGCAAACTGACATCCACTGCAGCAACCTTCAGGAGGTAAAAGCCGGATCGGCGAGCGGATCCAGTTTACAGCATGCCTGTCGATTCACGCCGGGCGCGTTTCGTGCTCATTGCACTCTTCAGCGGCGCGACAGTCATTTTGGCATAGAGGCCACACCTCCCACTTAAAAATATGAGCCCTCCAATGGGCAACTCAAATGAGTCCGCGTTGGTTTGTGGGTCTTGTAGTGAGTGCCTCAGTTATGTGCCGCTGTCTGATTCAAGCCCACCAATGGGCCTCCACGCGCGCATCCTGCTTGTCAATCCTCCATGGATGCCTCCACATTGAAACTCCGAGAATCGGAACTCCGTGGCCCCAAATTTCCGGGTGGTGCATCTCCCGCGGCTGGGAGGCCGCGTAAAAATCAAAGCTCCAAGGTTCCCACCTGTTGGAGACGCACACTGACATCCACTGCAGCAACCTTCAGGAGGTAAAAGCCGGATCGGCGAGTGGATCCAGTTTACAGCATGCCTGTCGATTCACGCCGGACGCGTTTCGTGCACATTGCACTCTTCAGCGGCGCGACAGTCATTTTGGCATAGAGGCCACACCTCCCACTTAAAAATATGAGCCCTCCAATGGGCAATTCAAATGAGTCCGCGTTGGTTTGTGGGTCTTGTAGTGAGTGCCTCAGTTATGTGCCGCTGTCTGATTCAAGCCCACCAATGGGCCTCCACGCGCGCATCCGGCTTGTCAATCCTCCATGGATGCCTCCACATTGAAACTCTGAGAATCGGAGCTCCGTGGCCCCAAATTTCCGGGTGGTGCATCTCCCGCGGCTGGGAGCCCGCGTAAAAATCAAAGCTCCAAGGTTCCCACCTGTTGGAGACGCACACTGACATCCACTGCAGCAACCTTCAGGAGGTAAAAGCCGGATCGGCGAGCGGATCCAGTTTACAGCATGCCTGTCGATTCACGCCGGACGCGTTTCGTGCTCATTGCACTCTTCAGCGGCGCGACAGTCATTTTGGCATAGAGGCCACACCTCCCACTTAAAAATATGAGCCCTCCAATGGGCAACTCAAATGAGTCTGCGTTGGTTTGTGGGTCTTTTAGTGAGTGCCTCAGTTATGTGCCGCTGTCTGATTCAAGCCCACCAATGGGCCTCCACGCGCGCATCCGGCTTGTCAATCCTCCATGGATGCCTCCACATTGAAACTCCGAGAATCGGAGCTCCGTGGCCCCAAATTTCGGGGTGGTGCATCTCCCGCGGCTGGGAGGCCGCGTAAAAATCAAAGCTCCAAGGTTCCCACCTGTTGGAGACGCACACTGACATCCACTGCAGCAACCTTCAGGAGGTAAAAGCCGGATCGGCGAGCGGATCCAGTTTACAGCATGCCTGTCGATTCACGCCGGACGCGTTTCGTGCTCATTGCACTCTTCAGCGGCGCGACAGTCATTTTGGCATAGAGGCCAAACCTCCCACTTAAAAATATGAGCCCTCCAATGCACAACTCAAATGAGTCCGCGTTGGTTTGTGGGTCTTGTAGTGAGTGCCTCAGTTTTGTGCCGCTGTCTGATTCAAGCCCACCAATGGGCCTCCACGCGCGCATCCGGCTTGTCAATCCTCCATGGATGCCTCCACATTGAAACTCCGAGAATCGGAGCTCCGTGGCCCCAAATTTCCGGGTGGTGCATCTCCCGCGGCTGGGAGGCACGAAACGCGTCCGGAGTGAATCGACAGGCATGCTGTAAACTGGATCCGCTCGCCGATCCGGCTTTTACCTCCTGAAGGTTGCTGCAGTGGATGTCAGTGTGCGTCTCCAACAGGTGGGAACCTTGGAGCTTTGATATTTACGCGGCTTCCCAGCCGCGGGAGATGCACCACCCGGAAATTTGGGGCCACGGAGCTCCGATTCTCGGAGTTTTAATGTGGAGGCATCCATGGAGGATTGACAAGCCAGATGTGCGCGTGGAGGCCCATTGGTGGGCTTGAATCAGACAGCGGCACATAACTGAGGCACTCACTACAAGACCCACAAACCAACGCAGACTCATTTGAGTTGCCCATTGGAGGGCTCATATTTTTAAGTGGGAGGTGTGGCCTCTATGCCAAAATGACTGTCGTGCTGCTGAAGAGTGCAATGAGCACGAAGCGCGTCCGGTGTGAATCGACAGGCATGCTGTAAACTGGATCCGCTCGCCGATCCGGCTTTTACCTCCTGAAGGTTGCTGCAGTGGATGTCAGTGTGCGTCTCCAACAGGTGGGAACCTTGGAGCTTTGATATTTACGCGGCCTCCCAGCCGCGGGAGATGCACCACCCGGAAATTTGGGGCCACGGAGCTCCGATTCTCTGAGTTTCAATGTGGAGGCATCCATGGAGGATTGACAAGCCAGATGTGCGCGTGGAGGCCCATTGGTGGGCTTGAATCAGACAGCAGCACATAACTGAGGCACTCACTACAAGACCCACAAACCAACGCGGACTCATTTGAGTTGCCCATTGGAGGGCTCATATTTTTAAGTGGGAGGTGTGGCCTCTATGCCAAAATGACTGTCGCGCCGCTGAAGAGTGCAATGAGCACGAAACGCGTCCGGCGTGAATTGACAGGCATGCTGTAAAGTGGATCCGCTCGCCGATCCGGCTTTTACCTCCTGAAGGTTGCTGCAGTGGATGTCAGTGTGCGTCTCCAACAGGTGGGAACCTTGGAGCTTTGATATTTACGCGGCCTCCCAGCCGCGGGAGATGCACCACCCGGAAATTTGGGGCCACGGAGCTCCGATTCTCGGAGTTTCAATGTGGAGGCATCCATGGAGGATTGACAAGCCAGATGTGCGCGTGGAGGCCCAATTGGTGGGCTTGAATCAGACAGCGGCACATAACTGAGGCACTCACTACAAGACCCACAAACCAACGCGGACTCATTTGAGTTGCCCATTGGAGGGCTCATATTTTTAAGTGGGAGGTGTGGCCTCTATGCCAAAATGACTGTCGCGCCGCTGAAGAGTGCAATGAGCACGAAACGCGTCCGGCGTGAATCGACAGGCATGCTGTAAACTGGATCCGCTCGCCGATCCGGCTTTTACCTCCTGAAGGTTGCTGCAGTGGATGTCAGTGTGCGTCTCCAACAGGTGGGAACCTTGGAGCTTTGATATTTACGTGGCCTCCCAGCCGCGGGAGATGCACCACCCGGAAATTTGGGGCCACAGAGCTCCGATTCACGGAGTTTCAATGTGGAGGCATCCATGGAGGATTGACAAGCCAGATGTGCGCGTGGAGGCCCATTGGTGGGCTTGAATCAGACAGCGGCACATAACTGAGGCACTCACTACAAGACCCACAAACCAACGCAGACTCATTTGAGTTGTCCATTGGAGGGCTCATATTTTTAAGTGGGAGGTGTGGCCTCTATGCCAAAATGACTGTCGCGCCGCTGAAGAGTGCAATGAGCACGAAACGCGTCCGGCGTGAATCGACAGGCATGCTGTAAACTGGATCCGCTCGCCGATCCGGCTTTTACCTCCTGAAGGTTGCTGCAGTGGATGTCAGTGTGCGTCTCCAACAGGTGGGAACCTTGGAGCTTTGATATTTAAGCGGCCTCCCAGCCGCGGGAGATGCACCACCCGGAAATTTGGGGCCACGGAGCTCCGATTCTCGGAGTTTCAATGTGGAGGCATCCATGGAGGATTGACAAGCCAGATGTGCGCGTGGAGGCCCATTGGTGGGCTTGAATCAGACAGCGGCACATAACTGAGGCACTCACTACAAGACCCACAAACCAGCGCGGACTCATTTGAGTTGCCCATTGGAGGGCTCATATTTTTAAGTGGGAGGTGTGGCCTCTATGCCAAAATGACTGTCGCGCCGCTGAAGAGTGCAATGAGCATGAAACGCGTCCGGCGTGAATCAACAGGCATGCTGTAAACTGGATCCGCTCGCCGATCCGGCTTTTACCTCCTGAAGGTTGGTGCAGTGGATGTCAGTGTGCGTCTCCAACAGGTGGGAACCTTGGAGCTTTGATATTTACGCGGCCTCCCAGCCGCGGGAGATGCACCACCCGGAAATTTGGGGCCACGGAGCTCCGATTCTCGGAGTTTCAATGTGGAGGCATCCATGGAGGATCGACAAGCCAGATGTGCACGTGGAGGCCCATTGGTGGGCTTGAATCAGACAGCGGCACATAACTGAGGCACTCACTACAAGACCCACAAACCAACGTTGACTCATTTGAGTTGCCCATTGGAGGGCTCATATTTTTAAGTGGGAGGTGTGGCCTCTATGCCAAAATGACTGTCGCGCCGCTGAAGAGTGCAATGAGCACGAAACGCGTCCGGCGTGAATCGACAGGCATGCTGTAAACTGGATCCACTCGCCGATCCGGCTTTTACCTCCTGAAGGTTGCTGCAGTGGATGTCAGTGTGCGTCTCCAACAGGTGGGAACCTTGGAGCTTTGATGCATATATATGCATGTGCATTTATATATATGTATGTGTATGTATATATATATATATATTAAACTCCGCTCCTTTCATTAGAAAAAGAGTAAGGCCACAGCTGAGGAACAAGTCGGTAGCACTTTATTAGGCTGCACATCACGGAAAGTGTTCTCCTTTGTTATGGCGGATGCATTTCGGCGTTTCTCTGCCTCTTCAGCGCCAGGTGTGTGTGCTTGAGTGAACGGGCGTGAGCAAGGTTGAAATACTCTGCCTTATCTCAAACGGACTGTTGCTCCTCCCCTTCATTTTCTCCTATGTTTCCATGCATACACCTCCTGTAGTCCGCCTAGTTGTTAGCGCCTACAAGGTCCAGCATGCAAATGTTAAGCTGGTAGGTATCGCAATTGTGGTGGGGAAGGAAAATGTGCTTCAAAGACTGTTTGCTCTGTTCAAATGTTCCCAAGGCACCCATGCGCAGCGTGTGTTACCTTCAGTCCCCATACCGCTTCAACCACCGCAATCCATGAAATCCTTTCTGACGGGGGCAGGTCATGCATTCAACCCGCCCAACGTGGTGCGCAGAGGCTTCCACACCGTCATACTTCTTACTTGGCTGCGTGGTGGGCTCTGGAAATCCGGTACCCCGGAGAAAACCAATACTGCAAGCAGTGTCCCAGTGAGTCCAGAGCCTCTTGATGAAACGGGAGCCTTAGACGCGCGTTACTGGAAACCGCGCTATTTATTAAACTCCGCTCCTTTCATTAGAAAAAGAGTAAGGCCACAGCTGAGGAACAAGTCGGTAGCACTTTATTAGGCTGCACATCACGGAAAGTGTTCTCCTTTGTTATGGCGGATGCATTTCGGCGTTTCTCTGCCTCTTCAGCGCCAGGTGTGTGTGCTTGAGTGAACGGGCGTGAGCAAGGTTGAAATACTCTGCCTTATCTCAAACGGACTGTTGCTCCTCCCCTTCATTTTCTCCTATGTTTCCATGCATACACCTCCTGTAGTCCGCCTAGTTGTTAGCGCCTACAAGGTCCAGCATGCAAATGTTAAGCTGGTAGGTATCGCAATTGTGGTGGGGAAGGAAAATGTGCTTCAAAGACTGTTTGCTCTGTTCAAATGTTCCCAAGGCACCCATGCGCAGCGTGTGTATATATATATATATACATACATATATAAACATATATAATCTGTACATCTATATAGATA
Organism: Lissotriton helveticus; assembly: GCF_964261635.1. Lineage (NCBI taxonomy): Eukaryota > Metazoa > Chordata > Amphibia > Caudata > Salamandridae > Lissotriton > Lissotriton helveticus. The sequence goes on along the minus strand of NC_136067.1, from coordinate 1,908,793,116 downwards.
CAAATATAAATGCATGCATACATATACATATATGCATACAGATGCATGTTATTTACATGAAAGTTTAAAAAACACTAATAAAAGCAAAGCAAAAAAGCCACCTCATTACAAACAGAATGGCTTTAACTTAAACGAGGGCGAGATCTATTGCATTTTCAATGCTTGTTTACTTTGTTTCTATCAAGAGAAATTCAGATGTGTCACACATTTGCCATAAATTCTGAATGTTAGCACTCTAGTTGCTCATTAGATCACTGTAGTAAAGCTACTGCTCACCAGGGAAGTCTGCTGCTGGTATTCAAAGTGCATGTTTCAGTCTGCATGTCAGAATTTTTTTAATGAAATAGAAGAGGATTTGAGAAGTCACTCAAAATGATCCCTAATTTTTCTTTCTGAAGCACTAATCATACTTTCAATGGCAAAATGAACCCCCTCATTTTGTTCTGTTTTAAATTAAATGTTTTCAGACTTACCACTTCATTCCAATCAAGATGGCTTCTGGTGTGCCATACTTTTGTCATAAGTAAGACTGTTAGCACTCTAGTTGTTCTTTAGAACACTCTGGGACATTCTGTTATTAGGCTATACTTGGGCTACATCTGGGTGATATTTTGGCTACATTTAGGCTCTTTTGTCTCTGGTGGCCATCTTGGGAGACTGTATGTCAGAATTTTTTAATGAAATTGAAGAGGATTTGAGAAGTCACTCAAAATGTGCCCTAATTTTTCTTTCTGCAGCACTAATCATACTTTCTATGGCAAAATATACCCCTCATTTTGTTCCTTTTTAAATTAAATGTTTTAAGAGTTACCACTTTATTCCAATCAAGATGGCTTCAGGTGTGCCATACCTTTGTAATAAGTAGGACTGTTAGCGCTCTAGTTGTTATTTAGAACACTCTGGGACATTCTGGCATTGGGCTATACTTGGGCTACATCTGGGTGATATTTGGGCTACATTTGGGCTCTTTTGTCTCTGGTGGCCATCTTGGGAGACTGCATGTCAGAATTTTTTAATGAAATAGAAGAAGATTTGAGAAGTCACTCAAAATGTGCCCTCATTTTTCTTTCTGCAGCACTAATAATACTTTCTATGGCATAATATACCCCCTCATTTTGTTCCTTTTTAAATTAAATGTTTTCAGAGTTACCACTTTATTCCCATCACGATGGCTTCAGGTGTGCTATACCTTTGTAATAAGTAGGACTGTTAGCACTCTAGTTGTTCTTTAGAACACTCTAGGAGGCTGCAGTAGAACACAAAGGAATCAACTGACAGTCTCTGTCCTTGTTGGATGTACATGTTTTACTGAGAATGTCAGACTTCATTCTCACATGACTGAGAAAGATAATGTGAATTTACAGAAAATATGCTTTCAGTTTAGCTTATAGATCCCCTTCTAAACCACTGTGGGAAAATCATGAGATATTAGTTTTCTTTCAAACATGATTCATGATATCACAGCAGGAGGCTTTTTCACATGGTAAAATCACCTTAGAACACACCACAATTCCTAAAACAAGTATGGTACCATCAACAAATGATTTATAATGTAACTAAAGTCCTAAAACCCTCTATTAACTACAATGCTTTTTAATGAGGTGCTATCATGTATATTGGTCCCAAGATGGCTGCCAACACTTCTTGGATGAAGTGCTGACAGCCAATCAGATCAGATGTGTGGTTAGGCTCCGCCCGGATATATATATTTTTTTTAACCTAAATTACTCAAAATCCACTGGAGCACATATCTTGAGACATAGCAAAGGCACATCGGGCTACCAGTCCCTACAATTTTGCCAAGTTTTGTGGAAATCCATTCAGCCGTTGGGGCTAAAAGTGAGTCCAACCGCCCTATAGAAATTAACATGGGGAAAACACGTTTTGGGACCCCCCTTTTATCTCGGCCCCCGCTTGACGAATCCCCCCCAAACTTTCAGGGAAGGAGCGGAGCGCAGCGAGGCAAATTTAAGGAAAATTACAGGCAGATTCCTCAACCGGCGCCAAAGCTAGTCCTAATAGAATGTTGCGGATTTCCTATAGAAAACAATCCTAACTATAACTACCTACTGGCGACCGCCAGTAGGTAATAAAAGGAGAGGAATACCTGTGCCTGAGAGAAAAGGCTGCACTGTATTTCTGTTAACTGTTTCCTCCATTAGAGGTGAGAGTGTCACGTTATGACAGTATCGCACCACAACTAAAATAGTTTAAATCCATATCTATACTAAAATAATAAAGAGAGAGCCCAAACCTTTGAGGCTGGTAATCTCAGGAACCACAGCACCAATCACAACACCCAATACAGCGTTGGAAAGGGCAGTTGCAGGAGAAGGACATAGGCTATGCAGACGACCACCATATACATTTAAAAGGTAAAAGAACCGTGCCAGCAAAGTAGTCCCTTGTGGGCGTGTCTGCGTTGTGCTGTGGGCGTGTGCTGTGGGCGTGACAAACGCGGGGCGTGTGGTACGTTCCGCCCTTCATGCCATGTCTCATATCGTGTGCTAATCCCACCCTGATCCCTTTAAATACCCCTGCACCCCATAATCATAACCACCCTTACTCCTTAAAATACCCCAACACCCTTAAACACTAACCCATCTTAACCCTATAAATATACCCTGTACCCCAAAACCCAAACCTATCCCTAAACCCTAAAAATACCCCTGTACCCCAAAACCCAAACCTAGCCCTCAACCCTATAAATACCCCTGTACCTCAAAACCCAAACCCACCCCTGAACCCTAAAAATACCCCTGTACCCCAAAACCCAAACCTAGCCCTGAACCCTAAAAATACCACTGTACCCCAAAACCCAAACTTACCCCTGGACCCTAAAATACCCCTGTACCCCAAAACACAAACGTAGCCCTGAACCCTTAAAATACCCCTGTACCCCAAAACCCAAACCTAGCCCTGAACTCTAAAAATAACCCTGTACCCCAAAACCCAAACCTACCCCTGAACCCTAAAATACCCCTGTACCCCAACACCCAAACCTAGCCCTGAACCCTAAAAATAGCCCTGCACCCCAAAACCCAAACCTACCACTGAACCCTAAAAATACCCCTATACCCCAAACCTAGCCCTGAACCCTAAAAATACCCCTGTACCCCAAACCCCATACCTATCCCTAAACCCTAACACTACCCCTGTACCCCATAACCCAAAACTATATCTGAACCCTTAAAGTACCCAAACACCCCAAAACATATACCTCAGTAACCCAAAACATATACCCCTATACCCATACTTACCTTATCCAAACATTTAAAAAAAACATGCTTTTACCATTCATGCATTTACAACAAATTTCGTTGTAAATGTATGCGTGGTAAAAGCATATAAAATGTAATGCCATGCGTTATAATGGCATTGCGGAGTCATGGTACTTTCGTAATGAAAGTATGCGGAGTGATGGTTTGCGGAAAGAAAGTTGCGGAATAATGGGTGTTTATCCTCCCCCGGTAAGTACATTGGTGGCACGGCGGCCCACATCTCCAGCAACATACTCATATTTTTTCACCACCCATTTGAAAAATGCACAGGTCTCTCTCATTGATGGCCAGCACCGACATACACTTTTAGACACACCTCCCGCCACAAGTTCTAGAATTGCGAACTTTAGAGCTGGGGAGCTACGTTCGAATCTCGGCATCAGCTCAACATCCTGTGATTCCAGGCAAATCGCTTTGTCTCCCCGTGCCTACCACAAATGAATGTGTTCTTCTGTAATGTAAATTGTGCTCATGCCATGTTGTCGAGTTCGAGCTATATAATATTGCTAGGAAAAATAAAGTAGGGAAACTCGAGTTCACACACTACTGAACGCGCACTCTTAAGTGCATCAGCAGTGCACTGTGAATCGGAGTGTTCCACAGGCCTGTCACAGATAAGAAATGCTATCAAACCGAAATCCTACTAAACAATATACTACTGGCCGGCAGCGATTCATACCCGGACAACGTCCGGACGGGCTGCTAGTTACAGTATAAATAGGTGAGGTGATACATTTAAATACTATTCTAACAGCCCTTGATCAGAAAGACCTTCCCAGTTCATTACAAATTAATGAACATTAAAATAAGTAAATACATAAAATCAGGTTAACTCTAAGGTGCTGGATGCAAAAAAATAGAAATGCACCAAGAAACATGCTGGCCGTAATTAACTAAAATTCTTCTCGTACTACATGGAAATCAGCAGTGCTGCATTGCTTAAAGGGTAAAAAAATGTGCATGCTGATAATCATTATTGTCTCTTGCGCCCACTGAGTTGTATAACTGACTTATATTGGGGTAGACCGAGGACTTTGGGGCACACAAATGCAAGCTGTAAATAATAACAAGCAGCTTCTCTGTAGAACACTCAAGACTTGACCAGCTTCACCTATGACACTTAGAGCTCAGAATGTATAGTATATCAAAAATGTGTTTTATTCAACTGGCTGGGCAAGATCTGCACTCTGATGAGCCTGGATCATACCACAATTTGTTTGCATAACAGACCAATACAGCCAGTTTTCCCTTGACCAGGAACCCATCCAACCAGTCTGCATCAAAGGCCAACTCGACAAGCTGCGGCTCAGCTAAGCTTCATCCACAGAGAGTGATAAACGCCTCTGTCTGCTCCCAGCAAAAATCCGGAAGCAAATATTGCAGCCTCCAGCAATCTAATTAACCGCGTGAGGCGAGGTCAATATTTTAATGTCAAAGCAAGACATCTCATTGTTAAAGCAGCTGTTTAAGCAAAGTGTTATGAACATCCACAGGGTGCAACAGAAGCCCCTGCAACCTGTAGTGAGTGCTAGGTTGCAGCCACAGCTAAGCCCCACTACTCAGACACCCTCTTTATTTTATTGAGTGGGCAACAAGCGAAGTGAAAAAAAACTGGAAGGAGTGAAATGCTCATGCAGCCCACTGCCACACTGAGTACCTCTTTTATTTTGACAAACAAACAGCAATGGCATCTCTCCCCCGTGCCCCTGCAACCAGCCAACCATCTTTGATTTTTACATCACCTGAACGTCACATCGGGTACGCCTACAACATTAACGCAATCAGCAATAGACTAGACTCATTAAACGTAGTGGCCATAAGCATGCACTGCGCTGTTAAGAATGTTATCAAAATCCAAGAACTTAATTCCTTGTATATGTTTGTATAGCAATTCAAGTAAGAGGTTTGGTCATTTTCAAAATACAGTTTCTACAAATGGAAAACACGGTGGATGTGAATTGTGTGCCACACTGCGGCAGGGAAATACAAGAAGAAAAGTAGTCCCCAAAGGAAGACATAAACAACTAAAGTGTAAGGAAATAATACTTAGCTAGTATTGCATCGGAGGAATCCGGAAATAAAAAGGAGGGAAAACGAAGAAGGATTACCCATTGGCAAGCAAGGATTTGTAAAGGATGCTGACAGAGACAAATGAAAAGCTATGATCAAGCAATGGGCGGAGTTCAACTCCCAAAGCCTTTACAACAGGTTGCTAAGCTATAGCATGATTGCTGTCTCGGCTTGACCTATAAAAGGAAGGCATGTCTTTAAAAATGTGTTTTTCTATTTAGCTTAAGGAATGAAGAAAGGTAACCAAATAGAGTTAATAATTTTTAATGGTCTATTATATTGTCATCATGATAGAATAATAATGGCCATGATGAAGGAACCTTGCAGAATGAGTAAATCAGTTTAATTGCCCAGTTTGATAAATAAGGCCATGACAAAGCAATACACATATTTCTATGGCACAGTTCCTCGCAGTGTTTCCACGTTTCTGCCTGGTGAGAATGGGAGGCATCTCTTTGGCCTATAAGGCTGCAGTGGCTTGGAACGCACTCCCTTTGGAACTGCGTTGTATCCAAGATGCTAAGCTGTTCAGAAAACGGCTGAAAACACTGCTTGTATAATCTCTTCTGGCTGACTCCCACTGTCTTGCAAGATATCGCGCCGGGACACTCCTGAGTAGCCGCAAACGTTATAAGTGCATATAACATAACATATTGACAATAGAAAAACAATTTCTAGAAATAATTTAATGAAAAAACAAGATTATATAATTCAGCAAAATTTGGTCACCCACATTAGTCAATGTTAAATGTCATCAACACAATTAGGAAGATCCTCATAAAACATTTACTGATTGTGAAATCTGCCCCAATTCTACAGAAGATCGTCAAGAAACTACATTTTTTGTATGACAAATACCATCAAATTGGAAAAACCTATTTGATAAACAGGGTCAACAAGACTACAGAGTGAAAACAAATTGCAGTTTTGCTTATGTACTGTAATTTGGTAAAACTAGATATTCCTTCCTCACATTGCAAAAACAATTATAATTGGAGCTAATTTAATTTGTAATAGTATATTTGCTATATGTGCCAACTCATGCCGCTATGGATTATATTACATTGGAAAACCAAAATACAAAACAGAAATATGCTCAGATGAGCGGACGGTCTATTTAGGCTACATTTTTGACAATCATCTTTGGCCTGACAATATTTTGATATGTAAAATTAAATTTGATTCAATTTGTTTTTAAGTAAATACCTAATGTTATTGAGAATATTAAAGTATGGAGTTTTTGGCTTTGTGATACTTGTTGCAACAACATGATCAATGAGATAAACCATTCCTTTAAAGTTTGCACCTTTTTTTTCTGATTAATACTAAACTGAAAAACTACAGTGAAAAACTGCACATGTGATAAATTTGTTTTGTGAACCAACAAACCTCAAGTGTGGTAAGGAACAAATAACATTGTGCCTGATTACAATGGTGGTGGCGGGCACTGCTCCGTACTATGGAGCAGTGCCCGTCTTTTGTTTAAGACTTGACCTCAAGTAAGATTTGGTTGGTCCTCGTGGACCGTTGCAGGAGTACGTACCGTAGCCACTTGAGCCGTTTAGGGACCTCGTTGCAAACTTGATAGCTATTTATAGCTCCCCTTTGAAGTCGGATTAAGAATTATTTGAGCTTCACTGTATTCTGAAATCTTTTATGCAGTACCTTAAGGGTACTTAAATCTCAACACTCAAATCTATCATCTTGAAGATGGTCTAACTAATGTCTTCACTCCCTAGACCGAAACATCGACAACTACACTTATTTTCCCTTTTTTTAATTGGTCATGTTAGGATTTGTTTTCTGTTTTGATCAGTTACTTTTTCCTGTTACATAACTTCTTTAAAATAGGTGTCCACGTGGGCGACAATGAGATGTGTGAAATAAACTATGTATAAATCTGAGTCGCCACTTGTTGTGATATATATTTATATATATATTAGTTTTTTGTACCCTTGAACAATTTTCTCATCATAAATTTGTATTTTCAAAAAAAAGTATAGCTGTGTCAAATTAGTCTGTGATAGATTTGTTCAAATTGAAATAAGCCAATTTAACATTCAGGCACAATACCCCTCTCTTCTTAGATAGGGTGGAGACTTTCTACTCAACAAAAACATCATGACAGCTACAACCTTCCTAATAAGCACCCAAAAGAATCCTCAAGGCAAAATTTAATAACACAAAGTTTTTTGCAAATCTGGATTCTATTTTTTTTCACTTCAACTATCAAGGCAGAGCTGGGACCTTTCGATTGTTGTTTATCTATGTTGTCAATAACATTCATAAAAACGATTTCAATAATAATGTCCATTGCATTCGAATCCAATGAAAGCAAAACCAACTATATTATTTCCAGTGAAAATATTTCCTACAAGACACTTGATTTTCTAGTAACATATTAATAATTCAGTTCATTGTGATCAATTTCCCAATTTACAATCAAATTAAGACTGCTTAGAACCTTATAAATGAATTTTCCAGAATGCAGTAGGCTCCAAGCTTATTCATCCCATTTAAGTAGAAAAAAATCTATGACATTGGGTGAGCTTAATTATGCTCAAAAGGGGTAATATTTAAATACTATTCTTTCTCGTATGCTGATGATGGCAACAGAAAAAAAGAATTACACACTACTATTCGATTAATAATATCACTTAAACATGCATTGTCTAAGACCTAATGACTGTGTCTCATTTAATTAAAAGCTGATGTGTTAGAAGATCAATATAAAAGGACTCATGACTTCATAAGGGCACAGAATACTAACATGGAATTTTGACCCATTGAACACTTTGGCCCTCATTGTCCAGATTTTTATGCAATAATCATCGCATTGATAAAACCTGACACTGAAGAATTTATCGGTTGTGATCTCACCATGAAATGGAGCTTAATGTTAATTTTTGTACTTACCACACCAAAATCTGTATTCTCAGTAGTTACTACATATTATTCTCCCTCTAACTTCTGGCAGGCTTGACCTGCCGAAAAAAGGATGCGATCAAAAACCAAAAACTCATAATTCCAATGAGCGCAATTACAGAAGTGATCACACATAACGATAAATATCAGTCCACTCATTGTGAGGGCCTTAATCAGATAGAGAATCCTTACAGTTATTTTGTGCATCTTATCACTTGCTATGTTAAGGGATTATATTTATTACAATATAATGTAATTTAATTTATATAACATATTAATTGATTGTCCATTTTTTAATTCCCTTTCACGCATTCATTATGCAACAGAAAATAGAACACTTCGGAAAAGCCTAGAAAGTCTAAAACCCATTTAATGCAAAAATGTTTAGCATAAAGCAAAACAATGTGTGGCAATTGCTGTTTCAACAGGCCAGAGCTTCTGGTCTCAATCAATTGAAGCATAGAATGCTAAAATCCATATGTTAAGAGCACTTTTTCATACAGTTTTTCTCATAGCAAGTGAATAGGGCCAAGAGTATGTGATCGATATTGTTACTAATTTAAATTAACTAATGAGCAAATGCCAAGATCTTCTCACAAGAAAGAAAGTGAGAAGTCATTGATGTTTACATCAAACAAACAATCATGGACTCCACTATATATATATATATATATATATATATATATATATATATATATATATATATATATATATATATATATATATATATATATATATATATATATTACCTACTGGCGGTCGCCAGTAGGTATATATAGTTAGGATTTTTTCTCTATGGGATTTTTGAAAATTCTATGTCTAATAACTTTGGCGTTTGTGGACGGAATTGGCTGAAATTTTCAGGAAAATGGCACATTTTGTTTCTGAGCAGCCCTTGAAAATTTGGGGGAGGTTCGTCAAGGGGGGGCCGAGAAAAAAGGGGGGTCCCAAAACGTGTTTTTAACATTGAGTTTTCCATAGGGCGGTTGGCCTCACTTTTAGCCCGAACGGCTGAATGGATTTGCACGAAACTTGGCAAAATTGTAGGGACTGGTAGCCCGATGTGCCTTTTGTAGGTCTCAATATATGTGCTTCAGTGGATTTTGAGAAATTAACGTTCAAAAAAAGATATATATCTGTAACAGCGGACCGGGCAGCGCTCCAGTTCGCGTACTTTTCGCGCAACGGAGCTTTGTGAAGCGAAGCTGATTGGTTCTCCGGCGTCTGTAAACATTCCAAACAGTCCGTAGCGGCCACCATCTTGTCTCTCGGTAGGATCGAGAGACAAGAGGAGGCCAAAGCGAAGGGGCAAATGACCATAAGGGGGCATAGTAGATCCTCGCTGACCCCCTAGGTTTGATGTGGAGGTTTTAAAAGGGCCCCGCGGGGCAAAGAAAAAAAATAATAATAATAATCGAACGGCTGAATGGATTTGCACGAAACTTGGTAAAATATTAGGGACTGGTAGCCCGATGTGCCTTTGCTAGGTCTCAATATATGTGCTCCAGTGGATTTTGAGAAATTAACGTTCAAAAAAAGATATATATCTGTAACAGCGCTCCGCTTCGCGTAACGGAGGTTTGCGAAGCTGATTGGTTCTCCGGCGTCTGTAAACATTCCAAACAGTCCGTAGCGGCCGCCATCTTGTCTCTCGGTAGGATTGAGAGACAAGAGGAGGCCAAAGCGAAGGGGCAAATGACCATAAGGGGGCATAGTAGATCCTCCTTGACCTCTTAGGTTTGATGTGGAGGTTTGTAAAAGGGCCCCGCGAGGCAAAAAAAAAAAAAATAATAATAATCGAACGGCTGAATGGATTTGCACGAAACTTGGCAAAATTGTAGGGACTGGTAGTCCGATGTGCCTTTGCTAGGTCTCAATATATGTGCTCCAGTGGATTTTGAGAAATTAACGTTCAAAAAAAGATATATATCTGTAACAGCGGACCGGGCAGCGCTCCAGTTCGCGTACTTTTCGCGCAACGGAGCTTTGTGAAGCGAAGCTGATTGGTTCTCCGGCGTCTGTAAACATTCCAAACAGTCCGTAGCGGCCACCATCTTGTCTCTCGGTAGGATCGAGAGACAAGAGGAGGCCAAAGCGAAGGGGCAAATGACCATAAGGGGGCATAGTAGATCCTCGCTGACCCCCTAGGTTTGATGTGGAGGTTTTAAAAGGGCCCCGCGGGGCAAAAAAAAATAATAATAATAATAATCGAACGGCTGAATGGATTTGCACGAAACTTGGTAAAATATTAGGGACTGGTAGCCCGATGTGCCTTTGCTAGGTCTCAATATATGTGCTCCAGTGGATTTTGAGAAATTAACGTTCAAAAAAAGATATATATCTGTAACAGCGCTCCGCTTCGCGTAACGGAGGTTTGCGAAGCTGATTGGTTCTCCGGCGTCTGTAAACATTCCAAACAGTCCGTAGCGGCCGCCATCTTGTCTCTCGGTAGGATTGAGAGACAAGAGGAGGCCAAAGCGAAGGGGCAAATGACCATAAGGGGGCATAGTAGATCCTCCTTGACCTCTTAGGTTTGATGTGGAGGTTTGTAAAAGGGCCCCGCGAGGCAAAAAAAAAAAAAAATTATAATAATCGAACGGCTGAATGGATTTGCACGAAACTTGGCAAAATTGTAGGGACTGGTAGTCCGATGTGCCTTTGCTAGGTCTCAATATATGTGCTCCAGTGGATTTTGAGAAATTAACGTTCAAAAAAAGATATAAATCTGTAACAGCGCTCCGCTTCGCGGAGATAAAATTATATCTGTATTACCTAGCTGTTGCTAACACCAGTTAGCGACGGCTAGTAGGAGATAGCGACCATCTTGGGCCCCACTTTGCATGTGAGTGATATTTATCACTAATGACATGCAAAGTGGGCATGCCAAGATGTTAGCGACTGGAAACAGTCGCTAACATCGCTATCTCCTATTATCAACTTTTGGAAATATTCGCGATAAGCGCGAATATCTCCAAAAGCTAGCACCTGCCCTGAGCAGTTCTAAGGCATGTTATCCAATGGGAGGTGGATAACATGGCTAAGAGCATTAGCTCGGTAATGCATGAATATCGCTGAGTTTTCAGCGATATTAATGCATTGCGGTCGTTTTTTATCGTATTTGCGATAAACCTTGATAATAGCAAGGTTTATCTGCGATAATTTCTGACGATGCTTAGTGGTAAAAAAAATCGTTGCTAAGCATCGTTAGGGATAAATATCGCTTAACTTTGGTAATATGCCCCAACGTCTGTTAACGTTCGATTCGAAGGAAATCAGGAAGTGTTGAAAAACATTGTCTGCGCCATCTTGCCTTTTTTCAATTGCCACACTTTTGTCGTGCACGGCAGTCATTTTAGATGCCTTGACCAGACCCACTCTGTGCACGCTGTCGATCCTTAGCATGACTCCCCACCCTCGCAAGCATCTCCCCCAGGCAGTGGTCACCCCCGCTCTCTGTCTTATGCATGGGTAATAAACCACCCCCCATCTGCGCTGCTCTTCCCTGAGAATCACACCCTGTGCCCGCCCGACACCTCCCTTTCGCCCTATTCACTACCGCACCCTCTGACACTCCTTTTCCTCTGTGTCCGATTGTCCAGGCCGGTCCTAGGGTATCAGCTAGCCCTGCAGATGTAGTTTATGGCCCCAGCTGTAAAGAATCACCCCTCTTCAAAGGAGTTATAGTAGATCAAGGCCCACACTCGATGAGATCCGTCACAGCAGACGCGTTCCTATTATCTGAAAACCATCCTGTATTGTGATTGGGGAGGGGACCGAGCCTGAAGCGGAAGATTCCAGGGATGACTCTTTGTACATCAAAGTTTTTACAATTATGTGTCACATTAAAAATATATAGCACTCCAACAAAGTAGTAAGATTATAAAACTTTAATAACTTATAAATATATACAAGAAAACAAAAACAGTAATAACATATAAACATTTTTAGGGAAAAACAACGAAGTAGCGGTCGGCTGTGCGAATAGTCCCAACGCAGCACAACGTCCAGATTTCTGGCGTGGGGCGTCGCGGGGGGTGGGTCATCAGTAGCAAACTGTTGTGCGAATAGTTCCAAGGCAGCAGAACGATGGCACCAAGGTGATGTCCAGTAAGTTGCCGCACTGGTTTTGGTATCCTACAATGCTGCTCCGAATAACGGCGTGGGGCGCCCCGGGGGAGGCGGCGTGAACGGGCCTCTCCAGGTGGAGTGTCATCTGTTGTAGTGGGGCGCCCCTTTACCGTTTCAGTTGCCATTCCGTCCGTTTTTGGTCCACTGTGTCAAAAGCCGCAATTCAGCTGAGTTGCGCCCACTCTTGCGGTGCAGCGATAGGCGGCTGTCACAGGACTCTCAAAATGGCGGCAGGCTGTTTCCTTTTTGGGCCTGGTCCACTGAAATGGCCCTGGGACACCTTGGAAATCGGACGCTTGTCTGCTAGGTCTTGGACCCCATTCTCGAAAGCGTCCCCTCCGCCTTGAGGATTTATCAAAAGTTTTGGGGGCCCCCCACTCCTGTAGGCTTCTGGTGGGGAGCGGTTGCCATGATTGCTCGCGGAATGACCACGACGGAGCCACGAGATGGTGTAGCTCTCATGCTGAAGCCAGCTTCAGTCTGAAACATCCAGAAACAAGGTGGGGCTTTCAGTTTTCATCCAATGAAAAGTGTTGTTTTTAGGTCATATGATCAAGCCTTCCATCATTAGGAAACCAAAAGTAAAATGAACCAATGAAAAGTTTTATAAACAAGTCACATGACCTGTTATGCGGCATAGGGTATAAAATGCGGAGAAAATACGTTGGCACGTGAGGCGGCGTCAGTAGCGGACCGATGTGCGAATAGGCCGAAGGCAATACAACGCGCCAAGATCCGGATGGCACCGAGGTGGTGTCCAGCAAGTTGCAGCACTGGTGTGGCCATCCTACAATGCTGAAAGTCGGCGTGGGGCGCCCCGTTGGCCTGTGAGTTTGCGTCAGTAGCGGACCGATGTGCGAATAGGCCGAAGGCAGCACAACGCGCCAAGATCCGGATGGCACCGAGGTGGTGTCTAGTAAGTTGCCGCACTGGTGTGGCCATCCTACAATGTTGAAAGTCGGCGTGGGGCGCCCCGTTGGCCTGTGAGATGGCGGCAGTAGCGGACCGATGTGCGAATGGGGCCAAAGGCAGCGCAACAATATTTTCGGAATAGAAGACACCACAAGGCGCTGAGATGCCAAGATCCGGATGGCACCGAGGTGGTGTCTAGCAAGTTGTGGCACTGGTGTGGCCATCCTACAATGGTAAAAGTCGGCGTGGGGCGCCCTGTTGGCCTGTGAAATGGTGTCAGTAGCGGACTGATGTGCGAATGGGGCCAAAGGCAGCGCAACAATATTTTCTGACTGACACCACAAGGCGCTGAGATGCCAAGATCCGGATGGCACCGAGGTGATGTCTAAGTTGCGGACCGATGTGCGAATGGGGTCAAAGGCAGCGCAACAATATTTTCTGTATGGAAGATACCACTAGGCGTTGAGATGCCAAGATCCGGATGGCACCGAGGTGATGTCTAGCAAGTTGCTGTACTGGTGTGGTCATCCTACAATTCTGAAAGTCGGCGTGGGGCGCCCCATTAGCCTGTGAGATGGCGTCAGTAGCGGACCGATGTGCGAATAGGCCGAAGGCAGCACAACGCGCCAAGATCCGGATGTCACCGTGGTGGTTTCATAGTTGAGAGGCACTTCATCTGCAGTGGGGCGCCGAGATCCAAATGGCACCGAGGTGATGTCTAGCAAGTTGCTGTACTGGTGTGGTCATCCTACAATGCTGAAAGTCGGCGTGGGGCGCCCCATTAGCCTGTGAGATGGCGTCAGTAGCGGACCGATGTGCGAATGGGGCCAAAGGCAGCGCAACAATATTTTCTGAAGAGAAGACACCAAAAGGCGCTGAGATTCCAAGATCCGGATGGCACCGAGGTGGTGTCTAGGAAGCTATGCAGTTGAGTTGTGTGCGCACTTGCGGCGAATAGGTCGAAGGCAGCATAACAATGTTTTCTGAATAGAAGACACCACAAGGCGTTGAGATTCGGTTACCACCGAGGTGATGTCTAGCAAGTTGCCGCACTGGTGTGGCCATCCTACAATACTGCTCCGAATAACGGCGTGGGGTGCCCGAAGGTGGGGGGGGGGAGGCGGCGTGAACGGGCCTTCCTAGGTGGAGGCTCGTCTGCTGTAGTGGGGCGCCCCTTTACCGTTTCAGTTGCCATTCAGCTGAGTTTCGGCTGCTCTTGATGCTACAGCGACAGGCGGCTGCAACAGGACTCTCAAAATGGCGGCCTGTTCTTTGGATTTGGGCCTGGTCCACTAAAATGGCCCTGGGACACCTTAGAACTCGGACGCTCGGTTTTTTTTTTCCTTTCCTGTACATGCAAAAAAAGGTAAATGCCCGGTACGTTACACGCTTCATCTGCCACGATGAACTCTCCAGAGGAACCGAAAAAAAATATAGTTATGGTAACTATACCATGCATCGTCATATGGAGAGGTGGCACCAATTAATTATAGTGCTGCATAAAAGAGAGATTTGGAGGAGAACCCTTGACCTGCTAGAACATTCATCAAAGAAGTGGCACTGACAGCATCAGAGGCAAGGGAAACGGTCCCAAATATTTAGAAGAACTTTGGAAAGATTAAAATGACATGTTTAGATTGTGGCAAATTAATTTCATGTGGACAGATGAGTGTTACTCTAATAAATACAGCATATGAACATCATCATAGTCGATGGTTGGTAGAGACATTTTGACTATATCCTGGACCTGCCCGTCCTCGCCCAAAATGGCGCCGGAATAAATGGGACTCGTAACTCCTTGTTGTGTACTGGTTGCAGAACCTTGAAATCACGAGATACGTATGCAGTTTTGAAGCACATGGCGGGCGGGGACGAGAATTGATTGAATATTTCGACATCCCTATTGATATTAAGTTCTGATGTGTTATTGATTACTGTACTATTGAAAGTTCGAATTAACGTCACCGATGGTACTTGCCCGCAAATGTATATCTAGATAATTTTATTGTAACTGGCCCTGTCGTATTTTAATTATAAAATGTACGTCCACCGATTCCGTAACTGTTAGACACCTTAGTTCTTGCAACCTAATGGCCCGCCCGTTACGTTCCTCTACAGTGTAAATGTCTACTCATCATATACGATTACAGTTTGCTCCGTGGCCGGCCCACGTGGTTATAGGCTCGTATTTGTATAATGAAATTTTCACAATAAAGGTTTTTAAAAGAAAACATGGTAGTAGTATATACATTGGTAAAGTTTTTAATAATAGTCACTGTTTTAGAATCAGTAAAAGGTAAGTGAAATAAAGCAGACCAATTACATGAAGGGTAAAAGGTATAATTCGAAGGAACGCAGTAAAGATAAATGGTCAAGGGCTGTTGTGTTTTCTACTCCTGCAACATAAAGTGATCGATAAGAATCTCATATTCAGGCGTATCGGCGACTAAGACAGCAGGTCGACCCTCTTTTGCTCAACGGCTCCGTCATGGGACGAAGAAACGCTCTTTTTCTCGAAAAAAGAATATATTTTACTTGCAGGACAGTTGTAAATTTTCCGGGAAAGTTCATTAGCCTGGAACATTATAACATATATTTAAGAAAAAATAATGTTCGGAAGTAATAAAAAGCGTAATTTTTAGGTCATATGACCAAGCCTTTCATCATTAGAATAAGAAAAGTAAAATGAACCAATGAAAAGTTTTATTAACAAGTCACATGACTTGTTATGCTTACGTTACGCGCTGCGCGCCCCGGATGACTTCCGGATGCGCTAACGCGGCGCGTCATATGACGCATTACGCGACAACGCAGGTCCAGAATATAGTCAAAATGTCTCCACCAACCAGCGGTTGGAACACAACCCCTTTCAGCAGGCTAAATAGTTCTGTTAAATGACAACAGAAGGGACAGGCAACAAGAACCATCAGTCAAAGAGGGGAGGGCTAGTTCTTCTCTACCGGGTTACATTGGGGCGCTACCGGAACTGATCGAATTGGTAGTCTACAGTGTTTCTGGATATTCAGACTGAAGCTGGGGTTAGCATGAGAGCAGCACCATTTCGTAGCTCCGTCGTGGCCATTCCGCAACCAATCATGGCAGCCGCTCTTTATCGTTATTTTGGGCGGGGTGGGTGGCGGAGCCAAGCTGTTTTGCAGTCATCATTGTGTGGAGTTTAGTTCATCTCACTAGTTTTGTATTTGTCATGAGGGGTTGTTCTTAATGTTTCTATTTTAGCGAGGTCAAAAAGAGATCCCATTAGTGGCCTACTGATTTTGCTCGATTCCTTTTCTTTTTTTTTTACACGATTTTTCGTTATCTGCGAAGACTAAACAGAGTATTGCGACTCTGTGTTTGTTTGTAAATAGAGAATGAACCAAAGAGAACCAATTCTAAAACAGTAAATACTTGGATAACAATCAATCAAATGGAGAGAGAAGCAGGCACGACGTATTACAACAGGGGCAAAGGCCTGCGTTAACTACCCTTCACTATGTGCAAAGAGAGAGTACTCCTAATAGAAATGAGGGGGGGGGGGGGCACCATTCAAAGCAGATTAGTGTGCATAAACACGAAAATGTTTTCACTTACCACGTACTTGACATTCGACAGCTTATGATATTTGCTATTAAAAAACCATTGAAATTCACTGAAAAAACCATAGGTTATAGACCATATATAGTTAGGAATTAGCATTTACAAAACCTTGAAAATTCACTGAAAAAACCATAGGTTATAGACCATATATAGTTAGGAATTAGCATTTAAAAAACCTTATTTTACTCACACAAAACCATTGAAATTCCATATATAGTTAGTTGCACTAACTATATTTCGCGCACCCGCAATCCACTGCTGATCATGTCACATATTACATCATTCATGACATGGTCAGTGACATCACTGATGACATCACTGATGACATCTCAAATGACATCACTGATATCACTGATGACATCATCCAGTGACTGTGTGTTTCTGTAAAGTTTAAATATGTTTTACATATTGAAGAATGAGTAGATGTATAAGTGTCTGGACGAAGGATTTAGTAGGTGCATGACTGAATGTATGAGTGAGTGATTAAATGTGTCTCACTGAGTGCATGGGTTAGTGACTAAACTGTCTTAATTTGTGCATCATTATGTCTGTTGTTCTGTAAACTGCTGCATGTGTTGATCAGTAGCTATATGATTAACTATATGGGTTATTGATTGATTGTCCAAGTATTTGTATGGGAGACTGAGTGTGTGTGTGGCTGGCTGGGAGGTGTGTGACTCTGTGCAGATCAATGTGTACTTGTATCAATGATTGTATAAGAAAGTAAGTATGTGTTAGTATATGTTTGAAAATGTAAGGTGCTCTATGTTTAACTGTATAGACAAGAAAATGGAAGTGTGATTGATTCTTTACAGGACTGACTAGGTGTGTGAGTAACTCCATGGATGAGTGGCAGAGTCTGAGTGTCTGTATAGGTGTATGAGTGCATATGATAGTGTTGTAAAGATGAGTGATTGTATGTATGAATGATTGTATGGGTGAATGAGTGAATGTGTGTGTAGACGTAGGAATCAGTGAGTACGTATGTAGTAACTAGTATTGCTGTGTCAATGGTTTCAAAAATTATACTCTGTATTTAACACTGGGTGTAACAGAGGTTATATTAAAGTGTGAGGAGATGCATTGTATTGTCACATTAATGATATCATCATTGATGTGACCATTGATGTCAAAAGAGATATCATCAGTGATGTCATTTTGTCGTGTATTTCTATAGGTTCTGAATCGATCCCCCTATTCCTGACCCTATTCTGGTTAAACTAACTATCAAGTTAACTAACAGTCAGCCCATGAGGCAAGAAAACCCCCATGATGCAGATACCGTTATCTGACGCAGTCACACTACGGCACAGGAACGTGTTATCTGATTAGGTCATAACGCTTGAGATCTAATTAGACAAGCGACATTCCTCCAGCCCCTGATAAGGCATACGACGTTCTCATAACAAATCAAACCTATGACAACCTGGAAAATCCGTGCGGCCATTGTTTTGATTTCACAGAGAACTTTAGTAAAGAATGTGCTAACGAGCAAATCGTATGACATCTTTATTGACGTATCTATGTCCATCCTTACGTCAATCTCGGCACCTTTAAGGTATAAATATTGCCGATCTTGCCCTATGCAAAACACACGCGTGGTGACAAGACGGAGCAGCCATACTTGCCGAAGCCGAGAGCAGTAGCAGACCCCGCTGGCAGCAGCCCCGCCTTCCTGACGCGCTGAGAGACGCGCTGCTATCTCAAGCCGAGAGACCCAGCACCGGCGTTTCTGGGCAGCCCTCGCAGGCAGCCTGGAATATCGAGAGCAGAGAAAGAGATACCATTCCTCATTCATCCTAACTTCCAGGTACAGAACTGAATAACCCCTCACAGAGAATTCTTTAGTTATTCACTTGGCAAAAACAAACTTAACTTAAACTGTACCTTTCTATTCCCGCCCACGCATTAGACTTAGGTCAGGTACACGGGGTAGGCGTATTTAGAAACACCAGTTGAGCACGTTTAGTCAAATGTATATGTGTATGTAAATATATTTTAATCATTTTAAAACATCATATGGCTCAGAAACCATATCAATGTTTCTACAGTATTATTTTATACTATTGCTTTTAATGTATGCACTTTACTTAACTATAAGTATTGCAATAATATCGATCCATTTCTCTTGTACGAGAAAAGAGACTGATCAATAAATAACATCTTTTATTGAACACGCCCGTCTCTTCCTTTTCTCTACATTCTGATGAGACTAAGAATGCTCGTACTGACTGAGTAAAATAATTGCCTTGTGCTCACACTACTCTCGAGATTGACTCTTGATTAGGGGAGAGCAAAGTTGTCATGTTCTATGGTTGTCAGAAACTAAATCCCTTCTTGTCTAATCAGGGGAGTTAATTCCTTCCTTGAACATTCGAGAAAGTTTCTAGCGAACTCTGAGCTTAGCTGGCAAACCCAAAAATTAAGTCTAGTATCGACAGTAGTAGACCTAGTTAACGTCTGGCCTAGGCCTTTACTGCTGTAGGTACTATTCCAATGCGCAGAGCCTATTGGGAAAATAGGAGCTACACTGCATGGCGCCCAACGCGTTTGGAAAGGGCGATAAAACTAACGTAAGACATTTAGAGTAACTCAGTCGTGCTTTCTCACTCAGACCCCTTTTCCCAAATACTCCAAAGACGTCTCGAGTGGGTGAAAGGTAATATCCTCCAAAACCTCGCAGGAGGGAACTCCTATGTATGGTTCTTGGTATAGTCAACGTTGAAGGATAAAAACATTCCCAAAATATTGTGCATCTAATCTCTGTTTCCATAAAGAAACCTGATCTGCAAACAAACATAATACCATCCTGTCTGTAAAATGGCAGAGAGTGATGATGAAAGAGAGACAGTTAGATTAGCAACTGAACTCGCAGATGCTGATGCTACCATGCAAGCAGCAGACCCGAATATAACACTCATTCCGGTCATTAAAAGGAGATCTATAACCTTAAAACTTATAGAAAATGGACTGACACCTAGAGGTGGCACAGTCATATTCGTAATCGAGGCACACGAATATCGGCAGACAGAGGTATACTATTCATGGATAAATTTTCCAGCAGCAAATGCTGTAACAAAGTACTTCCACTATTACAAAGTAGAGGAACCTCCTGAAACGTACACTCCTTTCGAGGAGGTGGAAGTACCACTCAAATTCCAAGAGCATTTGCTCTTATTTGATGGCGCCCTAATACATAACAATCACATTACAAGGCTCGGTCCTTTAGGTAGACCAGGAGCAACGTGGCCGGTCTTAGCCGGATACACACCACATCCAGACATCGATAAGATGCCTGCAGCTGAGCTGTTAATACAGCTAAAACAATTACTAAAAATTCATAGACAATTAGTCCAGTATGTAATGCGGACTTCAACAATTCAGCCAGCGATTAAACTTCCACAGCTGACCCCTCACCAGGGGAACACAAATAAAATTACACCACAGAACATCCAATCCTGCCTAGGTAAAGTTCCAGCTAAACGGGAACAGATACCATTCTGGTTGGCACAGAAAATCACCCAAATAGAGGCGGTGTTTCCTGACACCACCCCATTAGAAAAACACAGGATTCTGACTATATGTCTCCCAATGGGAATCGCACCACACATTGAGGACTGTGACACTTGGGGTACAGTCTTTGCTTCCATCTACACAAAAACGCACGGTGTTCCATCCATTTCGGTAATACCAGATGTGCTAAAACAAATTCAAGATGAATACGGTCCAGAACCTGCTTTAACTCTTGGTATGAAATTACTAAAAGACTTCAAGCAGGTCTCGGCTATATTATTAGCCAACATAAAAGGTGAAGCAGCAAACGTGGCGATCCGCCAGAGGTTAAAAGAGACAGATATAGCAGACCAACCAGCTGAAATTGCCAGAATCATAGAAAAATCCTATGAAGAACTAGGCAGAGATAGTCTAGGTGGAATACCAGTAAAACCGCAACTGACTACAAGTCCAGAAAAAATATTTTTTAATAATAATAATTCACCAAAAAAGAACTGGGATGGAAACAAACAATCCAATCCTAAAGAAAAGAAATTCCAGTCCCGAGGAAGGTCTCCTAGGCGAAGAGAGAAATCTCCAAACCAAAGACAAAGGTCACCGCAGAGTGACCCCTCTGGGAATAGATATAACCTTAGAAATAGGGATAATATTAAAAAACCTGATAGATATCAAGACATTGATACACGTCCCTCTCAATCTTTTCAGACTTCCTCGCAGAAATCGGAAAGAAGAGGACGATCAGAAGAGCACGCCAAGTCCAAAGACAAGGAACCTGCTCAGCCAAAAAAGAAATTACAATTTCCAAAAAAGAAGGTAGCCAGTATCAAGGTAGTTAAAAATGCCGAGAATACTGAGGACACAACTGAAAAACGGAGAATGGGCTCAGACAATGCTAGACAGCGCAGCAGAGGTGAGCATAGCTCGCAAAGTCCTTATGAATCATCTGGAGACAGTGGACACGAATGAATACCTTCAAGTGGAAACTGCAGACACCAGAGTTAGCAAGCCCCACAAGATATACGAGATAACATTACGTATAGAGGGAGATAAGACTAGGAAAATTAGGGGACTATTTTGGGATAACCCCTCAAAGGGTTATGACATCCTTCTAGCTGAAAAAGACTGGCCACCAGAGTTTGTCAGGGAGTGCCCTCATGGCGAAGAAGTAATTATGCCTGCCTTCTCGAATCAAATACCGATTCATAAAAAATATACACTTGCTAGAAAGTGGGCAGTGGCCTTAGCATCTGCTTTATATAAAAATCATGTAGGATGGGATGAGGATTCTCCTCCTCACAAAATCCAGTTAAAATCACAACCTACTGCACAAAGGCAGTACCCAATTAAGCAAGAAGCTAAAAAACAGGTAAATGAAATACTAGATCAGCTAGAATACCAGGGGGTGATTGAAACTTGCACCTCACAAATGAACAACCCTTTGTTTCCGGTCTCCAAACCAGACAATTCATATCGTCTAGTTTTGGATTACCGACACTTTAACACATGTTGCAAAACCTTTGCAGTGCAAAACTCACACAGTGCTGCACTAATGAATAACATAGTGCGCAAAAAATACAAAACAACCTTGGACATCTCCAATGGATTCTTTTGTCAAAACATAGCACCAGAGAGCAGATATTTAACTGCATTCTCAGTAAATGGCACTCAAAAACAATTCTGTCGGTTAGCCCAGGGGTACAAGAACAGCCCGGGGGTATTCTCAGCGAGAGTAACAGAATTACTACAACTATATGATGATGAAGCATTATCTTATGTCGATGACATTTACTTAACAGATGATGACTTGGAGACTCACTTGAAAAGAGTGAACACCATAATACTTGGGTTCGCTGCAGAGGGTTACAAATTCAACTTTAAAAAGTCCAGAATTGCCCATCTGACGGTCCTATTCGTAGGATATGAAATATCAAGTATAGCCTGGTTGACAATTTTCTAAAGAACTAGAAGAATTAAAAAATCTAAATTATGAAAAGACGTATCCTCTGCCAATCGACATTCTTCCTCTACGACATTACGCCTGTGTAATCTATACAGACGGACATGCTCAACCCTCCGTTTGGGGAGAACATGCATACAACCCCACATGTGAGATTACAAAAGAGGTGTGGCGCGGAGGTAAACTAAGACCTCTATTAACAAAATCACACTCAGTAGAAACTAATTCAGAACTACAAACTGAAATAATAGCTTTGAAAATGGCGCTAGATAATGCGGATCGCGAATTCCCGACACTTATAGTGTCAGATTCATATTACTGCGTCAAAGCATATAACAAGGATTTGCAGACATGGATTCAGAACGGTTACAAAGATGACACAGATGCACCAATAAAGCAGAGACTGCTCTGGGAACAAGTAGCTCTTTTGAAAAAAGAACTACCAAAGACTCACGTGACACACTCACTGAGTCATCAGCGTGATGGCGTTCACGTTGTGGGGAATTCATTGGCTGAAGCAGCCGCAGCGGCAGCCACTAAACCGGCTCCCGTAGATCGAAAAAAGCGTACATTAAAATACATTGACGGTGAAACAATGCTGGCAGTGAAAACGTCATCAAAAGGCGACTGCTCAGCGTTACCGATCAACTATCCACTCAATTATACATACATAATCGATGCAAACTCCGTCCCTTTTGCTCGAATCCCTGGAGTGGGGGATAGAGTGATTCCAAACATGGACAGGAGAAACTTGTTAATCGCAGACGCACACATGGGCGAGGGTCTCAGACACCTTAAATTAAAAGATTCTCTGGAAGAATTACAATCACAGTACTGGTGGCCAGGCATGAGCCTGCACTACACCATGTTTGTAAAAAACTGCCCAAACTGCAACAGAGATCGCAGTGGGGAGAGAAGCAGTTTAATACCTCGTCGTATCAAGGCAGATAATATTACCAGCAAAAAGAATGGCTTGCGATTAACATATACAGGCTAGTTTCCACTTATAATGTAGATCACCAGCACTCGGCTGACGTCCGGACTATTATACAAGATTTGCGAGTCTAAATGGCATATACGCTAAGAGCATGTTACGTTTGACCATTGTTTTCACTCAGGCATACCAGCCTGGGGGGAAACATGGCCAAATGAGCACAGTCCAGCGGGAATCTTCTCACTTCCTTCCTGAGGGTACGGGATGGTGTAAAGAAAAAACCAAGGCAGAAAGCAATCTATAATGGAAAGGATATTAGGTTCGGGAGCTGGGTGGGTCAAACATCTAATAAGTGTCCAACGTAGTCTAAATAACTTGCCAAGAAATTCTCTGAAGGGATTCAGTCCGTACGAATTATTATTCGGAACTAGGATGTTGATCTCTGACCTTGATAGTCAGACTTCAGTGGTAATAGAAAAAACCTTTGATGTCAAAGACCGTTTGGCTATTTTGCAGGACTTAAACAAAACAAGAAAAGACCTGAGCAACATACAGTTGAAACAACAGCCAACAACCACTGAAGAATCACCACCTGTCCCAGCAAGACCTGTCTGGATTCCAAAAGTCGGGGATCTAGTCAGGGAAAAGATCGCGGTAAAGAAGGAATTTGGGCCTTCCTACAGAAAAGCAGTTCCTGTCTTGTCTGTCAACGGGACAAGATCAGTTGTACTACCGCCACTTGCTGGTAAAAAGGAGAACCGAGTTGTATCCATCGACCTGGTAAAACCACAACATGTGGCCGATAACAAACAGTAGGCCAAGTGGACTCCCAATAAGTAGCAGAACACCAAGGTTTGCTACCAGCACAGAGGTCCTAACAAAAAGGCTCATCACATTCGAAACGCCTAAAGAAGAACAAGAAGGACTATGCAACAATGCAATAGAACTCAGACCTCTGAAAACCCAAATAAAGACATTTAGCAGAGACACACCAATCTATACTGAAGTACCAAGTGAAAATGCAAAAAACAAAAATCCTGAACCAATTGGAACAATTGACAGAACTGCATCCGGTTACTTCATCAACTTCGATGATTCCTCTGACGGCTTCAGTGAATCAAAGACACAGCCATCATCAAAATCCTTTAAAGACAAAGCTAAGGAACTTTTGAAACATCTGAAAGAAACATATCTGGTTTCTCCATGGATTGAATTTTGGGTGGGTTTTGGTGCATTTATCCTCATACTTTGGCTCATCATGGTATTTACTTTGGGACGCTTCATTGAGGGAAAATATGCTAAAATGGACACAGCAAGTCAGAACATCAACTTGGTCCTCAAACCACACACATCTTCACACGTCGAGAAAAGAGAACTTTCTCCAGAACTTTCTTCAGCCAACTTCACAGCCAATCCGATACCTGGTGGGGTAGCCTGGGACAACACTGACTATGAAATTTATGGTCCGGTCGAGATCCTGAAATATCCACACCAAATCAAGATCTCCTTGAGTGACTTTGCAAAACCAAACTCATTTGCTGATGATTGGGATTTCGAAAGTATTAACAACATGATGTCTGACTTAGTAATGTCTGCTAAATTTACAAAACATGATTATTTGCAAGGTTCTACAAATTATGACAGTATGTATTGCTATAACCACTATGGTAACCATTTTTTACATAAATCTGCACAACCTAGAAATGTTTTAAATTATAATCAATGGGAACATTGTGCTACACCTCCAAAAGGGAGCTCTAGAGCCGTATATGACAAATATTCATATTTTTCAGGTTTTAACATAAGTAATGCTGAAACATTTTATTTTAAATTGTCAAACATGACAGGGATGAAAACCATGATAACCAACACAAAATTGATATATTCAGATTCTTTCTTCGAAAAAATGAATACATTTGGATTTGATTATTGGGACAAAAATGTTGATTTGAAAAGTGTTTGGGGTACAAAAGAATGGCAAGTACAGGGTATAGAAGCTTTGTTTAGAGCCTGCATGATCCCAGAACAAATGATATTTTTAAATGACACCGTTCAACAAACAACCTGTCTTGGCTTAGCAAAAATCAAAGATTTAATTAAACCGTCTATTCCAAAGCCAACAATGTTTAGCAATAGCTCTGATACAGATGAAGAGATAGACGTAAACCATATATTAAACCAAAACAGAACACATCCTGATTGGAAACAATGGTTAATCTGGCCCACAGATACAAATAACTGTCAAGATAGATTCCTGAATAAAACACAGGGTTTCAAAATGACCAGGCCAGACCCTAGATATCCCCAAAGACATCACCCAGGGATAATAACAACCTACAGTGTGGGCAAATTATGCCTTCAATGGCTACAAACTTCCACACTGCCTGAAATTAAGCAACACCTAACTTTACTTACTGATGGTGCTGACTTGCGTGATTTCATAATGGGACCACGCAAACAGCGTCAAAAGCGTTTCATAGCAGCCTCTGTATATGCAGCATACAATGAGGCCTGGAAGGTTACTCAAATTGAGACAGCAGAAAGAATACGGGAAATTAACCGTATCAATTTGGAAAAATCACTTTCTGTAGTGGACAATGGGTTAATGACTCTGTCCTCCAGAATTTTTTCATTGGACAGCATTGTGTCTTCAGCAATCGATATATTATCGCAAGACTTACTGTTATTACAACATGGTCAGTCACAATTGCGTTCTATTGTACAGCTTGGCTGGACGTTACAAAATCTGCGTTCAGGCTATGTGCCCTGGCGTTTAATCAACACAACGTCACTATTCCAAATCTTTAACCTTACTGATAGACAAATCGGTATGGCGCAAAAGGGTGCTGATTATACAATCTTGAGCATTGAAAAACTAGAAAGATTACCAATGACAATGTCAGAACGACCTGTCAGTGAATGGATAATCCACGGAATCATAAATATTCCAATCTCAACCTTCAGGTTTCAATACTGCCAAAAATATATACAGGCTGGCATGTACGAGAAATTGGGAAAGGGGTACCTTAAAACAACTTGGAACCTGCCCTATTCACATGCATGTGTCAGTAATAAAGGACAGAAAGTGTTTCTTAGTGGCAACAATTGTGCTATGTCACTAAGCGGCACGCTTCTGTGTAACGGTATTAGTTTGCACGGAGCCTGTGAAGGGAATTCATACAACCTTTCATATCACCAGCAAGGCGCACCTGCAACTGAAATAGAACCATTCTTTCAAAGACTCTATAATGGGAGTTACATTCTTATTGTAGACCGCAGATGTTGTAGTCTTATGCCCGGGACTCCTTATCTAGTCACTACGACGGCGAAGGTCAAGTGCTGGGCACGCTCTTTATTCCCCAGCTCCTTTCCAGACAGGGAGGCAAGGGCATGGCCCAGTTTGAAAATTACTTCTATTCGAA
This sequence comes from Lissotriton helveticus, assembly GCF_964261635.1. Taxonomy (NCBI): domain Eukaryota; kingdom Metazoa; phylum Chordata; class Amphibia; order Caudata; family Salamandridae; genus Lissotriton; species Lissotriton helveticus. The sequence goes on along the minus strand of NC_136067.1, from coordinate 1,908,766,377 downwards.
TAGATACTTTAAGCAGAATGAAAACAGTGCTTCTTCAGACGCCTACAAGGCTCACGTCATCAAAAGAAACGTATGATCTACAAGTCGCAAGGATGACTGCAGAGATACATACATTATTATCAACTAATTCCCCCGTACATTTCGCGGAAATCCTGAGCGAAATCTTAAATATTTCTGATACCAATGGGATCTCAGGGGTATTTAAGACAGTATTTTCGATGGCATTAACACCATTCAAAGCCATACTGGGTATTTTTCCAGATTTCGTCCATTCGATTTTTGGCGGACTTCCCCTGATCCTGGGACTAATTGCAGGAATCCTATTCTTAGTCCTTATTTTTCGTTATGGCAACCCATGTCACAGATCAAACTCTCGCGACAATGGAAGATACGATCCTAGCCATTGGATACCGGGACCGGATATCAAAAATCCTGGGACTATCCCGGCTTAGAGACCTGAACATGACTTGGTTTCTATCATTTCGACCAATGTGGCAAAGATGTGTTTTACCTGTACTAAGGTGTCTGCTATGCGGAGAAGAATGCGTGTTAGACACCTGTCTGACGCTACAATCGGATGCGCCAGTGGATGCAGATACACTGTTGGTTCCTACCAAGGTTCACGCTTTGTGCTGCCCTCAAAGGCTGCCAATCCTGATGACGGCATTCCTGGAATCTTCACCACTGCGATTGAAGAGTAGTGAAGTTCAAGATGAAAGCAGCATCGAACAGGTACGACCTTCTGTCAGCAATGCGAATCAGAATGTCAATGCAGACAATCATGCGCACGAATGCATGGTTACCCCTATTTCCGACTTAGTGGAACTTTCCCATGAAGCTGTTGACAGTTTTTTCGAAAGCCTGAATGATATGATGTTCTCTCCAGAACAGAAATAGAGACTTTTGAGCAAGCTCGCACACGGCGTTCCCTGAATTCGGCCTTCAACTTTAAAAATAAAGTCACATGAACAATTCTTCCCACCAGTTCACGGACAACAATTTTTTAGCAGCCCCAAATTATTTTTCCCAAATTTTTCGGGACACTTATCTTCTGCTTAAAGTAAAAAACTATTCCTAGAGAACTAAGATTTCTATTTTTAGATACTTTATAAACTTTAGTTGCCCGCTGGGATGTTCACAAAATATTTTATTATGTGATGAGATGGTCTCGAACTTCCTTTCTGTATAGCTATATTAAGAGCCATTTCATGTGTATTTCTCATATACCAATAAGCAATAATGCATAACAATGCGTGTTTACCTTTGCATTTAATTCATAGCTTAAGTGCATACAATATATATGACTGCAATTTTTCAGTATATTTGAAAATTTCGAAATGCATTTATGTATTTTGGGGTGGTAAGGTATACACTATACTCTATAGTATGTTGTACTATGTTATACTATGCATAGATTAGTAGATATGACCATAGTTAGCGTGGAGTGGGTGTCGTGTATTTCTATAGGTTCTGAATCGATCCCCCTATTCCTGACCCTATTCTGGTTAAACTAACTATCAAGTTAACTAACAGTCAGCCCATGAGGCAAGAAAACCCCCATGATGCAGATACCGTTATCTGACGCAGTCACACTACGGCACAGGAACGTGTTATCTGATTAGGTCATAACGCTTGAGATCTAATTAGACAAGCGACATTCCTCCAGCCCCTGATAAGGCATACGACGTTCTCATAACAAATCAAACCTATGACAACCTGGAAAATCCGTGCGGCCATTGTTTTGATTTCACAGAGAACTTTAGTAAAGAATGTGCTAACGAGCAAATCGTATGACATCTTTATTGACGTATCTATGTCCATCCTTACGTCAATCTCGGCACCTTTAAGGTATAAATATTGCCGATCTTGCCCTATGCAAAACACACGCGTGGTGACAAGACGGAGCAGCCATACTTGCCGAAGCCGAGAGCAGAAGCAGACCCCGCTGGCAGCAGCCCCGCCTTCCTGACGCGCTGAGAGACGCGCTGCTATCTCAAGCCGAGAGACCCAGCACCGGCGTTTCTGGGCAGCCCTCGCAGGCAGCCTGGAATATCGAGAGCAGAGAAAGAGATACCATTCCTCATTCATCCTAACTTCCAGGTACAGAACTGAATAACCCCTCACAGAGAATTCTTTAGTTATTCACTTGGCAAAAACAAACTTAACTTAAACTGTAACTTTCTATTCCCGCCCACGCATTAGACTTAGGTCAGGTACACGGGGTAGGCGTATTTAGAAACACCAGTTGAGCACGTTTAGTCAAATGTATATGTGTATGTAAATATATTTTAATCATTTTAAAACATCATATGGCTCAGAAACCATATCAATGTTTCTACAGTATTATTTTATACTATTGCTTTTAATGTATGCACTTTACTTAACTATAAGTATTGCAATAATATCGATCCATTTCTCTTGTACGAGAAAAGAGACTGATCAATAAATAACATCTTTTATTGAACACGCCCGTCTCTTCCTTTTCTCTACATTCTGATGAGACTAAGAATGCACGTACTGACTGAGTAAAATAATTGCCTTGTGCTCACACGACTCTCGAGATTGACTCTTGATTAGGGGAGAGCAAAGTTGTCATGTTCTATGGTTGTCAGAAACTAAATCCCTTCTTGTCTAATCAGGGGAGTTAATTCCTTCCTTGAACATTCAAGAAAGTTTCTAGCGAACTCTGAGCTTAGCTGGCAAACCCAAAAATTAAGTCTAGTATCGACAGTAGTAGACCTAGTTAACGTCTGGCCTAGGCCTTTACTGCTGTAGGTACTATTCCAATGCGCAGAGCCTATTGGGAAAATAGGAGCTACACTACAATTTGAGATGTCATCAGTGATGTCATCAGTGATGTCACTGACCATGTTATGAATGATGTAATATGTGACATGATCAGCAGTGGATTGCGGGTGCGCGATATATAGTTAGTGCAACTAACTATATATGGAATTTCAATGGTTTTGTGTGAGTAAAATAAGGTTTTTTAAATGCTAATTCCTAACTATATATGGTCTATAACCTATGGTTTTTTCAGTGAATTTTCAAGGTTTTGTAAATGCTAATTCCTAACTATATATGGTCTATAACCTATGGTTTTTTCAGTGAATATATATATATATATATATATATATATATATATACACACACAATTAATATATTATTAAAGCTGCTAATTATTTGATTCATAGATACAGTAATTATACCAGTGTTGTTTACAGGTGTAACTGCATCATATATATATATGATGCAGTTACACCCATAACAACAGTAGGACAAAATGTTTTTCAATTTCCTTTTGCACTCTCATGCTTAACATTCCAATTCTTCTATGTCCTTCACATCTGACGGTTGCTGTGACAACCAACTGAAAGTGCTTTACTTACATATATGTAGTAAAATCAGAGATACCTGATGTAGTGAACAAGTCAGTCCACCGCCGAAACGCATCTATGGTCATTCATCTGGAATAAAATATCTTTCTATGATAAATGTTCCCACAGAGTCAGCACCTGTTATTTATGGATACCAGGATTATATTAATGTTCTTTTTTAAAATGGCTAAGAATTACCACTTTAAAGTGTACATATAGTAGAGACAGATTTTCGGTATTTTTTTTATTGATATTAAAGTCAACAATGTTTTTTCTGATATTTTAGTCATTTCCTTTATAAGTATAGGATCGCAATATAATGGTGAATTCTTCAATCAATTCAATTCAAAAGAGCTTTATTTGACAGTAAGTCATAAAAGCACGAACAAGACATCAATCACAAAACACAATAAATAATACATAACAATAAACAATATAAAAAGATACTAAATTCAATTGGTTACTGTCGATTTAATAACAGGTTAAAATTCATATATGATCCAGTAAAATTAGTTCATAGTATGGGGGCAGCATGGCGGCAACATACATTGTGCTAGTTAGCAACGGGAGGCAAAAAAGTGCGAGTGCGTGTTATCCAGGCCCACCTTAGGAATTTGGCTACAGCAACAGCTATACAGGGAGAACAATCTGACCCTAGAATCCTTAATGCTTCTATATGTCTTCGCGTACCCAGATTTAAGCAAATCGGCCTAAGCCACTTGCATCGTGGGGCAGCATAAAGGGGACAATACAAAAAATAGGTGAGCTATAGTTTCTGCCATATCTAAACAGTTATGACATTTGTCATAAAATGAAGGCGCCCATTTATAGGTAAAAGCTTTGACCGTTAAGGGTCCAACTCTAAATTGAAAATATAACTTACGGTCTAGGGGCCTCTCAATAATATCCCAATATGCTTCACAAAATGGGCGTGATTTATGATCTAGGAAATGGAAAGTTAAGTTGGAGTTCATGGTGGCCCTATGGGATGCTGTCTGAACCATTTCCCAATATTTTTCTTTCATTTGTTTTTTGGAGGGAAAGATCGAGGTATCCGGTTCATTCCATAGGAGGCTTAGATCTAACTTTATTAAGAGGGACCTAAGCTCTTTAAGCCACTGGATTATGAGAGAACAGTCGAACAAGATCACATCCTTTAGGCCCTTGGCATAATGGGTTAATTCAGGGGTCGTCCAGATTCGCCTCCAATACAATAATGGCCGTAACCTTGCTATATCTACAACATTTCCCCTGCCTAGATCGAGTAAGAGCGGAGCAATAGGGATACTTTGGGGGACACCCACTAAGTTTCTTAAAAATGTGTTCTCCGCTTTAGCTAGGTGACTAAAATTGTTAAAGCCCCATAGCTCTCATCCATAGAGAGTGGAACTTAATACTTTCATGTTGTATATCTCCAAAGCAGGTGTAATTGGCTTTGTGAGGGAAGATTTGTATTTGGAGGATAAGGCTCCTGCAAGCTGGTGGAATTTTAAAATGGCCATATCCATATGACGATTCCATCCCATATTAGCCTGAAGTAATATGCCTAAATAGGTGAAGGCCTCGACCTGCTCTAGTGGTGTGTCGTTCAGAAGGATTCTACCTTTATAAGGTTTGTGCTGGTTCAAGGACATGAACTTGGTTTTTGTGGTGTTGATCTCAAGTCCACGCTGCTGACAAAACTCCCCAAAGGCGTTGACAGCCTTCTGCAGCCCGCTCGAGGTCCGTGAGTCAATCAGAGTATCGTCCGCGAACATGAGGACAGGTACGCGAACCCCAGCCAATACGCGGGCATCGGTGAATGAACTACGAAGATGGTCAACTATTCCATATATGTATAAGGAAAACAAAAACAGGGTGGGGGCTAAGAGACATCCCTGCCGAACACCGCGTTCGACAGGGAATAAATCGGTGACCTAACCCTGTGCCCCCTACCTAAGTCTGGCGTAGTTGTTCTCATGCAAGCGGACGAGGAAGGTCAATAGCTCAGGGGACATCCCCAATTCAGCAAGAACCCTCCAGAGTTTACAGCGGGGGACTAAATCGAAAGCCGATTTCAAGTCTACAAAGACTGCATAAAGTGAACCCTTGGTCAAGACCACGTTCCTCCAAAAAAGTGTGATAAAATAGAAGACTTGGTCGATAGAACTAGTACAGGGTCGAAAACCAGCTTGAAATGGGGATAAGATGTTATGTTCCTCTACCCATGATTGTACTTTGTTTTTTACTAGGCGACCAACAAGTTTTTGTGCTGAGTCTATAAGACTAATGGGCTTATAGTTGTTTGTGAGCGATTTGTCACCCTTTTTAAAAACCGGGATTATTTCAGCTCCCTTCCATGAAGCCGGGATGGGAGCACCCCTGGCCACTGAATTTGCTAGCAGGGTAAAATACTGACACCAAGACGCTCTGTCGCTTAAAAAGACATCGGCAGGGATGCCATCCATGTCTGGAGCTCTACTACTTGTCACACAGTCTAATGCTATACTGACATCTTTGATAGTGAAGAGCTGGCACTCCTCCTCTTCCAGATTTCGGGCATATTGGGGTTTAAAAATTCAAGCCACTGTGACTGAGCTACATTGTTTTGAGGGGGTTCTGCTAGTCCTCCCCTATCCCATTTTATAATGTTCCAAAATTGCTTGGAATCTTTTACCTCACATGCATGTTTCAAGTACCGCCACCTATCCTCGTCCCACTGCCTTTTGGCCACCCTCTGTGCATGTCTATATGCATCCCCTGCCTCTCTCACTCTAGTGGTATTCTTTGCCCTTAATTCTACACTCAGATTTTGGCGGGCAGATTTACCAGGCTCGTTGTACCACCTAGCCATAGCCGGCCTTGTAATTATATTCTTGTCAACAATAGTCAACAATATTGTGTCATTGATCAGATAATTGAGATATGTGTGATAACAAGAATTACTTCAGCCATCTCAATTAACTGAAGGAAACCAGAAGAAAACCTGGAAGTAATCAAAGGATATTGTTCTCTTTCTGGATAGAAGAAAGCTCTCCATAATACTAAATCCTTCTGCCCAACAATGCCGCCTGGCTGGGTTCAAACCCGAATGGCATGGTGAGCAAAAAAACTATGGATTTAGGCCCAGATCTCTGTACTGGGGTGAATGTATGACATTGTTCTGCATTCTGTCCATCAATTGTTCTTTTTGCATTTGTCACCCGAGAAGGACACGTTTGCCCAGAAGTGGGTCCTGTGCTCTCCATGCCACTGGAGTCAAGCTATCCTGGCTGATGAGGGGTGAAATGACAAAACCGGTCCTAAGATGCTTGTTTCCAAGCCAGGGAGGACCATGCCTGGCAGTTTGGGCTGGGGCACAGGGTCAAGGCTGATTTGCATATGGCTGGGTTCAAACTGGAATGGCATGGTGAGCAAAAAAACTATGGATTTAGGCCCAGATCTATGTACTTGGGTGAATGCATGACATTGTTCTGCATTCTGTCCATCAATTATTCTTTTTGCATTCAACAATGCCGCCTGGCAGGAGTAACCTCTGTGGTTTCAAGAGAGGAGCTGCTAGCTTCTCTTTAAATGTGACCATTAGGCTTAAACAAGATTGGTGTTCCAACATAAGTAGAGATAATCGAACTGGATCATCTGGCGCAGAGTCACTCAGAGCTTCTGAACATGAAACAGAATTTAAACTATCTTGTTTTGAGGCAGGTAAATTAAATCATATCTCCGCACAATGTTAAACATAATTTTAATTGATACCCTGATGCAGTAGCTTATTGCTATGCTACTTTTGTGAAGGACGGGAATTTCTGACTAGTTTGCCATGTTTGCTTGGTTTACTGGTCCACACGCATGTTGGGGATTTCTGTAACATGTAACGTCTGAGATATTTCTTTGTCATTTATGCATGTGGTTAGGCCAATTATGTTTGTGTTGCTGCATATATTTCAATGAATGAAATGTATAAGTGATAATATGTGTGTGTAGAACGATGATCTATTTACTTCAAAATTCCTTTAACCATTTTCACCTGGGGGTCCATACATAAACTTTCTGCGCATATCTATAACTATAACTTGCGCCCCCACAATGCACTGCTGATGACGTCACATATTACATCACTCATGACATGCTCAGTGGCATCTCAACTGACATCACTGATTACATCATCCAGTGACTGTGTGTTTTTCGGAAAGTTTAAATATGTTTTATATACATCATTGCCAAGGTGTATTGTAGTATTTGTGGGTGTATGAGTGTCTGAATAGATGATTTAGTAGGTGCGTGACTGACTGTATAAGTGAGTGATTAAACTTGCCTTACTGAATGCATGGGTTAGTGAGTAAACTGTGTAAATGTCTGTATCAGTCTGTCAGTTGGTGTGTAAGCGGCTGAATGTGTTATGAGTAGCTACATGAGTGTCTATATGGGTTATTGATTGGTTGTCTGAGTATCTGTATGGGACCGTGAGGGTCTGTGTGGATGGGTGGGGGGTTTGGGACTCTGTGCATGAATGTGTGAGGGGGTAATTCACTGGGTGTATGCGTTTATGAGTACGTGTGTTAGGGAATATATGTGTGAGTGAGTGTACGTATAGCTGTGTTGGTGAGTGAATGGATATGTTAGTGGTATATGTGTCAGTAACTACATAAGTGAAAGGAAGTATTTGTGAGTGTTGGAGTATATAAGTGATTATATGTGACAGTGAGTGATTGTGACAGTGGCTGCATGGATAAGTGTATGCTTATGTCAGTAATTGTTGAAGATAGTATGTATCTGTATGAATAAGTGATGTGGTGTGTGTATAACTGTATAGGTGAGTAAATGGCAGTATAATTAATTCTTTGGGTGACTGACTAGATTTTTGAGTAACTCTTTAGGTGAGTGGCACTGTGTGAGTGTTTATATGGGTGTATGAGTGGATATATCAGTGGCTGTATTGATGAATGACTGCGTGTATGAGTGACTTTATGGGTTAGTGGGTGGATGTGTGTGTAGACGTATGAATCACTGAGCGGGTATGTACTAACCGCTATTGGTGTGTCTATGGTTTTGATATTGGTAGTCTGTATTTTAAAGTGGGTGTATGAAAGGTTTTATTAGTGTGTGAAGCAGTGCATCAGATGATCACGTGGATGATGTCATCAGTTAGCTCATCAGTGATGTCACTGAGCAGGACATGAGTGACGTAATATGTGACGTCATCAGCAGTGCGTTGCAGGGTCACGAGTTATAGTTAGCTCTACTAATTATAACAGCCGAATTTCTCTGGTTTTATAAGAGTGAAATGTCCAACTAACTATAATGTCCCTGAAACCTATGTTTTTAACAGGGAATTTCTAAGGTTTTTTTAAATGCTAATTTCTAACTATAATGTCCCTAAAACCCAGGGTTTTTTTGTGTGAATTTCTACAGTTTTTTAAATACTAATTTCTAACCGTTACATAGCTGTCACGTTTGCAAAGTGGTGGAGAAAGGTGAGTGTGGCCTCTGAGCAAAGTCAACCTTGGGGGCCAACTACCCATCCTATTACCTCCAGTAAGTCCCACACAGCAGGATTGCTAACTTCTCATACCAGGCCACGCCCCCTTTATCCACCACTCTGCAAACGTGCCCCCTGGTGCATTGTAAGTTGAGGAATTAATTCCCCTTGAATACTGATGGTCCCTGGGGACCAACTAGCCACCAGGTACCTCCAGTAAGCGTCACAGAGATGGATTGCAGAGAGGTGGTTTGAGGCCACACCCCTTCTTACACCACAAAAGCGGATCCTGGCGCACTGCTACTCGGAAGATGAAGTCCACTAGTGACCTGAGGTACCCAGGACACAAGAGGACCTCATCCCCCCACCAGCAGTGCGCCAAGATGTGCCTTTTCGTGTCAGGCAGACCAACCGTAAAGGATTTCATAACCCAACATCATAATCGGTTGGTCGGAAATGCTGCCCATTGAGTTGTATAAATCGGCTCCAACCGACTCGGAGTTTCCATATGCAGGTCAGAACCAAGTCGGAATGACGGAACGATTACCTTTCCATCATAATCAGTCAGTCGGAAATGTTTCTGACTTAGTCGGAAACATAGGTTCCGAATCAGGCCCTTAGTGTGTATTAGGAATCAGGAAAATAATTGTTAGGATTTTTTTCTAGATTGTTTTTAAGCTTTTGAGTATGGAGACGTGCTTTCAATATGGGGATGGTCTTTCTATTGTCCAATCTGTGCTTGAGTAAGGCAATTTCCAATAAGGGCATGGTCTTGCCTGTTCTCAGGTGTGATAATGATGAAAATGTGACACAGAGGTGTTCGGAAGTTATAGGGTAGGTATGCCATTTTATCACATAGTGAGATGTGCATCATATGTTGTAGAAAATGCATAAATCATCATATGGCTGTGGCAGTACCAGAGCAGTCCCTAGGTCACCTGAAATGCAGGAGGTATAATCAAAAGAATACCAGACCTCAACCGCTGCTGATGTTCAGACAGGAAGCAAGGGCAACAAAGATTCTGATGGATACAGAAAGACTACAAGCTACAGCTGAAACTCGTGCATGAAAAGGGGCGCAACTGAGGTACATTAGAGAGGACTTCTTCTCTGTCATAAGATCCTCAACATGAAGTAGCCATAAAGAGATGACCAGCACTCAGCAAAATGTCTGAATATATAACCAGGAGGATCACTGGAAGGAACAAGAGACCTCATAGGTAGTTAGACTAAAGCTTTAATCTACTGTCAGCAACCAGACCTGGTAGCCAAATGCCACTGAAGGAATTTCTGGTTGCCAATGGTCCAATGGAACATAAACACCAACATTGCTATGCAATTCAAAATGCCATAGAGTAACCCAACACTACGCCCCCTTCGTCACAAACAAAAGAACAAAATAATCTAAAAAACAAACTACATATAATTTACAATGTAACATATCACACAAACGTGTAAATAAAATCTGTAAGCCAGTAACGTTGCACATCATAGAAAAATATAGAAATGGTAATGCAGCAAAGTCATAAGGCATTGAAATTACAAATATTACCTCTCTAATGCATCACATAATCCTTCAATTTTTTGAGACACATTCTAACTCTAGGAGGCAACCCACCTTTTTTCTGATTACAATCCAAATTTTAGTTCACACTCTAATAAGCATATTCACCAAACTTCTCACAAACCTATGCAGATTTTTCCTCAAAGTACGTCTGATACAACACTTTTGTTCCACACCTTCCTGTTCATCAAAATTAGAACATGATTCATCAATTCTTTCACTTGAATCAGAGCAGAAAAAAGAGAAAAACCTTTTTGGATGTGATCCAGTCTTTTGATTTCTAAATAATCACCAGCTTTGACAGTCAATCTATTGTGTCCACCCTCAACAGTACCATATATCTTTTTTACAACACTCCTCACTTCGATCACCTTGGCAACTTTGAATGCATCCACCGATTTTTGGCACATTCTCTCCCTCTTCAGCTTGGATCCAGCAGTTCTTCCATCTAACAAAGTGAACAGAGAAACATCCATATGAGGTGTATATCTCGTAGCTTCAATCATGTCCCTCACCACAGACATCGACTCCACTCCAGTCAATTCACTAACACCAAGTGTAGTTGATCCCTAGTGATGCAATGTGTCCTCTCCACCAACCCATTGCTATGGGCATGGTACAAAGAGGTTCTCATGAATTTTATGCAAATGACTGCAGGAACTCCATCATTTCTGTGGATACCAACTGAGAGCCATTATGAGCCGCTAACCCTTTTGGATAACCTTCCCTCACAAGCACCTCTTTAAAGAAGGTAATGCCTGCACTAGAATTCACACCAACATTTAGATAATCAATTAACAAAAAGGCATAACTCCAAAAACATCATAAGGTCCAGAAACATAAAAATGACTATTTCCACCATGGTGAATTTGTTTGTGATAATGTTTGTGATATTCACACCAACAAGGAATTTAGATAATCAATTAATAACAAAAAGGCACATACATATTGGCATAACTCCAAAAACATCATAAGGTCCAGAAATATCAAAATGACAAATTACACCATGGTGAATTTGTTTGTGATAATGTCTGTGATAATCAGTGTGATAGGACTCAGACACATGACCTGGGTTTTGTCACTGAGTACGCACACACAACAATCCCTCACAAAATGCTCTACGGCCGTGTCCACACCAGGCCCCAGAAATCTTTTCTTAGTGTACGCTTCACAGTCACTTCATTTGACTTGCACACCAATAACATAAGGGCAAGTTGTGTGAAACTTTAATAGGTTCAATTATTCGCAAAGTGCACAATATTTCCAATGCCTTTTTCAACTCTTTGTGTAAATCCAAGGATACCTTGCATAGTTTGTGTCCAACTGCTTGGGCTTTGTTTTTTTAACACAATACAATGTTTGACATCTTTCAGTTTGCATAACTCATCTTTAGATATTTCAGGACACTCATTTACCCAATCATTTGAATTCATGTGGCACACATGTAAATCATTTGTCCCACACAGTGTCTGACTTGGCACCACCATATCAGGATTAGGATACAGTATAATATTAATTTCACCTTGTCTGTTCCACCCCAAAAGTTGGAACCATCTTTAGCAACATGTACAGGTCTGTTAGTGGAACTATCCTCAAACGTCAATATGGCATTGAATTTACCTTAAGCTTGCACTCTTTTCTCACCATAAACAAAAGTTCCTATTCAAGATTCATGCAAGTGTGTGTTGTTTAAATTAAAGATATCCTTCTCAATGATAAATGTAAAAATAGACTTTGATTGCACCATAAATTGAATAATTATACTGTTTACTACAATTTCACATGAGGGGGTTATCTTTTACAAATACCAGTAAAGATATTTTAACTACCTCACCCCAATCTTGTTCAAGATAACATTAGTAAAAAGTTATTATCATCTTCTGAATTAATATCATCTTCAATTGACTTGACCACATGAAAATGGCCAGGTCTTTGACGTGACATGGATTTATACACTTGTACAAAATGGCCCTTCTTACCAAATCAAATTCAAATTGTTTCTTTATTCGATCAAGTTAAAATGATCATAGAAGTACAAATAAATACTTCATTATAAAATTGTACAGATTATTGTTTGTAAAAAAATTACGGATACTTCAACATAGTTCTAGAATACAACCATAAATGCATTAAAATCTTTAAAAACAACAGAAACCATTTAAATACACGCAATCCTTTTCTACAGGACCATAAGAATGACGCTACTGAGTAGCAGACCAAAGGGTCAGGTAATGATTTTAAAAAGTAGAGTTCCACCCAACACTGCTTAAAACTTCTTTTAAATTGGTTGTAAGTATTCATTTCTTTCATTCTTTTATAGCTGCAGAATAAAACTAGATGCAATTCGGTTTGGGACGACAGGTTATCATAAGGGCATGCACTAAGCTCGGAATGATTATATGTTTTTTCCGGATACCCTAGCATAAGAGGGATCAAGTTAGTATGGACCCTGAGTAATATGAATCTATGTTGGGTCCTGTTTACATTAGCTAGAGAGGAGAATTCCCCTTCTATTAATGGTGGATTAAGGCTGTATCTATGGACGGTGTATTTCTCTTTTTTCTGTTCTCTGCGCTTGTACTCAGACATTAGCAGGAACATGATGGCAACCTTCTATTTAGAGACCTTCTTACAGGTCAATGGATCTGTAAATAATTCACGGAGGCCAATCTCCCTTAGCACTGTCTCTCTATAACTAAGCCACCTAGACCTTTTCCACTTATGAAACAATTTCTTATTATTGATTGAGTAAGTTACGCTGAATCTCTTTTCCATATTGAGTGCCAAAGGAGGAGTGGGGCTAGTTGTATGTAATCTGAAATATAGGGCAAACCTAATTCCTTGTGGATGATACTATTTGTAATAGACAAAGGGAGGCCTACTATGGATTTAAAAAATGTATTTTCAATCATTTGTAGTGGTGTTGATGCCACCACACCACAAACTTTACTCTTGCCTGGTATATATTTTTTATCGGTAATAGGGGTTTAGCACCCAGTTTTCTAACGAAGGATTTTACAGCATTTATACCCCTCTCCATCCCCATCTTTCTCCCTTCCATCAGTTTTGCCCATGTCAGATGTTTATCGGAAAGAATCCCCAAATATGGGAAAGAATCCACAACCTCTATTTTTTCCGCTTCTGCATACAATTGTGGGATTATTCTCTTTTTGTTGTCCCGGCTGCTATTATGAACAACTTTGTTTGATTCACTTTCAAACAGAGCGAGCCCATAAATTTGACATACGCGATTATCAGCCTTTGTAGCCCAAGGCCTGTTCTGGCAATTAGCACCGCGTCATCCGCATAAGCCAGTATTGGTAGTATATGGTTTTCAAAAAGAGGGGCATCCCGCGTGGCCATGGTGAGTGCTTCCTCAACTCCATTTGTGTATATGGCGAGAGAAATGTGGACAATAAGCATCCCTGCCTTACTCCTTTGGAGATTTTCAAAGAACGAGTACAGTATCCATTTTTGGTGTAGCCCACTGATGCAGTCACATTTGCATACGACTGCCTGATAAAATGTAATATGGCTAATTCTACCACCATCATCTCCATTATGTTCCAAAGCTTCTCATGGACCATGCAATCAAACGCAGCGCTCAAGTCCATGAATGCCATGTAGATTTTCCCATCCTTCATTCTGGTATACTTTTCTATGGTCAATGCTAAATTCAAGCATTGATCCACAGTGCCCCTTCCCTGGTGGAATCCATATTGGGCCTGGATTGAGGTGTTATTCTCCTTTGCCCATCCCTCTAATCTTAATAGGAGATGGCGGCCCATAAGCTTTGATGTTGTATCCAGCAAGGATATTTGTCTATAGTTCTTTGGGTTGGCCATATCACCTTTTTTGTGAATGGGAACAATGACCCCTGATGACCATGAGGGAGGAGGGCCTACCAGGCCAATACTATTCAGGACGTTCGTCAGGAGTGGTATCCAAAAGACTGAGTTTTCAGGAAAGTATGGGCGAATTTTGCAAATCAGCGGTCTGCAAATTCGCGCGAAATCGCAAAAAATCCGCTAATTCACGAAATGTAGGTTTTATTTGCGATTTGCACCATACTTAACTGGAGTACTTTCTACTAGCTAATCAGTAAGTGCTACCTTGTTGGGTAAATGTATCGTGCTTTTCCTACACTACAGCTGCGTAAAGGACCAGAAGAGTTGTCTCCAGTGACCCTATGTCTCTGTAACTTTGCCACCACGCCCATAGGCGCCGAGGTCCCTCGAGTGAGCTGTCCATCACAGTGGGGGAAAGGGCGGGAAGAGGTTGCATAGCCTAGTGTGTGTGGGCTGGGGCCGGGCTTCTGTGCGAGTTCACATGCCTCTCGTTTATAAAGGGTCAGAGGCCGATCAGCACAGCAAATGAGGAGAAAGCCGTAAGTGCTACCTCGTTGGGTAAATGTATTGTGCTTTTCCTGCACTACAGCTGTGTAAAGGCCCAGAAGAGTTGTCTCCAGTGACCCCGTGTCTCTGTAACTTTGCCACCGCGCCCATAGGCGCCGAGGTCCCTCAAGTGAGCTGTCCATCACAGTGGGGGAAAGGGCGGGAAGAGGTTGTATAGCCTAGTGTGTGTGGGCTGGGGCCAGGCTTCTGTGCGAGTTCACATGCCTCTTGTTTATAAAGGGTCAGAGGCCGATCAGCGCAGCAGATGAGGAGAAAGCAGCCTCCTGGTCACTGGAAGTACAGAGGGATTGCGCTCGAGAAACTCGTGGATGCCTAGACCCCATCACGGATTAAAGCTAATTGTAGATGGTAGATCTTGCGAGAAAGCACACCTGCCTAGCATCGACCGTGCTCACTAGATTCTTGGGCTGATTATGATGCGTTACTGAATTTGAGCTTCAACTCGGGCACCTGTTATCTGTAAGTGCTTCCTGCTGAGGTTTAATTTTAGTGACAGGAGCCTCGTTGCCTAATTGTAAATATTCTCTGACCCTGCTTTGAGGGTCAGAGCAGGGTCAGAGAATAGTTGCAAGTAGGCAACTAGGCGCCGCTCAGGAAGCACTTACAGGGTTACAGCAGGTGCCCAAGTTGAAGTTAATTTCTTTGTAACTATTTTGTAAATGGTTACAAAGAAATTAGCTTCAATTTGGGCACCTGCTTTAACCCTGTAAGTGCTTCCTGAGCAAAATTTGTCCCGCTCGCGGATTCGCAGATTTTGCTGCCATTTCGCGCGATTCGCGGATCGCAAAATTGCGGAAAATCCGCGAGCGGAACGAATTTTACGCCCATGCTTAGAAAAAAGTCAATTGGGACACCATCCGGTCCCGGGGCCTTTCCCAGACTACATGAATCCAGCCCTGATTTAACTTCTAAAAAAAGAGAACAATAAAGACTCTGGGCGTTTTTCCTGTGCTGCCACCTGTTGGGATGGGATATCAGAATTAGAGGAAACAATATTCTAAAAATGGGAGACCCAAGCCTCCTCTTTGACATTTGTATCTATAGTTGGTCCGCTAGTGCCTTTGAAAAGAGGTGCATTAACTACCTTCCAGAATTCACGGCTATTGCCCGAGATAGCTGCCTTGTCTAAGTCAGCCCATAAATCCTCCCTTATTTCCTTTTCTCTACTTTTGTGCGCTAATTTATATGAGGCCTGCAATGTTCTTATCTGATCCTGACTACCAGGTCTGGCCTTTAGGGCATATAACAGGGCCTTTCATGCTTTTGTGCACGGTGAGTCAAACCATCCTCTACCTTTTTCTTTATTTTGCCTTTTTGTTCTGGTCCGATTTTATATTTCCTAGGATGTTGCAGAAAGCTCTGACAACCTCCCCTGCATCCGCTACTCGATCTTAACACAATTGTATGTTATTTTGTGTATTTGATATGATTTCTGGAATCATTTTGATTTTGTCTATATTTGCCCATTTTAACTGAACTCCGTTTTTCCTTACCACAATTGGTGTTTCAACAGTGGTGCGCCTTTGTTTCTCCCATGTTGATATTTTCAACTCTATTGAAACTATAGCGTGATCGCTAAAAGTCATAAAGGAGATCCCTATCTTGATGACCCTTGCGCTAAGAGGAGGGGTTAAAAGTATGTAATCAATCTTGGACTCAGTCCCATTTCGGTAAAAGGTGTTCGGCAGAATATCTGTTGCGGGGTCTGGGTCACAAATTATTTCCATGTTTGAGGAGGCCATTAGCTTATTTAAGACATTGCCATACTCACTGTGTGTGAAATGGTGTATCGGGTTTCCCGTCATATCCTCAATTCCACAAACAGGCAGTGTGGCCCTTTCTCGATTTTACCAACAGAATTACAAGGTATATCTATGGTTATATTGGGAGTTGCTCTCGTGAGATTATCACTGAGGTGGTTGGCCGTATTTGGAGCAGTGGGGAGCATATTTGGGGCTATTAAAGTGAGATCGGGTCTAGGTCTCTCCTGATGAATTGGGGACTTTGTCGCGCTGAGTGGGCCAATCTTTGTTACTATGGCCTCTAGTGCCTCTCCTGATGAATTGGGGACTTTGTCGCGCTGAGTGGGCCAATCTTTGTTACTATGGCCTCTAGTGCGCACAAATTATCTTTCGCCAGGGTTTCTAGGGCAGTTAATCTCTCCTCTATTTGGCCCTTCTTACCATTTGAAACATATCTTCTTTTTTTGTGCAGAGTTTTATATCGCGCGAACTTGACTTGAATCGTGTATCAGAGCGCTTTACATAGCACCAGTTATGTTACATGAGGACACACATTCATTTTTGTTAGGCACGGGGAGATTAAGTGATCTGCCCAGAATCACAGGATGTTTAGCGTCATTACCGATACTCGAACCCAGTTTCTCCAGGTCCGAGGTCGAGTGCCCTAGCCGTTAGGCCAACTCCTCTCCCCCATCTGTTTGACACTTATACAAAATGTATCATTGCCTAAATGGAATTTACTTTCACAGAGCAAACATAGCAAATTGCTCTTCTTGTGACTAGATTTGACATTAAAAGAACCAGTTGTTTGTGAACTAGTTTCATTTTTCAGTGTGGTTGACTGCTTTTAGGGTTGTTCTGAAATTTGCTTTATCTTGTCTGTTCTGGCATTGCTATTAATTTCCATCATACACAGTTCTGCATGTTCAATACATCGCTAACGCCAAAGCAGATTCCAAATCTGGGTCCTCAATACATAAAATTCTTTCCTGAATCTTCCTATTGTTGATCACAAATAATTTCGTCCTTGAAATCTTATTATTTGCATGTGTCTGCAAGTGACCTTAAAGCAGTTACAAAGTCATTGATAGACTCACCAGGAAATTGAGAACGTTGCAAAAATTGTGATAGTCTAATACAGTGCTCTTTTATAAATAAAAACGTTTGTCATACTTGCCCTGACACTGTTCTTTTCTCTCCAGGGCACTACTCCCCCTCTTTCCATCTTCTCCCTCACACAGCAGAAAATGCCACCTGCGTTGCCACCCTAAAATCCACCATATGTTGCTAGCATCCTTCCAGTCCCTTCATGGGTATGGTGATCTTCCTCTCCCAGCTGCACCTCCATAAATGCTGAACTCAATAGAAGGCTGTTTTTAGGTTTCGCTTGTACAGCACTTGCTCTGTGCATGTGATTAGGTTTCACCTACAGAGTGCTTGTGATTAGGTTCCACCTACACAGTGCTTGTGATTAGGTTTCACCTACACAGTGCTTGTGCTGTGCTTGTGATTAGGTTTGCCTGCACAAACCATAACCTAGTTCTTAGTACAAGTGGACCACTCTTGGATTCGCTTATGGATTGGGCAAAACTAGAGTCTTACTTTTGGGACTTGTTAAAACCCTCTGTTTACCAGGTTTCCAGCATAGTTTTCATGGTTGCTCTGGGATAAACTTTTTTAATGGGTTTAGATCAAGCCATCTGCCATCTTAGAGGTGATCTGTGATGACTCTTCATCACCATTGTCTGATTTCTCACTTTCCGATGCTCAATCTGATCTTTGTGATGGGGCTTCAAAGTCCAATATTTCTGTGAGTTTACTCTTTTTCTTTCCTACACCATGTGGTTATTTATTCTAACGCCACTTGCAGTTCCACCCTAGGCTGCTCTACTGTTGGTTTATGAGAGTTAAATGTCTCTTTCCCCATAATTATTTTATTGTTCTTGGCTCAGCCCATTGTTTCGTCTTGTCTCTTATTCTCCTACAGTGTCCCACAGACAGTAAGGTATTGTTATTTTCATTACATCTTTCAGTGAGCATGCACACCATTTGCATGTCACACCCTTACCTTCTGGCATTCAGGTACCCCCATTCAAATATTAGTTTGCCATATCAGTTATACGGTCGCGCAAAAGCCTCCCCCTATTCGCGTGCTTCATTGATTACTCTGCAGCGTTTGATGGGGTAGATCGCGCCATCCTGTGGAGAAAGCTGGCTCAATGGAACATCAACTCTTCCCTGCTAAGAGCGATCCAGTCGTTGTACCAAAAAACGTGGGTTAGAATCAAACTCTCGAGGGACTCCGCATCCGCTAAGATTGACACAGATCGAGGCCTAAAACAAGAGTGCGTCTTGGCCCCACTGTTGTTCAATCTATATACAGCGGACTTGGAGCAGGCCTTGTCCGGGGCAGCCTTAGCAACCCCAAAGATCGGAGGGACCAAAATCCAATTTATGCAATATGCTGATGATTTGGTACTTCTGGACCACACTAAAATTGGGTTACAAAAGGCGCTGACGGCACTTGCAGTATACAACAAGAAAAACAGGCTGATAGCAAATCCCTCCAAATCAAAAGTAATCATCTTTGGACACTACCCAAAGAAAAAATCAGTAAGATGGAGGCTTGGTCATCTCTCCTTGGAAACCACACAGCGATACACCTACCTGGGCATTTGCTACCAAGAGTCGGGGGTTCCAAGCGTCCACTTAAAGAAAATTCAAGAAAAAGGCAAAACCATCACCTATGCACTCTGCAAGTTACAAGCCTCGTTATATAGCCCCTCTACAACGGCTATTCAAAGAGTTCTCAAAGCTAAGCTAATGCCGGCCCTCAATTACGCTCAACAAGCGTTCCCGGGTAAACTCAACAAGGACCTAGAAAAAATACACTGCAGAGCTTATAAGAGACTGTTCCACTTACCAAGGTGCACCAGAAACACGCTCGTCTGTCTAGAGTTCTCGCTCAACCAGCAAAACCTGGAAGAGATGGCCGCCTTAAGTAAATATTACTTCCTTACGACAGCAGCACACGGGAACACACTCAAGGCAGTATTGAAACATATCTTTATGGAACCTGGGAATCCCTGGTCAACCACTCTTAATGCGGCAAAGGATCTTCTCCATCTAGCCACAGAGTCCTGGAATCCCGAACACGTCAGTTATACTGCGATCAAAAACGCGATTAAAAAACAAGTATGTGCGCGTTCGCGGGAACTGGACCTGGAGTAATTGGCTAAAAGAAACTTTCACGAGTCCCTATGCCTGCCGCACACTGTGCACAACCCTAAATCCCACCTCACGCAGGCTGTAGGCCGTGCAGCTCTTCATAAGATTTTAGCCTACAGTCTACACCCCCTGCCCCTAAAAGAACTATACGCCCCTGAACTGGCTGGACTAGCTGCACGGGAATGTAGGCTCTGCAGGTACAAACGAGAGTCACTGACCCACCTCCTATTTTGTTGCCCGGCGCTGCGTACGGCTCGCAGTCTCTACCTCAGGCCTATCCTAATACAAGTGGGATCAGGCACCGCAAAGGAGGCAATTTACCAACTATACACACTAACGATGGTAAAACAGATGGCCTCCTTCGGAAAATATATCCATCAGACACGGTCCAAGCTGATGGTCACCCAGGGCACACATGAATAGAGACCTTGCAGACACACATTGGGCTGCCCCACTATGTACCCTTCTCACTGTATCCACCAGCGCCCAGTACACAGACTTGCTTGCCGACACTCTCTTGGTGTTAACTTTTGCAATTATGTATTCACGTTTTTAATGTAATGGTTTTGAGTAACCACACAATAAAGTATTCATTCATTCATATCAGTTATACACCTGCTCACCAAGCTAAAACTTTTTCTTTTAATTATTAATAATCACATATGCGAAACCTATTGCATTTTCCAATGTTTGTTAACTATGGAGTTGTGCCTGTCACTGTAAATGTAAGCTAGAATCACACTTTTTCAATTGTCTTTATTGAACAATGGTGCCTATGACTTATAATGCAGGTAGTGTAGTGAAAATAATACAATGACCCTGCAATAGACTGTAAGTCAATGGAAGACATCCCAACTTTTCATTATGACCCTAAGCCGCCTTTTTCACGTACAGTTTCAGGCATAAGTTGGGGATAAGTTCTGTCATATGTGCTGTGTTGCGTGTTTTCAGAGGCAATAGGTCTCACTGACAAGCACCTAGGCTGACACCAGAAGGCTATGCAGAGATTTAGTTTAACTGACACCAGGACCTGTTCAGCGATAAACAAGGGAAGACACAGCTCACCTGAAAGTTGATAACGCGTCTCCATAGAGATGAAGACAGAGGAAATGGTCCTGGCAGCAGTCGTCACCACTAAATATAAGAGTACTCGCAGGTAGGTAGAGGGATGCTTTAATCTACTGTCAGCAACCAGACCCCTGGCAGCCAGCTGACATCTGGAATCTCTGGTTACCAATGATCCAATGGAACATTAACCCCAACATTCCAATACACTTCAAAATACCCACAGAGTAACCCAACAATCACCAACATGCAAACCAAATTCACGCCTTTGAAAGATAGCTCGCAAAACAACTAGGATGAATGAATGAATAAATAAACATTTACCTGCCCGGTGGCAGCATATTCTTTAGGTCATTAAAGGTCCCCCACATTACTAGCCTTTTGAGCTTGAAATCCAGGACTTGCTTTGTAAAACAATAAGTGGCAGACCGGGTGTTGCTTAGTGTCGGGGTTGCCAAATACCAAAGGTGCGTAGTCTTGATTCCACCTCGTGCCTCTTTGATTTACCGCCGGGCACACCCTGCTGCTTTATCTCACTCTTCCAGGTTCTTTCTCATCTCTGCTTTCTTTGTCACTATTTTTCCATCTTTTGCTTCCTCATTCCTTCCCCTTTAGTGTTTTTTCTCTCTTTCTCTGGCTCAAGTCTGCTGGGAAAAATAAGGGCAAAACTGAGGGCTGATGGACCCCACTACAACCTCCGGCTCAAATAAACCTACCTGGCTCAGAAGGCATTGGAAGTGTTTGGCAGGGCTCTGCCAGCACTGTCGGTCACTTCAGAGGCTGTCTGATTTTACTCTCATAATTATTTTTTAAAAACGAGCGAGCCTCAAACGAACCAGATTGTGCTTTTAAAATTGTATTTTTTGTCATATGCTGCTACAACTGCTTATTTGCACATTCTTACCTTGTGCAGGACCGGAGCGGTCGCTCGAGGCTTCTGGTGTCTCCCCTGGTCGGGTCCGTCCGTGCGAGCGGACCCGCCATCTTGGGGGTAGTTGGGCCACGTTCTAGTGGTCGGGGCTGCACGCTCTGGGCTCCATAAAAACAACACTGGAGTGAACGCGCAGCGGGTAAGCGCAGCGGGCGCGCCAACGGCAAGCCCGTCTGCACCCGTCCGCGCCAAGGAAGCGCCCAGCGCCAGTTATGCTGCCTGTTTTGGCCCCCAAGATATTGGCCAACAACCTCCTGGCCCCCCTTATTCCAGAGAGATGCTTATACAGATTGGTAAGCTTCATGCGGATAAGGGAACACTCAGACTGCTGCACACGGCTCAGCCACGAGCAGACTTTCTTGCTAACAATCTTTTGAAATGTGGGCTTTTGAATGTTAGGTCCCTGCCAAAGCATAGCGTAGAGATCCAGCTGATGATTGAGACACATGAGTTGGACGTTCTGTTCATGACAGAAACGTGGACTCATGTTGACTGTCTGGTCGATTCCGGCTGTGCTTGCCCTCCCGGGTATAAATTTTTACATCTTCCAAGGCCTATTGGAAGGGGTGGGGGGGTAGGAGTTATTTTTAAAGCAACTTGTAAAATTGATATTATTGATTTGGACCCTGCGGTGGGAACGGAGCTGCTGGGTTTATCTATCCGGACTTGCTCTGGGATTGTCTGCACTGGTGTGTAATGTTATAGACCGCCAGGGGCTTTCAGCATTCTGCAACAACACGCGCTTCTAGCCACCCTGACTAATATTGCAGCGTCCCACCATAAATTGGTCATTTTTGGGGATTTTAATCTCTGGCGCAATGGCTCCCTTGATTTGGGTCTTTTTACTTACTTAAGTCTTGCGAAAGCTTTGGCCTTTTTCAGCAAGTCACTGGAGCCACTCACAAGGCGGGGAACCTTTTAGATCTGGTGTTTGCGGTCCCTGACTTGCTGGCCATGGGGGAAACCTTACCTATGGACTGGTCAGACCATTTTCTCGTCAAATTTTTCGTAATCATTAAGGGTGCTTACACTAGGGCTCCACCGGCTATTAAGGAATTTCGGTGCAGAGACTGGAAGGCGCTTGCTCGTTTGAAATCCTCGGACGGGGTATTCAATGTGAGTAAGTCCTTTGGCTTGGATAAGCAAGTTGAGGAGAATTATACCTCACTCTGCTCGGGGATCACGGCGGTGTTGGATGCTCATGCTCCCTTAAAAACACGTCGTTGTAAGGGGAATGTCTCTGCCCCATGGTTCAACGATACGCTGAAAAGTTTGAAGCAGGGTTGTAAACAGGCAGAAAGAAGATGGAGGCGGGATTATGAGGAAGCATCTAGGTTGCTATGGAAAAGCAAAGTCTTGGAATATAAGAGTTTGATTAAGAAACCCAAGGCGGACTATTACTCCTCCTTGATTTGCACGGCTGCTAATAGCTCTAGGCGCATCTTCAACATATTAAATAGTCTGACCAACCCTGATTGCTCCAAGAATGCCCTTGTCCTGTCTCAAGAACTCTGTGAGAATTTGGCCAAATTCTTTAAAGAGAAAATTGAGCAAATTATTGAGGATTTGGAGGCTTCCCCTGACACCTGTCACCCTCATGACACCGAACTTAGGGCAACGGTAGACAGGGATGACGAATCAGCCTGGGCGTTGGGGGAACCATTACTTGAGTTCCCACTCCTTACGGAAGATGTATTTCGTGGGTTGGCTAGGGGGATCTCCTCCGGGTCTCCTCTGGACCCTGTGCCATGCAAAATCTGGAAGGAGTATGAGGAGGAATTATTTCCTACACTCCGCCTAATTTGTAACCAATCCCTTGTTACTGGTACTGTCCCAGCTCAGTGGAAACAGGCAGTGATATCCCCCCTGCTGAAAAAGCCCTCTTTGGACCCGGACTGCTCCAAAAATTACAGGCCCTTTTCCCTGCTGCCTTTTCCAGGTAAGGTGGTCGAGCGCCTGGTCAGTGCAACCCTCTCTAAACATCTGGAACAGCATCATCTATTAGAGAATGATCAATTTGGTTTCCGGCCAGCTCACGGGACCGAAACGGCTCTGGTGACCGCCGTGGATGAGCTTCAGAGGCGTGCAGACAGGGGACAGACAGTGTTTCTGATCCTGTTAGACATGTCTGCCGCCTTTGATACGGTTAACCATAAGATATTGCTGAACCGTCTATTTGAGGCTGGGGTGGGAGGTAGTGGTGGTTTCGATCTTTTTTGCAGGATAGGCAGCAGGCGGTGTCCCTGCCCCCTTTTCAATCGGTGTTCAATCAAGTGCCTCATGGGGTTCCACAGGGCTCAGCAATTAGTCCCATACTTTTTAATCTCTATCTAAAGCCTTTGATCTCGCTTATCAAAACCTATAACATCAAGACTGTGAACTATGCTGACGATACGCAGATGATCCTCTCCTTTGAGGGAGAGGACTAGACATCTGTGGAAGCTTTCCACAACTGTCTGCGGGATACGTCACGGTGGCTAAAGGATAACTCTCTTCAGTTTAATGCTGGTAAGACGGAGGTGCTTTTTAGCGCTGGGAAGAAGATCTCCAGCCCGTTTCCATAAAACTTTTGGCCTTCTGAAACAGTGACTAAAGTACAGCCTGTGGCTTCAGTCCGTAATTTAGGGGTCATGCTTCGTCAAAAGCTCAGTATGGAGACTCATGTTAAAAAAACGACCGCTTGCTGCTTTGCTATCCTGCGATCTCTGAGGAAAGTTTTGCCACTTTTACCATTCCAGGCACGTGCTCAAGTGGCAAGGTGTACAATCCTCAGTAGATTGGATTATTGCAATGCCCTTCTGCTGGGCTCCCCTGAGTTTCTGCTGGATAGGCTTCAAAGGATGCAATCAGCGGCTGCTAGGCTGGCCCTGGGGCTTCCTAGAAGAGCACATGGGCCGGCTGCCCTTGCAAAGCTGTACTGGCTACCCTTGCGACAGAGGATACAATTCAAAGCCCTTTGTCTGGTGTTCAGGGCTCTTCACGGAATTGGTCCTGCTTCCCTGCAATCGAAATTTACCTGGTACACACCAGCCAGGCCACTTCGGTCTTCATCGGCCAGGCTGGTGAAAGTACCTAGATTTAAGAAGGTCAGAGTAGGGGGCAGATCCTTCGAGGTGGCTGCTGCTAAATTATGGAATTTGCTCCCATTTGAGATAAGGCAAACCACGGAACTTCTCCTATTTAGGAGACATATTAAAACCTGGCTGTTTCCTAAGTGACCTATTGTGTGGTCTTGCCTTGTCTGATACTTGTTTGCCCGTTGAGTCAGTTAGCGCCAGGATGCCTGCAAGGTGACAGTGCGCTTTATAAATAAATTAAATAAATTAAGCACTGACGAAATCTAACATGATTGCTCTGCGAAAAATGCAGATCCTAAATCCTCTATTTTCCTCTGAACATTTTACACAACGCATTCATCCCACAACGCCATTTCCTGTCAATACAGAACATAACATCAAAGGCAATTGTGCCCGAATGGTGATGTGTAAACGCGGGAAAGTTGGCTGGCTGCATACGGAATCGGCTGCCATCAAAACAACAAACTGCCGGTGATTCATCACGCTCCCGCGAGTGATGGCGGCGCTGGCTGCATCCACGTTCTCATTATGTAAAATGGAGTTTATGCCCGAGGATGTTTTATAACTCTGTATTTGTACAATGCGGATCAGCGCAGACGGAAATATTTCAGTCACTCGGAGACAATCTTATCTGAGTCTACAGTGGTGCAAAAGACGTGTTCTGTGAGCAGTTCACTCACAGCCTCTGGCAGTGCTTCCGCAATAAAGGCACAGCTTGGAGGCACTTTCACTTCAGAATGCTGCGAAATACTCCATATGACAATTACAAGTGGGGTAATTGCAATGTAATACCTCACTGCCAGCAGAAATTGCTGCATGCTGCCTGAGAGTTTCTATAAAGAGGGAAATGTGCCCTGTAAGAAAGAGCAGCTTTGGGTACTTCGGGCTATTACTTGTTAACTGCTTTCTCGAAACACTTTTAAAAGCCTCAAAATTGCAGAATAAACATACTTCGCTGCTTGTATTAAACAGATGGAGAAAGGATTTGAATAGTTTTCAAGGATAAAATTGTTGGTTCTTTTTAGTTTGAATTGCAGCAATTTGATACCTTTAAATCTGAATAACACAGCGCGTAAGTATATATGAAAGAACCCTCTACATGTAACCCCTTGCTTGCCAGGGTGTTCACCTTACCATGGTGGGAAGTTGTCCTTTAAAAAGCTTGCTATGGATTTTCATTTTTTTCGCGGAATAACAATTGTTTTATACATTTAAGTCATGCAGTGATTGCAAATAATGAGTCGCATTCACCATCACAGCAAAGGTCTGTAGCATAGTTCTTTTAGGTTGGTGTGGGGCTGCTGTTGAGGCTGGTAACCTGGTGTTAGTCTGTGGGCTAATGCTGCTGTTTTTTTACTCTGTGCAATGGCACTCTGCTAACTAGGCCCCATGGCATGTGTGCTGACTCCCAAAACACGTCAAAATTGATTATACACCTAATTGGCACATTTAACTTACTTGCAAGTCCCCAGGATATGGTACAAAGGGCTATATTCTCAAGAACCCAAAAGTAACAACGCAACTCTCAACATCGCAGTCTATCGTGGGAAAATTACACCGTGTTAACGAAGCATTCTCAACACAGCCGCTCCATGCGATAGTCACCAGATAACGCGTCAAATGTCTGTGTTAAAATCAACGCCACACCGCAAAAAAGCAAAAAGCGAACGTAAAAAATCCTGCAATGAGGTCGATCGCGGTACAAAAATCAGCGAAAACCAGCTGCGGGCCTGCAATTCACACGCGTCAGGCAGGAAAAATCATCATAAAAGTAGAAAAAAAACAGACAAACAAATGCCAAACAACATCGAAGCACAATGGATGGTGCCTTAGCAAGTATGGAGGAGAACCAGAACCCCAAAAGCCCCCCGGAGGACCGGCCTGGGACCTTGGGGTCAGGGAAGGCCAAGGAGAAGAAGAGTAAGAAGAAGCGCTTCAGTCTGCAGGAAAACAGGATCCTGATAACGGGGGTGCTTAAACACGATCAACAACTGTTCGTCACCTCCACTGTGTCATTGGCAACCAAAAACGGACTATGGTAGTCCATCGTGGACAAGGTGAATGCAGTTGGAGTGCTGAAGAGGACAATGGGAGAGGTCAAGAGGCGCTGGAATGATGTGAAGAGCTAAACCAAGCAGAAACTCACCAACAACCGGAAGGCAGCAATGCAGACTGGAGGTGGGAGTGCAGCTCCACAAGAGGAGCTAGACGAGATGGAGGAAAGGATGTCCATAGTCATCAGTGGGGAGACGGTGGCAGGAGTCGGGTCGACCGGACACTGCTCAACATGACCGGACACAACAGCACCAGGGTGAGTAGCGACCAGGGACTAGGGGGAAATGGGCACAATGGCACACATGAACAATTGAATAGAGCACACCTGTGGACAAACCATGCCCCAGCCCCCAACTCCCACCAAGAGACCAAGTATGCAACATCTCAGCACTGCATAAGCACAGAAGTCAAAGGCACATAGCATGAAATAGAGATGGAGCTGCAGGGGCTACTCTCCCAAAATGCAGCACGCACACATAATAGGCAGAGCACATCAACACTGACAATAATGTGGCACAAACCGCAACACATCCACAACAGAACACAGGACACAACTGGTGCTAACTGGGGGTACACACTGGCCAATCACAAGTGGCAATGCAGTGAAATGTGGTCTGAAAATGCACAAGTACAAACACACACGTCTGTTGTCGAAATGTCCACTGTCTCCCCTCAAATAGGCAGCTCTTCCCAAACAGCCATGATGTACACAGTCATGCAGTCTGTATGTAAACGTGAACAATGCGATAACATACATGTGAACACAGTGTTAAACTGTATCTCCCCTTAACATTGCAGAGGGAGAATCAACACTTCCTGCAGAGCAGCCCGACCCTCTCTTCTCTGAGGACAAAGAGGACCACCACAGCTTCGACTCCGACGCCCTCCAAGAGTTTATTGACAGCCTCCCCAACACACCTCCAGAGGCAGGGCAGCCCAGCTGCATAGAAGATACATCACCCCCTGCACAGACCACACAGCAGGCAGCACCCACCACAAAGGCTGCCTCCCAGGACCCCCACGAAGAACACATGGCCTTCCAACGCCCTGTTTTGGGGTGCCAGGAGCAGCTGGCTGAACAGGTTTGGATGGGCTTCGACCGCATGGCAGACAAGCTAGACGCCATATGTGGGTGTCTAAGTCCCATCAGGGACCACTCACGGTGCCTAACGGACACCCACAGTCCGCTCCATGCGCTCCAACGGACCATGACTGACATCGTTGGAGCCCTGACTCAGAGACTAGAACAACTGTCCATTCAGAGTGTTTCTAGCATTGTCACTTAAGAGTTGGGACACATGCAGAGGATAATGGAGATTATGGAGCAGACCAATGTGGAAAGAGCAGCTGCCATGGCTGCATACCAGCGAGTGGTTGCTGAGTTCCCCAATGACCTCAAAACCATCCTCATGGCATTGCTGCCACATGGCCTGGAGCTGATGCATGCTGCTGCTACCAATACATCCTCATCTCCGCCCCCTGAAGTGTCAGTGCCACACAGTGCGGCAGACATTCCACCTCCGGCCCCTGAGGTGTCACTGCCACACAGTGCAGGAGACAGAACACCACCACCCACACGTGAGGCACATGGAACAGCAGAGGACGAAGATGCGGATGACACCTCCTTTGTGGTAAGAAGGACGCAGTAGCATTCATCTCTGCCATGTGGCCGTTTTTTGTTAGCTTAGTACTGCCCTCTGCATCATCACGGTCCACTGTCCCCCACTGCACCCTGCGACACTCACCTTGGACCTCGACATGGACTGCCATATCCTGTTTGATCGCCAACGACACAGCAATCAGACTGCGGACTGTACTCTTCCCCTTCCTTTGGACTAGTCATTCCCTGAAGGACTCTGGCTGGCCCGCCATGGGCCAACATCGTCATGTGTGGTGTGCACAGCCCTGTACTGCTCCAGATGCTACACTCCACTGAATGTGCATTAAACATTCTGAATCACACAGATGTGTTGTGTCTATGGTCTGTCATGTGTAGTAGCATGGATGAATGTAGGGTCGGTGAATGCCTCTTACGTCCATGTGGCTCATGTCGTTGGACGGTTGTTACAAGGCACAAGGGAAACCCAGTCAAGCAATTGGTCAAGGACCATGGGTACATACAGTATTTCCAAAGACAGTGGTCCCTAGACAGATGATTTCTATATTCTCTGGGCAGCCAGACAGGATTTTAATACATCATATATTCATGTAGTCAGTTTATCTATACAATATCAAGTGGGACACAGCCTGTGTCCTACACCATATACACTATATGTATTTGACTATACTATATGAAATGTCACAATAGTGTATTTATAATTTATTAGCCTGCAAAATTTGATCGTACGCAGACTGTCTCCCTTGCCTGACACTCCCCCTTATGTATGTCACATCAGTCTATATGTGATAGTAGGACACAGGCTGTGTCCCACTTGATATTGTATAGATAAACTGACTACATGAATATATGATGTATTAAAATACTGTCTGGCTGGACAGAGAACACAGAAATCATTTGATCTATATCTATTTTTCATGTGTATCCTTTGCTGTCTAGGGAC
This sequence comes from Lissotriton helveticus, assembly GCF_964261635.1. Taxonomy (NCBI): domain Eukaryota; kingdom Metazoa; phylum Chordata; class Amphibia; order Caudata; family Salamandridae; genus Lissotriton; species Lissotriton helveticus. The sequence continues at coordinate 1,908,736,904 of NC_136067.1, read as the reverse complement.
CACTGGGTGACACATTGCTGAATGTTGTCCGGGTGGCGCCGATGCCACAACAGCGACACACGCATTTGTTACTTCCCTGCCCAGCCCCTTATGGTACCACGCCCAGAACCCTGGGTTCTTTGTACAAACCCTTACACTGGACTGGCGTATGCCAGGCCAGCCCACTACACTTACACTCACGGGGGGGATGACAATGCTACATGTGCCAGGACTTCCCTGTAGTGATCTTCTGGTCACAGGTCTAGTTGTCAGCATGCCACAGCCACTCCCTCATGGCTGGTATATACCCACCCCACACCCATCCAGCACACGCGTCACAGGACATGTGAACCGGGCAATAAAAAGTGCCGGGCGCCATGCTCGACGCCATTTCCTACCTCTCTCTTTTGGTGTATCCATGTGGTGTGCATGTGGGCATTGGGGCCCAGGGGCCTGCAACTTCACATTCCACGAGCCCGGAGGTGACATGCTGGCGTCCGCACCACGATACCCAATCATAGGGGATCCATGACTTTTGGGGAACAGACTTGGTGGCACCTGATGCACTACAGCTGGCCCAGGCACACTGCCATGGGACAGTGACTTTCTGTGCACTGAGGTAGGGGCACCGTAAGTGCTGACCGAGTGTGCAGCCTACGATGATGCCCCGTCCCATTGGTCTGGACAGCTCAGGTTTTGTGTGCTCTACTGGACCGTAGTGTAGGCCAGAGCCAGTGGGCAGCACTGGCCTACCGCCATGTGGTGTCGCTTTGCTGGTCACAGAGTTAGTGACACCTCAAGGTCTGAGCAGGTGTGCAGCCTGTGATGATGCCCGGTGCACTAGTACATCCTCTGCCATGGAGTAGTCAAGACCCAGCACCAAATGTCAGACCTGGTGGCCTGCGTAGCGGGGGCTACGTGATGTTGAGGGTGCCCTGTCCTCGGGCCCGGGCTTGGGGCTTGCACAGGCAAGAGGCGGGCCCTCTTTTCTGCACGCCGGTGGCAGAAGGTGAGCAGAGAGGTCTGGGTGGGCAGGCATGCACCGCTGGGCAGTGGGAGGGGCTGGGGTGCAGCTACCTGGGTGCACAGGGGTGGGCATGCTCCGCTGAGTGGCGGGAGGGGCTGGGGTGCAGCTGCCTGGGTGGGCAGGGGCGGACAGGCGATGATGTTGTGTGAAATTATATGTATTTTGCCATTTATGTATCTGGACTCTTTTTCAGTTGAGAGAAGTTTCAGATGTGGGGCCTGGTGAACTGCACTAAATACTGGCACGTGGTTGGAGACACACCGGTGGCAGCAGGTGAGCAGTGTGGCTTGGGTGCGCAGTCTCGACACTCTCGCTCCATGTCCCTCTCTTCTTTTCTCTCTGTCTCTCTCCCCCTTTCTGTCCGTCTATCACTCTCCTCCACTCTCTGTCTGTCTATCACTCTCTCCCCCTCTCTGTCCGTCTATCACTCTCTCCCTCTCTTTCTCTCTCTCTGTATCTCCCTCTCTCCTTCGCTCTCTCCCTCTGTCCCTTGATGTGCCCAGGACACACCTTCTCATCATGATTTTTGTCTTGCAGGATGTGACCTACGGATTGTCACGAGGGGAGCCACCATGTGTCTTCTTTTCTGTTCTGTGTTCACTTGAATAAAGTTTCATTTGTTGATTTGAAGGCAAATGTGTGATGCTCATTTTTGTGACGACACATGCATGTCACCAGATGTGATTTGCGACATCAGGCAGATTATTTGGTACATGATTCCATGTAGTTGATGTGGCATGTCTTTGCTGGGAGAGGGGTCGGGAGGTCCAGTGGGGGGTGGCGGTGGGTGTTGTGGGCCAGTTGGGGCTCCGAGCTGCATGATCAGTGGCTCCATGGCATCTGTTGCCCTTCAGGTGTGGCTCTGGGCTGGGCTCCCATTTGTGGTGCAGGCTGTGGCCTGACTTTGCACCAGGTCAGAGCAGGTGTTAGTTTCCTGTTGCTAACGCGCCTTATCATATGTTTTGTGTTCTTATCGCGGACCTGGATGGTCATTGAGAAAGTTGCGGACTGGTGTTGTCACGGCTTTTTGCATGGGAACGCCTACTCTGCATCTCATTAGCGATAGTTGCCGGGGTCGTCTGTGGCGATGTTTTTTGCGGCTGCTATTGCGGGTAAACCGGTGATATGGGCTGTTAGCACCAGCTTGTGAATGGGGTAAAATATTTACCACAACTTTGGCTGCGATAAAATGCAGATAACTCGACGATAAGTCCTTTGAGACTATGCCCCTCAGTGTACCCCGGACCTGTGAGTTAAATATCACCAGTGGACTGTAGCACTTATAGTGCTATCGGCTGCAGGGACTGTATAAATATTATTTCTAGCCTAACATTGTTGTCTGGCTGCTGAAGTTTAAAAAAAGCAACCTGACTGTCAAAATAAATCCTTTTGACAGTACGCAAACCTTCTTTTTAAATAGTAACAAGTTACCCCTAAGTAGACATCATAACCCATAAGAAGGGCTGTGCCTGCGAGGAAACTTGAACGGCTGGACCTCCTCCCTCTTATACTCTGGACAAAGAAGTTGCCTTCCAAGGGTCAGTTAGCTCAACTCCTGTTAAGCTAAAGGCTGCAGTAAACTTTTTCATTAAGGCCCCAGCTAACCAGTTCCAACTGGACCTGCTCTGGAGTCTGCTGGTGGCTTCTGCTGGAGTGAGTCTTGAGCCCCAAGTGCTGCTCCTGAGGTCCTGGTATCCATGCCAGTTTTAAAGTGTACTCCTCCTTTGTTAGACCTGCCAGCCTTAGGGTCGTCATCCCCCAAACATGTTGTCTTACTCCTCGATATTTTTCTGATCTCGTTTTCGTTGGCCCTAGGACTCACTTCACCACTGCTAAACAGTGGTAAAGGGCATGTGCTCACCCCTTAAAGCATGGTACCACTGGTTTCTCCCCAAATGGCAGATTTAACTTACTTGTAAGCCCTTAGTAAAGTGGAACTACATGTGACTAGGGCCGTTAAATTAAATGCTACAAGAGGGCCTGCATCACTGATAGTGCCACCTAGTTAAGGAGAGCTTTAAAAAATGTCTCAGACCTGCCACTTCAGCCTGTGTGTGCAGTTCTAAACTGCCATTTTGACCAGGCAAAGTATCTGTTTGTGTTTACAAAATAAACCTTTTGCCATGCCCAAACCTTCCTTTTTATACATATAAGTCACCCCTAGGGTGGTGAACAACCTTTACAATGCAACGTTTACAACGCACTAGCATTAAAACAAAACTTTTACAACGCAACATCCATTACATCGCATGCCATTACAACGCAACCATTACAACGCATGACACTACAACGCATACCACTACAACGCATGGCATTACAACGTATAACATTACAACGCATAACATTACAACGCATAGTACCCTTACACTATCCAACACTTAACCTACTGTTGCACCCCCTGGAGTTAGAATAGTAATTTTTACCCCTACACTATTCAACACTTACCCTACTGTTGCACCCCTCTGGAGTTAGAATAGTAAATTTTACCCCTACACTATCCAACACTTACCCTACTGTTGCACCCCCCTGGAGTTAGAATAATAATTTTACCCCTACACTATCCAACACTTACCCTACATGCAATGTAATGTTATGCGTTGTAATGGTATGCGTTGTAAAGGTAGTATGCATTGTAATGGAATGCGTTGTAAAGGTAGTTTTTAAAAATTCGCTATAATGGCATGCCTTGTAATGGAATGCGTTGTAATGGATGTTGCATTGTAAAAAATGCGTTGTAAAGGTATGCGTTGTAAAAGTATGCGTTGTAACGTCATACAACCCCCTAGGGTAGGCCCTAAACAGCCAACAAGGCAGGGTGCCATGTATTTAATAAATAGGACATGTGCGTTTATGTTTTACATGTTCTGGTAGTGAAAAACCCTTAAATTAGTTTTCACTACTGCAAGGCCTGCCTCTCCAATGGGATAACATTGGAGTTACCTTATTACATTTAATAAGCTTTAACTTTCAAATAGGAACAGGTAAACAGTTAATGTTTGGTGTCTTTGGAATTGTAATGAGAAATCCAATGTTATGGTAAAGTGGGATTTCAAGTTACAATTTTGAAAATGCCCATTTAGAAAGTTGACATTTTCCTGCGTTATCATTTAGTGCCTGCAGTCTGTCTCTGGGTTGCATGACTACATGTAGTTGGTGGTTGGCATTTTTGTATTCCTCTAAAAAAGCCACACACAATAGAGAGCTTAGGGTTGCCTGGATGGACCATCACTAGCAGGATGGGGTGCAGAGCTGCACACAGCCCCACTTACACCTGAACCGGCAGTGACCTACCTTTACACAAAGGGCACTATATTCCCTGTAGTTAGTCTGGTGCAAAATCATGGGAGGCAGGAAATCTGTGCACTTCAAAAGGAAACCTCTAGAAGTTTTTCCCACTTCAAAGGAAGCACCAGGTATAAATATTGAATCTCTGACACCAACTTTTCAGTAGAATTCTGGACCAAAGGATGGCTGTGCTGTCGAAAAAACTGTCATTCTGCTGGACTGCAGTCTGAAGGAATGCTGCCCTGCTGTGCTGCCCAGGGTATCCCCTCTTGCCTGGGTGAGAAGAACTGGACCTGCAATCTGTACCCAGGACCACCAGAGTGACTCCAAGGGCTAGCCGCTTGTAACCAGCACCTGGACTCTACAACTGTAAGCCGTACCCTGCCAAGTGTTGCTACCCCACACCTGGACCCTTAGAAGTGGGCCTGAAGGAGCTCTGCCCGTGCATCTCTGGACTCAGCAAAACTGACGGATTTCCTCCCTCTGCGTGTTGCAACGCCAAGCAGAAGCGATGCATCGCCTCTGCTGAGTATACTTTCCTGTTGAAAGGACTTTGCATCACTGCTGCAGCCTGCGGCTTTATCAAAACCTCAGCTGCGCAACACATCCTCAACGCAGGCCCTCGCATCTCAAGCCAGCAGCACCCTCAACGACAACACAGGACTCCCCATTGCAATTGCCACAGCTTCCTAGGAACCAGCCGGTGCACAATGCATCCTCGGCACAGAACTTTGCATCGCAAGCGCCCTCATACGCGGCCTCCTCGACAATGACACAGGACCTTGCATCTCAGCCTCGCAGCTCCCCTTTACCTGTCACTGTGTTACACATCTCTGACCCAGACCTTCTAACATATTAACCCATACCTCCATGTCTCTCTCCGCATTCTTATCCATGCGCACTAATCTCAACCATCACTCTTCTGCTACTCCCCTTCACACAGGTCTGCCCACCATCTGTTCATTACAGGACTAGTAGACATCCCGTGGATGGTCAGGTGCCACCTAGCTAGCAGTAACCCCAAAAGAGCAAACCTGTATTTCATCCAAGTCCCTCGTTTTTGGGTCGGTAACACTCCCGGCAAGTAATACTTCTCCGAGGTCTCTATCAGGGCACGCCTGAACTCCTGCAGATCATGTAATACTCCATCCCAATAAATCTCCAATTTATCACAGTCCCAAGTTATGTGGAGAAATGCCGCCGGGGCAGGTAGGAGACCATGCTGCATTAAATCTATGCAGCTGTTGAGAAGTGAGATAGGTGCGGTGCAAATAATAAAAAAGGGTGAGCTTGAAACCAACATTGCTGCCAATGCCCTGGACCTGCGCACAGGTCTGTCTCCATTCACCATCCATGAGTGTCTCAGGCACATCAGCCAACCACCTATCATGGACCCCCATCATATCAATCCTGAGGTCAGCCTTCAGGGGTTTATATATGAGGGAGATCAAGCCCCTGGAGGAGCACCGGGTCCAGCAGCAGCCACAGATTCTGCAACTCGTCAGGCTCAGCTGGGTAATCAATCCAAACCTCACATGCCATGTGGGACACCACTGCATATTGCAGGAATTGACCAGGATGTAAGTGAAAGAAGTCCAGTGCCTCCTCTAAGGTGAGGAAGATACCTCTGAAATATACGTCTCCTGCAATGGGCTATCCCCCATCGTACCACTGAAGTAGATCCATCATGGGTGGCATCCGCAGGCAACAGGGCAAACCTTTAAGGGGCAATAGCCTGGCATATGGAGCCCTACGAAGCACATGTGTGACGACTTGTTCCCAGACCTCTGCGACCTGTCGTACGATAAATGAGCAGTCATCTGGTAATCTGAGCCCCTCATCAAATACCCAGGAAGGTCCGTCTCAGCACCCGCCCACCGCAAGCAGCGCCTTCTCTGTGTTTGGGCCATCTGCGCACCACTGGACTGTGTATTGTAGCAATCCAGCAAAATAATACATCTGCAGGTCCAGAAGACCCAGGCCAGTGTGCCCCGTATCCAATTTTAACTAACCCTGGGCATTAAAATCTGCTCCGCTTGCGGAGTTTGCGGATTTCTTGCAACTCCCCGTTTCGCGTAGAACGCAGAGTTACTGAAAACTGTGTGCTCCGCAGCGGAGCAGAGTTTTTTCTTGTTCCTGCTTTTAAAATGCATTTTTGTGCATGAGGTAGCGACTTACCCGGATCCCTGTGTTTGCTGACTAGATTTCCTATCTGTTTGTACGCCCCACAAGATTTGGTGGCCGGCCGGTAATTCGGAATCGCCATCGGACATCCGGCGGAAGTTCCGTGAAGATCACAATGCCGAACACGCAGAATTTGCAATCTGGAGAATAATATCTGTCAAGCAGCATAAAACCTTCTCGAAAATGATGATTTGGATGAAAAAACTCCTCAGATTGACATTTAGCTGCACTTTTTTGTGCAAGGAGTCCTTTATATTTTTTTTACTTTTTTTGTTAGGAGGAAGGAAGTGCCCCAGTCTCCAACTTCCTGTGTATGTCCAGCAGGCTCCTCCTAGTGCTTTGTTTCTGTCCTGTTCACTTTTCATTTGGATTTGGAGATGGAAGGATTACTGTTTGTGCCTGCTGCATCATTATCATTGGATTTGCGGATTTTTGGATTTGAAATTTTACAAGTAAGTTGGAGAATTGGTGTTGTGTTTCTTTGATTGGGGCATTGCACCTACATTTTTTTGTACTTTTAATCGTTTTTTAAAAATGTATTGTTGTGGGTGGCATGTAGTTTCAGTAGGGGCCTGGTTGTTTTTCTTTGTTTGTAATTTTTCTACTAGTTTTGATTTATAAAGGAAACATGTTGCAAAGTTCACTACATTTTCTCCAACATTTGCAATCAATTTGCAATATTTATTTAATTCAGTAGCCCAGTAGTCTGCCAATAGGCCTTTTAGCCAGTAGGCCCGGAGCTACTCATGGGTGCATGAAACAACTGTTTCCGTGGTGTTTGTTGAATTTAAACATTATTTAGGGCATGGATGGCATTGGATTGATTTGCAAAATGTGTTTTTTTGGGGGTATTTTACTTTTTTTATGTGTGTTAAATAAATGCCTTTGGTGGGTGTGGTATGGTTGTACTTGTGTTGTGTAACTTTCCAACATTCTTTAGCCCTGTGGCTTTTGTTTTTGCATTAAAGCTATGTTGCTTAGCAAGCATGCCTTCTTTGTCTGGCCATATTATAGGCCTGCTTGAGTTCATTGTTTTTCAGGCCTCCTGCTTGTTGTGACTGTGAGTGACCATGTGGCCGGTGGCCATTTTGCGGTGGTAGTTTAATAGTGTGCTGCTTTTGCCAAATAGGCCTGCATGTCTTTCCTTTGTTCCTCTTGGCTTATGCTTCTTGTAGTTGTGGCCTGGCCATGTTGCTGGCAGGCATTTTGTGAAGCCAGGCAGTGTGCTTTTTCCATAGGCCTGCATTGTCTGTCTTCCCTTTCTTGTTGTTGTGGTGGCCCGGCCATGTGGCTAGTGGCCATTTTGTGAAGCCAGGCAGTGTGCTTTTGCCGTAGACCTGCATTGTCTTTATTCCCTTTCTTGTTGTTGTGGTGGCCTGGCCATGTGGCTGGCGGCCATTTTGTGAAGCCAGGCAGTGTGCTTCTGCCATAGGCCTGCATTGTCTGTCTTCCCTTTCTTGTTGTGTGGTGGCCTGGCCATGTGGCGGGCAGCCATTTTGTGGAGCCAGCCAGTGTGCTTTTGCCATAGGCCTGCAAGCTTGTGGCCTAGTCTGCCAGGTGGCCTTCCAGCCAGTAGGCCCAGAGCTACTCATGGGTGCATGAAACAACTGTTTCTGTGGTGTCTGTTGAATTTAAACATCATTTAGGGCATGGATGACATGGGATTGAATTGCAAAATATGGGTTTTCTGGGAAGAATTCACTTTTTTCATGTGTGTTAAATAAATGCCTTTGTTGTATTTGTGAGTGGTGTGGTTGTACTTGTGTTGTATAACTTTCCAACCTTTTTTAGCCTTGTGGATTTTAGTTTTTGCATTAAAGCTGTGTTGTTTAGCAAGTATGCCTCCTTTGTCTGGCCATATTATAGGCCTGCTTGAGTTCATTGTTTTACAGGCCCCCTTCTTGTTGTGACTGTGAGTGACCATGTGGCTGGTGGCCATTTTGTGGTGGTAGTTTAGTAGTCTGCGCTACTTTTGCCTGGCCTATGCCTGCATGTCTTTCCTTTGTTCCTCTTGGCTTACTGCTTCCATCCCGTTTGCCAGCTGCAGCTCCCTGAATGACGCACGTGATGCGCAAATTAAATTAATGCCGAACAGGTTCCACTTCCATTACATTTGTATTTTTGTTTTTGTTCTTCTTCTTTCCTATCCTTCCTGAGTGTACATAGTATACCATGAAATCCCTTGTTGTCAAAGTCCTCAGAGCAATCTTGCTATGTGGGACTTACTGGCCATAAGAGGAGGGCTTGTTGGCCCCCAAGGACCTTCAGCATCCAAGGGGGCTTCATCCCCCAACCAGCAGTGTGACAGGAGGTGCATGTTTGCAGGGTGGTAGTGAAAAGTGGTATGGCCTCTGAAGACGTCTCAGCAATCCGGCTGTGTGGGACTTACTTGAGGTAACAGGAGGGCTTGTTGGCACCCACGGACCCTCTCTAGCCAAGGGGACATCATCCCCCTACTAGTAGTGCGCCAGGAAGCGTGTTTGCAGAGTGGAGATAAAAGGGAGCAAAGCCTTCAGGATTTTCAGGTTTTTCTTTTTTTTAGAGTAGGTGGCCAGGTGGTCCCCCTTCTTAGGCTGGTTCTGGCCCGGGGACCCCATGGCCCAGGCATTTACAAAGGGGGTAGGGGGACTCATGGCCCCCTTCCTGGGCCAAATTCCATCCCGGTGACCAGATCCCTTAGGGCCTTGCCATTTTCAGATTTTCAGTGGGTGCCTCCAGGGCACCCACTCTCCACTGGGACCATGGGTGGAGCCTGAAGGACCCAGCGGTCACTCTCAGCTCCCCACCTGCTAATGGAGCTGGCCTTGCTTTCACAGAGAGGGAACTGCTAAACATGCAGCTCCCTCTCTGTGAAAGCAATTTTACTCTGTTTTCAGCAAGCAAAAGCATTTTTAATAGCAGGAGCTCACCCTGGGGTGTGGCGGTCCCCAGGGCCATTTATGTCTCCAGAAGTGGCGTCGGGTGGCCCCCCTCCTTTCTTGCTCTAGGACCAGCCCTGGGGATGTGGTGGTCCCGCAGGCTGAGAAAGGCCTGGGAGGAGGCATGCGCTGCCTCCCTCCCATTATTGGCCTGGGGAGGTGGTAGGCCCCGGGGCCCAGGGGTGGGTCACTCAGGCACCCCAATTACAATTTGTTTATGCCCTGGAGGGATCACTGACAAAATATCGAATACAAAAATATAGACTTACCAAAATATAGAATACAAATATATTGAATTCCTATCTACAAACAGGTAAGTACAAAAGTATCGAATCAAAAATATCGTTGTATAAAATATAGTTAGTCAAAATATCGATTTTTTTTAAATGTCTTAAAAGTAATTTAAAATTAATGAAATAATAAATATAACTAACTAAAACATACTTAAAATACTTAAATAACCTTAAAATTATTAAAAAGTAATTTAAGTTATAAAAAACCCATACAATTTTATTTTTTAATATATATATTTACGTAATATTAATAACAAATATACAATATTTTTACCGTAGGATAGCGGGAGGGTAACACTTACTATTACCACTCCTGTGAGTGCAACAGTAGAGAAAACACTGGATAGCGTAGGGGTAAAAATTACTATTCCCACTCCAGAGAGTGCAACAGTAGGGAAAGCTTTGGATAGCGTAGCGGTAAAAATTACTATTCCCACTCCAGAGAGTGCAACAATAGGGAAAGCGTTGGATAGCATAGGGGTAAAAATTACTTTTCCCACTCCAGAGAGTGCAACAGTAGTGAAAGTGTTGGATAGCGTAGAGGTAAAAATTACTATTCCCACTCCAGAGAGTGCAACAGTAGAGAGAACGTTGGATAGCGTCGGCGCAAAAATTACTATTCCCACTCCAGAGAGTGCAACAGTAGGGAAAGCGTTGGATAGCGTAGGGGTAAAAATTACTATTCCCACTCCAGAGAGTGCAACAGTAGGGAAATTAATGCTTTAATATGTTAATAAAAGTAAATTAAATATCAATACCAATAACGTTTTTATTAAAATTAATTATCAATTTAATATTATGTAATAATTAATCAATTAAAAACAGAAATAAATATTAGTTAATTAAATTATTTACCTATTCATAATTAATTAACAACTAATTAATTTTCAATACCAAAAACTAATTAATAATAAAAATTAATACCAATGAATAATTAACAGTAAATTATCAATACACAAAAAGTATTTTTTATATTTAATAAATTGCAATTAAATTACTTCCCACCCTTTTCCCCTATAAACCCACAACCCACTACAGAAAATAAATTAATAAAATTAACATCATTATCAATTAATCAATTAATACTAATTAATTACCAATTAAAAATGAATTACCAATTAATTCAAAATGAATACCAAAAAATAAATTAAATTATTTAATTAATTACAATTAAATTACTTCCCACCCTATTCCCCTATAAACCCACAACCCCCTACAGAATTAAATTGCGCAAAATTAAATAACATAAAATTCATTACTTAAAATAAATTACAAAAATAACATATACTTTTCACACATATACTAACATATAAAACACTTTAAAAAATTTGATATAATTAAAAATTCGATATTTTGACTTTCTATATTTTAAAAATCGATATTAAATTACTTACCTTCTATTCGATATTTTTCACCACTATATTCTGTCCATTCAATATTTTGTCCATTCTATATTTGGACTTCGATATTTTGTCCATTCGATATTTTGAATTCGATATTTTGTGTAGTTACCACCCTGGAGAGGTGGGGGTCCCAGGGCCAAGAGGCCCTCCATAACAATACATTAGCCTTTGGGAGGTGGTGGTCCTCAGGACACAACCGGTCCTCAAGGCCCCCCTCCTGATTTCTTTTTGGTGTATGTCCCAAGTGAGGTGGTGGTACCAAGTTTGGGTCCCCCTCACCTATGTTATTGAGGCCAGGCCCCCAGGGGATTGTGTTCCCGGGCCCAAATAGGCTCGGAGAGAGGGCCACAAGGTACCCTCCCCATTACCAAGACTGTTGGGCCCCAGGGAGTTGGGGTCCCCATGGCCAAAATCGGCCTGGGTGGGGGGCGCCTCAGGGACCGATATCGGGCTGAGAGGGAGGCCATATGTCCTCCGCCCCCTTTTTTTATAAGCCCATGCCCCAAGGGATGGGTTTCCCAGAGCCAAAATTGGACCTGGGGCACACGTGTTTGTTGTGACAATTCAATTTCTGATTCACTAGCCTCAGCCAAGACTACTTTCAATTCAAGAAACCCTCCGCAGACCCGACAGATCTCAAGAACTTCAGGCCCATCTCACTACTCCCTTTCTCCGCCAAAGTCATTGAGAAAGTCGTCAACACCCAGCTAGCACACTTTATGGAAACCAACAGCATCCTAGACACCTCTCAATCTGGATTCCGCAGCAACCACAGCACCAAGTCCACCCTCATAGCCGCCACCAATGACATCAGTGCCCTCATCGACCATTGCTGCTTTGAGTGTCATCTTTATTTCCTGCTTAAATGAGAAGTCAAAATTCTGGAAACTCTTGGTGCATACTCATTTATGTCTACCTGCAGGCATAAGGAAAAAAAATCAGACTGTTAGACATAGCCAGAGTAGTGATAGTAATGCATGACATAATAAATAATAATAATAATGACGATATATTAATTCCTAAAATGCAATGTGTGAATTTGGGAAGCTGGCTCTTTATATAATGTATTAAAACTTAATACATTGTGCAGATAGTCCAGTGAGACCCAGATTGGTATACAGAGGCAGAAGTAGACAATACTAATGCTCTATTTGTGGTAGTGTGGGAAAGTAGTACTTATTATGTTATGATTTTTTACATTTTGGAAAATATCTCACAGTCGTGCACAATTATGCACAAAGGAAGTCTATGGCGAAAAATCTAAAAATGTATAGAAAGTCTTACAATTGGTTCTCAGGGTTCACCTTTGGGTTTTAGAAGGGCAGCAAAGCCAGGTCCAATGTTCAACCAGCAGATCGTCAGGAGCATCCCGGATTTGGCCATTAGTAAGATGCTGATTTTGTTGGTAGCAGGCGCGCTACAGAGAAGAGGAAGTCACTGGGGAGCGGAAAGTCTGTAAGCCGGACTGCAGGTTCCGTTCCTGCATTTTCTCTACTCCAAGGTAGTTTTCTGGAAATTATCAAAGGTCTGGAGGTGCTGCGAGGTACTTGGAGGTCTCACAGCAGCAGGACGAGACTACACACCATGTTGGTTAGGTCCTTGGGGCAGCAGGCAGGGTTTTGTGCCACAGTTTTTCTCAGGAGCTCATTTCTCGGCCTAGCAGCGTTTCTTTATCCATATTTCTTCTTCGGTCCATCAAATCTAAAGTTCAGAGTCTAGGAGTGCCACCTAAATACAAAATCTAGTGGTGTTAAAGAGAGTGACAGGTAGTACCCAATAGCCTACCTACCTTTAGTGTGATTATGCCCTTCTGTGACCACTTCCATTGGGAAGTAGGCAGAACCCTGACCCTGGCTGACTAATTCTCCCCAACTAAAGATTGCAGAATTGGAAAAGTGGTGTCCACATCATAATCTAACTAATTGCCCCACCTGTTCTCCCTGCAAACATTGAGCAGGACAGTTGGGCCGGCATCCTCCACTAACTGGAGATACCCGAGTTGCATTTCAAACGCGGCATTGCCTTTGAAGCTTCATGCCTTGGAATGCCATTCCTGCCATAAGGGGGGGAGGTGTGAAGCACCTCCCTCCAGAGCAGACACTGTTTCTGGCTTCTGAGAGCAAAGGTTCTCACCCCATGAGGTCAGAAACATGTCAGGCTGTGGCAGACTGGCTAAGACCAGTGCTTGGCAAGCTTTCGGTGTGAATGTCTTAATACAACACTGAGTGGATTTATTAAGATGATATGTTTGGTACCAAACATCCCTGAGTACAGTGAAGCCATCATGGTGCTGGGAAACCAGTAAAGATGGGTGTTTAGCCCATGCACTCTCTATGTCATACCAGCGCACTTACAATATCCTGGAATGGGCTTAGATATTACAGGGTCATATCTGCTCAGGCAGATATTACCACACGTATGATATAGTGCACCCTGCCTTAGGGCAGGAAGAACTGCAGTAGAGGTGGCTTACCTATACCTCATGCAGTGTCTGGGGGGGATGTGCACCATGTTGACTATTCGGTTTTCTTTTCACGAAGACATGCAGCCTGCAATGGCAGTTTGCATGGTCTTGGTGAGGGGTCCCTAGGGTGGCACAATTCGTGCTGCAGCCCTGGTGGACCCTCTTCAGTCTCCATGCCCTAGGTATCAGAGGTCTCTTCTGCAATCAAGTATTTCTTTTTGACTACTGTGCACTGTTGCCGCTTACTACTGTATTGTACTTTTTAGACTCAATTAATCACACATGAATCACATTTGAACTTAACACATTCATTAATTGTTTCTCAATTTAGAAAACACATAAATCATAAACACAATACATAGAAATAATTCTATATATGTTAACTTCAGATCAGTTATAATACAAATAACAACTTCTTTTGTCTCTTGTTGTAATAATCACTGATTCAAATTTTCTTATATGCCCGCCCAATTCATTTTGGGCTCAGAGCCCTTCATCTGGGGCAAAAAATCTGAAAAATATCAAAAGCATGGTCTTATGTTACACATTACACAGCGCAAGGAATATTTCCAAAAATTACTACATAGCTCACCTTACATATAGAGAGAATTATTTCTATATATTGTATTTATGATTTATGTGTTTTTTAAATTGAGAAACAAATAATGAACGTGTTAAGTTCAAATGTGATTTATGTGGGAATAATTGAGTCTAACTGCACAGTCAAGTAGATATACTTGATTGCAGAAGGTACATGACAGGCATGGTTTAGGCAACATGCACACCACGGTAGCACACCAACAAAGTATTAGATTGGATTAAAGTGTAAAATTAGGAGTGCTTCCCCCTTCCCAAATACAGCTAGGTATCTGAGGTACCATTTACTAGGGACTTACAAGGTCTGCTAAAGTTGTGCCATGGTACAGTTTTGGGCAAGAGCTCTAGCATTGGGAACCTGGTTAGCAGGGACCAAGTGCACTTTCATCTAAACTCATATCATGGCCATGTTCCAGTCAAAAGAGGCACTTTCCTACAGTAAATGAGTGGTTAAACCTAAATCTCTCATTAAAAGGTGTTTTTAGGGAAAAATGCAAATAGTTTTTGAACACTAAAAACTGCCTTCATAGTTTATAACCAATGACTTCGATACCCTACCACCACATCTGGAGTAACCCATGGTAAAAGCTTGAAAGATGGGATAGCCCAACAAATGTTAGGTACCAGATTGAAAGTTGTGCACACTGATAAAATTGAGACCTTTTAGGTGCACTGCATAGCACACAGGTAGTCATAATGAATTCCTTCAATATGAAACAAAACCGTACCAAATAATCTATAGTACTGTATTTGTAGAGTGCTTATGCACCCAGAGATTGAAGAGGTTCCCCATCTGACTCCAAAACACAACCCAATAGCAGTGCTTAAAAAACAAATCAGAAGTCTTCTGAATTTAATTATGACATATTCAGCAAGTAGATATCGAAAGAGAGAGTTCCAGGCCTTGACAGTGGCCATGGAACTAGTTCTGTATCTACAGATTGCTGATCGAGATCTAGGAACAGTTATCTACAAATACTGAGAAGATCTAACCACCAAATATAGGCAAACACAACATAAAATAAAATACATTGCAATGCCTCCACCATTACACAATTCCCATTTTCCTTACAGTGTCCTTACGAGGCATTCTGAGTTTTGTTTCCACTCCCTTTCCCCAGCGTTGGCCTAAGCGTGCCCTTTTCTCAGGCCCTCTCCATCAAACCATGAAACAGAAATATCTTAATATAAAATTATCTTACTTGATTTTCCTAAAAATGCAAGGGCTTATGCAGCAGATTTTGCAGACAAAGAGCGATGCTTTCCTTCCCTCTAAAATGATCAGACTTAACAAATTTACAGGGAACACTCTGGAGAAACAAGAAACGGAAACTACTATTGCAAATACAGTAGTATGGCACTGTAAAACACAGAAACAAATTTTACACAATAAAATTTACTAAGCAGTGTTTTCTGGAAAAATCTCACAAAGAATTGAGCTGAATGCACATTAAGGATCAGTGAGAAAAAAAAAAATATGCCTCCATCCAGTCGCACTGCTTGCATTGTAAACATAGTCAGCCCAACGTACAAGGCTTATGCTTGGTTCCAAATAATTTCTGCAGTAACTTTCTGCTCCTACCAATTTTGAAGTAAGGTGAGGAGTTGTATCTAACATGGATCATGCAATTGTGCCTGGTTTAGTCCAGTTGATTGCATTGCTGTAGGCAAACAGGACATATTCAGGCTTGTTAGAATTGAGTTCCAGGTAGGAGCTGAAGATTCAGAAATGGATAAGCATCAGCAGTGATTGATGCATTATATGTCAGCGGGGAAGGACACTTTTATATAACATTGTGTGTTGTGAGCTTATAGGTGAATTTTGATGTTGTAAGTATTGGAGCATGGATTATTGGTAGGGGTAAATATGTACCTACCACTAGCAATAAGGCCACACACGCATACTACAATGCAGACAAGGTCTCAATACATTAGCCCCTGGCTCAACCCTTGGTAGATGGCTGTGAGCAGGCAGGCTTCACTAAGGAGACAGCTATGTAAACCAGTTAAATACACCAACACATTAAATAGGTATGACACAACACACAATAAAAATCCCACCCCAATTTATAAAAACAGGAAATATTTGTATTTTTGAACCAGAGATATGGATTTTTAAAGATTAATCCCTTTATAGTGCTAAAAAACATATAGCGCCAACTTGGGACATCTGGAACAACGACAACGTTTGAGGCCGACCGCAATGGAGCCCTGTTCGGATACACTAAGCTGGAGGCCCCGGGACTTAGAAACTTTTCTGGAGGATTTTCTATCAATGTCATGCTGTCCCCTCCAGCCGGCAGATTTTGATGTGACATAATCAGATTGCTTTTCCACAAGGCCCCAGTCAAATGCTGGTAGTCAGGAGCTCCGGAGCTTTCAGCGGAATGAACCTGAATTACAGGCTGAGTCACGATTGAAGGTAGTCAGCTTGACTCTGAATGTTGTAGCAGTCCACTTATAGAGATTTTTTTAAAAGATCGTCCAAACTTCTAGGAACTTCTTTCTGAAGTTCCCCTTAAGGATTTAAAGAGTCCAAAACACAAATCCAAGGTTCTAGAAGCTCTGAGATTGTCCTTGGAAGGTTCGTACCACAGTTCCCACCATGCACCTGCCAGATCCTTAAAAGTACACTGGACGCACCTCAGGCTGGGGACTTGTGGCACATGGTGCAGGGAAGCTCTCTTAACCTGTTGCTTTGAGGGAGTGCAATCCTTAATCCTTTTTGAAGCCAGGCAAAGTCCTCAGGGCTGTAGTTTAAAGTGTGCAAAAGGAGCAGTGCTTCAGGGAGCAATCCTGCGTGGTTCAGACAAGGGTTCCAGCAAGGCAGTTCTCCGTCTTGTTGTTTCAGGAAGCAAATTTGAGTTGCTGTGCAGCTCTCACATGTTTATTCAATGATCTGGGGTGGCAAGCAGGGGGGCACTCCTGTTCAATGAGGTGCCGGTTCCCACCCAAAAGCATGACATCTAGCTCTAAAGTATGGCATATTCTTGCCCTACTGATCACTGCACTTTTAAATTCAAGATGCTAGCTTTGGAGAAGAGTTGGCTAAAGCAACCTACTAGTGTGACTCATTTCCATTGTAAAAGGAGGTAGGTGGGCATTACTTACTGTCCTACTCTCTTTGAAGCCCAGTGTTATTTACCCAGGCCACAACCTGCTCTGTTCTGTGCAGCTGCAGAGCTCGCCCCATCAGATAATCTCTGTTGTATGAAGACACTTATTAACTGATCAAAGCAGACTGGATAAGCCTGCTATGGCTGACCAATCAGGAAATGCTGATTGAAAGCTGAATGTTGGCTCACAAAAAAGAAAGTTCTATAGCTTCTTTTCTGTGCCAGTCATGGTAAATTCAACAGAGTTGAGTTATTGGATTTATCATTGCACATCCTTTAAGTCTTTGAATTACATTGTTCCCCCTTACTAGCAATAGTTATTCGTAAATAACATATTTCAATGTTAGCCTATGGGCTAATATTCTGGCAGTGTATCCCTCACCAGAGCTTATAAAACATATTTGATAATGTCACTGCTTATAGTTACATGGCACCCCAGCCCTGGGGCACCTAGGGTAGACCTTAGTGGTGACTTATATGTAAAAATACGTTTGATTACCACTTTGGAGGTACCTGTACCACCTAAGTCAAATTTTCATGTAATTTATTTTTAAAGACAAAGCAGGGCTACCTTTAAAAATGACAGTGGGCACACAGAAACGCACACTCCAATCTGCTGGGCCTCTAAACACTCCTGCTCTGTTATATACTAGGGACTTATAGGTAGTTTAAATACGATTTTTAAGGATGCTGTTTGGGGGAGTAGCTTGATCTGAAGCTGGATTGGTATTCATGCAGGAGATGGATGACATTGATGTAATTGTGCAGTTATGCCTGTCTTGCATTTTCGATGACCTTGCTGATGAAGTAGCTGAATTATGGGCCTGTAATTGGTGAGGTGATCAGGGTCTTAGTTGGGTTTCTTCAGGAGTGGGAGGTTATGGAACCTTTTGCGGTCTTCTGGGAATATTCCTTGGATGAGGGAGACATTGACGATGATAAGTAAGGTGGAGATAATGTCTCTGGCCATGACTTTGATGAAAACTGAGGGAAGGGCATTAGCTTCATAGGAGACAGCTTTGAGAGAGTTTGATTGTCCTTCAGAGAGAATACCGTGTCTCTATCACTAAGACTCATGACTTTACAGTGTGACAGCCGTTTCTGTCTCTTCCCTTGCCTTTCACTTCATCCTTTTGTGTACTTTGAGTGGCAAGACATTGAGATGAACAATATAAGAAATAAAACCATGAGCCATTTCAGTGATAGGGTACTTTTTAGCATTGGAGAAAATTGGCCACTTCAGAAGAAGAGCCTATCTTTATCCTAATGGTAGCACATTCTTCAGAAAATAGTGGTTCACAATAAGATAATATGGTATACAATGGTTTTAGTGATAAATGCTTTGCAGAAGACCAATCTGTCTTTGAAAAGAAGCTTTAAAATGTGTGCAAACAGAATAAGTGATAAAAGAGGATTCCATATCAGAATGTACAGTGAGCAATCAAAATTAATGGTGAAATAACAATAAAGCAGCAGAAAGTCGTCTATACATGGCAATCATAAATAATAACACTATTCACAGGTAGCTTGCAGGAGACTCTAAAAAGTAGCAGACAGGGTCTTGTGGGTCATTTAAAGAATGATGGACAGTCTGGCAGGCGGTCAGGCTGCTGGATACCATCTCCTCAGCCTTCCCGGCTTCTCTGAAAGCAGAAAAGCATTGTCATTCAGGCGACAAGTTTGATGCACCAGCTTTGCAATTTGTTTCTCCTTTTTAAGAATACACTCCTAAAGCGGAAGATTATACTTTCAAATAAATAAATAAAAGCTATGCTCAGGGGTCATTTCTCGCTGTGCTACCTGAGACCGCCATGCTGGTCACACCATCTTAAAAAGTGTGGGATGACCGTGATAGTTGCCCTATCTTAAATAGATTATGACCCGACAGCCATCTGGTAGGAAAGACATTAGGTCAGTGACTAGAGGATAATACAGGCACTGATTGCAAGTCTTCTTCTATTTGAACTAAAAGAAAAACAGAACACACAAGACCAATAATTTTAGCAGTACATAATGATAGCTCACTCCATCTATGAGAGTGTAATGATAACAGAAAGAACAGTCATTGTTCACAATGTTACCAGATCAAAATATAAATAATCTATATTTCATATTGAGAAAAATATAAATCCAACATTATTTTCAACTATTATGATACTGAAAGTGAGCCTTTGCAAACTCCAGTGATCTGCTCAACATTAAAGTGGAAAATGTGCTCTCTGAAACAGATGTTTTCATTCAAAACAGGAAGTCGTGACACCAAAATGTTGGCTTTCAGTAAAGCAAGATATTATTTTCAAAATTTTTAAGACTGGAAATGTGGACTGGGTGTACATGATTATCGCTATTCTGCCTTGTAACATGATGGCACCATCAGCTCTGTCTGAAGTGTCAAGTCTAAACCTGAAAATTTAAATTACAGATTTAGGGCCTGATTATGATGCCGGTTGGATCAGCTTCTGAGGTCCTGTCGGAGGCAGTCAGACCATAGAAGGTCTATTCGGAAGCAGCCCGTCCAACGGCTGGATTATGATGCATGCATCGTGTACTCCGCTGTATGAGCTCCGACAGCTTTTCTTTGACTGCCGAGAGGGCGATCGGAGACAAACGGCATCCATAGAACTGTACAGGGATCTACGACCGTCGTCAGTATTATGATGTGGGTTTGCGTCGACCTGACCGTGGCGGACCGACCGGCTGCCTCGAGTTGTCGGAAACAAGGGATTTGGGGTGCATACTCACCCCAATCTGCTTCTCTCCAACAGACTCCACTGTGAATCTTTCCCCCAGGTCCCCCTTACACCTCGGAAGCTGGACTCCAATGACAATGATCCTGTGGGAGCCAGAATCCAGGTAAATCCTTCTGCGGTATGTATCCCCACTGACTGAACTATGCATATTCTGCCAGACTCCAACAATGGGGTACAGGGTGCACAAGGCAATTCCCCACATATGTTATGCATGTGTGTACAAATCTCATGGTTTCTGTGAGTTTTGTAGATGTTGGCAGTGAAATATTTGGGGATATATGCTCTGCCGTAGCTGCGACCGCTGCCGTAGCAGCGGTTGCTTCCTAATATGGCAGTGGAAGCTTCTCAGCCTCAGCAGTCAGAAAGGGCTAGCGAAGACGGCAGTTGGACGGTGGGTCGACCAGCATTGTACTGAAGCCCTTAGATTTATCACAAAAACAAACCATCAACAAAATCCGTCCACTAGAACAAAACTGCAGTAATGTGATTCATAGCCAGAAATGAAGATCACACCCAGCAACATTAGTCAGAGCAAATGAACACAGAAAACAATGGGTCTCAATCAGACCATGTTGGAGGACTGTCTGTCCTATTTAAAGAACCTGCTCTGGTGATCTCTGTGCTGTGATGGAACTTGCCACCACCATGGCACCCTTCTAAGCACTGAGGGGTTGTCGAGTAGGTGCAATCTTTAAATTGTCCATTCCCAGACACTCCTGAGCTTTTTGCCCTGCCAGTGTTGGCCATTCTGCATTTTCATTGCCCATGTCTGGCAGACATAGGCAGAGACAAAGAGATTATTACCCTGCCCCCTTAGGGCAGGACCACCATCCCTTTGACGAGCCACCAGATTAGGGATTTACCCTGACAGAGACAGTGAAGGGTTCACTAATGGAAGCCTAGTTCATCTTCTCCAGCAAACACTATATCAGCTGCACCACACATTTGGAAGTAAGGAAGCAATTCTGAGTTATAGCAGTGCGCCCATTTGATCAATCTCTAAATTAGGCCCAAAATCACCAAACATTGACAATTTCAAGCAAATAAAAACACACATCAAGTTGCACGTGCATGCATTATGGAGACCCCTGTGACAGAACAATCAGTGCACAAATAATTCACACCAGATAATGGAATGGGATCAACCTTGTGGCACACAAGTGCACCATAAAAGTACATGTTCTAGCATCAGTACTCCGTTCAAATGGCTAGGTAAAAATGCACGCCATGCGCTAAAGGAGGACAGACATCCTGCAAGAAGCCAATCAAGGAATACATATGCAGCGATGCAAGTAACGCAAACTAATGCAACACATCAGGAGGAGTGCGTGCACCCATACACACACACTCACACGCACAGACTTAAGGGAGGATCAATCAAAATACAACACTAATCAGGAACGCACACAGAAATTAAGATTCAATTAAAACACCATCAATCTCATCCTACTGCTCACAATCCAAGATGCCACCAAGAAAGGCTCAACAAATGCCCTCCTCAAGCCACTATTTAAGAGATGGAGCTACCACATCCACTGCAATGCGATACAGTGCCATGCAAGTCACCAGTGATACAAGTTTTGACAGACAACCATCCATTTGAAAGGCTATGGCCCAGATGCATCAAGCTAGAATCCGCTCGTAAAGGGGCAGACTCTCAGAATCTGCACCTTTGCGACCGGTATTTTTGCATTTGGGATGCATCATCCCAAATGCAAAAATCGCAAATTAAGAAATCGCAAAATGGCGATTACTTGCATTTAAGGAATCTCAAATTGAGATTCCTTAAATGCAATGCATTAAAGTTTAAAAAATTGCGATTTCGCTAATAGGGCTTGCAAATTACCATGAAGTTGAACTTCATGGTAATTTAAAAAAACTTTGAAAAATGCACTAAAGTGCATTTTTCAAAGTTTTATGTTGCGCACAAGGGCATGTGTGCGCGAAACATATGTGCACAGATCAGATTCAGGGGGTGCAACAGGGTGTCCTTTGGACACCCCTGCACCCTTGAAATCGCATTCTCAATTTTTGATTCGCTAATTGTGATTCGCAAATTGAGAATGTCTTCCCATTCATTCCTATGGGCCTCTAGGCCCATGGGAATGAATGGGGAGGTATTCCTTAATTGCGACTCGCAATTTGCGAGTCGCAATTAAGGAATTTGAATTCTAAGAAATCGCTATTTTTTTGTGATTTCTTCATGCATTGCATTTTGCTATTCCTTAATAGTGAATCGTTATTTTTCGCTATTAAGGAATAGCAAAATGCGTTCTTGATGCATCTGGGGGTTAGTGGCAAGTCACCAATCCACGCAAACTCCATGTTGCCTGCCAAGTCACCCCCACGCAAGAAGTACTACAAATTTGACAATAATAAATCCTATTAAAGATCATATTTACCAAAATGTAAACTAAGACAATGCTGAAGTGTTCCTATAGGTAGGTTGTTCTACCCTTGAGCGCAGCATACAGCAGTATTGTGACATTCACGGCTCCACAATACAGATGCACAGGCAGGTTGACACTCCATGTCTCACTGTGGCTCAAGTATCCTCTTATGCAGCAAAGGCTTCTACCCACCTGTATAAGGGGGAGCCAATGTTCACTCTCATAGAGTGCTCTGTCATGCGTTTATTGTGGTTTTGGAAGTCATGGCTGTGGCTGTTTATGGATTGCTTAGGATCTGACGAAGATGTCTTATATGTGCTTCGTCTCTTATGCATGCGTACGAGCACGTGTTAGTAACGCAGACAAGAGCCCATCTTTTACAGATGTATTAATTCCTTGAATGTGCTCTTGCGTCATCATGCTACTGGAGGTCCTTGGTAGCGCCAAAGGCTGTCATCTGTGCCCATCTTGAATCAGTCATTGTTTTTATTGGCCGCCTTATTCAATGAATGTTAATCTTTATTTGTGCCACAATTTGGCTAAATTGTGCTAGTGCACAGAACCCCTTGCAAATATTACTTCTTCAGGGACCCCCTGCTTGTTCTACCACCAGTGGCTTTGAAATAAAAGTCAACTCTCCTTTGCAAGCATGAGAACGTCATCTATGGTGAAATCAGTGTTCTTTGTTGCTCTCAAATGACCAGATTTTTGCTTTTGCCTGTCTTGTGCCTTGGTGGCCACTGCTTATGAGGCAGAGCATCAGGTCTCTTTAGTGTTGCCTAAAGTAGTCACGGTGCCGGGCTGTTGCAGCTAGGACCTGTTTGAGCTATTAATTATGCTGGCACAATTTGCATAATTTCCAAAAATCATGTTAAATAAAATTCATGATTTTTTTTTAAATGTCGTATTATGCATTTTTCCACACATTTCTGCACATGGGGGAATCTTTCTTGCACACGATTTCTTGCAGAGGGCTATTTTCTGCTCAAACTAGTGTCCTATTGGTATCTAGCAAGTCTGTTTTCATACAAAGTGTGCACTTGTGTGAAAAATATCTTTGGGGATACCTACAAACCACATTTTTCTCTAAAAACATAATTGAGAGATTTATAAATGGAATTTCATTAAAATCCGCAAAAAATGCAGTTTCCCAAACCCCTAAAATTGCATGCCTTAAGTAATGTCTAATGGCAAGCCATTAGATTCCAATTTGAGTGGTGGCCCCAAAGATTCTCATTTCGGACTGGCTGTGTGTGTACATGTGTTTGTGTGTGCTTTCTGTGATTGCATTCTGATACTTGCCAGTGAGACCCAACAGACGGTTACTCGTGTGCACCCCAAAGTTACTTATGGGTCGCCTTTCTCTTATTCAGAATATGGTGTTGAAGGCTAACGTTTCTTTTTTCATGCTTCATGCTACTTTAGAGGCCTTCTTCAGGCCAATGATCAATCAATCAGTGACTTATAGAGCGGGCTACTCACCCGTGAGGGTCTCAAGGTGCCTGGGGGGGGGGGGCAACTCCGGGTCAGTCGAAGAGCCAGGTCATGAGGTCCTTCCTGAACGTGTGGCGAGTTGGGAGCGTCTGATGTTGACCAGGAGCTGTATGATGTCAAGGTACATACAGTTTTCGAACACAGTTGCTACTTATTGAGTGACTTAGCCTACAGCTGATGCCTACATCATAGAGTGAGTAGAGGGTGAAAGGGCTATGTCAGCTAGAGTCTGTACATAGGAAGGAAGGAAGCCTTTGCCTGAAGCCTAGCGGTTGCTAACCGGAAGTTATGGTCTGTGTGTGCCATGGCAAGAAGAAAAAAACGTTGCCAAAACAAAAAATATGTGAAAATGACTGCAATACAGCTACATTCAACTCTGAAATGAAAAGTGAAACAAAGTACACACAGGCCCATAAATGCAAACATACCAAAAACTTAGATGAGCTCCACGTTATGTTCATACTCATACATACTTACATACTAGGGTATTTTTCACAGCTCTGTTCAACGTTCGAGTTAAACTACTAAGCTGGCTCATGGTACACTGCATGGCTGTGTCATGAGGGTTATGGGTGATGCCTGCATCAGGCAGACGTCAATGCCTATCATGGTTTGTAGTGGGAGGGGAGTAAGTAGGCTGCTACGCCTATGCAGTGGGTGACATCCTAGATGGTCACATCGCATAGCTTCTTCCTTTTCCGCATAAACACTTGGTTTCAAACTTAACTTAGATGCAGAGCTTTGAACCTGGCAGAAGGAAAGATATTCAAAGAGCACGCCAGAGGTGCCCTCTAGAGCTGGATACAGTATTCCAGTACACATATAAAATTGGCAGGGGTGTGACTAGCGCCAAGAAAGGTCTCACCCCTTTTAAATCTAGCACAACATTGCTCATTCAGTATGACACCTATAAGATTCTGAGAGTGGAAACGACGCCTCACTGCCTATTCTGTAACTGTTAGTGCTTGTGCGAGAAGCCTCTAGAGTGTGTGTGTGTTCGTGCGTGTGTGTGTGTGCGAGCGTGTGCGCGTGCGTGCGTGTGTGTGTGTGTGTGTGTGTGTGTGTTTGTGTGGGCATCTACAACCCACACTGTGGGTTAACCATGACAGAACCAGAAAAACACTATCTTTGTGAGCACATGTGCGTTATGAGGATTGGTCACAAGAGTGAGTGTTGGTACTTTCGAGCGAGTGTATCAAAAAAATAAAAGTGCAGATAGACTTGCTTTGGTGCGCTATATAACCTACCCTACTATCAAAGCGCGCATGTAGTTAGTACAGTAAGTACACACTTCCTTACGGCCAATGGCCAGTCCTCATCAGTATAGGTATGTTATGTTGTATGTATGTGTGTGTGTGTGCGTGCCTGCATGTGTGTGTGTGTGCATTCATGGGTGTATGTGTGTGCGCGTGCCTGCATGTGTGTGTGTGTGCATGCATGGGTGTGTATATGTGTGCAGGTGCGTGCATTTGTGTGTGTGCATGCATGCGAGTGTGTGTGTGTGTGTGTGCGCGCGCGTGCCAGTGCGCGCTTGTGTGTGTGTGTGCAGGTGTGTCTGTCTTGCAATGCAATGGGAGCAGTGTACTCTGACAGGCTGCTTCCCCCAGGGCTCAGGAAGGCTTCAGGCTGCCTGCTGAGGTGCTCACAGACCAGGTGGCCATTAGTGCAGTCCCTGTCAGGCTGTCGTCCTTCGCCTGCTGGACCCTGGGGGATTGCTGGGGCTCTAGCGGAAGTGGACGCACCTCAGCAGCACATGGACTGGAGGCTTTCAACGCAGTGGCTTGACATTAGCCCCCGCAGTTCCCTGTGGTGCGGGGGAGGGGGGGGGGCGCGCTCCAGGGGGCCCGCTCCGGGCCTGTGCACAGGCGGAAGGCCCCCTGGTCTAAGAGCTCATGACTTGTACTTTGTGGGGGGCTCAGGTTTTGTTATGTTTCTGATTGAGAGGCCTTGTGAGATGGTCTGTAATTAAGGTCTGTAATTATGAGCTGTGTTTGCATCGTACGTAAAATATAAGGAAAAGTAACGTTTGCGGGAGATATTTTTTAGATGGGGTTGTGCTCAAGAACTGTAGGATGCACCTGTACATGTGATCTATTCTCCTCAGCAAAATCTGCCAAAACATTATGTAATTATGTCATTTGTTATGTACTGCTTGCTGACACCACCTTTGAGCTTACTGGCACTACATGTGGTTGGTTATATTCAGGGCTTTAAGTGGGCCGGGTCCCTCCAGGTTTCACACCCAGTAGGAATTAAAAACAAACATTTAGCAGTGCCTTGTGTACCTTATGTTCATGTCCTTAACAGTAATGGCAAAACACTGATCGATCTTTGATTAATGAATCTAAAAAAGGTTAAGGTAATCTATGTCACCGGTTTAGTTCCTGCCTATATTTTGCATGTTTTACTTTTTTTTGCCTTCCCAAAGACTGTTAGCTATTTCCAGGTTGCAGTTTTTGTATTATTTTTGCATTTAGCATATTACTCTTGTATAGTGCATACTTTACCTGAGGCTAAACCAGTTTTTTATGGCGGGGCACGACTGAGACCTCTTAAGTTGAGGCTGAAGGCAGTGCAAGTTCCTCAAAGTGACTGTCAGATGGTCAAAAAGGTGTTCAGAAAACATGGTCATCCAATCCTTGGCCCCTTAGCACAGCGCACAATACAATGGTCACAAATCCCAGTTGCAATTATGATTTTGTACCCATGTGTGAAGGGGGTTCACCGATGGCAAAATAATATTAACAAGGCAAGAGTAAAAAAAATGCAGTGCTTTAATGTGACTGAGGATGCTGTGTTTTGGAGGTGGTGAACTGAAGGTGATAATAAGAAAGTCCTTCAGGAGAGAGTGAAAGGAGGGTGCTGAAGAGGAAAGAGAAGAGGTGTAAGATATGCAGATGGACAAGATGTGAAAAGAAAAAAGTGTATATTTCTAACAGCGAGAGAACATAACAGGAGGTGTTGAGACAGTCTTAAGACCACCACCTCTTCAAAAAGCCTCAGTAATATTTAATCCACAGTCTCACAATTTCAGAATTGAAACATATTCAATCCTAATTGTTTACAACAGAATGATCGTTGTTACTTATTTATCTTAAACAGTTAACAACTAGTGACAAAACAAATAGTCCTGGATGGTTTTAAGTGTACGTCAGTTCTTGTGTTATGTATCTTGATGCAATAACAGAGAGTTCAGGGAGGAACACAAATATCGGTCGGGTGGTACACTATGCGAATAAGAGAAATGTCGCTTACATGTTTAAGCAATGCCTTTAATTATATAGGGCATGTCCCTTCTAGACACCCTCTTCTTTCATCCCACTTAAACCCTGATTATAATTATAACAGATTCTTTACAAGATGCTTTCTACCACATATTAGCCCCTTGGGGGCAGATGGGCCTAAAAATGTTAGGCCGAACTGCTCCCAACGGGAGCAGAAACCGCCAAAATATTCCCCCCATAAAGGGGAGTAGCCATTGCCCAAGGGGCCGCTTCCCAACATCAAGAACATCAAGAAAAATTGGTAAATCCTGGTGGCCAAGTGGGTATAATTTTTTTTTTAAAACACAGATCTAAACAGCCAACATAATTGCTTAACAAAGGGGAGCGACCCTTCTCCAAGGGGTCGCTCCCTGACAATAAAGAAATTGATCCCCCAAAAAAACGCTAGTGTCTGGTGGGCATTTCTGCTGCACGATCGTGCCTCATGCGCAATCGTGCAGCAGGAATGCTCCAAAGAGACATTAGAGGTAAGGAATACCCTTTCCTTTCCCCCGATGCCTCTTTGTTTGAACCCCACCCCCTTCCCAGGGAGAAACTCACCTACATCCTCACTGCGCTGGAAGCAAAACTACATCTAATTGCGTCGGCGCATGGTGCCCGCTGACGTCATTAGATGATGTGAAGGGGGGGCCAGGGGGCAGTGGAAGGACTTCCGCTGCCTTCCCTGTTGGGGCAACCTGAAGAGTGGCCTGGGGGGAGCACCAGCGCTTCCCCGTGGGTGGGAGTCGTCTGACGCACACGCCCACTGTGGCATCAGATGGCTCCCGGCCGTCCGACGCATGGAAGGGGTTAAAGTGTCCAAAACACAAATCCAAGGGTCTAGAAACTCTGAAACTGTCCTTGGAAGGTTTGTGCTACCGTTCCCACCATGCACCTGGCCAGATCCTTAAAAGCCCACTGGACACACACCAGGTTGGTGACTTGTGGGACATGGTGCAGGGAAGCTCTGTTAAACTCTGACTTGGGTTACCGGAGGGGGGTAGGCCTGGCTTGCATTCCTTACTGTCCTGCTCTCTTTGAAGCCCAGTGTGATTTACCCAGCCCACAACCTGGCCTGTTCTGTACAGCTGCAGAGCTCTCCCCATCGGATAACCTCTGCAGTATGCGGCCACTTTTCACCTAATTAAAGCAGGCTAACAAATCAGGAAATGCTGCTTGAAGGCTGAATTTTGGCTCACAGAAAAGAAAGTTCTATAACTTATTTTCTGTGCCAGTTATGGTAAATTCAACAGAGGCAAGTTTTGGATGTATCATTGCACATCTTTTAAGTTTTTTAATGACATTTTCAACCCCTTCCTAGAAATAGTCATTTGTAAATAAAATATTCCAGTGTTAGTCTACTGAGCTAGTAATCTACTAGGGTCGAAAACGAAATTGGCTGTTTATCCCTCACCAGAGCATATAAAACTTATTTTATAATGTCCCTGCTTATAGTTACATGGCACCCCACCCCTGGGGCAATTAAGGGAGACCTTAGGGGTGACATATGTTAAAATAAGGTAGATTACCGCTTTGGTAGTATCTGTACCATTAACGTTGAATTTTCATGTAATTTACTTTTAAAGACAGTCTGCAAGCAGGGCTGCCTTTAAAAATGACAGTAGGCACACATAAATGCACACTCCAATCTACTGGGCCTCTAACCCCCCCTGCCCTGTTATATACTAGGGACTTACAGGGTCTGTCATTGCCAATTTCCATTTTCATCAGAACACTGGTGCTAGGCCTGGATACCACCAGTATCAGTCAAAAAGTGGGGGTGAACAGGGCTAAAAAATTATGGATTTCTCACTTTGAGTAGCATTCACATGTGCTCTATGTAAGTATTGATGATAACAATGGGCAGGATGAATACCAGGGTTCACTGAAAGTGACTTAGGGCCAGATGTATGAAGCCGTTTGCGATTCGCATACTGTGTTTTGGTATGCATGTGCACAATCGCAAAATAAGGAATCGCAAACATTTCGATTCCTTATTTTGCTCAAGCATTTAAGGAATCACAATTTTGCGATTCCTTAAATGCTATGCATCAAGCATTTTTTTTTGCGAATCCTCCTTAAGAAATCGCTAATTACCACCAACTTGAAGTTGGTGGTAATTTGCGAATTCTTTCACAAATGCACTTTTTTGCATTTGTGAAGGTGGCATGTGGTGCACATACATGCCCTTAGTATGCCATATGCGCACACATGTCAATTTCAGGGGGGTGCAGCAGGGTGTCCAAAAGACACCCTTGCACCCTTGAAATTATTCTCAATTTGCGATTCGCAAATTGCGAATCGCAAATTGAGAATAATTGCACAATAATTCCTATGGGCCTCCTGGCCCATAGAAATGAATGGGAAATTATTCCTTAATTGCGATTAGCAATTTGCTAATCGCAATTAAGGAATTTTAAGAAATCGCAAAAAAATAGCGAATTTCTACATACATACCATTTTTCAATTCTCAAATAGCGATTCCTTAAAAATCGCTATTTGAGAATCGCAAAAGGGTATCTTGATACATCTGGCCCTTAGTTTCTTGGATGTGGAGGTGCACAAGGGGATGAACTGGTGTTAGATGGAAGAGAAGAAGGATAACATGACCAATGTTGCCAGTGAATCCATTTGAGTCCTCACAGTATGGATGAGTGTTGGATGTGGAACTGTGTTCAAGGTAGCTGATTTGTTCAAAAATATCAAGAGGTAGGTTTCCTTATAGTCTGTGAGGAAAAGGCTATCATGTACGATTTTTAAGGATGCTGTTTTGGTGGGTAGCTTAATCCGAAGCTGGGTTAGTATTCATGCAGGAGATGGAATGGATTGATGTAATTGAGCAGTTGGGCCTGGACTGCATTTTTGATGATCTTACTGACGAAGTAGGTGAATTATGGGCCTGTAATTGGTGAGGTGATCAGGGTCTAAGTTGGGTTTTTTCAGGAGCGGGAAGTTATGGAACATTTTGCGGTCTTCTGGGAATATTCCTTCGATGAAGGAGGCATTCATGATGATGAGTGAGGGGGAGACAATGTCTCTGGACATAGCATTAGTGATAACAGAGGGAAGGGCCTTGGCTTCATAGGAGACAGCTTTGAGAGAGTTTGATACTCCTTCGGAAAGAGTACCACATCTCTATCACTAGGGCTCATGACTTTACAGTGTGACAGTCTTTTCTGTCCATTCTCTTCCCTTTCACGTCATCCTTTTGTCTACTTTGAGTGTGAAGACATTAAGATGAACAATATTAGAAATAAAACCATGAGCCATTTTACTGATCGGGTACTTTTTAGCATTGGAGAAAATTAGCCTCTTTAGAAGAAGAGGCTATCTTTATCGTAATGGTAGCACATTGGTCAGAAAATAGAGGTTCCATGATAAAGTATTATGCTATACAATGATACTAGCGATAAAAGATTTGATGAAGAATACAATCTGTCTTTGAAATGAAGCTTTAAAATGTGTGCAAACAGAGTAAGTGATAACATAGGATTCCATATCAGAATGTACTGTGAGCAATCAAAATGAATGGTGAAATAACAATAAAGCAGCAGAAAAGAATCTATATCTAGCAGTCAAAAATAATAACACCATTCACGGATATCTTGCAGGAGACTCTAAAAAGTAGCAGACAAAGTCTTGTGGGTCATTTAAAGAATGAGGGACAGTTTGGCAGGCGGTCAGGCTGCTGGATACCATGTCCTCAACATTCCCTTCTCCACTGAAAGAGAAAAGAATTGTCATTTAGGCACCAGGTTTGATGCACCTGCTCTGCAATTTTTTAAATATATTTTGAGATTTCACTCATATAGCAGAAAAATATACTTTCACCCCCAAAAAAAGCTGGTCACCCCATCTTATAGAGTGTTGGATAAGTGTTGGTCGCCTGACCTTAAATAGGTGTCATTATAACACAACAGCCAGCTGGAAGGAAAGACATTAGGTCAGTGACTAGAGGATAATTCCGGGACTGATTGCAAGCCTTTTTCACTTTGAACTAAAAAAAACATAACACACAAGACCAATAAATTGAGCAGTACATAATGAAAGCTCACTCCATTTATGAGATTTTAACGATAACAGAAAGAACAGTCGTTTCCCACAGTTACCACAGCAAAATATAAATGATCTAAAATTCATATTTAGAAAAATATAAAGCCAACATTCTTGTCAACTATTATGATAATAATAAATGACGCATTTGCAAATTCCAGTGATCTGCTCAACGCTAAAATTGAAAATGTGCTCTCTGAAACAGATGTCTTCATTCAAAACAGGAAGTCATGATACCAAAATGTTGGCTTTCAATTAAGTAAGATATAATTTTTTTTAATTATTAAGACAGGAAATGTGGACTGGGTGTACATGATCAACGTTATCCTGTCCTGTAATATGGTGGCACCAGCTGCTCCGTCAGCAGTGTCAAGTCTAAACACGAAAATCTAAATTTCAGATTTAGCACCTGATTATGATCCTGGTCGTAACGACTTCCGAGGTCCTGTCAGAGGCAGTTGGACCAACGAAGTTCTCTTCGGAAGTCATATTAGGACCGCCGGATTACGATTCATGCATTGTGTACTCCGACGACCGCTGAAGGACAGCAGACTGCGACAGCTTTTCTCCAACTGCCAAGATGGCGATCAAAGAAAAAACTGCAATCATAGAGCTATACAGGGATCTCCGACCACCGCCTGGATTACGATGTGGGTTTCCGTAGAGCCGACCATGGCGGCCCGACTGGCTGCCTCGAGTCGCCAGAAACAAAAAAATTGTGGTGCATACTAACCCCAATCCGCTTTTCTCCATCAGTCTCTACCGTGGATCCTTTCCTCCAGGTTCCCACTATATGTTGAAAGCTGAACCCCAATGACAAGTATCCAGTAAGTCCTTCTGTGGTATGTATCCCCATTGACTTTACTGTGCATGTTCTGCCACAAACCAGCAATGGGGTACGGGCAGCACGAGTCATATCCCCAAATATGCTCTGCATATGTGTACTTATCACATGGTTTCTGTGAGTTTTGTACACATTTACAGTGACATTTACAAGGATATGTGATCTGCCGTAGCTGCAAGCGCTGCAGGAGCAGCCTTTGCATTGTAATATGGTGGGGGAAGCATCCCAGCCTTGGCGGTCAGAAAGGGCATGTGAAGGCAACGGTCATACGTTCAGCCTGACTGGCATCATAATGAGGCCCTTAGATTCAGCACAAAAACAAATCATTGACAAAATCCATCAACTAAAGCAAAACTGCAGCAATGTGATTCATAGCCAAAAATAAAGAACACACACAGCATTAGTCAGAGCAATTGGATGACAGGAAACAATGGATCTCAGTTAGAAAATGTTGGAGAATTGTCTGCCTTTTTTAAAGAAACCGCCCTGGTGATCTCTGTGCTGTGAAGGAACTTGCCACCACCAAGGCACCCTTCGTAGCACTGAGGGTTTGTCGAGTAGGTGCCATGTTTAAATTGTCCATTCACAGACACTGAGGAGCTTTTCTCCCTGCCAGTGTTGGCCATTCTGCATTTTCTTTGCCGATGCCTGGCAGACATAGGAAGAGAAAAAGAGCTTATTGCCCCGCCCCCTTAGGGCAGGACCACCATCTTTTGAACTGTTGGCCCCTGGTGGACTGGTCACCCGGTCCGGGATTTACCCTGACGGAGCCAGTGCAGGATTCACTAATGTAAGCCTAGTGCTTCTCCAGCAAACACTATATCAGCTGCACCACAAATTTGCAAGGAAGTAATGCTGAGTTACGGCAGTGCGCCCATTTTATCGATCTCTATATTAGGCCCAAAAACATGTTATTCAGTCCATACGAATGTACAGGGGGTGTATGATACTACTGTGGATTCAAAAAAACTTATAACAGTAGCTTTTTGGTTGCCTTATTTGGATTGTGTATATATATATCTATATTTTGAAACTAAAAAACACAAGACTTCTGAACAAAGAATTTTTTTTGATACAACCTTGTCCTGTGTCATACCTAATTATCCGTTCATGATTATGACGATATATAAATAAGAAATGGCTTTTGGATAAATGACTCCTCAAGAGAATATCTATGCAGCCCCTAGCTCTTTGCAGTCTATGAGCAGGGATTCCTGTCTTTCTACCTTTTTCCCTCTGACCAACGAATTGACTGACCAGTTTCTACAAAGTATTAAATAAGGCTCCACACTTGAACCCTTCTCTCCTAAATTGATGCAGTTGAGAGCAAACATCATGATTACTCACCTTACATCAACTCCTAAGAAAGCTATCTCTTCTGGATCTTATCTCCAAAGGTGGTAAACTCTGCTTAAAAAACCTAATTTGGACTTGTCCTCTTTAAAAAGCTATCAGCCTATTTCTCTGTTGCCGGTTCCCACTAAGATTTCGGAGAAAAACCTAAATATCCAGTTGATGACTTAATTGGAACAACAGCATCTGCTGGGTTCTTCCCAGTTTGGATTTAGGAGTAACCATAGGACTGATACTGCACTGTTGTCTACGGTCAATAACATCCATTCCATGGTGGATGCTGAACAAGCTGCGGTGCTGATCCTGTAGGATCTATCTGCAGCCTTTGACACCATTTCTCCTACCCAGCTTGTTGACCGTCCGCAGGAAATTGGGGTCACAGATTCAGCCATGAAGCTCCTGTCATTCTTCTTGATGGATAGATCACAGACAGTGGTAGTGAGCTAGTTCTACTTTGCCATACCTACTCCATGTGGGGTTCCTCAGGCTCATCCCTGAGCCCTACACTGTTTAACCTACATGTCTGCCCCTGGCCCGACTGATTAGATATTTCGTTTTACAGGCTTAATCCTACACTGATGACACTCAAATAATTGTGTCTATCACAAAGAACATAGCGGCTTCTGCAATCAACTTTAAAAACGACATGCAGGCTGTGGCTATCTGGATGGTAAAAAACGACCTCAGGCTCAATGTTGATAAAACTGAGGTTCTGATCTTTCGTAGCCAACCTTCCATTTGGACCCATTACTGGTGGCCGGAAATGCTTGTTCAATTTCCTAACCCTGCTGACTCCACAAATAATCTTTGCGTTCTGGTGGATAACAACTTCTCCTTCAATCTCCAGGTTAAAAGGATGGTATCATCCTGTTTCTGGGTGATTAAGACCCTTAGGAAGGTGTTTCCTTTTCTCTCATTTTCTGCACGCAAACAAGCGGCTGTGGCATTGATTATATGCGGGATGGTTCCCTGCAATGTGCTCTACCTGGACATTTTTAAGGTAGCCATAGCCCAAGCTGCAGCTCATCCAGAATATGGCAGTAAGATTCATTCTTGATCTTCTTGAATCTCAGTCAGTCTCTTCAGCGACTCGGACACTGCATTGGCTTCCGGGCACTAAACGAACCACTTTCTAATCCTTATGCATTGTCCATAAGGCACTTTGCAATACAGGCTCTGAGGGAATTAAGAACCTGTTTCAATGACTCACCCCTGCTGTTCATCATAGTGATGGACCCATTGGTGCGACATCTGTAGGTGCGGCATCTTCGTCGGGGATCAGATTCCACCGGGGCCCTCTTCTGGCCTCTTTATACACAGATGATATTCTTTTATTTGTCCGGGAACTGGCTTCTAATCTCCCCCCATTATACGAGTGGTTGTGCGGTTTGGTGTATTTTCCAGACTAGTAATCAATTGGACCAAGTCAGAGGCTTTCCTCTTACCAGACGCCACCGCCCGTTTGCGCTGGACTTTACCCTTATGCTGGTGCGAGGGTCCCCCCAGAAAACTCTGAGTGTTTTTGCACCGCTCACCCTCGGAGGTCATCCGTCTTAATTACAGTACGGCTATAGACCGTCTCGCTCGGCAGATAGTTTGTTGGATAGCACTTCCTCTATCAATTGCTGGTCGAATTGCAATCATTAAGATGGTGGTTCTACCACAGTTTTTATATCTGTTCTTAAACATTCCCATCCCACTTACGGTCACCTTTTTTAACACTCTTCGGGGCATGCTAACGTGGCTGGTCTGGGTGGGTGGTTGGGCACGAGTCGGATGGCAAACACTCACTCAGCCCTTAGCACAGGGGGGCTATGGTGTACCCGACTTTTATTTATACTATTTGGTTGCGCAAACACACTATGCTTATTTTTGGTACCATCCGGATGCGCAGCTGCAATTTCCGAGGCCTGCGCACACACAAGCCCTCCTTATCCTCGTTCTGCTATTCTCCCGCTTGGCCTTGCGAGGACCCCAGCTGAGATCCACACCTTGCAGATTACATACTGGGCCTGGGGATGCCTTCGCAAACATTTGAAGTCTGACCACTTCTATTCTCCACACTTGCCACTCCTGGATAATCGGTGGATATCCCCTACCACCGAAACTTTAACAAAACAAGCGCTCACCCACTGCCGGCTCCGGACCATGGGCAACATGTTCAGGGGAGTACACATGCACTGGGTGGCGGATCTGATGGAGGGTTGTGACATATCCGCGCTGGATCGCTTCCTGGTGCACAGGACAAGGGTGTCATTGGCTGCTGCAATCCACCCCTTGACTGTGGAACCTTCGGAGTTCCCACAGCTTACCACAATAGTCACATTACCTGACAGCACACACCTTGTCTCCCAACTGTATCATCTTGCACAAACACTACATTCAGTGGTGGGTGGGGGTAGTGCGGGCATCTTGGGAGGGTGATCTGGCGCACCCTCTGACTGATAAAATGTGGACCTATTGTTATGAGCAAACGTGGTATATATCCAATAATTACAAACATAAGCACTAAGGGCCTCATTTATGAGGCTGTGCGTCACTTTTACGCCGCCGGTGCGTCACTTTTTGTGACGCACCAGTGGCGGAAAAAATGCGCCTTGTTGCACCATATTTACAAAGTGACGCATCTAGGTAGATGCGTCCCTTTGTAAACCCTTGCGCCACATTATACCTGCGCCAGGTATAATGTATGAAAGGTGTATTGACGCAAGAAAGAGTCGTAGAAGTGACGCAGTGAAATCTATGAGATTTCACTGCGTCACTTCTAGGACGCAAATGCGTCAATATCTAACGCCTGCCTCACAGCAGGCGTAAGGCTGACGCAGGCCCTTTCACATGGGGCTTGCCCCATGTGAAAGAACACATTGCTGGAGTTGCGTCACTTTTGTGACACACTCCAGCAATGCATCACTTTTGCGCCATACAGATACGTCAGAAATACTGAAATATCTGTAACTCCTTGCGACATGATGCGTCATATTATAAATGTGACGCATCAATCGTGTTGCAAGGAACGCGCACTGAGAAGTGACGCATCACTGCTTTCACGCAGCGATGCGTCACTTCTCATAAATGAGGCCCTTACATTTTAAATACATACATAGAGTATACATCTCCCCTGTGCTGCTTGCAAAGATGGACCACAGTAAGCCGGACACTTGTCAGAGATGCCCAACAGCGCATGCTGATTTTATCCATTTGGCGTGAAAGTGCCTGGCAGTTCTGGCATTTTGGGAGGCGGTGTTTGGACATCTTGAACTCGCGGTCGAATCTGAGCTTGCGCCTTCGCCACGCTGTTGGCCCTGCTGGGATATGTTCTCCCACTGGGTTTGGGATTAGATGCTTTACTGCAATTGCGCTATTATTGGCCAAGAGACAAGGGGGCATATTACCAAGCAATAGCGATAATTATCGCTATTGCTTGGTTAGAGACAAGAATTTACCGCTGAGCTGCGTCGATTTTTATCGCAAATAAACCTTGGTATTACCAAGGTTTATCGCTAATGCGATAAAAATCGGCCGCAATGCATGAATATCGCTGAAAAGTCAGCGATATTCATGCATTATCGAGTAATGCTCTTAGCCATGTTATCCACCTCCCATTGGATAACATGGCTAAGAACTGCTCAGGGCAGGTGTTAGCTTTTGGAGATATTCGCGCTTAGCGCGAATATCTCCATAAGTTGGTAATAGGAGATGTCGCTAACATCTTGGCACGCCCACTTTGCATGTCATTAGTGATAAATATCACTGACATGCAAAGTGGGGCCCAAGATGGTCGCTATCTCCTACTAGCTGTCGCTTGGTGTTAGCGACAGCTAGGTAATAGGGAGATAATTTTATCTCCACTTTCTTGGCTTTTAAAGCCAAAAAAGCGGAGAGAAACCCCCTTGATAATATGCCCCAAGTATCTTTGCATTGAGGCGATACTGCACCCTCGTTGGCGAAA
The DNA here is from genome assembly GCF_964261635.1 of Lissotriton helveticus. Taxonomy (NCBI): domain Eukaryota; kingdom Metazoa; phylum Chordata; class Amphibia; order Caudata; family Salamandridae; genus Lissotriton; species Lissotriton helveticus. The sequence goes on along the minus strand of NC_136067.1, from coordinate 1,908,699,542 downwards.
GCCTGGCTGAGGGACCTGATGTACTGCGACACCACCAGCGATATTTATGTTTCCCTGCTGCCCCCCGCCTCCCGCCCTAAAAACATTTGGCAGCCACTTCGCTCTTACTTGCAGCTCCACCATGAGCTCACTGACTGATGTGTCCCCGATGGCAAGATATAACCACTGTGACAGCTAGCCGGCTGTATTACATCCAGCTCTCAAGATTTCTTATTGTATGCACCTGCAATTTTGTCTTTATTTGATTTCTTTTTTTATTCAGTCAGTGCCATTCTACATATGATATGCATGTCTATAATGGCTGACAACGTGCTTTATATTATTTATGCTGTGGCTGCTGTATGCTTTCGAAAATATCAATAAAAACAGTTTAAAGAAAAATGAACCCGTTTCATCGATATATACTATCTAGACAGCTGCGTTCTGCAGGAAAAAATCTCCTGGTTATTTCTAAATTCCAGACAGCAAGATGGGGAGGGTGGCTGCATCCAAGCTATGGAACGTTCTTCCCTAATCCATCTCTTGCCTGCAAGCCTGTCTCTTTGCCTTTAATTGCCTCCTTTATGTCAGATATTATGCACTTTTTATCAGGCATTCTTCTAGTCTCACGCAAGGCAGGCATATAAACATGCCCACCTGTGCTGCCTGATTCATATCCCTGCCACTGATAGTGCAAAGCCGACAAACACGGGAAACGTCCTTTACAACGCAACTTTTACCACGCAGTGCCTTTACGACGCAACTATTACAACGCATGTCATTACAACGCATTGCGCTGGGGGCGCTCTAGGATAGGGAATAGATTTAATTTACTATCCAACACCTTCCCTACTATCCACGGGGACTGGAGTTGGAATAGTAAATTAAACTATTCACTATCCAACACCCCTAAGCGCTATGTGTTGTAACAGCATGCGTTGTAAAAACTGCGTTGTAAAGGCATGCGTGGTAAAAGCATGCGTTGTAATGTCATACATCCGACAAACACAGGTAACTAATGCCAGCTTTGTAATGAATATGTTTGGCTGGTCCAATATCAGTATGTCATACAATATGTTAATTGTCTTTAGCACATGACTGGTATGTTGTATGGTCAGTAAGGCAGCCCACTTTACCTTACAGCAGAGTAGGTGCATTCCACGCCAATGCACTGCAGCAAACAGGAGAAAGGATTTCTTATTTTTATACAAAAGATGTACATTCATTTGCTCCTGTACTCCAAGCCTGCAGGTGCAACTGTCAGGACATTTGCTTCGCATCCGCAGTACATACAACCTATCAAAGCAGTGTAATTATGTTTGATGATAGGAGCATCAAAGCTCTGCAGCAGGCACAGAGAACAATCAGCCTGAATCAGATACAGGCTCCAGGGTGAATGTATCAGATGTGTTTTCCCACTGGAGCTTATAGCGCCTTAAACATATACAGAGAGTAATGAATGGGCTGCCTGCAGCGTGAGAACAGATTTCAATTGAGAAGTGCATGCTGCCTCAGCCACATGAAAGAGAAACACCGCCTCTGAAAGGCCTGCAGATTCTGACTTAGTGGAGCAATGTGCCTCCATCTTTTAATGCAAAGCATTTTAGTGCTGCAAACGGCACCACTCATTTTTCAATACAATACCTATTAGTGTGGCCCATATTTTATTTTTCTGTGTGTAAGGTTTTTCCCTACGGGGATGGCACTGCAAAGTAGGTCACAAGGTGAAGGGTGACAAATATTCTAGGGGCCTTATTTGTGAGGCCTTGAGACACTTTTGCGCCACTGTTGTCTTAGTTTTCATGACGCACCGGCGGTGTAAAAAATACGCCATGATGTACCTTATTTACAAAGTAGCACATCTAAGCAGATGCATCACTTTGTAAAGCCCTGAACTGCGTCAGGTATAAAATAAGCAGGGTGGGCTTTCTCCCATAAAAATCCTCGTAGAGGAGGCGCAGTGAAATCTATCAGATTTCAATACGTCACTTCTAGGACGATTCACAGCATGCGTAAGACTGACTCAGGTACATTTAACATGGGACTTGCCCATGTGTAATGACACATTGCTGGAGTTGCGTCACTTTTGCGTCACACTCCAGCGATGCATCATTACTGCACCTACTGATACATGAGAAAAACTGACGCATCTGTAACTCCTTGCGACATTAAATACAGTACACCGATCGCATCGTAAGGAGGGCGCAGTGAAAACTGTTGCATCGCTGTTTTGACGCAGGGATGAAACAGTTTTCATAAATGAGGCCCTAATGTCATGTAGGTCATTTACTGTATAGAAAAGCAAAGTACGTCCACTGCAGGGATCATATTGTAACATTGTAACCACATTGACTTAACAAAAACACTTTATTCCTCAAGAGGCTTTGCTGGCAGATCCCTTCTTCCAGGCACATGGCCGAATCAAGTACTCACCTTCTTCCTCCTTCATTGCCTCATGTTTGACTTGTTTCCACTCCAACCTACTTCCTGATCCACGCGTCAGCCCAACACTTGTTTTCCCTTCTGGATCCTTCCCACCCCTCTGTTGGTGCTGCCATCCCTTGGTGTAATCCATATGGTAACTTGTTGTGTTCCCCGGGCCCTGCATGCCTCTGTGGTCAAATCCCCTGCACTTGGCTCAGTACCTTTTATCAATGGTTGCACTGTGAAGGTGCACCATTGCCTGCAGTGAGCTCCACTGCAGAGCAAAGAATACCCTGAAACCACAGATGGAGAGAAAAATAATCTAGTTCTTTAGATAGTCCTTGTGGTTGTCCTGACGATAGAAATGGGCATATGCTAGTCACTTTATGGGACATCCAGTTTACCATAGTCTTGGATGGGACTGGTTTCTAAAGGTACAATGTGATTTTGTAGGATATTTGAGTACATTTTGAAGTGGCATAGGATGTCTGTGAAATCTTCTTGAGTGCACGTGCATGGCATTTAACCACTGAACCAAAATTTAGACCCTGCGCAGGTCTTATAATTTTAGTCGGACAGCCAGGGACTTGCAAATTTCACAGTACCAAACTAAGATTCAAATTTGGTAATACTTTGCACACAGTTTGTATCATAAAAGGGCAAAGTGCTTTTGGGGAATTTTCTTTCGTGCACAAAACTTGTTTTATGCTGACAGGCATGAAGGCAAGTATAAAGTGTGAGAAAAATGTCTTTTCTCAAAACGTTTCCAAAATGTGTATGTACTGTAAAGCACACACACACAAAGTTAGAAAAAGGTTTAATCCGTGTCTAAGCATACTATTTTGCAATTGAAGAGTACCCTTACAGTACAAACCCTACAGTAGACATGGGCACATTCTTGCCCTGTGATTTAAGAGTATGCTCATGGCACAGGGCAGCCAAAAGTGAGCTAGGACCGGGGACAGGGAAGCAGCTCCATACCTTAGAAGATATGGAGGTCTTCTGCTCGCTCTCTTTGACACCAGAGTCAGCCTTGCCCAGTCTGATTTACTCAAACACTCGTAGAAATGACTTTAAGATTACAATCAGCACTGAGAATCTGTAAATTATACAATTTCTCTACCTGTAATTGGAAATTCTTTCGAGGCGTCTGAATGTGTTTATTAAGGAAACAAAACAACAGGTTTGCTCCTTAGGATCTCCCTGGTCACCAATGAGTCTTTAGTGGGAGGTGCGAGCCCCCTAACACCAAGAAGGACAACCCTCTGAGTTGGTACCTTAGTAGATGAAAAGTAGACATTCAAAATTAACCCAACAAATCCCTCAGATATTTTTGAATAAAGTGTAGAAACCCTTCACTCCAAATAACTTTAAGCAGTTCCACATTCAGCAAGCTGTCCTCCAATTGTCAATCCAATGCACCCACAAAGCAGAAACAAATGTATTTACGACCAACGACCCTGCATATGGCTACATAAAAGCTAAACCCATCATTAACCCTCTTGCAAATAAACACAATCTGACCACCCCTTTTCTGTTCCCCTCCATGTTTCAAAATAAAATAATATGATGCTCTTTGAATAAGGCCTTAACAAATGACCCTAAGATGAAGGAACATGCTGAAAAACCACAGCAATTAACATGAGCCCTACACACCAGAAATATTCAGCCAGTCACTACAAAACCTTGTGAGGTCCCCACCAACACAATTCAAAGAAGGTCCTAGGAGACCAGGCTTTACATACCTGTTAGACCTGAAAGCCTTAGGGTGGTCATCCTCCCAACATTTTGCCTACCTCTCCACTTTTCTCTCCTTGTTGCTAGAATGCTTGTGCTCTATCCCCTAAACATGGTAATATTGGCTCATCCCCAATTGGCATATTGTTGCGGGGTATCAGAATAAACAGGGAGGCGAGATGGGGTTAGTGAAGCTTTTATTGGCCTTAATACACGTTTTCTGTGAGTGAACAGTCTGTAGTAGGGTAGAGGTGGTTCTGAGTCCTTCTCTGGCAAAACGCGATCCCTCGGTGAGGTCCGCCCCCTCTGTTTCCACTCCAGTGCGATGCCGTCAGGCAATGTAGATAAGCGGTGGCACAGCGTGTAAGAAAAGAAAATAACTCAGTTTGAGTAAGGTGCGCAAAAAAAACTGATGCGTTATGAGGAAGGGGAAGTGAGGAGTCACACGGTGCACATCTCTCTAATTATGTGAGGATGGTG